>NC_056730.1:882061739-882670910 GCF_019279795.1 Protopterus annectens | reverse complement strand
GCATGTCCAACAGCTCTGGGTTTGACATAGCTTTGCATGTTAAGCAGAGATCGCCTCTGAATAGGCGATATGCGACAGAGTAAAGCTGGAGTTTTTTGAGACTGTCTGCTTAGGCCAGTAATCCTCCTTGTGGGGTATTTCTGTGGTCTTTCCAGTTGTAGATATCTTGTGAGGTACATACCAAAAGGGGCTTTGTACTCTGTAATAGGTGTAATGAGTGACAAGTATAGGGGAACAATGACCTCTCGTTTCTTGGATGAGAAACTTTTTGTGATGAGGTGTGCCACGTTGAAGGATTTCCTGACAACTACGGCGATGTGATTATCAAAGAAGAGACTACTGTCCACCTGTGTCCCAAGGTTTCATCACACTTTCGGTGTTAAGTAGACTACCACCTATATGGTATCTCATGGGTACTGAGTTTTTACCAAAGGGGATGACAGTGCACATTTTGGCATTGAGTTTGAGGCCATGGCTTTGACACCAGGCATCTGTCTCAGTGAGGCCTTTTTGTAGGATGTCCATGTCGTTAGGAGTTTCAATTATGGCTCCAAGTTTGCAGTCATCTGCGACCTTCGTTAACCAAAGACCTTTTGTGTTAGCCTGTACTTCAGAAAAGTAGATACCAAACCAGAGAAGACAGGACTGAACCCTGTGATATTCCACTTGTCACTGGTCTGAAGTTGGATTTGGAGTCTGCTACTTTCACTGTGTGGGTTCTGTCAGTGAGCCAGTTGGCAACCCATCTTGTGACATAGGGATTTATACCTAGTTTAGTGAGTTTATCTATAATTCCAGAGTGGGGGATGGTGTCAAAAGCCATGGCGAGATACAGATAGGCTGTGTGAACCACCTTACCCATGTCTACGGCTTTGGTGACTGCTTCAAAGAAGTCAGTTAGGTTTAGGAGACATGATCTGCCTTTTACAAACCCGAACTGGGTGGGGTCCAGAGTTTGGAGATTACCAGTACCTTTGTTTATAAGTTCCATGAGGATACATTCCATGGCCTTGCAGACCAGGCTCGTTAGGCTAATGGGGCAGTAGTTCCAGGGGTCCGTGGTGGCTCCCCCTTTGTGGAGTGGGATAACCGTCGCTGTACGCCATTCGGTGGGCACAAAGCCTGAGGTGAGGCTATGATTGAACATGGTGCTAAGGTGGGGTGCCAGTTCATTTTGTAGTTCATGTAGAACGCAGCCTGGGATGTCGTCAGGTCCCATGGATGCTGTGTTTGCATTCTTCCGGTTTAGAGATGGGTCTTTTAGGGGGTGGGGGGGGTGGGGTAAAGTTAGCACTGAACCTATCTGCCAGGATGTTGGCAATATCAGTTGATTCTGTGTATTTAGTGCCATTGTGCTGTAACTAAGAGCAGATCTGAGTGTTGCCACTGAGATTCTTGGCATAGCTGTAGAATGCTTTGTGGTTGTCTTTAGAATCAGTGGTGATTTTGTTTTCATAGCTAGCTTTGGAGGATTCTATGAGGGATCTCAGCTTCTTACTGAGTCTGACTAGGGAGTTCTTCCAATTATGGGATTTTACTCTTTTTTGCAACAGTTTGTTTCTTCTGTTATAGAGTTTTTTTATGGCAAGGGACCACCAGATTGACTTCCTTTTTTTGGAGGATAGCATTTTGGTTCTGTTAGGGATAGCACGATCCATGCACTTGTGTAAGTGCTTATAAAGTGCATTTGTGTAGGATTCAGCAGTTGTAACTCTATTCTCCGTCTGCATGGGTGTCGTGAAGTTTGCCATGTCTGTCTTAAGAAGCTTGAAGTTGACTTTGGAGAATTTTTTTACGGTGGTTTCCCTAATGGGGTGGGGGGGTGCGGGCATGATGTGGATGTCTAGACTGATTAGCTTGTGGTCGGATCTGACCAACGAGGAGTTGACCTCTGGTGTGGAACACCAGTCGCCCATGTTGGTAATGACCAGGTCTAGGATATTGCTGCCCCTGGTGGGGGTGTGGATAAGTTGATCGAAGGCGTTGGAATTTATGCATTCCAGAAAACATTGAGCAAAAGAGTTGGTATGTGAGTAGTTTTCCCAGTTAATGGTGGGGTAGTTGAAATCGCCCATTATTAGGGTGTTGGGTTGTACCCTAATATTTTCCAGTATATCAAGAAATGAGGAGTGGTAATCCTGGGGCATGGTGGGGGATCTGTTGGAAGTTACAATTTGGATTGCAGTCTTGCCCAGAGTTACTTGCACTTGGATAATCTTGGATGCATTATGCTGAGCAACTAGCCTGGAGGTGTGGATATCCTTAATGAATATGGACACGCCTCCACCTTTAGTGTTTCGGTCCAGGTTAGGTGTCCGAAAGGTGTGGTATGAATTATAGCCTGGTAATCCAGGGGTGCTCTCTGGAGCCTTGAACCAGGTCTCCGTCACTGTACAGATGTCGATGTTCTCCATTTTAAGGAGTGCCTCGAGTGAATGCGTTTTGAGGTTTAGACTTCTAGCACTGAGTAGCATTACCCTCAGATTTTGCTTGCTTGTACCTGTTATGGTGGTGAATTTGTCATTTGAACCTTGCCTAAAAAAGGCATTATAGGGGTGGCAAGAGCCTTAGCCAGTGTCCGGAATCTCAAGGGCGACAGGTGCAGGCCATCTCTGGCAAAGTATTGTGGTCTGTCGATCATGTCATCCCAGGCAGACCAATACTGGATCCCCTTAGAACCAGAAACTTAGCCAGTTGTTGAAGTCAATCATTTTGTCCTTGTACTGTGTTATCATTCTGGGTGATGACAGGATGCTGCTCAGGGCTAGGGTCACACCTGCCTGGGCTGCAAGATCGGAGAGCTCCTCCATGTCTCTTTTCATGTAGTCCGGGGAGGTACGTCTCAGGTCATTCACACCAGCATGGACAATGACAGAGTCATATTTGTACTTGTTGTGGAGTGACCCCGAGTGTGTGCATTATGTGGCAGATCCTGGCACCAACAGGCAGCTGACAGTAACTTTCTCCTTGTTTAGCCTGGTGAGTGGAACATCAGTGTGCCTGACTATAGAGTCACCTATGACTAGAGTGTTGGGTACGTTGTTATGCATTATGGGCTGTAGTTGAGTGGCACATTGAGTTTGTGGGCTATGTGTCATTTGGGCTGTGTTGGGGGGTGGAGGTTGCATGCGTTTTTGCTTTGGAGGTCTTCTTTGCTTGAGCAGATTTTATTGAGAGCCTCCGCGAATGTAGGTGTGTGTTTTGTGTTGCTGTGTGTGTGTTTTGGTGGTGTAGGTTTTGTGGGACTATGTGATGAATGTGGTGTGATGCAAGTGTTTACCTTCTCCTCTTGACTGTCTAGTCCAGTCTTGGGTGAAAAGAGCTTTGCTTCCAGTTTGGCTATACAAGTGCATCTCTCACAGGTTGTAGTGTTGGGTAGTAGTAGGAAAGGGTTGTCTGTGTACATGAGGCAATTGCTGCATTGCCCCAAGATGCCCTGATTCATCAGGTAGACAGGAGAAAACACCTGGATAGCACTGGAACACTGTCTTGTTGTGTACTATTTCCTTTTGTGCGCATTAATGCTGTTTTTCTGGTGTGGCACAAGATATACATCATTATTCACAGTATCATTTGTGGTTTGGAATATGTCATTCAGGTAATCCACTGATTGACACAGTCTGTTCAGATCACAATGCTCAGGAAGTCTTGCATTTGGCACAGTCTCTAGCCAAATGTATGGTTTGGCCAAATATATAGTTCAAGGATAGAAAATGCTTTTACTGACAGACTACATGTTCTAACCTAGCCTCATTAGAACAGGCGACTATTGTTCACAGTTGTTTATTACTTCTATTTTAATGATTACATTGTAGTTTTGTAGTTGTATTGTGTAAGCTAAACTGTTGTCAAGTCTATTCTAAGCAGATACTTGAGCTACTTATTACTGCCTCATTATATTAACTCCCTGTTTCCCTACCTTCTTATCCTCCTAGCTGTCTAGACAATACCCTGAACTAAGGATCTTATCTGGCTATTAAGGATACCGTCTCCCACAAGTCTTCCCAATTTGGATCTACTGTTTTGCTGTCCCAACACTTTAATGCTGCCTGAGCAGCATTTTTATAAAGTACGTTTATTTCTTGACCCTGTTGATAGCCATTTTCAACTATGTTTGTTGATCTAACTAAATATTTGGCCTCTGTGAATGGAACGCTAGCAGCCAGACCCCTCTCCAAGACCTGTACTGTCTAACATCTCCTTTCCCATACTGCCTACCTTACTCTTCACAACTAGTTAATTTTCTGCCCTTAGTCACTTGTTGCAATACCACCAGAGATCACTAGGTGGCAGTCTAACCAGGCCTCAACCTTTACCCTCTTTTCACTCTTACTAGTTTAACTCCTTGCTATATTTCTTTCCAACGTTCTCCTGCCTGGTCTGGTTGTCCAGATATTCCGTAACTGCTAACTCTATGCTCCTACCTGTTCTCATACCACCTTCTACCCTCTAACTAGTAAACAACATATCTTCCCCTTCCATACTTCTGTCTTGAACTTTACCTGCTCCACCTGAAGCTACTCACCTGCTTACCTTCCCTAACTGGGCTGCTCTGCTCACTGATTGTCTCCTTCACTACTTGCTCTAGCCCGCTCCGTTTGCCGTTCGGGCTCACTCCGCTCCTCTCCCTACCCCCAATTCCCACCCACCCCCAGTGCTGTTACACTTATACCTAACAAGTCACACCCACGTTACTACCTATCCAATCAGTCTCAACATATAATTCTCAACTCCTCCCCTACCTCCTCTTCTCTACTCCACCTCTTTATCTAACACCACTCCTCCTGACTTCTCTCCTTAGCTTACTCCTTACTCTCCTCTACACATAATCAGTAACTATAATCACTTCTTTTACAGCTATTTAGTTTATCTTCTACTCCCTTCTCCCTTCTTCTGACTATCCTTCTAAACCATTACATTTACCTCTCCCTACCTTTTATCTACACTTTAAGCATCCTATCTTCTGTATATAACCTTTCTATTCCACTGCCGTAATGGCCCATTCTCTCAAACCTTCCCTGAAAAACGTTCTTGTCTCCTCTTCCTTATTTTTACTTCTATCCTTAGCCTACTCACTCACTGCATATGAACCCTACACTCTAAAGCACAATGTGACCTATCTACAAACACTCCCCATCACACATCCCCACAGCCTTTTTCATAGCAACATCACCTCTACTTCAGCCTATTTGCTTCCCAAGTTTCATAGAAACACCCATGTGTCTTACCTCCCCAATAAGCTAACCCCACCCAAGTACTATAAATACTTAGATTTCATCCATTCAAACCATAAACATTCTAACAGGTGGAGATATTCATCCCAATCCTAGCCCATCCCCACCAAATACCAATCTACAGAATCCATCATTTAATAATGCTACCTCTTCTTTAATAACTCAGAACTCCCTCAGTATAGCACATCTTAATATTCATAGCATTAACAACAAAATTAGTCAATTGCATGCTCTCCTTCAGATTTATCCATTTGATATCCTTTGCCTTACAGAAACTTGGCTAAAACCTTCTACTCATGACCTAGAAATAACCCCTCCTGGATATAATATTCTAAGATGTGACCGTACATCAAAAAAAGGTGGCGGTGTAGCTATCTTGTTCAAATCTGATCTTCTGGTTTCACTCTATGATGTATCACTACCCTTAAATACCAATGCTGAGACCCTTACTATCAAACTCCAAATGAATAGCTCTAAAGCAATCTATATAATCTGCTCTTACATCCCTCCAGGAAACAATATTAGCACCCTAGAAAACATTCTCAATAGCCTTTCTACCCATTTACCACAGGAAACAATTGTATTAGGCAATTTTAATATAGACTGGACCTTATGTAATTCCCCCACCCCTAACACCCATATTAATCTATTTGGTTTCAATCAAATAATAAACTTCCCCACTAGGATCCACAAACCAAGTAACAAAGAAACTAGTCTTGACTGGATCCTTATAAATAGTCACCCAGATACCTATAAGGTAGGATCTCTCCCTGACAACATTAGTGATCACATTTTAACCTTTATCACTAAACAAAAGAAATATAGCCCAAAAAAGAACAATTTTGTCACCTATCATTCTAAAAAACACTTCCAAGCTGAGAACTTTATTAATGAACTAAAACATGTAACTGGTCATCTCTAAAACTACTTAATCTAGAGGAAGCAATCTCTTACTTTAATTCTACTTTCCTTCAAATTCTAAATAACCATGCTCCTTTCCGCTCCTCCAGAATCAGGACAAAAATAGCCCCCTGGCTCACAAAACAAACCAAAGAAAAAATGTTTCTACGAAACAAAATATGGGCAAGATGGAGAACCTCTAAAAGCTCTGTAGATCATATATACTTTAAACAACTAAGAAATGCTGTCAAAAAGGATATAATCTCAGATAAAAAACTACTACTCCCACCTGCAACATTCACACTCTAATAATCCTAAAAAATTCTGGTCTGGCATCAATAAACTTCTCAAACCAGGACATGCCACAACTCCTTCCCCCTAGTCTATTCCCAGTAGTAATCCTCTGCAAATAGCTAATGCCTTTAACAATTACTTCATTGAAGCTATTCAAACTTTAACTTAAACTCTAGTTCCCATGACCCCCACTCCTACACAACACACTAACAGTCCCTTTCCCTCCCTTCATTTGCAACCTGTACCAACCTCCTTTATCTGCAAACTCCTTTAAAAACTCACACCTTGCACTCTCTCGGCTGATTGCCTCCCAGCAGAATACCTTCAAATTGCAGCCAAAGCCATAGCATACCCTGTTTCTATCCTGATAAACAGATCCATCTCTGGAGCCTACATCCCCTCTATATGGAAATTCTCTCATATAATCCCTTTGCACAAAGGAGGTAAATCTACTGAAATCTCCAACTACCGTCCTGTTGCTTTACTCCCCCCACTAGCCAAAATTATGGAAAAATGTATTCACCATCAGCTACTCCAGCACCTTCTCCAAAACAACTTGCTTGCTAACTGCCAACACGGATTTAGGCCCTTTCATAGCACTACTTCTGCCCTTTTAACTTTTACTGATTGCATAAATAGGAATCGTAACAATAACTGTCTCTCAGCTGCTCTATTTATTGACCTTTCCAAAGCCTTTGATATGGTCAATCACAACCTACTTATTAATGTGCTAAATCTCTTGACCCACAAGAAATCCTTTGGTTCAAATCTTATCTGGAAAATAGACAACAAGCAGTACTCTGGGACAATAATCTATCCACACACCTCCCAGTGAGCACTGGAGTTCCTCAAGGTTCTATCCTAGGCCCTCTTCTTTTCTCCATCTTTATTAATGATCTCCATACTGTTTTTCCACCATCCACCTGTATACAATACGCTGATGACTCTACTCTTATCTGCACTGCCAAATCTTCTTCCTCTCTCCACACCCTTACACAAAATGTATTTAACACAGTTGAAAAATGGTTCACCCAATGCTGCCTTCTTTTTAACCCCAAGAAAACTAAGCTACTGCTCTTTACTCCCACCATAAAATCTCCTCAGTTCCACTTCACTATTACCTCTGACAATGGAACCTGCATTTCCCCTGATTCTGCTGCTCAACTACTTGGTATAACTATTGACCATAACCTCAGCTTCGATGCCCATGTTAATAATATTATAAAAACTGTTAATAAAAAATTAGACTCCCTGTATAGAATAAAACCCTTCCTTACACCACTAGCTAAGAAATCCATTGCCCAGACTAATCTTACTTCCACTCTATTCTATGCATCTGCCATTTACACCAATCTATCAAAGCATAATCTCACCAAACTTAAAACTAGCTGCAATAACATAACCAGATTTGCCACTGGCTCTCCGTACAGAACCCATCACTGCCTCAACCTTAAACAACTCAAATGGTTAGAACTACAAAATCAGCTACAATGCAATCAACTTGTGATTGCACAAAAAATCCTGCACCATCCTACTAATACTCCCATCCTCACTAATCTGATCTACCCTTATAAAAATCTTTCAACACTACGCTCAGCTAATAAGCTACTTATTGCCAGCAACCCTTCTAATAACAAAGCAGGTGATTCCCTCTTCTCCAATGTTGTGGGTAGAATCTGGAACAAACTTCCTAATACACTCACCTCACTCTCATCCTCTCTAATCTTTAAAAAACACATTAGAGACCACCTTAAAATATATTGGCTTTGCCCCTGCTCAAAGCCTGATTGAATCTACTTTTCTTCTCTTCCCCTCCCCTGTTTCTTTTTCTCCTGCTTCCTTAACAATTACCCCCCATATCCTATGAACAACACTACTAAAAAGTTTTGCTAATGTTCTAATGCTTTAGATTTTGATGGACTTCACATGAACCCTACTAAAGCATTAAGACTTGTTTATTTCTTACTTCTACTCTAATGAAACCTTACATTGTTCACAATTTATTAATTTTTTCTTATGTCTTATTATGTAATGTGAAACTAGTCATTTTTAGAATATTTTGAATGTATTAATTCACTCATGTTGGAGCTTTTCTCCTCGGGCCTCTACTGAAAAGGGATATGTATCCAGCTAGACTAGCCCGGTCAACAAATGTAAATAAAAATAAAATAAAATAAACAAATGTCCAGAATGAGAGCAATTGTAACATGTAAGGTTGTAAGTCCATTCTGTTTATGAACAGTACCATTTAACGTCTGTTTCACCAGCTTGGTCCACACTTTTGTCCATTTCCAGTGCATCAGTTTAGGCAAAGTAATTTTAGTTCATGGAATTAGTATGCGTGCTCTTTTTGAGATTGTACTTGTACACCTTCTCAGAAAGAGCCTTTTATCATAGGTTTTGTTTCTGTTTTTGACTTCTTTCTGTTTTTGTCTTTGTTGGATTCATTTAGCATGAGAAATAATTGCTCATTTTACTTTGGTTCACTGTTTGTTTCTTGCAGATCAGCTCCCACTGTTTCCATTGACATCTCATGAACCTTGCTGTGAATTTTATGTTCAGCTTTAAGTTTTTAGTCTCAATGGTTGTACAGTGTGAAGAATGGCATTGTTCTGTTCATTCATCTACAAACCCATATGTCATTTCTGTTCCTGCAGCAACAGGCAAGACATTCTTATATTTTGCATGTTCTGTTTCCGGTTCCTGTTTGTTTTAGTTAAGTGCGCTTCATTTCTATTATATCTCCACTTGTATTTGTACAGACATTTAAAATTCCCTACTGCGTAGTGCCAACTATGTGTTTCCTTGATGCCTTGTTTTCTTTTATGGTACCATCTAGACAAGAGTGCCATGCTTTTGCTTTAGGGAATTGGCCACTTAACTCTTTGAACAAGGACCTGTGCATAATTGTTAATTTTATTCTCAGTCTCTTGCAATAATATCTCATTTTAATTGCTTAGGCAGAATATTATTTATCATTTGCAACTCCTTCCAGAATTATTCCTTTCTGTTTACAAAAATGGTGCCAGTGTGGGACTACAACTGATTTCTCTTTTGTCTTTTCAAGCATGAGTTCACTTTGCTATTGTTGAATATCCGTTAAGACAGACTCCTTTCTTTTGATTTGATTTATCTTTTTTATGGAGCATTCTTTTCATACTTATCCATATCTTTTATTCTCTTTTTTGCAGGGAATCCAAATTCTGTTTCAACACAGCTACTTCCTAATTTATGGTTATGATGCTGCTTTTCTTAATTCTTTCAGGTTTACTAATATGCTTCTTTGTTCCAACATGTCTTATGGACAACTTATCAATTTCTTTGTTTCTTTTATTTTGATATCTCTTTTGGTTGTCAACTTCACTCAGCATTTTTTAAAATTCTCTATTTCAGTTTCATTTTCAGAGGCCAGCTGTCCATTTTTGCTATTGATGTATGCCCATAAGCAGTGCTCTCTGACTCCCTTGGCAGTTTTGCACCTTCTTCTAATGCCCTGCCTTTATGCAGAGCAACAATGAGACTCAGAGAGAGTCTTATTTTTTACTTGTGCGGCCACAATTTCTGAAAAGACCTTATTACCTTTTTACACAAATTGTTCTTGTTTCTTAATAGCACTCTCTGATTTTAAAACACAGGTTGTATTCCTCATCACTATTCATTCCAGCTTTCTGAGAGCATTTAGAGCTAGAACCATCACTCTCAACTAAAGTTTCACTTTGCACATTTGATTGCAAGCTACATAGTTTCATTTTATCATAAGTACTGTGATGCAAAATGTTCCTGCAATACCACAGCACTGTTTATGTCCAGACTTAATTGGCCCACACCATTTTCTTTTGTGGATCTGTGTTGCTGAATCTCAGCATAGTATAACATATGTTCTCCAGTTTGATTCTCGGCTGGGGTGCCTTTTGTGTGGAATCTGCATGTCCTCCCTACATTCATATGGGTTTCTGCTGGGTGCTCTGGTTTCCTCCCACATTCCAGAGACATGCAGTAGGTAGATTAAATACTCTAAATTGGCTGTAGGTGTGTGCGTGTCCATGAGAATGTGTGTGGTGCACCATCCGAGAAGGTTTGGGCCTTGGGCTAGCAACCTGGGCCCATGAAACCTGTAACTGCTACAGAAACAATGAGTGCTTGTTGCCCAATGTACCACATACTGCGTAAACAGGAAAGAGAGAGAGAGAGACTTTCTTTTCTTAGCATACCTGCCCTGAAAACTTATTTGAACTGATACAGCAAGTCCTTGTACTGCACATGGTAATTATCATTTTTTATGTAGGTGTAACAGTTCCTTGGTATAGTCAGGAAGAATTAATTTTTGCATTTATACTTCTAATACACTTTGGAGCTGGTTTCTTAGTACTGTTCACCAAGATTCCAAGCTGTATACAAGTCCAACATTTGCAAGTGATTTCTGCACACTGATTGTTGTTTTTCTTTAGCTTTTACTTCCTAGCAAGCTTTGCTTACACACACACACACACACACACACACACACACACACACACACAACTCTCAGCTAAGTACAATTTCTACTAAATAGTATATTTCAGAGGCAACAAAGTTCTATTTTTTAACTTCAGAGATCATGTAACAGATTTTTTGCAGTTATTTTCACTTTCTTCACTTTCTTTAAGAACATAATTTTTGTATTTTACACATATAGCAACCCTTTCTTGTACTGAAGAATTTAAATCAACTTCCATGAAATCATAAGTTATTAAAACCTTCAGCACTTCAGAATTCATTGGCTTGGGGCGTGGCTAGGATGTAGACTGGTTGGCAGCATTTTTTCTCAGCTCTGCACTCAAAAGATATTTCTGACAGGAATTTTTAAAAACTAGATATTGTAGACAAACCTATTTTGTTGAATTACTTCTACTAATATCACTAGAAGTCTACAGTGCAAAGAATTTGGCTTTAAACATTATTTTTCCTGTCAAAAACAAGAAGGAAGGTATCTGAATCTACTGAAAATTAGCTTTTCTAAGCATACCACACAGGACCAGACAATAAAAAAGGCGAAACAGTCTTTATTAAATACTATACAAGACTTGTCAGTGAAATTTGACAAAATGAATACCAAACTGGACACTTTTGAGGAGAGATCTACAAAACAAATACAGCAACTACAAGAAATAATGATGCAACAGAAGTCTCAAATAGCTGACATAGAGAGATCCTTAAATGATACTGAGGGCAGACTCTCAGAACAAGATCTTCAGCTACATTTTTTATCACAACAAAATGCTTCATTACAAAATAAAATAGAGGATCTAGAGAACAGGTCCAGACGAAATAACCTTTGCATATATGGGCTACCAGAGAAAACAGAGGGAGATAACATGGTGACTTTCCTTACTACCTGGTTACCAGAAGTTTTAAAATTGCCTGAAGCTCTTTCTTATGGAATTGAAAGAGCCCACAGATCCTTAAGAGCTGCTTCATCAACCATCAAATCAAAAATCACCCGAGATCAATAATAGTAAAGTTTTTTTCATCACAGGACAAGGAACTTATTTTAAAAACAGCATGGTCAACTTCTCCAGTTAAATACAAAGACAACATAATCAGATTTGATAATGATTATTCTGCTGGAGTTATAACTGCAAGAAAAGAATGTCTCCCTCTGATAAAGGAATTGAAAAAGACAACTTAAAGTCCACTTGCTGTTCCCTGCAAGAATAAAAATATTTTTTACTGAAGGTCCTAAAACTTTTGACACTCTGCAAGCAACAGTTTCTTATCTTTCAGCTAATAAAACCTTGGATAATGTGGAAGAAATGGATTTCTCTCAATTTGGGGTTAAGCGTCACTTTGAAAAAAATGAATGGAGCACTGCTGACAAGAAGAAGAAGAAACGATAAAAGACATATGAAAAACACAAACATTATTGTCTTCTATTTGCTCTGTAAGGCATAAAAGTTCTTTGAAAGCATTCATGCTTTACATATGTTAGTCTTTGAAACAATATAAATACAAGATAAGCAGGACATTTTATAACTAAAGGAAACAACCCTAAAAGAAAGCAAGGTAGCATATCTTTCTCTATTACAGTGTAAATACTTAGTCATGATTTTTCTAACTCTAAATGATGTTTAGATAGTTCATTTATAAATTACCTGCCTTTTACTGCTAGTATAGAATATGATGTATTTACACTGACATATTAATGTGGTGTGTTTAAATGAGCATGATTCCTTTTTATATTATTTACACTAAGCTGCATGAAATATCTAAACTGATGTATTTAATACATATAATAATATATAAAAACTGATAGTAATAACTGTCAAAAAGTGCCTTGAAAAGTAATTATTTATTCTTTGATGCTAAAAGTGCCTTTTTGACTAACAAACAACTGTTTGGCTTGTATATCTGCCCTTAATGTTAAGAAAACTAATAGAAGTTTAATGAGCTGGTGTTCAGTTTAAAAAAAGCCCTATAAACTTTACTTACTTTGTTCTTGTCTTCCCGCCATGGTCACGTGCTGGGAACTCTTATTTTACCACCCCTGAATGAAGGTTCTTCAGTTAGAATCCATTACAGTGTGTTAAACCTTCTAACAGCACAAAATGAAAGTAAACAGTCATGAGTGATGTCAGCACTAAAACAAGACAGTATGGGTGTGGTGTCAGCTCCTAAGCAACTTAAAGTAACCAGCACACTATTTATAAGATGGCAAAGTGCTTTTACAGTTTTAACAAATATTAAAAGTACACTGAAGTACCTAATGAATTTAGAAGGTATCAACACATACATGACGTTTTATTATATTGTAATATTTGTTATTCATTTTGAATTGTACACATAAACAGCACACAAAGCTTAAAAAGAAGTATATCACTTGCAAGAAACTGTATGAATAGTTAACACATACAGACTTTACTATAATCTTTTCTGATAAGATCACCCACGTAAATTACTATAATTTAACTTAATTTTATAAAAATTTTATATATTTAAGTCCTTGACTGGAACTATATAACATATTTGTAAACACACTGCAGCTAGTGTACTCAACCTTAAGTATAGTAAGTCAGTTAAGGTTCATGAATGTAGCTATGTGTTATTAGGCATTGTAAGGGTAAAAAGGAGTTGCTGTTTAATTATCAGGATACTCTGTAAATATTAAACTGTTCAAGTAGCACAATCATTAAGCAGTAATGAGCAAGAAAAAATCTCAGTCTTGCTTATGATATTGTTATTCATATATATATATATATATATATATATATATATATATATATATATATATAGGAAAGAACTGCTGAATTATATGTATGCTTTTATTAAAGGCAAGTTATATTAATATTGAACATCCTCACTGAAAATGAATGGTTGTGTAGAGACACAGTAACTCCCATTATATAACCAAGGCTAAAGAGTTTGTCTTGTATGTCTAAATTGATCAGCCTTGAACCTTAGATTGCAAATTAGCATGCAACATACTTTTACTTAAATACTGAATATATATTATATAACATCACAAACGCTAAAGCCATTGTCAGCTACATCTCATATCAATCGGCATTAAAATACGATTTGAATAGCATAGGCATTTACTAACATATTGCTGTTGGTACCTGATATGCATATAAGTAACAGGTCTAATTTCTGTCTATGAAAGTAAATACCAGGCTGTGTGCATTTGTTGATTATGAAACAAGAGCTTGCTATCTATTCTTTTTAATATCCATAGGTATGTACTTGTTAGAGACACACACATGCTGCAAAGCTGCTAGTTATTGCATATTCATTAGTATATTTCTGACTGCAGTGTTATAAATATATGGTGTGGACCACTTGAGTTGAGAATATGTCTCTATATTGGGCATGTTCTCTGTTTGAACGTTGTATATTATCTATAATATGATATGGAGTACCCTCACTAAATTCAAAGAAGCCACAATAGAAACAAATATTTATTAAAAATGGAGAATAATAATTGAAGATCCAGACGGAATCACCACAGGAGATGGATTATCTCAAAGATAGTTTTCTTTATTTGAACATAAAAACACAAGTGCTTTCGCGTAGCTGACTACGCTTCTTCAGATGAAGAGAAAAATGAAGGAAAATGGTTGATGGTCATATAAGGTTATCTTTTCCTGTGTATGTAGAAGAGTTGACAGTAATAATTACCAAACAATTGTGTTATAGCATATTTAAAGCCTACTTTGCTTCTCATATTTTCTAACCTTACAGTTATAACGCTGCAGATAAATCCTGTAATATCATAAGGAGTATGAGTTGCTATTTGACATATGACATATGTGGTACACTAGCGATGAAATATGCCAGTGGCACTAATAAATATATAGGAATGCTAAGAAATATAGTCTTAAACTATGTAATACCAATGCCAAAAACAAATTAGTAGCATTCATACCACTAAAATATGACTTTTTGAATTAAAAGAAAACTATAAGATTACTGATAAATGACAATACAAATGTAACGTTATATTCATTGTTATGGATACTTTCTGATTTAATCAACTTGTGGCATGGTTAACTGATGCATATAATGCTTAACATTTTTTTTTTTATGTATGCATGCATATATGCGTGTATGTATGTGTGAATATATATATGTGTGTGTATGTATGTATATATGTGTATATATATATATATATATATATCTATATCTATAGGTAGACCATTACAATAAATTTGATACCTATGAATGCCACTCACACTATAAGGGAGATAGACAGCAAGCATATTAATTTTAAGATGCATAACCGTTATTGCTACACAAAAGATATATTAAAATAAAAGATTTTCCTTTACAATTTAAACAAAACCAAATAGTTAAGTATTAAATCTATGTATAGTTGTGTTGCCTTAGTGTTTTATAAAATATTAAAAATAGATAAAGACTGTATTTAAGTAATCTGTAAAGACAGATACATGTATACTTAAAAGATATACAAGATACTTTTCATTATAAAACTACCATATGGCGGGGCCGGGGGAGGATGCTGAAATGTAGACTTAGAGAGATCGCTTGAATGATTAGATCATTCAAGGATGAGATGTTTTTTCTCATGGAGGGGTTTGGTGGTTGTTTATCTTGTATTGTTCTCAGTTATGATCTTGTAATTTACTTTTATTGGGTGTCTATAGTCTATTGTAATACTGTTGGAAGAAGAAAGAACAAGTCATTCTCTTCATGTACACACATCTACACATTGTTACGAGTATATGAATATGGATAAAAGCAAAGCTAATATAAATCCAATTGCAAAATGTATATCTCTTAATGTAAATGGTTTAAATAATAGCTGCAAAAGGGGAAGTCTTTATAGATATTTAAAGCTATGTGAAGCGCAACTAGTATTTTTACAGGAAACACACCTTACACAGGAAGACATAAATAAAATAAACAATAAAAATTATACAGTACTAGTAAGTTCCACCTATAATCAGAAGCGAAGGGGAGTAGCAATTCTGTGCAAAACACTACTTTAATGCCTAAAATCATAAACATGTTCCATGACAACTCAGGAATGTTTTGTCTAGTGACAATACCTATCAATGAAATGATATATACATTAGTGAATATTTATTGGATACCAGGACTAGGTGTTAGAGTGGCCAAACAACACTTAGAAGACATTGTACAATATACCAAAGGCAATTTAATCATAGCTGGAGATTTCAATTGCATTATAAAAGAAACTGACACAAATACTAAAACTACACGTAAGAGATCACCTTTAACAAAGTTGTTATCTGAGTTTGTTGAAACTTTTAATATAGTTGACATAAATGAGTATGCTATCCCAGATTCACTATTCTTTACACATTTTTCCCATAGACATAATACATACTCTAGAATAGATAGAGTGTACATAACAAAGGATTTAACCTCTAAATTAAAGTCAAGACAATTTCATGTCCATTTTCGGACCATAACGTTTGAGATAGACTTATGTTTCAAGAGAAGTCTAACAAGAATACCATCTTACATAAGAAATCTCAAAGATTTTAAGGAATTTTATATTAAAGAGACACAAACATTCCTAGATATCAATCTTACAAAAGATGTATCTGAAATATATATATGGGATGCATTGAAAGCATATCTATATGGAAGAGTGGTGGGACGGTATAAAAATAAACAAAAACAGTGGAATAAGGAATTAATGGAATTACAGTCAAAAGTAGATAATTTAAAGCTTGATATTCAAAATGGAAACACCAACTTAATAAAAGAACTGGAAGATACTAATAAAAAATACTCAGAGACACTACACCACAAAACAATGATCAATTTAGAAAAAAAATAAACTATGTTACTATTCAATGAACCCTAAAAAACAACGAAGAATAGCAAATAGGACTAAAAAGATTATTAAAACAAATCAAATCAAGGAAATACATAATATAGAAACCAAAAAGAAAGTATCTGATTTAGAAGTAATACTAGAAGCTTTTAGGCTATTTTTTCATAAACTTAATAATCAAAATGAGAAAACAGAAACACATTCAGCATTGAAAGCTTTTCTCAAAAACAATGTTAAAGTTAGGTTATTAGAAGAGCAGGTACAACTAATAGATAAACAAATAACAATGACAGAACTTAAAGCTGAAGTAAATAAGCTAAAATTAAACAAAGCTCCAGGTATAGATAATATCACCCCAGAAATGTTTAAATTACTATCAAATGAGGCTTTGCTGTTGTTATTGAATGTCTTTACATCAGTTAAAAATGGTAAAGACATTCCTCCTTCTTGGAAGTACACATTAATATCACCAATTCTGAAACAAAATAAAGATCCCAGTGAATGTTCATCATACAGACCCATTTCCTTCTTAATATAGATTATAAAATTTTTATGGCAATACATGCTGCTCGAATAAAACAATTACTACCACTTTTGATAGAGGAGGATCAAACAGGTTTTATAAAAGATAGGAACACTTATGACAACATTAAAATAATTCTTTCCTTAATTGATTATATAAATGTCACAAAAAACAAAATGAATGTTATTGGCTTAGACATAAATAGCGCATTTGATTCAGTAAACTGGGATTAACTGTGGTTAGGTTTAGAAGAATATGGCTTCTCAAACAACTTCACTTTGTTAATAAAATCATTATATGAAAAATTATTGGCTTATATAAAACTGGGATCTTGTCTGTCTAAATCTATAAAAATAACTATGGGCACAAAAAAAGGCTGCCCTCTTTCTCCGTTATTGTTTGCACTAGTCATTGAACCCTTAGCAAATAATATACGTATGGATAAAAATATTGAAGGAATACAACTAGACAACAGCGTAGAGCTTAAAATTCAACTTTTTGCTGATGATATTTTAATTACCTTAAAAAATAATAATAGCAGTTTAAAAGCATTATGGGACTCAATTCAAAACTTTCAAAACTTTTCAAGTCTTAAATTTAATGAGAACAAAACAAATGTATTGCTTATAAATACTAATAAAAAAGATCTAAATAAAAAATAGCATAAATGTATCTCTACCGATAATATAATTAAATACTTGGGAATTATAATAACTAACAACCTAGATACTACAATTGAAACAAATTATAAAGAGACCTTAAATAATATAAAAATCTAATACAAAGATGGAATAAATTCTTCTTTTCAATGGAAGAAAGGCTTTATATAATTAAAATGATCATATTTCCAAAAATTCTTTGTCATACAAGCTTGTTCTTTGCCACCAGCTAAATCGCACCTAAAACAATTAAATGATTTAATGGTAAGATTCCTATGGTATCCAAAAAACAAGGATAGCTATGAAGTATCATCTAGATGATTGGGATATAGGTGGCATAGGTTTACCAGACATAGAAATATATTTGCATTCATCCATTATTAAAACAATATCATTATGGCTAAATACAAAATATACATCAAAATGGAAGCTAGTTCATGAGAGAATCTGGTTAAAATCAGGATTTGTAGTAGCAAATAAGTATACAGATTTCATACCAAACAATTTTCTATGGCTGATGAAGGAATATATGATGATACATAAGAATAAAAATATAAGTTCCAAATACATCACTTATACATTAAAAATTTTCCAAAATCTTATTAATAGCAATCCTGATATTAAAGCATGGCCGTTTCTTTTATATCCAGTACATACAAGGTAATATAATAACATTTAATATGGAAGTAGTCAACATGCTTAAAGAAAAGGGATTAATATATTGGCATCAATTGCTAAACTCTGGGAAACCTCTGACAATAGACCAGATTAAACAGAAATAAAATATGGAAGATAGTTTGTGGTTACATGTACAAGAATTAAGACAGTATATATTAAGCAAACAAGAAACAATGCAACCATCAATAAGACAAAATGTTCCTAACCTTATAGAACATATAATATTACTAACGAATCAACCCATTACTGGAAAGGGATACTTATCATCTATTTATAAAACAAATAAAAAATAAAATGCATAATAATGACAAAATATGGAATTATTATAGATCAGTTAATGGACATGTGCCAAATGACAGAGATAAAAACTAATTCTTCTCTCTCCAAAGCAGACATCACTTTCATTACATTGGAGACTTTTTACATGGCAATTCATACACAGATCTTATGTAACCCCTCATAAAATGGAACTTATGTTTAAGAAAAATATTGGCTGCTGGAGATGTGATTTATCAATAAAAGCAGACTGGCAACATATGTTCTACGAATGCCATTTGATTAAACCATATTGGGATAAAATAAATTATTTTCTGCAAATGGTATTCAATGATAAATTCCAGATTTCCAAATCTATTATTTTGTTTAATGCACCTGTACACCCGACTGTGTGCCAAGAACAAAATATGTAATCTTACGGACTCTCGTAGCTATTGCAAGGAAGAACATTGCATCAAACTGGAAATCCAAAGTTTCTCCAACTTTTAAGCAATTCATGAATATGGTGTCAGCAGTATCGCAATTGGAAATGAACACTATTAAAGGAAGAACTGAAAGAACTACATCATTATACGTAGCATGGCAAAAAGTAACTGAAATACTGGAGAATAATGACTGCAGCAAATTATAATCAGGAAACAATTGTATAGAAAGTCAATTATATGTCAACAATAGACACCCTTGTAAATACTTTATTTTGGTTTTAATGTTTGATATCTGTTTAGAGGTTTTAGCCTACCTTTTTAAATAATTTGTAAATACTTCATTGTCATAAATAACCTGCATTCATGTTTTCTTGTTTTTGGAAATGAATAAAAATATTTAAAAAAAAAAAAGAATTCATTGGCTTTAATTTTTCATTTAAGCAACAGTAAACTATTTCTCCAATTTGAAAATTCAACAAATTTTATTTAAACTTTATTATATAGTAATCACAATTAATAAGTAGTAAACAACCTTATGAAAACTGTACAAGATACTCACCAATAGTCCATCATTAAAATAAACTACATGCAGTCATCACTTTGAAGAACTTTATGCCCTCATCATAATTTCTTAACAGTTTTACAGTATTCAGTACTTTAATATACCCATCTTCAGCAATTTTTCTAAAATTCTTGATCACGTACTTGATAATGCGATAACAGTTTCCCAATACATTTTTATATCAGATTAGAGCATTCACTGTGTACATATTTGGTAAGCAACCATTTAACAGTTTCCTGAATAACTCACTTGGTTAGAGATATTTACTAGTACTTGTCATTTTACCACAGTTTTTATGCCGTTTTCTAAAACTTGGTTTTAATTATTTCACTCACTTTACTCCTAGGGTTAGGCTTTTGTTTCTAGTTGTCTGTTTTGAGTGTGGCAGACAGAAGTTTAATGTCTTTGTTCAGCACAACGTAACAGGCAATAATTAAAAAGTGCATGGGTGGAGAAAACAGTTCTGGCAAAGAAACCACCAAAGCATGTAATTATGTTTCACAATACTTCTCTGAAATGCACCATTGAACCCGTACTTATTTATAAACTCATCCAGCAATGCTTCTTTGGGCAAATTGCCGCAACACCTCCATTTCATTACACAGATTGAAATTAATTTTTGCTAGACTTGCAGTAACTGAGAAGTAGTTGTCTTATATTTGCTAGCTTATAATTACATTTTTAATGAGTTCTACATCAGATGTGGTGTGTTGGAGTTAAGGTACATTTCAACAGCATTTATCCACTTTATAGCATGCTTCAGATTGAAATTGGTTAACTTTTCATTTAACAAAAACTTGTACTCCAAAACTTAAGACAAAGAGCTTTTTTATTTTTCAAAGACCAGTAAAACAATGTTAGGGCTTCACAGTACCTGGTGAATATACACAGACCTGTGAATGGTTTCCTTACTGTAATGCTTTAAAAACTTTCAGGCATTATGGCTTTATTCTGTTGGCCCATATTTCTCATTATTGATTCCATTTTAGTCTCCACAGTGAAAGGACTTTCTTTCCATTATGGGCCTTTGGCCAAAAGTATTCTGTGTATCCTCTCAACACTACACTCAGGCAGTCTCCAGCAACCACTTCATGAGGACTTTCTTCATACTGTGCTTATGAGAATGACCTCTCTTAACATTCAGTCAGAATATGCTTTGCAGCACTTTCAGTGGAAGACAGTAGCAACCCCCCTTATTCTGAAAATCTGAGGGTATTTAACTGTAGACTTCTGTACAGACTTTTCCTAATCTCTGACTTGGAAATTTCCTGCAAGCAGCCCAGCCTAATTATGTCATGGGAGTTTCCTACAGGCAACTTAACCCTTTGTTTTCCTTGTTTTTGGTTGCATTGCTAGACTGTAATATCACAACACATACACACAAAAAAAATCACATACTAATAGTAACACAGTATGCCATTTAATGAAGCTGAGTATGAGTAATAAAAAATACCATAATGTGAAACTTGGAGACTGTCAGTGTATACCGCAGAATCTTTTTTGGTATGTGAGAGATGTTAGTAAGGCTCTGTTTTACTTGAAAGCAGTACCTGTTCTTTTATTGCAGTTATGCTTATTCACTCTAGAGACACACAGGAAACAGAGCATCCATAGGCACAGATACATTTTTAAATCCTTTACAGTATGTATTTCTATGTGTATGTGATTCATAACTTGTTTCCATTTGCTTTTTTATTATTTCACAGTTCCCTTTCTGTCTGATTTTTTTTAATTTACTCAGGTGATTCCATTCTGCATAACGACTCCATTACCAGGCAGGAGTCAGTGTCTTTGCCGTAAGGTAACTGTGTCTGTCTTGTTTCACACTGGTAACAGGACTGCACAAATTCTACTAATGCTGTTATATGAATATGGTACATGTATGAAAAGTTGCCTCTTTTGCTTGTTATATTTTAGTAATGAATATTACATTGTGCAAAGTGCAGTAGTGTTGGATGCTTGACATGGAATTGCCTTGCTGTTTATTGGGGGCTTGGGAGTAAATCAGCACTAAATGAAGATGTTCATGGTTTAGTACATTTTTCTAAGATAGTTGAGCAGTTAGATGTCCTAATTGAATTCACAGTTACAGTATTCTTAGCAAAATGGGCTTTCATTACTGACATCTGGCTGTGATAGCAAAGCTTTGCCTTCCCGAAGGTGTATGTCCAACGCTTGACCTCAGTTTGTGTGTGCCAGGGTATAAAGGCAGATGTAAACATGAGATCCTCTACCTGTCTTGCTGCCAGCCTGAATGCAGGTTGTGCACCCACTGGACTGATCCAGGTTTGGTCTTTGGTACTGTTGCTTCACTTGATTGTTGTCAGATAAGTGCCCCATTAAGGAACCTTCCTTTCTTGTTTCTTAGACTGTGTTTTAAAATTTGTTAGATGCCAGCTAGGAGGGGTAAATGTGAGTGCGGTAGTCAGATTCTATACAAGGACTTGTACACCAAGTCCCTTTTATACCTAGCAGAACACAACTACAAATCCTGCTTTGTCAGTCGTTTGTCCCTAAGACCCTCAGATCAAGATTTTCCACTCTTAATACCATGTTTGAAATGCATAGCTTAGTCTAATATGGTAGACTCTTCTGGATCTGATGTTGCCCTTCCCCATAAAAAGAAACTGAAAAGACCCCAAGATGGTTTGCAGTCCAACATCTCTGTCTCAGATATACTCACTGAGGTGGTCAAGCCAGCAGTATATTAGATTACCTTTCAGGCACCTGCTGTTAAGACCCCTTTGGAGGCTGATATGGTCCCCTGAGATCTTGCAGACTGTGGATACCTTGGATGAACCACATCTTATTATCTCAGAGGGCCCTCAAGGAATTCCTTAGATTCTTGAAAAGGTCCCTGATATGCTGATTGAAATGAGACAAGACTATGAACCTCCAAAGCTTGTACAGATGGACGCCAATCCCAAAAAGTTAAAAAAAAAAAAAACATGCATGTGACATCTCCAACAGCTTCCACAGAAATGGAATGGATTGACTTCTCTCAAGGCATTTTTAAAGGTATCATGGCCCTGAAGACTCTCTCTTTTGTGATCCAGATAGCGCAAGCTACACCATAAAACCAGTCTTTAGACTCTTCATCCTTTGAAGAGGATCCTGAGACAGATACTGATCATTCTCTGGATTACTCTTCACAGCTTTACTCTCCTGAACAGGTCTGCTAGGACAAAGGGGATTCCCTTTATTCTGATTCTCCCTTGGGAAGAGGCTTTCTTTGGAGAAACTATTCAGAATGTTATGAGATACTTTGAATGGCAGTCTAGGCAAATATCTGAGGCACAAAAATGATACAGTGCTCTGGAAATGGATACACTGTCACCATCATTAGATTCCCCCCATTCCTGGAGGCTAATCAGGAGACCTTTTATTTTATTTATATAACACGTGATTCTCATCCATGTACTCCTAAAAGACCAGACAGATTTTATAAGGTCTCTGGTGAGCTTAAACACCTGTATAAAATCCTGTGGCAGATCCTGCTGCAGTTTCTCTCACCTCAGATAAACTGCTTCCCACTGCTAATGCCCTACTCACAAACAAGGACAGCAGGGCCATGGATAGGTGGGGCAAGAAAGTGTACACCTCTTCCACTTTAGCACTAAGAGCCATTACTTATCAAACACAAATGACTAAATACCTGTTCTCTGTGCTATGATCTCTACACAAGTAATGACCAAACCACAGACAGCAGAGTCTAAGCAGCAAATTCAGATGATGTGCATGGCTACAGGGTCAGCCCATCCCTGAGACATGTTCACGGAGGGTACCTCAGGAATGCAAGGCTATATAGACCAGATACTGTACAGGAGAGCACTAAAGGTGGAGGAGTCTCAGTCTGTATTAAAACCAACCTCACATTCAGATTAGTTAGTGTACGACCCACTGGAACTAGTACACATGCATCTCACCATAAACAAGATTTGATGAAGTCTTTTCTGATTAAAGCAGCTAATAAATTGAGTGGACGCTAATACAGTGTTGTTATTTCATCTTGCTGACTTTGGCTGCACAAGATTTTTGTTTGTTTGTTGTTTTTTCCTCGAATTGGTGGTTTTGGTTTACCATAAACGGGGTCTCATACCAGGAAACTCATACTATCTATCTACCTATCTATCTCTCTTGATGTATTAGAGTCCTTCACCATTCAACCCAGTGCAATATTCATGGGGAATCTTAACTACCCCTCTATAGATGGAATTCCTACATCACTTGTAATGCACAAGCCCAGCGATTCCTAAACTTTAATACCACCATCATGGAAAAGTTGATCCATTCTCCTAACAGGGGTAAAAACATCCTTGACCTTGTACTAACGAATATGGGGAGCAATGTTTCTCACCCAGTGTAGTGTCTTTGCTTGTCAGATCTGACCATAAGGCAGTATTTCTTGAAATAAAAATTAAATACGGGGATCCAAAGAAACCAAAAACCTTTAGGAACTATTCCAAGGCTAACCTCTCTCTCTCTGTCTCTTTCTACATTAAGCGACACCTTGACTAAATTCCAAGCCCCCCAAACCCAGTAAACACCATAGCATATGCTGCACTATTTACAAGATATCTATACAACCATATTGATAGCTGTGTAGAGCAAGCTGTGCCCACTTGTATTAAGAATAAGACAAACTCAAAAGACAAGCCACCCTGTTGGAATCGCAATATTAATTGGTTATACAAAGAAAAAATCTCGGCCAAGTGTAGGAGGAACATAGCCATACATACTGGAAGCCCCCCTAACCAATCTAAACATGCAGCCTAGAGGATTAATTAATACTTCAGAGGCTAAATTTGAAGAAAAAACAGCTTTTCAGGCTAAGGACAACCACACAGCTTTCTACAGCTATGTACGTATCCTCAAGGAAAATACGCAAAAACACACAACTTACTGTAAATGGCATGACCCGCACTAAATCGCAGGCCATTGCCAACCTATTGGCTAACAGGTTCTGCTCAAATTTCTTCCTTCACCCCCGCCCACCAATAGTACAAAAGAAATACCACATACTAAATTGCCCCAACCATTACCAGGGAACAGGTCATCAATGCACTTTCCAAAGCCAAACACATTGCATCAGTGGGCCCTGATAACATCTCAGGATGCTTAATAAGTAGCATGAAACATGACCTCTCTGGTCCACTTGAATCACTTTTCAACTGAAGTCTACAGTCAGATTTTGTGCCCAAGGAATTTAAGATAGCTACAGTAATTCCTCTACACAAATGAGATCCAAACACTGATCTGGGTAACTACAGGCCCATAATTCTGACCAACCTCATATGTAAGGCCATGGAAAGAGTCATCATGGACATGATAAATGAGGACATAGGTAACCTACAAATGCTGGACACATCACAGTTCGGCTGTGTTAAAGGAAGGTGTGAAGAAAATGAAAACACTGTCTTCTATCTGTGTTAGGATGTCTGGCAGGAGATTTGTGTATTTTCCTAGACTGACTTGTATTGTATGCCAGGATGTCTAATTGTGAAAATGTAAATAAGTTTTTAAAATGTTGCGTATTTCCCTGTTTATACAAAATGTTTAAAAAAATCTGTTAGTGTTTTGATACATTTCTAATTGCACATGTTTGTGAGGGAGATTCTAAAGTAAAAAAACTGTCTGTGGAGAATCAGCTGTTCAGTAGGTGATGTCATTAGAATGTTCCTGGTTGCTGCGTGATTAAACAGATGATTGACAGGAAAAGGAACTTTTTCAAACAGCTGTTATTTTTAAAATAAGGTGGTTGAGACTGTTAACCTGGACTGTATAAGAGAGACTGCTGAAGGCAGTTAGTGCTGAGCAGTTAATGAAGAACTGCAGTCGGTGGATACCCAAGAAAAATATCTCACCAAAAACTGTAAGCCTGCCTTTGCCTTGCTGTTATGTTTTAGATTAGATCAGGGATAGTATTTTGTAGTTAGATTAAGAAAGTTTAACTATTTAGAGTTTTTCTTGGATGATGGACTTCTATCCTACAGTTTAATTTTATAATTCTGGTGATTGAATTTTGATGTTTATTGAAAATTATTGATTTACATTCTTGTAATCATTTTACTTATTATTAAATGTTTTTCATTACTTTACATTGTGGCTGGACAGTCAGCGTAATCTTTAGAGTTTACACAGTACATATACCTGTTTGATACTCTTCAGTTCACCTGGAATGCCTGGCTGCTTCTGGTCATAGCTATCATTTATTTTGATATTTAGTTTTTAATAATTGATCACTGTTTGAAGGGCCTGTAGACCTGTCTGACTCTGGTGGCAATGTTTATCATTTGTATTGGGGAGGGGACAAAGCTGGAAATCTGTGTCAGGCTTCACATAAGTGTCTGAGTGTGTGTGATTTAAATTTAGTTTGAGTGTGAGTGAGTCAGAGATGAAACACATTGCTCTGAAGTGTATGATAAGGGATTACATTTGGGGTGGACAGAGGTATATAGCAGAGTCCCAGGAAAAAGAGCATGTTCCTGATGTGCTCTTAAGAGAAATTGTGAACTTTTACTCATGTGCTCTGTGCTCTGGTGTTTTCCTTGACACTCCCACACTGGAGTCAGTGGTGGGGATTGAGGTTCCTTAATTACTAACCCGTTTTTTTAAGTGGGAGACATCACATTATTGTTGGCAGTCCAGTGGGATATTAGCTGGATGTCGCATTTAATTGGTGGCAGTTGTGTGAGATGTTGACTTGACATCACAAAAGGTCATACTTATTAAATCTGGTGGACTTTTTTGAGAGGGTCACCAAAGCATTGGATGAAGTCAAGAATGTGCACACAGTTTACCTCAACCTAGCCAAGGCTTTTGATACAATACTTCATTCAGGCATTATAGACAAGCTCACTCATTTAGGTATACACCTTTTTATCACCTGCTGGACAGCCAACTGGCTCACTGATAGGACTCACAAGGTCACAACAGGTAAGGCCACCTCCACCAAGAGGCCAGTCACTAGCTGAGTGCCCAAGGGATTGGTACTGGGCCTACTCCTTTTTGTCATCAGTTTCACTGAAATGGAAGCAAATGCTGAAGGTTTATAGCTGACTAAGAGTGTAGATGATTGCAAGCTGCGGGTTATCATCGACTCCCCTGCAGACACTAGCATTCTTCAAAGAAGGCCTATCTCTGACTAACAAATCGTGCCAAAAACATGGTCTTAAATTCAATGCTAAGAAATGCATAATTGTGCCCTTTGGGAAGTCAACCATCCCAGCTAATTACTATGTTGATAATACAGCCTTAAGAGTTGATCCAGTGGTCAGGGATCTGGTTATGCACATCGACAGTAGCCTTACGTTTGACCACCATGTGGCCACAGTGGTGAGGAAATCCTTTTATGTTGCGCAACTTAAGTAAGGGCATGGCATCTAGGTCCAAAGATTATCCCACTGTACTCTGCCCTTATCAGAGCAATCATAGTGTACATTGCTTCCTTTGCTATGTACCTGACTAGGCATACACAGCAACTAGAGCAACCTTGGAGGTTCCTTACAAAAAGAATACAAGGTGTTATAAACCTGCCTTATACAGAGTGCCTTAAAGCCCTTTCTTTTCTACCTATAGATTGCAGCATGGATAATCAATGCCTGGCTTACAAGGCATCCACAAACCCTGCACTTATGAATCTCCTGCATATTTGTAAGTCGAACAGTGCCAGAAATACAAGGTCTAGGACCTGTATTTTGTCTGTGACTGAAACAGAACATGCTGGAGAGACAGTTATGTGTCCTAGAGACTTCTCTCTATGGAACAGAGTATACAGCTCAGCAAGCTCCTGCCTGGTGCCCTGCAGAGTTCTACAGCAGCAGAGAGACAAAAGAGAGACTTTGAAATGATTTAAGTATAATTTTCTGCATTTTATTGCTGCCTTTAGCTAATTCCACCTAAAACACCAATTTTCTAGAGTTTCTGTGATTTAATAAGCTTGTTTCAGCTACATATTGTACTTATTTTACTGCCTGCACTTTAACAAAGTTGGTTTTGTGTTTAAATTACCTGTTTAACTGTTGTAGGCTACACACTCAAGTGTGACAGCCATTTCTGTGCATTGAAAGTGTTTTTTTATTGTATCTGCTTCATTTTCTGAAAAAAAAATACTTGTTTTCCTACCTTTCTAAGCTAGTATAGTCCAGTTTTCAGGTTAGTGCTGAATTCAGGGCTGTGTTACAAATTTCTCTGCTTGCCCATACCTTACTTGGATAGAAGGAAGTTTCTCTGTTCACTGTGAGAGAGGGAGCTTTGAGCAGCCTATCTGTCCCTGGAGGAGTGGTTTCAGCCCATAAATTAGTAGATTATTGGCCATTTTAGGCTAATTTCTATCTCTTTCATTTCCCTGCTATAAAACCCGCATTTGTGATGTTTTTGGGCTAGTATATAGCTCAGCAAGCTCCTGCCTGGTGCCCTGCAGAGTTCTACAGCAGCAGAGTGACAAAAGAGAGAGTTTGGGGTGATTAAGTATCATTTTTCTGCATTTTCTTGCTGCCTTTAGCTAATTCCACCTAAAACACCAATTTTCTAGAGTTTCTGTGATTTTAAAAAGCTTGTTTCAGCTACATATTGTACTTATTTTACTGTCTGTACTTTATCAAAGTCGGTTTTGTGTTTAAATTAACTGTTGTAGGCTACACACTCAAGTGTGATAGCTATTTCTGTGCATTCAAAGTGTTTTTTTTTAATTGTATCTGCTTTATTTTCTGAAAAAAACAAAATAAAATATACTTGTTTTCTCACCTTTGTAAGCTAGTATAGTCCAGTTTTCATGTTAGTGCTGAATTTAGGGCTGTGTTACAAGTTTCTGTGTTTGCCCATACCTTACTTGGATAGAAGGAAGTTTCTCGGTTCACTGTGAGAGAGGGAGCTTTGAGCAAGCCTATCTACGCCTGGGTGAGTGGTTTCAGCCCAGAAATTAGTAGTTTATAGGCCATTTTGGGCTAATTTCTATCTCTTTCATTTCCCTGCTATAAAGCCTGCATTTGCATGCCGGGCAGCGCCGGTTAGCTAGGGTCTAACTATTCCCGGCTCCTCAAAGTCTACTCTTCAATTTCTCCCTTGGAACTAGACAAACTTTCCACTTAAGCACTCAAAGCATTCACTTCTCATCCCGGAACTTGCTCAAAATTCATAGCAAGCACTAATAAACCTTAGCACTAGATCCCCCTATACTGTAGAGAAGGACACGACTCTCTATTTGACCTTACCAGCCAATCAGTAAAACAGTTCACTGTACCTATCCAGACATGTCCAAAGGGCAGTTTCAGGTGTACACTCCGGTCCAACTGGTGAATCTGGGCATTTTGAGGCAATGTTACAATTGCCTCATGTACACAGACAACCCTCTCCTCCTTCCACCAAGCACTAATACTTGCGAGAGATGCAATTATACAGCCAAACTGGAGGCTAAGCTCTCTCAACCCAAGACTGGACCAGGCAGTCAGGAGGAGAAGGGAATTACTTGCATCACACCACCAGTCTCAATAGACCTATAAAACCAATACTGGCAAAATACACAAAAAAATACTCGGAGGCTCTAAATAAAAATCTGCAAAAGCAGCAGAGACCTCCAAAGCAGACATCCAAGCAACCTCCACCCCTCAACACAAACCATGAAACACGTACTTCACAAAACCAGTGTGCCATGCAATCACAGCCCTTAAGGCAAAATAACATACCCAACACACTAGTAATAGGTGACTCTATAACCAGGTACATTGACGTCCCACTCACTAGGCTGAACAAGGAGAAGGTTACTGTTAGCTGACTGTCGGTGCCAGGATCCACCACATAACACAAGCACTCAGGTCACTCCAGAACAAGTACAAATATGACTCTGTCATTGTCCATGTTGGTGTGAATGACCTGAGCTGTACCTCCCTGGACTACATGAAAAGAGACATGGAGGAGCTCTTTGATCATGTAGCCCAGGCCGGTATGACCCTGAGTAGCATCCTGCCCTCACCAGGAATGATACCACGGTATAGAGAAAAAATGATCAATTTCAACAATTGGCTAAGCTTCTGATGTCATTCAAAGGGGATCCAGTGTCTGTCAGCCTGGGATGACATGCTTGACAAGCCACGCTCCTTCGCTAGAGACATCTTGCACCTGTCACCCTTAGGCTTTCGAATACTGGCCGAGGCTCTTGCCACCCCCATAGTGCCTTTTTTTGGGCAAGACTCAAAAGACAAACCCACTGCCATAAATAGCGCAAGTAACAAAAAACTGAGGGTAATGCTACTCAGTGCCAGATGTCTAAACCTCAAAATGCACGCACTCGAGTCACTCCTCATTATGGAGAAAATCGATATATGTGCAGTAACAGAAACCTAGTTTAAGGCTTCAGAGAGCACCCCAGCACTACCTAGCTACAACTCATACCATAGATGTCAGCCACAAAACCTGGACCGAAATACAAAAGGCGGGGGAGTATTCATATTCATCAAGGATACCCACACCTCCAGGTTAGTGGCACAGCACGATGCTTCAGAGATCATCCACGGGCAACTAACAATGGGCAAAACTGCTATTCAAATTATAGCTTGCTACAGATCACCCACCATGTCCCAGGACCCCCACTCCGCATTCTTGGAAACAGTGGGAAACATAAAGGTCCTACCAAACACCCTGATATTGGGTGATTTCAATTACCCAAACATTAACTGGGAGAACTACTCAAGTACAAACTCCCTTGCCCAACATTTCCTAGAATTTATAAACTCAAATGTCCTGGATCAACAGGTCAACACCCCCACCAGAGGTGACAACATATTGGACCTGGTCATCACCAACATGGGCGACCAGTGTTCCACACCGGACATCAACCCCTCATTGGTTAGATCTGACCATAAACTAATCACTCTGGATATCCACATTCTGCCACCACCCCCCGTCAAAGAAATCACCATGGAAAACATTTCAGAAGCAAATGTCATGTTACTTAAGACTGAGTTGGGAAGTTTCAAAGCCCCCATGCTAAAGGATAATGCTGTCCAAGCTGCAAAATCCTTTACTAATGCACTCTACGGGCACTTACAAGAATGCATGGATTGTGCTATCCCAAACAAAACAAAGACTCACTCCTCCAAGAAAAGGAAACCAGTCTGGTGGACCCCTGCCATAAACAAGCTATACAATAGAAGGAGGAAACTAGTACAGAAAAGAGTAAAATCCCAAGAAGGCAAGACATCCCTGATCAGTATCAGCAAGAAACTACGTTTCCTCATAAAATCATCCAAGACTAGTTTCGAAAGAAAAATTGCCATGGACTCCAAAGATAACCACAAGGCATTCTTTAGCTATGCCAAGAATCTAAGTGGCAATTCTCAGATCTGCTCGGAGTTAGTGCAGAATGGCACAAAATACACTGAACTGACCGATATAGCCAACATCCTGGCAGACAGGTTCAGTGCAAACTTCACCCCCCTCTTACCCCTAAAGGGCCCATAACTATACCAGAAGAATGTAGTGCCCCTGAAATCACAGACACTCAGGTTAAAACAGCCCTCTCCAAAGCCAAAAACACAGCATCAATGGGACCGGACGGTGTCCCAGGCTGTGTCCTACACAAGGTCAAAGATGAACTAACCCCTCACCTAAACATACTGTTTAAACTCCACCTCTCCACAGGCTATGTGCCCACAGAGTGGCACACAGCAATGGTTATTCTGCCCTACAAAGATGGAGCCACAACGGACCCTGGCAACTATCACCCTAAAAGCCTGACTAGCTTAGTCTGCAAAGCTATGGAGCACATCGTCATGGATCTCATTAACAGAGACATTGGGAACCTCCAAACACTGGACCCTACCCAGTTTGGCTTTAAGTACAGATTGTCTCCTAAATCTGGTGGACTTTTTTGAGACCGTTACCAAGGGTATAGATGAGGGAAAGGTGGTCCACACAGCCTACCTAGACTTTGCAAAGGCCTTCGACACCATTCCCCACTCAGGTATTATAGACAAGCTCACCAGCCTGAACATAAACCCCTATGTCACGAGATGGGTTGCCAACTGGCTCATGGACAGAACCCACATGGTAAGAGTTGCGGGAGCTAGGTCTGACTCTAAACCGGTTACAAGTGGTGTTCCCCAGGACTCAGTCCTAGGACCCCTCCTGTTCGGCATATACTTCTCAGAGGTACAGGCAAGCACAGGAGAACTATGGCTGACCAAGTTCGCAGACAACTGCAAAATAGGGGCTATAATTGACTCTCTGGCTGACACAGACATCCTCCAAAAGGGTCTCACTGAGACAGATACCTGGTGTCAAAACCATGGCCTGAAGCTAAATGCCAAAAAGTGCATAGTCATCCCCTTTGGAAAAAACAAAGTACCCATAAACTATCACATAGGTGGTAGCCCCCTAAATACGGAAGATGTAATAAGGGATCTGGAGACCCAAGTAGATAGTAACTTCTCCTTTGATAATCACATTGCCAAAGGGGTTAGAAAATCCTTCTATGTGGCCCACTTAATCACAAAAGGGTTTGCATCCAGATCAAAAGAGGTCATTGGGCCCCTCTACGCATCACTCATCAAACTCATCATAGAGTATAATGCTCCATTTGGGATGTACTGTACAAGACACCTGCAACAACTGGAAAGACCACAGAAGTACCTCACCAAGAGGATCACTGGCCTCAAGCAGATGCCCTATGCAGCTCGACTGAAGAAACTCCAGCTGTACTCGGTTGCATACTGCCTACTCAGAGGTGATCTCTGCCTGACATACAAGGCCATGTCCAACCCAGAATTGATGGACATGCTCCACCTAAAGAAAACCATATCCCTTAAAGCCACATGCTCCAGGGATCTAAACCTCACCACAACAATAAATAGGACATGCTGGAGGGATAGATTCCTGTCCCAGAGACTTCCCATACTCTGGAACAAGATTCCAATCTACATTAGGCAGAGCTCCTCGCTAACCCTTTTCAAGAGAAACCTTGACGAGTGGATGGGAAACAGAAAGTTTACCCCTGGGATCACTTCACTGGCACTGCTGGACAGAGATACAGGGAAATAATCTAAGGGGGCGGCAAAAGCCAACACATTCCGGCTAGGCTTATAAATAACTTTGGGCAGATAGCCTAGTACCTACCTATGAACCTGTGGAACAGGCTTCCTATCCATGTGAAACTTGAGTTCATCTATTATCAAAGTTTAAGTGTAGCCTAGCCAGTGGATGGGAATAGGAAAATTTACAGTGGTCATGGCACCCCTGTCCCTTATGGACAGAGGTAACTTATAAATGCCTGGCCTTTAATATCCTGTTTGGATGCAGGCTATCATTATTCTTTTGAGAATACTTGGCTAGGCTTAGAAAGTCCCCTTGGGCTGCTATCCTTGTAACAATCTATGAATCGATGAACCTATGCTGTTTGTCTCTCTCTGTGAATGATTGGGTTCTGATCCCAAAAAGACTTACTTTTAGAGGATATGGTACAGGTTTTAGAGAAATCCAGAAAATCTACTACCAGAAAGTCATACACTGTCAAGTGGAAAAGATTCTCTGTTTGTTGCCACAAACACAGATTGGAACCACTTTTATCTGATGTTCCCACTGTACTTCAGTATCTATCTGAGCTGCATGCTGGGTTAGCCTGCTCATCTGTTAAAGCCCATTTGTCAGCCATCAGTGCATCTTGTCTCTTGAGCCTCCTCTCATAGCCAGGACAGAGGTCAAGTTCTTTCTGAATCGAGTCTTGCACCTTAAACCTCCAAGAAACCCAATTACTCCATCATGGGATCTTAATTTGGTTCTGGAAAAGCTTACTCTACCCCATTTTGAGTCAGCCACATCAGCCATCTATACCTCTCAAGAGCACCTCATTTTGAGGAATGTTCCTCATTTGCGATCTTAAAAAACTTCTTGTAGTTACACATTGAAAGGGTCCTTACATTTAGTGTTAGGTTTTTTAAATTATATCAGTGGTAAATAGAACTGAAGTCTATTGTTTCATTAAAAGAACTATGCTATAAGTAAAAATATCACATTTTAACCATCCTGTGAGCTTCCTAGTTTAAGCTGTTAGTAAGACATTAGTAAGTTCATAGATTAGTACTAGGCTAACTGCCCTTGCAAGACATTTTTTAAGCCTAGCCAATTATCCCTTGTGAGAATCAAACCCTGCACCTTGTGTTTGTAAGGCAAATACCTTAACCATTAGGCCACCCTCCCAACCCTTCCACATTTTGCCGATTTGTTCCATATTATGAGAAGCAGTGTTCCTCATTTTGTAGATGGAAGTTCGAGAGCTATGCTGCCATCTTAAAGTTCTGCACATTAAAAAGTGCCCTTCCACTGGCTCTAACCTCTGCACACTGAGTGTCTGAACTCCATGCACTCATTAGGACCAACCCCTCTTTCATACCTAAAGTAGTGAATGAACTGCCCCTCAAATCAAGCCATCCACCTACCTACTTTCTCTCCCAACTCTCAAAATAAGGGAGGAATAAACTTGCACTCTACACATTCACAGGCAGCTGAGGTTCTGTTTGTAGAAAAACAAAGACTATCAGAAAAACTTACTAATTGTTTTTTTTTTTTTTTTTTTATGGATGCCAAGTTGGGTCAACCAGCCTCAAAGCAAACTATTGCATCCTAGATGTCGAAGGCCATCTCTTTCTGCTACTTACAACATGGTATATCTCTGCCTCCTTGCCCTAATACACATTCCACTCAGGCAGTGGCTTCTTCTAGTGCCTTCCACAAGGATGTATTCATCTTGGAAGTTGCCATTTAGTCCTCTGTGCACATCTTCACCAAGCACTACAAAACGAATGCCTTCTCCAGATAGGGGTGTTTTTGCCATATCAGTGCTCTCTGGTTTCCTGGACAGTTCCTCTTCACTCTAACTTGGTACACCATTCACTATTTTTCTCTTCTCTCTTTTGAGGGAATCACTTATCTTTTAGAAATACTACAGCAGAAATTTTGGTTAGGATGTAGTACATCACTGTCACAGTATTCCTTCCCTCACTTCTTCCCTTCTACTCTCTTGGGTGCGGCTTATAAATATATCCCTTTTTGGGGAAGTTTCCTACTTGTTCAAGCTACACTTCTCCAAGCTTATCAGTTTCCTGTCTCAACTGTCTTTAGGATGTTGGCTTGGAGACTGTCTGAGGATCTCATGCATACGTCTACCTTTATACTCCAGTGCACACAAACGAGGTCACACATCAGGTGTATGCCCTCAGGAAGTAAAAGCCTTGGTACCCCAGCTTGTTGTCAGCGATAAAAACCCATCTGTTGTAATTACTGCAACAGTGATTACTAGGATATCAACTGTTATAGTAAGTTCTTACACAACTGTACTTTAGTCATTTGAAATGAGGGATGTATGGTCGGGAACAACTTTGTGTCTTGCCAGGACTACAGATCTGTTTTTCTACTGAGAGCTCCACCTTGCTGCTCTGTATTAATTAGCTGTTGTTTTTTGGATTGAAATTGAAAAACAAACTTTAATGCCTTTGTAAATCTGCTGCTATCTGTGTAATTTCTGTTATATTCACCAGTAAAGCTGAGCTTCATGGCATGTGAAGTTTTGAATGTGCAGATACTTTACTTTTCGGTGCAGTCTAAGAAATTTATATTTAAAGGGCTGCAAAAAAGTTTTTAGGATATTTATGGAGCTTTAAAATCTCTCTGTTATGGGAAAACATGAAAGGTTTGTGTTGAGCTCCTGATTGCAGTTATCAGTTACCAATCTTCAGGTTACACTTTGCAGCTTCTGGCAGAGTCTGTTTGTTAATTCAGCATAAGAAAAAAAAAATGTTTCTTATTTGGGTCCCAAATACCACCTTCTGTAATGCGCTTTTGGAAAAGACTATTGCATTCTTTTATGGTATTGTGAAATGTGTGTTGACAACAGTCTTTAAGCTAGGTGCATGCATTTATTTACAAGTTTGTCTACAGAAGGCACTGCAACTCGTTTTTTTAGCAGTTGATAGTCACCTTACAGTAGTGTTTATTTAGAGGCCTAATTCTAGAAAAGCATACAAAAGCAGATGGATTTTTTTCTGTTTGGATTTTCTCCACATGACTGTATCCATTTGCACTACCAGTATCTGCAGCTTTAGATTACCACTCTCAAAATGTTTTGTAAAGGCTTCAATTATTCTTCTGTAAAGGTCCATCTGTCTGCCATATCCAAAATCCATCACAGCTCCAGCACTTTATACTTGGGTTCCTTAAAGGTCTAGAAAGCTTTCTTAAGAGGTATTTTCCAGATTCAGCCTCCTGTTTAGGTTCTCATCCGTCCAAGAGATTTGTATTTCATTATAGAGGAGTTAAATTCAGATCCCAACAGAAAACTTGTCTTACTAGCAAACACAATTGTTCTTGTCTCAACTCTGGACACATTACATAATTGCCTCATTAAATATCAAACTATTCCTTTACATGGCCATTGGCATCACTCAGTGTAGATCTCAAGCATCCTGTAGATATGTACATAGCCCACGTTTGTTCTCTCTTACTTTGTACAGACTCCTACTTTGTCTTCCTTCCATCATCTTCATACTATCTTTCACATTTTAGCTGTACTATTTATTTATTTATTTTCAGTTTGGTTACCGGGGAAGTCCACTGGGCCAAGAAGTGCCCGTTTTCAGTGGCGACCCTGGGAGAAAAGATCCACTTAACTCTGTCCGTCTAATTAATTAGTGTATGTAATTACTTTTATGTATTTGCTGTTGGTTAAAATGTATCATGGGTTGGTCCTGAAACTGGTTTGTCTTTGATTAGTGCTCTATCATGGTAAACAAACTTAAATAAACTAAAATAAACCCTTCCTCCTTTAGAGTCTATTGCTAAGGCTGATTTGAATTATATGCGTCAGTTGGCATGATGGTTAAGCTCTTCACCTCCCGTGTACAAGGGGCAAGGTTCGATCCTGACATCTGGCCTGTGCCTGTGGGGAATTTGCATGTTCTTCCTGTGTTTCTGTGGAGTTCCTTCCACTTCACATAAACATGCTGGGTGTTTCCATCTCAAACTGTCCCAGGAATGGAGTTATAAGCAGTAGTACAGGGTCTTAGTAGTGTCTGATGGGGAAGAGTTGTATAGACCAACTACTTTGGGTATCAACTGTGGTTTCCAGTATCCTATAGATAGGAGAACATGGATCACAGACTGGGCACTGTGTGAAGACTAGCCACTTGATGGTCTAAAAAATTGACTCTAGACGATATGGTCATGTTGACTAATGTCACCAAAAATGGGTATTTACCTGTAATAAGTGGACTTGATACCCAGCCTACTTCAGCCTACACCAGGGACCCATGTAAGTGTGGGAGGTGTCTATGTGTCCCTATTAGACAGCAGCCCTGGGTCAGTTAGGTACCGGCAGGCTGTTGTCCAGCTGCCCAGCTTGAGTTAACTGGGATAGCTCTGTTGAGGGACAGCTGGTGAATGCTGGATGCAAAACAATTCAACACCTGCGAAATATGAACTAAGGATTGCTGCATTTTATACAGGTTCACTGACATGACACTGCTTGGAAGAAAATTATGTGATGGTAAGGAGGAGGCTAGACATCCTCTGTGTCCAGGAAACAAGATGGAAGGACAGTGCAGAAAATCAACTTGGCTTGAGATCCAGAGACTCCTACTGAGGAGGAGTAGGAAAGACTGGAAATGATGTGGAAGTTGCAGTGAGAGAGAGGCTTCAGAAGACAGTAAGAGTTGTCACCAGAATTAAACAGATTTGCGGAAATCAGACTGCAGTGTAAGGATAGGGCAGTATTTATAACATCAGCCTCTGTGAGTCTGAACATTGTCCATTTTGTATCTTTGGGTATTTGTACATAGCTTGCACTAATTTTACCAATGTTTTCAGGATTTTGACCCTTTGGAAGACTGCCAAATCAGCTTTCTTGGCATCTTGTCATATGCCCAGTTGGATGTTCTCCTCATCTCTAGCTTCTCCTCAACTGTTTGTATCACTGCTAATATTGGGTCAGTTGTGCTGCATCCTGATCTGAATTTGAACTGCTCATTTACTACACTGCATATATGTTCATCAGTCACAGAACTTTCATGCAGCCTGACAGGAGTTTGATACCTCTGCGCTGCTCACAGTTGTCAATATCCCCCTTTTTTGTACACTGCCATTAGCGTGCTTATTCTCCACTCATTTAGGATATGCCTTTCTCTCCAGATTGTAATGAGTACCCTCAGGAGCCTTTTTTCCAGTAATTCACACAACATCTTGACCATATATTCTATGACTTTATCTAACCCTGCTGCTTTCCCCGACTTCCTTTTCTGTAGTGCTGCTCTTAGTTCTTGTAGGGTGACCTCCTCTTTTTCTTTCATCATAGGCTGTGTCTGGGGTAGTACAGTTTATGTGAGGTATTCTTCATTCAGAAGTTACTGGAAGCACTCCTTCCACTTGCCTTTGATGTCCTTTGGAATGGTGAGAAGGTTGCTGCTGGCATCCATTATGAAGGATGTATGATGACAATCTTCATCTTTTTGTCTCTGCCTTGAAACCTGATAAGTGCTTCTTTTTGCAATCTGTTGAGTCACTCTCCAGAAGCTGGTAGAGTGCCTCTGATACCTTGTCCTTTACTACTGCAACTTTTCTCTTAGCCTTTTTGTTAGCTAACCAGTATTCCTTCTTAGATTGGCCCATCTTTTCTATCTCCCACTTTTTCTTGGTTTCCTTCTTTCAACAACTTCCTAAACCTCTGCAGTCCACCTCCACCATTCCTTATGTACCTTATTTCCATACCTGGCTTGACCACATATCTGGTATATAGTCCTCACACATGCTATTTTGAGGAGCCGACATTCTTCATAAACTCCACCTATTCCTTCTTGTTTTTGAGGTGCCAGAGCCCAGAGTATTTTCTAAAACCCTTGTGCTTTCTCTCCAATCAACTTCCAGGTCTTCAGCCAAGTCTCTGTTGACCTTAGAGCCTTAACTGACCACTGCTTGTAGCTGACTGTTTAACCTGTGGTTAATGCTGTAGGCTGACTTTTTCCACTGTGGATGACTTTACATTTGCTGATTCTAGCCCATTGCTCTTACCAGTGTTGCATGTTGGTCATTTTTGTATGTTATCTTTTGACTGTCTCTCTTGTTGAACCATATATTGGATACCATCAAACCATTTGCAGACAGAAGTACAGAATGGTCTCTCCTACTTTATTCAGTATAGTACAGAAATAGAGCGGGTGAGGAAGCCAGAGGTGATGGAGATGAAGTGGCCAAGACAGGTATTAGGATGCATACTGTGGGACTGATGAGGAAGATAGGCTATTCCAAAAGGGAACAAGGGTTTCCAGCAAAGAGATTGATGAATTGTGTGAGAAAAGACCTGCAAAAATCAGGCATGAATACCAAAGAAGGTGGGTGAGAGGTATTGAAAAAAGATAGATCTGAACATTGATACATCCTGACCCCATGTAGAAAATAGAAATTCAGTGGTTTAATGATGATGATTTCAATGGTCTGGCTTTTCTAATGGCTATCGCCTTTGCAAGAATAGGCCTTATATGTAAGGGCTGCCTTTCTGGTTTTCCGTACAGATAGAGTATCATTGTGAACCAGTCCTTCCTTTATGTCTAATTCAGCTACTGAGACAAACCTTAATCAGGCAGTCAGTTTGCCTATATTATTTCCTAACTACTTCAGCAGAGGTGAATGTTTATTACATCACATGAATGTCCAGTGCCACAGATAGGTCAGATGTTATGTGGGTAGAACTAAATCAGTCCAGAAAGGTATGTAGCCTCCAGTGTGAAGTACAGCGATCTGATGGTTAACACTGCAGACAAATTAAGTAGTTTGGGCCATAAACTTGACAGCAGCAGGTCTGTTAGCATCACAACATGTAAGTATTACGAAGCAGTGTGTACCTGTCTGTGTATGCACTTGTGTGTGTGTGTGCTGAGTGAGGACATGATTGTGGTGTGTGTGTGTGTGTGTGTGTGTGTGTGTGTGTGTGTGTCTGTCTGTCTGTCTGTCTGTCTGTCTGTCTGTCTGTCTGTAGATGCCTGTGCAACAGTGTTGCACAGTTGGGAGGTGGGACACAATGCAGTTGTAATTACATTAGGTGATCAGCGGCTTGCAAATGAGTCACTAATGAGCTGCTGCTCCATGTGACTTGCATTTCTCCAAATCACTAGCTTCACAGCACTACTAGGGCATAACACAGAAGTACTAGTAACACTAGTGAATATCCCAGAAAAAGTCAAATACACATGGAAGAGTAAGAGAGGTATTTTATGGCATAGGAGTGATTGTTTTAAGTGCAAGATCTGGTGGGTAGTGGAGAGTAATTATGTATAGAAAGGGTAGTGAACTAGTAAATGACAGAGTAGTAAGGCAGGGGAGGAGAAGAGCACAGGGGAATCAAGAAACCAGGTGCTATTGGGAAATGACTGTAGGAAAAGTGTACAAAGCTGATGTGGAAGCAGAACAGTAGTTTGTGAATTGTTTGTGTTTACCTTGTATTTACTTTGATGTAAAGAGAAGGAAACTGCTATAAAGATGAATTTGTAAAAGACTAAATTTGTGTGCATGCATAATTTTCAGTAATATTAGTAAGACTTCCTCAATTTGAGTCACAACTGTCTCAAATTCATGCAGGCTAAATTTTAAGAGTACAAAGTACCACGTGTGTTAAGCAGTAGTTAGGACTGTTATCATCATATTAAAAATAATATGGATTAATAGTAAAATAGTTGCACATTTAGTCAGTAGTAGCATTTAGCAGCAGCTCGGGCACATTTTCTTGTATCCATACTTAAATGTCTATTGTAATACAATGCAAGTAAAGTCAAAGTTTAATCAAGTGCGGGTACCTTGTTTGAAATGCAGGAAATAAGGCTAGTGATAATAGGAACCTGTTGTGAATTAGACAAGGATCCTCTATCCCAGCAGTCAAGCTGCTTATGATGTAGTTGCTGTGCTAGTTGCCTACATTTGCAACACGTTTCTCAAAGTGGAGCGTGAAGATGCAGAGGTTGCTATAAGAATAATTCCCCTTTTCAAATGTACAGTAACCTCAGATTTGATTATATTAGCAAAGAGGTATAAAAGGACAAACCCTTTCATGGTATTTTGTGAGCTTTGTCCTCTGCACAAGCATAGGCTTCAAATTGATTTGCACACTGGTTGCTTTGGTGCAGAATTCAAAAACCATTTCACAAGCCACTTTAGTAGAAGAAACTAGGGCAAGTTTGGTATGTCCTGAATCCCTAGAGGGGTAAAGTGGAATATTCATGTGTATGACACTGCAGAGTAACACAAAGGGGTTGCTGCACTCCTGAATGTGCCATCCTTCATATGAAATGTTAAACTGGGGTCCCATCTGCCTGAGTTGGTGGTAGCTCAGGTGGATGTAAAAGATCCCACAGCACCTATGAAAAAGAGTAGAGGTCCTTTATTTCGGTCATGGGACTGCTCCTTTTTGCCATTGACTTCTCTGATGTCAAGGTCAATGTCAATGCCCACTGGCTTTTTAAATTTGCAGATGATTGCAAATTAAGAGCTGACACAAATGTCCTTTCTCCAGGAAGAGCTGACACAGACAAATAACTTGTGTCAGAGTCATGAACTGAAACTGAATGCTAACATTCTTTGGGAAGTCATCTACCCTGGTAACTATCATGCTGACAATACACGCTTAAAAGGTATGCAGAAGTCAGTTACTTTGGGGCACACACAGACAGTAATTTAGCCTTTGACCATCATGTGTCTACAGCAATGAGGAAATCATTATATGTTGTGCAGCTTATAAACAAAGGTATGGCATGTAGGTCCAAAGAAGTCATTGTTCCACTGTATTCAGCATTCATCAGACCTATTATTGAGTACAGTGCCCCCTTTGGTATGTACCTAATGAGGCATATTCAGCAGAGGTTCCTCACTAAAAGAATACAGGGTGTAAGTAACATGTCCTATGTAGACCGCCTTGAGGCACTATCCCTATATTCTGTTTCCTACAGTCGGTTGAGGGCCAATCTCTCCCTGGCATGCAAGACATTGTCAGACCCCTATTTGATGGAACTTCTGAAGATCCACAAAAACTAGCAGCATCAGAATTACCCATTCTAAAGACTTAAACCTTGCGTGTGATATAAGTAAGACCTACTGGATAGGCAGGTGTATATCCCACAGACTACCCATTCTATGGAACATGCTCCCCATTCATGTCATTTTTATTTATATATTTAACATTTGTTTACTGGGAAAGTCTAACAGGGACATAGCCCATTTTCAGCAGAAGCCCGGGGAGAAATGCTCCAGATGCATATCTTTGGAATGTGGGAAGAACCTGGAGCACCTGGAGGAAACCCATGTGCAAATAGGGAGGACATGCAGACACGCCGTACAGAAGGCACAGAAGAAATGTTCCAGATGCATGTCTTTGGAATGTGGGAGGAAACCAGAGCACCTGGAGGAAACCCACGTGGACGCAGGGAGGATGTGCAGACTTCACACAGAAGGCACCCCAGCTGAGAATAGAACTGGAGAACCTCTTGCTGTGAGGCAACAACACTAACTGCTGCACCACTGCCCAATCCATGTGAAGCAGAGTTCCTCCCTAACCCAATTCAAGTGTAACTTGGACAGTTAGATGGGGAACAGGAAATTCATCCCTGGTTTGGCACCTATGTCTCTAATGGACACAGGCATCCTGTAAATGGTTTATCTCCCAGACCCCTGCTTTTAAATGTTTCACCTCCCAAGCCTCTGCTTACACTTATGAAGGGTATCAGAACTTGTCAGAGATTTGGGATGCACGGCTAGGCTTAAAAAAGGCCCTTGTGGTCATTAGCCTAGTAAACACCTATGAACCTATAGGTTAAAGAAGTGCTATAACAAAGAGAAGAAACTGAAATGTAACTGTGCTTATTGATAAAGCACTGCTTGTACCTGGGTTTGAGAGAAGTCATTTAGTATAGCTGTGACACTAGTTGTTAGGGGTAGTAAAACACTCTGTGGGATGTGATACTGGAGTAATTATGCCATATTCAGGACACAGTGTTGAAGTTTATAAGTGGCAGTGGCAGTTACATTGTAGGTAAAAAATAGTTAATTTTATTTCTGTTTGTTAACTAGGGTAGAGCAGTAATCTACATGGACCTTTTTCAGATGTACAAATGCACATGATTTTGTGACAGTGAATTTTTACTTAAATGTACATATAAAAGTTTAAAACTTCTGAGTTGTCTACATTTTGTGGCTACGTGACTTCTGGAGTATTTTGTATGCTTACTTTAAATGGTTTGCTAGACTAATCTGTATAATGAAGTCAACATGTACAGCTGATACAGTATATCACAGTAGTGTCTTACATTTGCCTGATTCATTGAGACTCATTTAAGTGAGGTCCCAGTTCTTCAAAAATTCAAAACCTCCCCATTAGAGTAGGTTATATTAAGTAATGGGGAATGCAGTGTGTATATGTAATGCCCCCTGGATAGGGTTGTGTTGGACTAACTTTGCCTATTTTTAATTTTGTATTTTGCTGAAATGGGGCATTACTAATTAGCCTCTCAGTTTCATGTACTGTATTTCATTATAGTGAACCATTTATGGATGCCATGTGCTAAAAGAAAGCTAAAATGCAGCAAGTTAAGATATGGAACCGTTTGATGTTCTTCGTGTATCATTGTTGCAGTCATCACATTTGGGTTATCTGCTTGCAGTAGCCCTCAGTCAGCCTTATTAACAAAGTCTCCGGTCCTGCGTCGGTTGCTGTCCCTTCTTCCCTGTCGTCTGGTTGTCAGGGGTATAAAACATGCAGCCGATGCCATTACATCAGTCTCTTGCCTTGCGGTGCCCGAAGCAGAAGCAGTTTGTAAGTGCCGGTCAGCCAACTCCTGAAATCTATATTTTTATGTTTCAGAACCAAAGTCTTCATCTAAAACCTAAGTACCCAGTTGGGGAAACCTTTTCTTGCTCTAAACCGATGTCAGTAAAAGTAAATAATTGCATTACTTGTGGAAAGCAAATACCTCATAGAGATTTTCATTCGCACTGTATTCCTTGCCTAGGGCCTGACCACGACATACCTCGCTGTCAGTTTTGTGCCTTATTTAAACCACAAACTATCTGTCTGTATATTTTCGCTTCTAAATATTTTGGTGCTCAGTTCAATTGTCCTGATATGTCTTCGGTAAGCCATCTGACTACCGACATTCCAAAAAAGCTCAAAGATAAAGACAGAGACAGGCCACCTAGGTCCAAAGCTGCCGACGACGCTTCTCCTAAGCCAGTCGCCAGTTTGCCGGTACTCAGTGAGACGCTTTAGCAGCCCCTGATACCCACTACTTCACATTCGCAGGCCTCTACTGAGACCCATTCGGAGTCTGGTATGCCGCGAAATGTTTCAACTGTGAAACTTGCGGATGTCTCTACCTTGGATGGGTCCGGAGCCGCTGTGTAGGCTTCTGAGGGTGTTTTCAGGCCTACTGACTTGTGTATTAAACCAATGCCATCTTCTTCTTCAAGGCCTAAAACTCGAAACATGCCTAGAAAACTGACGCCCAGACCACATGGTCAGGCCTCCAAGCCTAAAAAGCAAATGATAAGAATGGCTGAAGACCTTACTACTTTAATCAGGGGAAGCCAGCCTTCCCCCTCTAAGAGACCTAGGGCTGAGTTTGCTTATGATACTTCTGACCAGGATTCAGAATTTTCTGTTTCCTCTGATGACCAGGATTTACCCTTATCTGCCTATGAGGATTCTGATGCTGAGGACTGTATTCCCTCTGCCCCCCCCCGAGGATTCCTCTTTTGGTCAAACCTTGCATACTCTCATGGAGCATTTTCATTGGGAAAGTCAGAATTTCTCTGATTCTAAAAAGAGGCTTAGGGATTTCTTACTCCTGCCCCAGCACAGGCCTTTAGCCATACCTCCTGTACTAGATATAGATATTGATGATGCCTTTTGGCCCCTGACTCTACCTCCTGCTTCCAGAAAACCTGATAGATATTACAGGGTCTCTGACTCTCACAAGTTCCTTTTTAAAAATCCTTCTGTGGATCCTGAGACCATTTCACAGGGACCTAAGGGCATTAAAGCTACTACTGTCAAAAATCATCCCCCCTCTGATGAGACTCCAGGGCGCTGGATAGATGAGGTAAGGTATGCATTTCTGCAACTTTGGCCATTAGGGCCTTAAACTGCCAGTTTCGTATGTTAAAGTATCAGCAGCATATTACTGGATTGCTTAAACAGAAACTGATGTTGATTCCTGATTGTGCTGAAAATAAGGATTTACAGGATTTACTGCATTCAGCTGAACAAGTTGGAAAGCATACTTTGCAGTGTGGTTTTGATTCACTAGAGGCATCTTGCAGGACTGCTGTAACTGGGTCTGTACTTACAAGGCATGCTTTGCTTAAGGAGCAATCCTTGCCAGATCATGTTAAAGTGAAATTACTGGATGCTCCCTTAAACAAGGACCGTCTGTTTGGCAACAAGGCAGAATAAGTTCTTAAAAAGATGGAGGAAAAAGCTAAATCTATGCAAACTGTTAAAAGATTTTTTACCAGTACAACCGCCAAGGTTTAGTAGGCATTGGCCTTCCAAGAAGTGGTCCTTTTCTGCCTTTTCCAGATCTTCTCAGCCCAAACCCAGATCCAGCAGAGCTCACAGGCTTCAGTCCCAGGGTACGTAGAGGACTAAGCAGTGGGGGGCCTCCACTGCCAAATCTGGGAGTAATAAAACTCCCCCCTATGGTAAACTGTCTCAATTACTTTTTTTTAAAACTTCCAAGCACTTCTCAACTGACTGCCTTTTGGGGGGAAAGATTGCTCTTCATGCAAAGAACTGGGAACTCATTACCCAGGACAAATGGGTTTTAAATATAGTGTCCCAGGGATACAGATTTCACTTCCACACGTTACCAACACCAAGCGGGTGGCCAGGTCTACCCCCAAATCAGTGGGCAGAGGCTTAAAAGCAAGTACTTTTTCTCTTAAGCATGGGGGCTATTCACTTGGTACGAGAAGAGGAAAAGAGACAAGGTTTCTACTTGAGACTTTTCTTGGTATGCAGAAAAGACAATTCATGGCATCCTATCCTGGACCTGTCTACTCTAATCACTTTTTTGGTGATTCCAAAATTCAAGATGCTGACTCTTCACCAGTTGCTCCCTATGTTAGGCAAAGATGCCTGGTTGGCAACTGTGGATTTAAAGGAAGCATACCTGCACATCCCAATCAGGGAATCTTGCAGAAGATACCTACACTTCAAAGCAAGCTACACGCACTATCAGTTCTCTGCACTGCCCTTTGGCTTATCTACTGCTCCCAGGGTATTCACAAAGTGCCTAGCTCCAGTCAGTGCATTTTGCAGGCAAAGAAATATTCAAATATACCCATGCATGGACGATTGTCTAATTCAGGCAGAAAGTCAGGACATACTTTTGAATCATCTGGCCTTTGTACAAAGGGTGCTAACTTGTCCGGGGTATACCATAAACGAAAAGAAATCATACCTGTTACCCTGTCAACAAATTATATTCCTGGGAGCAAGCTTGAATACAACTTCCCAGATGGCTTTCCTCATGCCAGAGAAACAAATTTATTTCACAACCTACTTCAAACAAGTGGCCACAAAATCCCTACTATCTGCAAGGCAAATAGTACAAGCCTTGGGGTTCATGGCCTCCTGCATTCTTCTAATTCCATATGCAAGACTGCATATGAGGAAACTTCACTGGTATCTAAAAAGCCTATGGAGTCAACATTCTCAGGATCTAGAAGCAGTGATTCCTATCATACCTTGCCTATGCCTAGAGTTCCTTTGGCGGGCAGAGGCCTGCCACCAAAACAAGGGACTACGATTCACACTACCCCCTGCCGCCCAAACCCTAACAACAGACACATCAGACTATGAGTGGGGGGCTTACCTGGCAGGGAAATGCATTCAAGGCAAATGGAACCCACGTCAAATGCACCTGCATATCAATCAAAAAATGTTACCTGTACAGAATGCTCTGACAGAATTCAAGGACCATATTCTTCCAGGACAATTAGTGGTAAAGACGGACAACACCACTGTTATGTAGTACATAAACAAGCAGGGGGGTACCCATTCTTACCCCCTCTGCAGACTAGCCATGGCATTGTGGAGCACAGCCCTGACTTACCAAGTGCATCTACAAGCTCAGTTCCTGCCAGGAAAACTAAATACACTGGCAGATGAACTAAGCAGAAACGTCATGGACCCACACAAGTGGAAACTGGAACCAAGGATTTTCAACATGTTGACAAGCACATGGGGGAGCCCAGATATAGACCTGTTTGCCACCCCCAGAACTATCATTTGGACAGATTTTGCTCAAGGACTCCCCACAAACAAGCTTAGAAAGTTGATGCTCTGTCCTTCAGCTGAAAAAACCTATCAGTTTATGCCTTTCCTCCTCTGCCTCTGCTCTCCAAAGTACTACTAAAAATCAAACAAGACAAACCAAGGCCGATTATGATTGCACCAGACTGGCCACGCCAACACTGGTAACCCCTCTTGCGCAGTGTGTCACTGTTGGTCCCATGGCACCTGCCTCAGACTCCTACCCTATTGTCTCAGCAGGAGAACCAGATTCTGCACCCTCAGCTTCAAACACTGAACCTAGCAGCCTGGCTAATTACCTAATCTCTTCTTTACCATCCCTCAGTAAACCAGTGATGGATATCATTTTAGAGGCAAGGAGGTCTAGTACTAGAAAATCTTATGCTGAAAAATGGAAAAGATTTTGTGCCTGGAACCAATATCAAGGGAAGTGTACAGCAGTGTCCAATTTACCTCAGATTTTACAATACTTAACTGAGATGCTTTACAAGGGCCTGTCTTTCTCCTCTATCAAAATTCATGCCTCAGCCATTTCAGCTCATTATAACACAGAACCTCCCCTCTTCTCTCATCCACTGCTCAAGCAGTTCCTCAGAGGGGCCAAAAACTTACGACCACCCATGAGAGCTCCTACTCCAGACTGGGACCTTAACTTTGTATTGGAGAAACTCACTCTTCCTCCTTTCCAGCCAGCAGCTACTGCAGACTTAAAATTCCTTTCTTGGAAAACAGCTTTCCTTTTAGCAATCACTTCAGCAAGAAGGGTATCTGAACTACAGGCCCTTATGGCAGTGTGGAGCCTTTCATCATCTTTCATGCAGACAGGGTGTCCCTCAGGACCAACCCCTCCCTCATGCTCAAGGTGGTATCCAGTGTGGCCCTTAATCAGTCCATTCATTTGCCAACCTTCTTTCCTAATCCACAGAACAAAGGGAAACAGATACTGCACTCCCTAGATGTGCACAGACAACTTAGATTCTTCTTGGACAGGACTAAACCTCAAAGGAAATCTGAACAACTGCTGGTGGCATTTGCTGCAGGGGCAGAGGGGAAGGCTATTTTAAAGCAAATCATTTCCAAATGGATAGGCCATTGCATTCATTTCTCCTACAAGCACCATGGAAAACCTATCCCACAGGGGATCAGACCCCTCTCAACCAGGGCTGCATCTACCTCTACAGTCTTTCTCAGAGGCGTCCATACCAGGGACATCCTAGAAGCTGCTACCTGGAGTTCTGTGCATACTTTCACCAAGCATTACCATCTGCCAATTTTCTCTAAATCCAGAGCTGCTTTGCCACTGCAGTCTTGCTGGGCCTTATAGCTGGTCCTAATGTTATCTAAATTCCTCCTCCCATCCTTAGCTTTGGGAATCTACCCAAATATGATAACTGCAACAGTGAAACACGAAGAACATAGTACAGTTGTGTACACTTACCATAAATGTAGATGTTCCAGTGTATTCACTGTTGCAGTCCTGGTTACCCTCCCTCCAGCCCCCTTACTTCTTTTGGCTATACCTCTACTGTCCTTTACTATGCTCAAAAGCTTTTTGGTGTATTTGCTTTTTTGTTGGAGGTATATCCTTGTATATTTATAGATTTAATTGCTTCCCATTAGGGGGGCACTTGACATCTGGGGCAAGAAAAACTGATGTAATGGCGTCGGCTGCATGTTTTTATACCCCTGATGACCTGACGTCACGGAAGAAGGTACAGCAACTGACGCAGGACCCAAGACTTTTTTAATCAGGCCGACTGAGGGCTACCTGCAAGCAGATAACCCAAATGTGATGACTGCAATAGTGAATACACTCGAACATCTACATTTATGGTAAGTGTACACAACTGTATTTTGTCACCATATGGAATGTTACCATTTCTAAAATAATAAACAATTTAGGTGTTCTGACTGGCAAAAAGCTGCAAATTGTCAAGCTTACTTTATTGCAAATGATTTAGATGGAGGCAGAGCATATATTTGTACACAGCTGGTTTGTCATCACACAGGACATTACAACATTGAGGGTCCACCTGTTTGGTTTTGGGCATGTTTTATGCTGGGTGTGCTCATCACTACCCATATTTATTGCTTGTTTAAACATGACAGATGTGACAATTTTGCCCGCTCAGTAGACGTAGTAGCTAAAAATGTTTACATATTCTGAAAGAGTAACTGGGATGAAACACTAAGTTGTCTTCTATAAAGAATGTGCAAGAAGTGAAGCTGCAACAGACATGTAACATGTCGAGGCGGGGTGACAGTGGATGATGATTATGACAAAAAGCAGCAGCAATTGCTAAATTTTACATCTGGAGAAAGCAATGCCAATGATCTTTAAACAAAGGCACATTTTTTTCAAAGAATTTGTATGCTGGTGTACAGCATTTGCTGAGTTGTTAGATGGTTATCTAGCAATGTTTTCCTGTAGTCCATGCAGTATGTTATCTGGCGAACGCAAAGCTCATCCATTCTGCTGTCAAAATATAGAAAGATGTGTTGTGCTACATAAGCATTATGACAGACTAAAGAAACAAATACATATTTTATTGTGATCAATTCAAAGATCTGGAGGGCATAATTGATTTAAAATAACTTGAATTCTGGCGAAGAAAAGTTGTATAATCATGTTAAAATTGAATTGGTTACATAGCAGTGTTTCTGTTGACTCATGCAAATTACATCCAAGTGAACAAAAAAATGCATTTATTTTTATTTTCAGGAGTAGAAGTACTCTGGAAAGATATGCTGTTTTTAACAGCCTTCTGACAAAACTTTAGCAGCAAAATAACTCAGTGGTCTTTAATATAAAAAGTGAGATTATGCAATAGGCACACAACCATGTTAGTTCTGTTTAACTTGCCTCTTTTTTTAACTTTCCAAATAGTTTAGTATTTATGGAATTACATTGTCAGTCCCTTTACACATTTAGTTAAAATGGATGATAATCAGTATATTTACTTGCTAACGGGCTGTATAGGTATTAATACCATGAATCAAAAATAATCTAAACTAGGGTTCCCATTCCTAAATAGTGTTTCCCTACTATTGAAATCAGTGGCATTTATGACATAGTATCTTCTGCTGCCATTAGCTGTATGAAGAGCATTAACATGTCATGCAGTATGGTACAAAGAGCAATTACATGTCACACAGTATGCTAAAAAATAATATTAGGACAACACAGTAAGCATTTTGTTAAAATATCAGTCTGGCTAAAGCTGCACTGAAGTAGTCCAAGGGGGCCTTGTGATTGGCTTTTTAGCTTTTAAATGTTACCAGCAGTTTTACTAATGAACTCAAGGTAATAATGCTATACTCTGGCAAGTCAGTAGATATAAAGTAGGTTCTGTGTCTTTTGCAGCACTTGGTGAAGCAGGCCATACAGTTTTACCATGCCCAGTAGTCTAGGACACCACTTTATCTTGTGAAAATAACTTGCATCTGCACCCTGCCAAGGTCAACATGAGGGAGTGGTATTGTGAATTAATCTTGTTCTATTTAGTCAAGAAAGTTACCACCAGAACCAGACCTTGAAAGGCTTAAACTCAGCTTGAGCGTGAAGTAATCATTTCTTAATTTATCTTGCTTTGGAATTTAATCTGACAGTTTGCATCCTGTAGCTTATAGAATGCAGTAGTTAGAGAAATTTACACTGGATAATGAATCGGTTTGTAATATTTCTTTAAGAGATGTTATCTTGGTACAGCAATTAATGCAAAATGTTATTCTGACAGATGAGAGCATGTGCACTCTGCCCAGCCTCTGGGGAAAAGATGTACAGTTGTAGATAATTCCACACCTTCACCTGCCCAAAGCAATATATCTGCTTCACTTCCTTAGAACTCACTAGGGAGTTCCATCTTCATTCCCTTGGGTCAAGCCAGGTTAGTGTCACTTGGTTATAGCTATTTCTGTTGGACACTTGCTTCTCGGCCTGTAGTACAGCACAGTGACCTTGTAGAAATGTTCGGGGTTGTATAACTGTTTCTACTATGGAAGCTTACAGACTTGACTTTGCCAGTGTTTTTTATAACATGTGCATAGGCTCACAACACCAAATGCCACCATGGTATTTGGCTTCCACCATCTTCATTGTACTGCTGTATTCTCCACCTCACCCAATCTCATGCCACCCTGGCCATGGGAACAATGACACTGCTCACCCACCTACATGTCATACATTCGGGACATTTGGGTTTATGTGCCCAGACAGAGCTATATGAGCTGGCCTAAAAGTATATCTAAGAACTGTAGTACACTAATAGATACTAGTGTAAGTGATCATCTACAACATTTATGGTACTAATGTCATTTTGTTTAGTCTCTCCCCATGGTGGAGGTGTTGGTGGACTTTCAGTTTGATAACTGCATTGGTTGCCAGCAGAGTATGCTTGTTCTCTTCAAGAAGTTCCACCACTGCTTAGCACTGCCATTCATTACTTCAGACAGGACCTAGTGAGAAGGATAGTCACTGTGGTGACTGACCTGTTCCTCTGTCTAGCCCAGGCAAGCAGGATATCTACAGCTATATGGAATACATCTTGCCAGTGATAGGACATTTGGCTAGTATATAATATTTTTGGACACCTTTCATATGCATCAAATATCCAAGACAGCACAAGGACATTCTGGCATAAAAGTAGACTTATGGGTGCTAAAAATCAAACCTTTGTAGCCGTTGAAGATTTCAGTCAGACTTAAGTCTTCAGAACATCTTGTGGTGGTCAGCTTGTTCAATTCCTCTGGGAACTTTCCTTCCTTTCTTTGAATATGTTTTGTGGCAAAAATTTTTCTTATCTGTAGGAAAAAAGAGAAATGTCTTTGTGGAAGGTAGATACCAGTAAATATTCCACACAGTCTGTTTATTTTGTTTAGGAGGAAGCACATGAAGTCTGCTCCTGTCAGATTTGTTTGTCCTTACCTCCGAGACAATCAGAAGCCAGCTTAACAGCTTTAGTACATTTCTTCAAAACCATCAGCTGAAGACTCTTGGCCTTCATCAGTGGATACTGGCCAAGCTTCCTCTGACATCTCCCATCTGATTCCTAAGAAAAGAAAATCTGTTAGAGGCTTCAGAAGTGGTTCCACCTCCAGCCTCCCTTCACCGATTTCTGATGGGCAATCCCACTGTGGTCTTATTGGGTTTGTGTTATGCTGGCTGTGCTCATAGGCTGCTCCAAAAGTTACTGCTAAGGGTCATGAGTTGTTTTATTTGTTGTATTTTGTATTACTGTATTGCCTTTTTATATTTTGAATACTGTGGTTTGTTTTCTTTACCTTGTGTTTTACTTGCATTCTGCTTTAACTGCATATTAAAACTTCAAAACAGACCACAGCTCTGTCTCTTCTGAGTCAGGCAGAAATTAAATTTTTTCCCACCCAGTTACAGTTGTTGTTGTCTTTCGGCTTTTCCCAGTTAGGGGTCGCCACAGCGGAACTCCGGTCTGCTAATGATTGGCAGTAGATTTTCACAAAAGCCGAGGTGCCAGTTCAACGTTCAACCTTCAATGAAGGCACGCCCATTTACGCATGTCTTTCGAATGCCCACCCAACCGTGGGGAGGACATGCAGACTCCACACAAAAGGTACTCCCCGCACTCCAGCCGAGAATCTTGTTAAATACCACTGTCTTTCTAGTTGCCTGCCTCTTATGCTAATCTGACCATATATCTAATTTTCTCTCTGCTTTCACTGGCTTGTGTGAGTAAATCACAAAAATCATCATTTTTGAAATCCCTCCCCTTCAACTATTTAAATTTATTGGCCATCCTACTGTATTCCATAGTACAGAATGCAAACGTGATCACCCCTTTCACTCCATCTTGCTGTTTTAAAAATATTAACTCTCCACTAAACCTTAACATTTTAAACAGGTAAAACTTAAGTTACCTACTTTTGCATCTAACTTCTCTAGTGCACACTGCAGTGTGCATTTTTTTTAATCTTACCTTTAAGCATCCCTGTGACTAGCACTCGCTCTAATACCTGCTGGAAAGCACTAGGAAGCCTTAAACTGATACAAACACTCAACTCTCCTTGTTAATAAGGATAAATTAATCATAGGCACTAAACAGGCTATAATTGCAAACAAGCAGGGGGGTACCCATTCTTACCCCCTCTGCAGACTAGCCATGGCATTGTGGAGCACAGCCCTGACTTACCAAGTGCATCTACAAGCTCAGTTCCTGCCAGGAAAACTAAATACACTGGCAGATGAACTAAGCAGAAACGTCATGGACCCACACAAGTGGAAACTGGAACCAAGGATTTTCAACATGTTGACAAGCACATGGGAGAGCCCAGATATAGACCTGTTTGCCACCCCCAGAACTATCATTTGGACAAATTTTGCTCAAGGACTCCCCACAAACAAGCTTGGAAAGTTGATGCTCTGTCCTTCAGCTGAAAAAACCTATCAGTTTATGCCTTTCCTCCTCTGCCTCTGCTCTCCAAAGTACTACTAAAAATCAAACAAGACAAACCAAGGCCGATTATGATTGCACCAGACTGGCCACGCCAACACTGGTACCCCCTCTTGCGCAGTGTGTCACTGTTGGTCCCATGGCACCTGCCTCAGACTCCTACCCTATTGTCTCAGCAGGAGAACCAGATTCTGCACCCTCAGCTTCAAACACTGAACCTAGCAGCCTGGCTAATTACCTAATCTCTTCTTTACCATCCCTCAGTAAACCAGTGATGGATATCATTTTAGAGGCAAGGAGGTCTAGTACTAGAAAATCTTATGCTGAAAAATGGAAAAGATTTTGTGCCTGGAACCAATATCAAGGGAAGTGTACAGCAGTGTCCAATTTACCTCAGATTTTACAATACTTAACTGAGATGCTTTACAAGGGCCTGTCTTTCTCCTCCATCAAAATTCATGCCTCAGCCATTTCAGCTCATTATAACACAGAACCTCCCCTCTTCTCTCATCCACTGCTCAAGCAGTTCCTCAGAGGGGCCAAAAACTTACGACCACCCATGAGAGCTCCTACTCCAGCCTGGGACCTTAACTTTGTATTGGAGAAACTCACTCTTCCTCCTTTCCAGCCAGCAGCTACTGCAGACTTAAAATTCCTTTCTTGGAAAACAGCTTTCCTTTTAGCAATCACTTCAGCAAGAAGGGTATCTGAACTACAGGCCCTTATGGCAGTGTGGAGCCTTTCATCATCTTTCATGCAGACAGGGTGTCCCTCAGGACCAACCCCTCCCTCATGCTCAAGGTGGTATCCAGTGTGGCCCTTAATCAGTCCATTCATTTGCCAACCTTCTTTCCTAATCCACAGAACAAAGGGAAACAGATACTGCACTCCCTAGATGTGCACAGACAACTTAGATTCTTCTTGGACAGGACTAAACCTCAAAGGAAATCTGAACAACTGCTGGTGGCATTTGCTGCAGGGGCAGAGGGGAAGGCTATTTTAAAGCAAATCATTTCCAAATGGATAGGCCATTGCATTCATTTCTCCTACAAGCACCATGGAAAACCTATCCCACAGGGATCAGACCCCTCTCAACCAGGGCTGCATCTACCTCTACAGTCTTTCTCAGAGGCGTCCATACCAGGGACATCCTAGAAGCTGCTACCTGGAGTTCTGTGCATACTTTCACCAAGCATTACCATCTGCCAATTTTCTCTAAATCCAGAGCTGCTTTGCCACTGCAGTCTTGCTGGGCCTTATAGCTGGTCCTAATGTTATCTAAATTCCTCCTCCCATCCTTAGCTTTGGGAATCTACCCAAATATGATAACTGCAACAGTGAAACACGAAGAACATAGTACAGTTGTGTACACTTACCATAAATGTAGATGTTCCAGTGTATTCACTGTTGCAGTCCTGGTTACCCTCCCTCCAGCCCCATACTTTTTTTTTTGGCTATACCTCTACTGTCCTTTACTATGCTCAAAAGCTTTTTGGTGTATTTGCTTTTTTGTTGGAGGTATATCCTTGTATATTTATAGATTTAATTGCTTCCCATTAGGGGGGCACTTGACATCTGGGGCAAGAAAAACTAATGTAATGGCGTCGGCTGCATGTTTTTATACCCCTGATGACCTGACGTCACGGAAGAAGGTACAGCAACCGACGCAGGACCCAAGACTTTTTTAATCAGGCCGACTGAGGGCTACTGCAAGCAGATAACCCAAATGTGATGACTGCAACAGTGAATACACTCGAACATCTACATTTATGGTAAGTGTACACAACTGTATTTTGTCACCATATGGAATGTTACCATTTCTAAAATAATAAACAATTTAGGTGTTCTGACTGGCAAAAAGCTGCAAATTGTCAAGCTTACTTTATTGCAAATGATTTAGATGGAGGCAGAGCATATATTTGTACACAGCTGGTTTGTCATCACACAGGACATTACAACATTGAGGGTCCACCTGTTTGGTTTTGGGCATGCTTTATGCTGGGTGTGCTCATCACTACCCATATTTATTGCTTGTTTAAACATGACAGATGTGACAATTTTGCCCGCTCAGTAGACATAGTAGCTAAAAATGTTTACATATTCTGAAAGAGTAACTGGGATGAAACACTAAGTTGTCTTCTATAAAGAATGTGCAAGAAGTGAAGCTGCAACAGACATGTAACATGTCGAGGCGGGGTGACAGTGGATGATAATTATGACAAAAAGCAGCAGCAATTGCTAAATTTTACATCTGGAGAAAGCAATGCCAATGATCTTTAAACAAAGGCACATTTTTTTCAAAGAATTTGTATGCTGGTGTACAGCATTTGCTGAGTTGTTAGATGGTTATCTAGCAATGTTTTCCTGTAGTCCATGCAGTATGTTATCTGGCGAACGCAAAGCTCATCCATTCTGCTGTCAAAATATAGAAAGATGTGTTGTGCTACATAAGCATTATGACAGACTAAAGAAACAAATACATATTTTATTGTGATCAATTCAAAGATCTAGAGGGCATAATTGATTTAAAATAACTTGAATTCTGGTGAAGAAAAGTTGTATAATCATGTTAAAATTTAATCGGTTACATAGCAGTGTTTCTGTTGACTCATGCAAATTACATCCAAGTGAACAAAAAATGCATTTATTTTTATTTTCAGGAGTAGAAGTACTCTGGAAAGATATGCTGTTTTTAACAGCCTTCTGACAAAACTTTAGCAGCAAAATAACTCAGTGGTCTTTAATATAACAAGTGAGATTATGCAATAGGCACACAACCATGTTAGTTCTGTTTAACTTGCCTCTTTTTTAACTTTCCAAATAGTTTAGTATTTATGGAATTACAATGTCAGTCCCTTTACACATTTAGTTAAAATGGATGATAATCAGTATATTTATTTGCTAACGGGTTGTATAGGTATTAATACCATGAATCAAAAATAATCTAAACTGTAGGGTTCCCATTCCTAAATAGTGTTTCCCTACTATTGAAATCAGTGGCATTTATGACATAGTATCTTCTGCTGCCGTTAGCTGTATGAAGAGCATTAACATGTCATGCAGTATGGTACAAAGAGCAATTACATGTCACAAAGTATGCTAAAAAATAATATTAGGACAACACAGTAAGCATTTTGTTAAAATATCAGTCTGGCTAAAGATGCACTGAAGTAGTCCAAGGGGGCCTTGTGATTGGCTTTTTAGCTTTTAAATGTTACCAGCAGTTTTACTAATGAACTCAAGGTAATAATGCTATACTCTGGCAAGTCAGTAGATATAAAGTAGGTTCTGTGTCTTTTGCAGCACTTGGTGAAGCAGGCCATACAGTTTTTCCATGCCCAGTAGTCTAGGACACCACTTTACCTTGTGAAAATAACTTGCATCTGCACCCTGCCAAGGTCAGCATGAGGGAGTGGTATTGTGAATTAATCGTGTTCTATTTAGTCAAGAAAGTTACCACCAGAACCAGACCTTGAAAGGCTTAAATTCAGCTTGAGCGTGAAGTAATCATTTCTTAATTTATCTTGCTTTGGGATTTAATCTGACAGTTTGCATCCTGTAGCTTATAGAATGCAGTAGTTAGAGAAATTTACACTGGATAATGAATCGGTTTGTAATATTTCTTTAAGAGATGTTATCTTGGTACAGCAATTAATTCTGGGGAAAAGATGTACAGTTGTAGATAATTCCACAGCTTCACCTGCCCAAAGCAATATATCTGCTTCACTTCCTTAGAACTCACTAGGGAGTTCCATCTTCATTCCCTTGGGTCAAGCCAGGTTAGTGTCACTTGGTTATAGCTATTTCTGATGGACACTTGCTTCTCGGCCTGTAGTACAGCACAGTGACCTTGTAGAAATGTTCGGGGTTGTATAACTGTTTCTACTATGGAAGCTTACAGACTTGACTTTGCCAGTGTTTCTTATAACATGTGCATAGGCTCACAACACCAAATGCCACCATGGTATTTGGCTTCCACCATCTTCATTGTACTGCTGTATTCTCCACATCACCCAATCTCATGCCACCCTGGCCATGGGAACAATGACACTGCTCACCCACCTACATGTCATACATTCGGGACATTTGGGTTTATGTGCCCAGACAGAGCTATATGAGCTGGCCTAAAAGTATATCTAAGAACTGTAGTACACTAATAGATACTAGTGTAAGTGATCATCTACAACATTTATGGTACTAATGTCATTTTGTTTAGTCTCTCCCCATGGTGGAGGTGTTGGTGGACTTTCAGTTTGATAACTGCATTGGTTGCCAGCAGAGTATGCTTGTTCTCTTCAAGAAGTTCCACCACTGCTTAGCACTGCCATTCATTACTTCAGACAGGACCTAGTGAGAAGGATAGTCACTGTGGTGACTGACCTGTTCCTCTGTCTAGCCCAGGCAAGCAGGATATCTACAGCTATATGGAATACATCTTGCCAGTGATAGGACATTTGGCTAGTATATAATATTTTTGGACACCTTTCATATCCATCAAATATCCAAGACAGCACAAGGACATTCTGGCATAAAAGTAGACTTATGGGTGCTAAAAATCAAACCTTTGTTGCCGTTGAAGATTTCAGTCAGATCTTCAGAACATCTTGTGGTGGTCAGCTTGTTCAATTCCTCTGGGAACTTTCCTTCCTTTCTTTGAATATGTTTTGTGACAAAAATTTTTCTTATCTCTAGGAAAAAAGAGAAATGTCTTTGTGGAAGGTAGATACCAGTAAATATTCCACACAGTCTGTTTATTTTGTTTAGGAGGAAGCACATGAAGTCTGCTCCTGTCAGATTTGTTTGTCCTTACCTCTGAGACAATCAGAAGCCAGCTTCACAGCTTTAGTACATTTCTTCAAAACCATCAGCTGAAGACTCTTGGCCTTCATCAGTGGATACTGGCCGAACTTCCTCTGACATCTCCCATCTGATTCCTAAGAAAACAAAATCTGTTAGAGGCTTCAGAAGTGGTTCCACCTTCAGCCTCCCTTCACCGATTTCTGATGGGCAATCCCACTGTGGTCTTATTGGGTTTGTGTTATGCTGGCTGTGCTCATAAGCTGCTCCAAACGTTACTGCTAAGGGTCATGAGTTGTTTTATTTGTTGTATTTTGTATTACTGTATTGCCTTTTTATATTTTGAATACTGTGGTTTGTTTTCTTTACCTTGTGTTTTACTTGCATTTTGCTTTAACTGCATATTAAAACTTCAAAACAGACCACAGCTCTGTCTCTTCTGAGTCAGGCAGAAATTAAATTTTTTCCCACCCAGTTACAGTTGTTGTTGTTGTCTTTCGGCTTTTCCCAGTTAGGGGTCGCCACAGCGGAACTCCGGTCCGCTAATGATTGGCAGTAGATTTTCACAAAAGCCGAGGTGCCAGTTCAACGTTCAACCTTCAATGAAGGCACGCCCATTTACGCATGTCTTTCGAATGCCCACCCAACCGTGGGGAGGACATGCAGACTCCACACAGAAGGCACTCCCCGCACTCCAGCCGAGAATCTTGTTAAATACCACTGTCTTTCTAGTTGCCTGCCTCTTATGTTAATCTGACCATATATCTCATTTTCTCTCTGCTTTCACTGGCTTGTGTGAGTAATCACAAAAATCATCATTTTTGAAATCCCTCCCCTTCAACTATTTAAATTTATTGGCCATCCTACTGTATTCCATAGTACAGAATGCAAACGTGATCACCCCTTTCACTCCATCTTGCTGTTTTAAAAATATTAACTCTCCACTAAACCTTAACATTTTAAACAGGTAAAACGTAAGTTACCTACTTTCGCATCTAACTTCTCTAGTGTACACTGCAGTGTACATTGTTTTTTCATCTTACCTTTAAGCATCCCTGTGACTAGCACTTGCTCTAATACCTGCTGGAAAGCACTAGGAAGCCTTAAACTGATACAAGCACTCAACTCTCCTTGTTAATAAGGAGAAATTAATCATAGGCACTAAACAGGCTATAATTGCAAAGTACCTTGCTAAGGTAAGGAAAAACAGCTCCTGTACTTTACAAAAAAAAAAAAAAAAGCACCAAACCAGGCATGTCCAAGGGTCATCTTCTGGTGATTTCTCCTGTCCACCTGGTGAATCTGGGCATACTGGGGCAATGCAGCAATTGCCTCATGTACACAGACAACCTTATGTTCCTACGACCCAACACTACAACCTGTGAGAGATGCACTTACACAGCCAAAATGGAAGCAAAGCTCTCTGCACCCAAGATTGTGCTAGACAGTCAAGAGGAGAAGGTTAACACCCACATCACACCTCATGCAACACATAGCCCTTCTAAACTCACACCACCAACACCCACATATAGCAACACTGAATCCACATATGCAGAGGCCCTTAACTGTAACCTGCCTAAGCAACAAGGACCTCTGAAGCTGAAACGCAAACACCAATCACAACCAAAGTGTTACATAGCTCACAACACCAGTGTGCCACCCAGCAACAGCCCCTAAGGCAAGACAGTGTACCTAACACTTTAGTCATAGGTGACTCTGTAGTCTGGTACACTGATGTCCCACTCACCAGGTTGAACAAGGAGAAAATTACAGTCAGCTGCCTGTCAGGTGCCAGGATCCGCCACATAACGCATGCACTCAAGTCACTCCACAACAAATATGACTCTGTCATTGTCCATGTTGGAGTGAATGACTTGAGACGTACCTCCCTGGACTACATGAAAAGAGACATGGAAGAGCTCTCTGATCATGTGACCCAGGCAGGTATGACCCTAGCTCTGAGTAGCATCCTGCCTTTGCCCAGAATGATACCACAATATAAGGACAAAATGATTGACTTCAACAATTGGCTAAGCTTCTGGTGTCATTCAAAGGGGATCCAGTATCTGTCTGCCTGGGACGACATGATTGACAGACCATGATGCTTTGCCAGAGATGGTCTGCACCTGTCGCCCCTGGGATTCAGGTTACTGGCTAAAGCTCTTGCCACCCCCTATAGTGCCTTTTTTAGGCAAAGTTTAAAGGACAAAACCACCACTGTAACAAGTACAAGCATGCAAAATCTGAAGGTAATGCTACTCAGTGCTAGAAGTCTAAACCTCAAAATGCACTCTCTCAAGGCACTCCTAAAAATGGAGAACATCGATATCTGTGCAGTAACTGAGACCTGGTTCAAGGCCCCAGAAAGCACCCCTGCAATACCAGGCTACAACTCTTATCACACTTTTCGGCCATCAAACCAGGACCGAAACACTAAAGATGGAGTGTCAATATTCACACCACCAGGCTAATTGCCCAACACAATGCGTCTGAAATTCTCCAGGTGCAACTAACACTAGGTAAGACTGCAGTCCAAATTGTAGCTTGCTACAGATCCCCCACCATGCCCCAAGATACTCACTACACCTTTCTAAACATACTGGAAAATATTAAGATAGAACCAAACACCCTAATACTGGGTGATTTTAACTACCATGCCATTAACTGGGAAAACTAGTCGTGTACCAAAACCTTTGCCCAACGGTTCTTTGAATTCATAAATTCCAACGCCCTGGATCAGATAATCCATAGTCCCACTGGGGGCTCCAGTATTCTAGACCTGGTCATTACCAACATGGGAAATCGATGCTCCACACCTATGGTCACCCCCTCATTAGTCAGGTCTGACCATAAGCTAATCACCTTTAACATCCACACCTCACCCCCACCCCCCAGTAATGAAACCTCCATAAAAAACTACTCCAAAACCAACTTCATGCTACTCAAGTCAGAAGTGACAAACTTCATGACACCCATGCAGATGGGAACTGAAAGTTCAACTGCTGATTCCTACACTAAGGCACTGTACGAGCACATCCACTCATGCATGAATCGTGCCATCCGAAATAAAACCAAGATGCTCTCATCCAAGAAAAGGAAGCCAATCTGGTGGTCCTCTGCCATAAACAAACTTTACAACAAAAGGAAGAAACTGTTGCAGAAAAGAGAAAAATCCCAGGATGCAAAAAAACTCCCTTACCAGCCTCAGTAAGAAACTGAGATCCCTCATAAAATCATCCAAATCTAGTTACGAAAATAAAATTAACTAATAACCGAAAAATAACCGTAGAGCAAAACAATGAAGGGGATTCAGTCGTTCCAAATGTGCATACAAAGTCCCATAAGCCAACAAGTGTCAATCCAGAGAACAAAAAATCCAAGTTCTTCGAACAGTAAAAGCCAGGTTTATTGTAACATGACAAGGTTAGCGCTTTCGCAGAAATAGCTTCTTCAGACCTTATTACAGACTAATCTCTAAAACAAGTAGTTTAAATATACAAAAAGGCGCCAAAATGGCAAACACTCCTTAAAGAGGTATAAACCTATACTAAAATCAATGCTAAGATTCAGCATTAAAAACTGCATGTAATCTGTGTAAAAACATCTAAACACATACATAAAAAATGCCAAAGAAACAAATAAAAATATGTAAAGAGCATATACTAAAGAAATTCATTTATAGTGTCGCAACCTTCTGGACTTCAATAATGGGCGTATGGGGACTTTACCATTAAGTCCCGGTGGCGCATCAGCTCTGAATTTAATTATCCAACTGATCTCTCGAACTTCTGTGTAGTTCTCAATGTCACCCCTCCTATGTGTTTTAGATATCTGTTCTAAAATCCTGAATTTAAACCAGTGATGTGGACCACCCTCTTGAGTATGTTTGGCAAGTGCATTGTAAAGGTGACCCTTCCTAGTGTGGTAAACGTGTTCACGAATCCTGTCACTGAGTACCCGATTCGTTTTGCCTACATAGTAGGCCGGACATGCTGCACAAGATGCTAAGTATACCACATCCTTGGATATGCAGCTGCCCCTTACACGGATGTTATATACACCAGATCCATAGGGATACGTGAAAGTGGGATCAGTGAGAATGTAGGAACAAAAGTTACATCTATGACAGGGGACCATATAGGGTCCCAGTGTTGACAAACGAAGGGAGTGTGCTCTAGGATAACATAACAAATTCTTGAGGTTCTTCTTGTTACGGTACACAAACCTAGGTCTATCTCCAGTGATTTCCTTAACGGTGGAATCTACTGACAATACATGCCAATGCTTAATGAAGACATCTTTAATAGTGCCAATGTCTCTGGTATAATAAATGGGAAACATGACATTGTCATTTTGTAAGGAAGAAATGTCCTGGGTATGCTGTTCATTCATACCAGCTGTGTAGACCCTGGAAGCCCCTTCAGAAAAGTAGGGCATGGCTCTACTATCCCTGAGGCTAATGATACCATCCATCCCCTTATTAAGATCTAAAGCACTATAACCACGCTCTATGAGTCTCTCTCCTAAGTCCTCAAGTCCTGTTCTAAAATTAGTCACATGGTATGTACCTGGATGTACGCATGGATTGTCCACGAACGATGTTACTGTAGACAAAACCAGGATGCATGCTGGAGCGGTGCAGCAAAGTGTTTCTATAACAAGATTTGCGATATAAGCCTGTATTGACAATCCCTCCAGGTAATTTGTCTACAAAGACATCCAAAAAAGGGATGCTGGTACATGACCATTCCATTGTAAAACTCAAAAACCCCAGGGAGGTGTTAACTTGTCTAAAGAAATATTCCAGCTGTGCAGGTGTGCCTCTCCAGACCAAAAAAAGGTCGTCTACAAAACGCCTGTAGAAAGGCACAAATTCTCTGTACAACTCATTCTGAAAAAGATGCTGGTGCTCCCATTCAGCCATAACTAGATTGGCGTAGCTATTGGCACATGAAGTGCCCATAGCTACGCCATCCCGCTGCAGGAATATATGTTCTTGAAAACAAAAAATATTAGATTCCAAAACAATCCCTAATAATAAAAGAACCAAATCAATATCTAAATCTGATGACAAATCAGATCTCCTCAAATAAGTGCCAATCATCTCAAGACCCTCCACATTGGGTATAACAGTGAATAAAGATTGAACGTCCATTGTTACCCAAAGTAAATCATCTACACATGCACAAGAATTCACATATTGATAGAGATCCAACAAAAACTGTTTGGTGTCTCTAAGGATGAAGCTGTTGGCTTCAACCAGTGGTCTCAACTGAGCCTCAACAAAAATGGAGAGGGGTTCAGTGGACCACCCCCTGCCTGCAACTATCGGTCTCATAGGTGGTATGACGGGGTCCTTGTGAACTTTAGGAAGGCCTTGGATCATCGGTAGCAGTGGATGTACTACATATAAAAAATCAAACAAAGCTTGATCTATAACCTCATTCGTGAGTAAACTAGTGAGAGTAGATTGTACTCTATTAATAATAATGTCTACTCTAACCTCAGAAATAGGTTCATAGAACCTTTCATCAGCCAACATGTGCATCATATCATGTTGATATCTGGCTGCATCAAAAACAACTATCCCTCCCCCTTTGTCCGCAGGGCGAATGACAATGTCACAGTTGTTACGCAGGGAATCTAGGGCTTCTCGTTGCTTGAAATTAAGATTGTACCTATTCTTATTGCCTGGGGTATGTCTCCCATCCATCCTGTAAAGGTCGTCTTCTACTAGTTTGCTGTAAGCAGCAACTAGTGGATGTATAGGTGGTATAAACGTGCTCGGTTTCTTAAAGGCAGTATTGTGCGCTGAGGGACCTGAGTCTTTGAAAAAAATTTTCAAAGACAAATTCCTAATAAACAGTTTGAAATCCCTCAATGTTTCCTCATACCTACTGTACATTGTAGGAATAAATGTAAGGCCTTTGGAAAGTACTTGCAATTCATAACAATTCAATTCATAGCTAGATAAATTAAATACTAGATCTATTTCTTCCCTTCCCACATTTTCTTGATACTCCGGTTGGAAGGTTTGTCCGGAGATAATTTCCGTTTGTGGCACCCCCTGCTGTTGGAGCGTGCCCTCACCTCGCTGGTATATGTCCTTATAGGAAAAGGGTGTCTGTTATTAAAAGACTGTGTGGAACTAAAAGCAGACAATACATTGTCATTCCCAGTGTTGGAGGTCTCACCAACCCTGCCCACTGTGGAATTAATAATTTTCCTCCGAACGACAGGTTCAAAGGGTGGGGTCTGTATCCTCTCATTAATATCTAGTTGTACACTCACAGTATCACTATTAGGTGCAATGTTGTCCCTCAAATCCGTATTTAAAGTAGCATTCGCAGAATCATCAGTGACTGCAACATCGGCAACAACTGAACTAACGTTCTCTGAACACATCCCATGATTCACATCTATGTCATTCACTGAAATAATGCCAGTAACAGGTCTATTAATAGTCTCAGTGGCGGCAACAACACGACTGTTGCTAACATTCACATTGTTCCTAGGCCAGGTGAAGATATGGCCCATTCTGAAGTCGGAGCTGTCCCTCTGGAGCTTCGCTCGTTTCTGATTGAAAAGGCGTCGCTCATATTGTGAAACATTATCCAACATCAGGTTAAGAGCATTGTCTGCCGCAAGGGCAGGATACTTGGTATAAATAGTCAATTGGCAATTCTTAATCTCTTCTCTAAGTGCTTCCTCAATCGGAAGAAAGAATTTGTTCATCAACCTCATGTAATTGAGGCTTACCTCAATGTTCAACTGCTGCCAGTCAAACAGCAGTTCTGGATAGAGGGTGCCCGTGGTCGGCATCTTCAGCACCCTGAGTCCTCTGGGAATAAGCCGATGCTGAATGCAGACCTCGAAGTGCTGCCTCTGCGTCTGCATACGTTTGAGTCTAAACAAGTCCAGTTCTAATTTCTCAGTTGCTGAACGTAGACCTTCACGGTCAAATTCCAAGCTGCTGGAAGTCTCTAAATCGTCCTCTTGTGCACCAAACGTCGCTAACGGATTCCTCTCAGCTCGCAAACAGTCTACCAAACGGTCAGAGACCGGACGTGACATCACAGGAACTTCCTGGTTACTGTGTATGGTAACTCTATTTGTGGTTGTTCCCCTCCAATCATGCCTCCAATCGGACCAAAAAAGCTTAAAGACGTGTCCAAATAACAAAAGGACCTAATGGAGTAAATGCTCTGCGGTAAACGGCAAAAAAATGAACTAATAAACGAAAAATAACCGTAGAGCAAAACAATGAAGGGGATTCAGTCGTTCCAAATGTGCATACAAAGTCCCATAAGCCAACAAGTGTCAATCCAGAGAACAAAAAATCCAAGTTCTTCGAACAGTAAAAGCCAGGTTTATTGTAACATGACAAGGTTAGCGCTTTCGCAGAAATAGCTTCTTCAGACCTTATTACAGACTAATCTCTAGGAAGGGTCACCTTTACAATGCACTTGCCAAACATACTCAAGAGGGTGGTCCACATCACTGGTTTAAATTCAGGATTTTAGAACAGATATCTAAACACATAGGAGGGGTGACATTGAGAACTACACAGAAGTTCGAGAGATCAGTTGGATAATTAAATTCAGAGCTGATGCGCCACCGGGACTTAATGGTAAAGTCCCCATACGCCCATTATTGAAGTCCAGAAGGTTGCGACACTATAAATGAATTTCTTTAGTATATGCTCTTTACATATTTTTATTTGTTTCTTTGGCATTTTTTATGTATGTGTTTAGATGTTTTTACACAGATTACATGCAGTTTTTAATGCTGAATCTTAGCATTGATTTTAGTATAGGTTTATACCTCTTTAAGGAGTGTTTGCCATTTTGGCGCCTTTTTGTATATTTAAACTACTTGTTTTAACGGAACGACTGAATCCCCTTCATTGTTTTGCTCTACGGTTATTTTTCGTTTATTAGATCATTTTTTTGCCGTTTACCGCAGAGCATTCACTCCATTAGGTCTTTCTGTTATACGAAAATAAAATTGCCAAAGATTCCAAAGGCAACCACAAGGCATTGTATAACTATGTCAAGAATCTAAATAACCATGCTCAGATCTGCTCTGGGCTATAACACAATGGTATTAAATATACTGATCCCAAGGATATTGCCAGTATCCTGGCAGATCAATTTAGTGTCAACTTCACCCCCCTCTCACCCCCTAAATGGCCCATGTCAATACCGGAAGATTGCCAAATTCCAGTAATAATGGCCACACAGGTAAAAAACGCACTCTCCAAAGCTAAGAATACAGCATGTATGGGACTAGATGACATCCCGGGCTGTGTACTACATGAACTACAATATGAACTGGCATCTCACCTAAGTGTCATGTTTAATCATAGCCTCACCTCAGGTTTCGTGCCCACTAAGTGGCGCAGAGCTGCAGTTATCCCACATCACAAGGGGGGATCCACCTTGGATCCCAGAAACTACCATCCCATCAGTCTGACGAGCTTTATCTGCAAGGCCATGGAGCGTATTATCATGGAACTTATAAAGAAAGACATTGGCAACCTTCAAACACTGGACCCTACCCAGTTTGGGTTCGTGAAGGGCCGATCTTGTCTCCTGAACCTGATTGACTTCTTTGAATCAGTCTCCAGGGCCATGGACAAGGGAAAGGTGGTCCACACAGCCTATCTAGACCTTGCCTGAGGCCTTTGACACCATCCCCCACTCTGGAATCATAGATAAACTTATTAAGCTGGGCATTAATCCCTACATCACCCAATGGGTTGCTAACTGGCTTACTGATAGAACCCACACTGTAAAGTAGCCGACTTCAAATCCAGCTCCAGACAAGTGACAAGTGGAGTACCTCAGGGTTCAATCCTGGGACCGCTCTTGTTTGGCATCTACTTCTCTGAAGTACAGGCCAACACTAAGGGACTCTGGCTAACAAAGTTCGCAGATGACTGCAAACTGGGAGCCATTATTGAATCCCCAAATGATGTGGATACTCTACAAAAGGGCCTTACAGAAACAGATGCTTGGTGTCAGAGCCATGGGCTCAAGCTCAATTCCAAGAAATGTATAGTTATCCCCTTTGGGAAAAACATGTACCTGTGAATTACCATATAGGTGGCAGTACACTAAACACCGAAAGTGTGATAAGAGACTTAGGGACACAGGTGCACAGTGGTCTCACCTTCGATAACCACATTGCTACAACAGTCAGGAAATCCTTCTATGTGACACACCTCATCACTAAGGGCTTTTCATCCAGAAAAAAGGAGGTCATTGTCCCACTGTACTCATCCCTCTTTAGACCCATTATAGAATACAATGCCCCGTTTGGTATGTACCTCTCAAGACATCTGCAACAACTGGAAAGGCTGCAGAAATACCACACTAAAAGAATCACAGGCTTGATGCCCTACACTGACCGCCTTAAAAAACTTCAGCTGTACTGTGTAACATATTGTCTTCTCAGAGGCAATCTCTGCTTAACATACAAGGCCATGTCAAACCCAGAGCTGTTGGACATGCTACACTTAAAGAAATCCCAATCCCTCAGAGCCACATGCTCCAGGGATCTAAACCTTGTCATCACAATAAACAAAACATGCTGGAGGGATAGGTTCCTGACCCAGAGACTCCCCAGACTCTGGAATAGATTGCCCATACATGTCAAGCAGAGTGCCTCTTTGGCCCTCTTCAAAAAGAACCTTACCGATCGGATGGGAGAAAGGTAATTCACCCTGGGGATCATGTCAGTCACCCTGCTAGACAGGCGTCCAGGGAAGTAAATTGTGTGGGAAGAAATAGCCAGGGAATTCTTATGGCTAGGCTTGTATAGGCCCTAGGGGTGATAGCCTAGTACCAACCTATGAACCTCGTGCATTCTCTTGGGTATGACTAAGAAGGGAGAACCCCATCTTGTACTTTCAGACGGCCCTGATGAAATCCCGCAATTACTGACTAGAGAAGAAGTAGCAGGGTTTGATTCTGGATATATGGATGTCTTATACTTCAACATCTGTCACTTTTCTGAGAAAGGAAATTTAAAAGAAAAGCAGCTTTCTTTACCATCTACTTCTGCCAGAAAGCTAAAGAAGAGTGCTATAGTTTTCCAAAGCATTTTTTCAAAGCCTTCCAGTCCTTACATTCTTCTTGTCCTGATACTTCCCATTTGAAAGGAAAAACGGTCTCCCTTTCCTTCAGATAGAGATTCCCTATCAAAGTTAGTAGATGATGGACAGGACCATGCTTCGTATATTCCTGTGCTGCAACTTTAGCGTCAGAGATGGAGGAAAATATCTTTTCCTGATTTTCATGTAGAAAATATATCCTTTTCTGACACCAGTGAATGATGAAGAACCTGTTCTAATGGAAAGAAAAAGGAATGTCAGACACCCAAAAGAAGTACTATAAACTTCAAGGAGACTCCAAAACAGCTTTCCATTCTTTCTGTCATTGGAGCTCTGGAGAATGTCTTGAATTCTGCATACACCTTCTTGATACTCAACCTCCTGCACCTAAAAGACTAATAAGCTTTATAAAGTACCTCAAACTCACAAGCTTGTCTTTTGTAAACCTCTTGCACATCCTGCTGTTGTTACCCTGCAAAGAGTTCCAGTATTTATCATTTCACTACCACTAACCCAGAATCTGTCTGACAAGGATGGAAAGGCTTTTGATAGATATGGGGAAAAGGCCTATATAACTTCTACGTTAGTTTTTAGGACAATAAACTTTCAGGCTTGAATTGCCAAATTTCTGCTTGCAGCCATTGCATTTATGAGTAAGGCTATTGCTGATTTACCTTCTTATGAAGGAAGATCTTTGCTTAACATGATTTTTTTCAGTGTCTCAGGTAACAAGACATTTCCTAACATTTGAATGCAATACAGGTGGTACAGTTTACCAGGCAGCTGCCACGGTTCTGATACCAAAATCCTCCTGAAGATGTAAAGGTCCAGATTCTTAATACTTCTTTGGACAAAGAATTGTTTTGTTGCTCATAATTTAGTCTTAAAATTCCTTTTTGATAGAATGAAGCTTATTCAAGGGGTTAAGCAGATTTTTCAGTCACCCATTCCAAAGTACAGTAGGAACCACTCCACTAGTCCTGGGCCCTGTGTTAGCGACTCCTTTGAATGGTTCCAGCAAAATCTGCAAAGCAACAGTGTAAAAAAGTGACAAGAGAATTCAAAGAAAAACAGATAATGGAGCCCAAATTCCAGCCCATACCAAGAAAACACAATGCTATCTACTTTTCCAAACCTTCTTCCCTTTCCACCTTGCCTGTCCACCCAGTCTAACAGTCTTTCTCTTCTTTCCCCCTCTTTGGAAACAAATCATAACAGATTGCTGCCTACTGGAAATAGTTTAACTCTTCTCTCCAAACCCAGGAGTTCATCCACACCCACAAAATCAAACTCCTCTATTTCCTCGCATTCATTCTCAGATCTTGTCACTAGGTTTCATAGAAGCAATTCCAACATCAGTGAAGAAAATTATTTTATTCCAGAATATTTCTAGTATGCAAGAAAGAGGGAACATAGTGACCTGTGTTGGATTTGTCTCTTTTCAGTCTGTGTATAAAATTTCCAAATTCAAAATGCTTACCCTTCATCCTCCACATTGCTTTCTAGTTACTCTAGATTTCAAAGAAGCTGATATTCATATTTCTGTTCATAGTTCAGACTTTAAGTTTTTCTGTATTTGGTTTACATTTTTAATTCTTTTCCTTACCCTTTGGATTTCCACAGGAAATTCCTAGCTCCAGTGATTCCTTTTAGCAGGCTACAGGGAACTCACATTTATTTCACTACTTAAATGATTTCTTTATTTTTGTAGACTCTTTTCAAAGATGCCAGAGAGACCATCTTTTTGTCATGAATCTGTCTCAAAACCTAGGTTTTCATCTAGGCCTGGTGAAATATTCTCTCTTCCATTCTCACAGGCTGACATTTCTAAGATGCCTAATGAACACATGCATGATGATGGCCTATCCTTCCTGAGAAAAGCTTGCATTCCACCATCTCCAATTCCTAATGTTTACCCACCCAATAATCTCAACTGCAAATGATCATATTAGTTTATTAGGATACATGGTTTTCCGTATCCTAATGCTTCCACTACTCAGGTCATACATGACAATAATACTGTGGTTTCTGAAGTCAGTGTGGACTCCGCACCAGCATCCTTTACTGTCCCAGTTCTGCTGTCTGTCAAGAAGAACTCGTGTGGTTGGCATATCAGACCTTATTAAATCCAGGTTAACCACTGCCCCCTTCCCATTCTGTAAGGATGAATGCATCAGACTTGGCATGGGGAGTAGTATTCAAGGGCATCAAAGTACAAGGAGTCAGGAACCACAGCTGTGTCTGTGAGTCTCACAGAAAATAGAATAGGTCAATTAAGGTTAGTTAACTGTAAACTGAGGGTGAAACTAGGAACTAAATCTTCTACTTAAGGAATAAAGTTAAGCATTTAAAGGCTTTACTGGAAAAGCTCACTCAGGTACTGCCATAGATTGCTGTGATTAAAAGGTTAGTTTGCTTTTGCCTTTTTGTACCTTGTATTGCTTTTATTTTGTATATTGTGGTTTATTTTCTTTACATTGTGTTTTACTTGTAGTCTGCTTTTAATTACATATTTAAACTAGAAAAGAGGCCACAGCTGTTTCTATTGTGAGTCACACAGAAAATATATTTCCTCCACCCTCCCACCCAGGTGCTGTTGTGTTTTTTAAACTTATATGTCTCTGCCCACCCTTATGTTAATTTGACCACATATTTCCTTCCCTCTCTTCTTTCATTGGTTGTCAGTAAGCACAAAATTATCATTTTTATGAATTCATGTCCCTTCAGCTATTTAAATTTATTGGCCATCCCACTGTATTCCACAGAAACAGAATACTAAGTGCCAACGCCCTTCTGGTCAGTCTTGCTGTTTTAAGATTAGTGGCTCTCCCCTTAGATTGTTAAAGCTTGAATTACCCCTTCTTTCATATCTAACTGCTTAGTGTACATTACAACTCTTAGGATATTAATCCATTTTTCCCCTATTACTTTTACAATCTGCAACATCTAGTCCAAGACCCCCAATTATCGGAGAGCCCACATTCTGCCTCTCAATAGTTATCTTGGCATAAGTGCTTCTGTTTTGCTCCTGGTGAGAGAAGGAGCCCAGGGACATTATTTCCCAGAGACTGCTGATCACCAGAAAGCCTGATAACTGCTTCATCTGCGTAGTTGCCAGCTTGGAATTTGTGTTTATATTTTGCTCCTGGTGAGAGAAGGAGCAGAAAGCATTGATTCCTGACTGTCTGTGATTGGGCAATGAGTGTCTTTGTGGGACATTCCTGATTGGTCTAGTTGCTATCAAGGCATTTACCAGGAAAAGGCTACAACAACCCCACAGACCCCTGTGTCATCTGGAACAAGACTGTTGATCACCAAAGAGCCTGTGGCCTGCTTCTCATCTTGGAAGTGGTGCTACTATTTTGCTTCTGTTGAGAGAAGAAGCAAAGGAGCATTGCATCCGAGCAGCATGAAGTTTTGTAGTAAGACCAGCACTAGTAGTAGCCAGGCAGTAGCCATTTAGGTTAATCCCCTGTTTTAATAATTCTTGACAAAGCTAATTCTTTTTTTTCAGTAAGGTAGGTTACACTACTTGATTTGCTGCTGTGTAACCTACCTTCAGAATATCTCCCTAAATACTTCATCCATAAATAATCAGGGTCTACTTATTAGTTTCCCCTCATGTGTTTGGCAGTGTCATGTGTAGGTGCAGACACCTTGAGTTGACATTTTTCCTGGAAATTTCACCAATACTTCGTTTTGCACATGGCAACTTATTTGCCGTGAGAAGCAATGCCCCCAGAATTGCAAACCAGGTATTCCTGCCATTATGTTATATTCTCACAGCAGCCATCTAATCAATAAAAATGGGCCTGTTACCACATATATAAACTTTCACACAATCTCTATTACTAGCTTGGTGGATATGGGCATCCTAAGGTGATGTAGAAATTACCTCATCTTTGCTGGCAACTAGCTAATTCTCAAGCAAACTGATAAGGTATATGAGAGATGTATTTACAGAATTCACTGGAAAGAAAGATTTCCCATAAAAGCACTCCTCGGGTTGTCAGTAGTACAAATGCTCCACCCATCCCACACAGTTCAAAGCACACACAGGGACCCACATATGCTGAGGCACTTAAATGTAACCTTTCTAAACCCCAAAGACCTGTTAGACGGAGTACATGTAACAGATCCCATCAGCAGCCCCAAATGCATTATTTCAAAATAACACCCACATCAACACACAGAACCACATCTCATGGTGCCTCTACTTCTGTGCCCACAGGACAAGCCACACACAATTCAACCTTCTGGTTATTGGACACTCTATTGTGAGACACACTGATGTCCGTGTCAGGCATCAAAAAGTGCATAGTTATCCCCTTTGGAAAAAACAAAGTACCCGCGAACTACCACATGCGTGGTAGTCCCTTAAATACAGAAAATGTAATAAGGGATCTGGGGACCCAAGTAGACAGTAATCTCTCCTTTGATAATCATTTTGCCAAGGTGGTTAGAAAATCCTATGTGGCCCACCTAATTGCAAAAGGGTTCGCATTTAGAACAAAAGAGGTTATTGTGCCCATCTACTCATCACTCATCAGACCCATCATAGACTACAACGCCCCATTTGGGAAGTACCTTACAAGACACCTGCAACAGCTGGAAAGACCACAGAAGTACCTCACCAAGAGGATTACTGGCCTCAGACATATGCCCTTTGCAGCCCGACTGAAGAAACTCCAGCCGTACTCGGTTGCATACCGCTTACTCAGAGGTGATCTCTGCCTGACATACAAGGCCATGTCCAACCCAGAATTGATGGACATGCTCCACCTAAAAAAAAAAACAAATCCCCAAGAGCCACACGCTCTAGGGATCTAAACTTCACCACAACGATAAATAGGACGTGCTGGAGGGATAGATTCCTGTCTCAGAGACTCCCCATGCTTTGGAACAGGATTTCAATCTACATTAGGCAGAGCCCCTCACTAACACTCTTCAAGAGAAACCTTGACTAGTGGATGAGAAACAGAAAATTTACCCCGGGGATCACTGCAGTGGCTTTGCTGGACAGAGGCACAGTGAGCTAATGGCTCTGCTGGACTGAGGCACAGGGAACTAATCTAAGGGGGCAGCGAAAGCCAACACATTCTGGTTAGGCTTATAGATGCCCTCAGGCAGATATCCTAGTACTTACCTATGAACCTATCAGGCTGAGTAAGGAGAAAGTCATGGTCAGTTGCTTATTAAGGCCCAGAATTTGCCATATGATGTATACATCAGGTCACTGGACCACAAGTAACCATATGACTCGGTCATAGTTTATGTGGGTGTAAATGACCTGAGACATACCTCCTTAACCATATGATGAGAGATGTCATGGAGCTCTTGGAATATATGTCCCAGGATGGTATGGGTTTAGCATTGAACAGCATTTTACCTTCTCTAAGGATGATGCCAGAATACAAACAAAATGACCGATTTTAATAATTGGCTTAGTTTCTGGTGTCATTCTAAGGGGTGCAGTATTTGTCAGCATGGAAGGAGATGGTTAACAGACCACACTGTTTTGCCAGGGATGGTCTCCACTTTTCCCTTCTAGGCTTGTGAATATTAGCTAAAACACTGTCCTCCCCATAGTGCCTTTTTTAGGCAATGCCAAACTAAAAGGACTTCCAGAAAATCTAAAGGTGATTCTTCTTAATGCTAAAAGTCTAAACAAAAAAACTCCTCTGATTACAAGCTCTCCTGATCCTAGAGAATGATGATGTAAAGTCGCGGAGAGCACACTGGTAGTGCAAAGTTATAATGCCTTTCATACATTTAGCCTGGTTGTTTCACAGATAGGGACTAAAGGTGGAGGTGTCTTGATTTACATCAGAAATAAATATGCCTCAAGGCTGGTCAAAAAGGACAATGCACTTGAACGTCTTCACATTCAAATCACCACAAAGTCCAGTACCACTTCCTTGCAAGCTATAAGTCACACTTTATTACCCAGAAAACCCATAACATGTATCTAAGATTATTGGAAACAGTCATCATCCAACCCAATACCATATTCATGGATGACTTTAATTACCATACTATTAACTGGAATCATATGTAACACCAAATGTGCAGACACAGAGATTCCTGGATTTTGTAATACAGACTCCCTGGATCAGATTGTCAGTATGCTGACGTGTGGTGTAAACATACTGGAGCTGGGTCCTCAGTAAGATAGGAGAGTGTTGCACACCCCCAAGTGTAATGTCTTTTGTGGTGAGGTCAGACCACAAAATGGTTTCCTTTGAAGTAAAAATAAAACATGGAACCCCAGCTAACCCTGGCAACTTCCTACTATTAAGTAATAACCTGGCAACATATCAAGCCCACATAAACCTTGAGGACAGTGCTGCCTATGGGAAGCTGTTCACATAAACCCTATACAAGCATGTTAAATAACTTGCATAGAGGCAACTGTACCCACCAGGAAGAAGTACAGAACTAAGCAAGCACACCTGGTGGAATCACGGCATCAATAGGCTGTGTAACAGAAGGAAGAAAATCATGGCAAAAATTAGGAGGTGTAGCACCTAGCAGGATAAAAGCACCATCATCAAACTAAACAAACAACTCAGAGGACAAATAAAGTCTGCCAACGCTAAATTTGAAGTAAATCAGGCCTCCCAGGCCAAGGACAACCATAAGGCATTTCTTTAGCTATTTCTGCAACCTCAAAGGCAGTACACAGTTGTATGCAGAGCTCTTTGTTAAAGGAGCCACCTGTACTGAGCCAGAAGATATAGCAAACCTACTAGCAGACAAATTCAGCTCCAACTTTACCCACCTTCTCTCCTCCTCAACTTCCCATCAGGAAATACCATCAGATATAATTCCCCCTATTGTCACTAGGGAAGAGGTCCTCAATGCTCTCTCTTAGACCAATAGTAATACATTGACGCACCCAAAGACTATCCCATGATGCCTTCTAAATAGCATGAAACATGACCTGTCAGGCCCACTGGAAGTGCTATTTAACTGTAACCTTCAAACAGGATATGTTCCTAATGAATGGAAAACAGCAACAATCATCCCTCTGCACAAAAGTGGGCCATCTACAGACCTTGGAAACTACAGACTCATAATTCTCACTAATCTTATATGCAAAAGCATGGAAAGATTTATCATGGAAATGATCAGTAATGACATAGGAAACCTCCAAACACTGGACCCAACCCAGTTTGGTTTTGTCAAGGGCAGGCTGTGCCTTCTCAACCTGGCAGACTTCTTTGAGAAGGTTACAAAAGAAATGTATGAGGGCAAAACAGTTCTCACTGCCTACCTTGACCTAGTCAAGGCATTTGGCACAATACCCCACTCAGGCATTTTTTTTTTAAACAAGAAACACCTTTATTAAATTATCACTTATGGCATAGGCAATCACACATTTATATAAATGAAAACAAGCCATATTGACATATTTTAGTTGCAAACATTATATATCACTTATCTATCTAGTCATTGACAGTCGAACATTACATAGCTCATTCAAATCCTGTCTTTTTAAACCTCATTCTCCCTCCAGAATGTTATTCTGCATATATTGTTCCCACAATTCTGATTTTTTTCTGTGCATTTTGCTTCTACTCTCTACAAATCCCAGTTCCAGTTGTTTTGCCTCTGTTACTATAGTCACTTCTTCTAGTACAGTTGGTTTATACTTTGATTTTCATTTTCTGCTAATTGCTTTTTGGCAGTCACTATGATTAGAGTCAGCAAGGCCTTACTATGTCTAGGCAATTCCAATTCTGCATCATAGCTCAAAAAATAATTTCCATAGTTATACCAATTTGCTCACCCAGTATTTCTGACAAAGTAGTCTGCAGGAAATTTTTAAAGTTTGCCAAGTCATTACACTCACATAAAATAATATTCCAAATTACCACATTGTTCCACTGTATTCAGCATTCATCAGACCTATCATCGAGTACAGTGCCCCCTTTCGTATGTACCTGACCAGTCACATCCAACAATTGGAACATCCACAGAGATTCCTCACTAAAAGAATATAAAACATAACAAGCATATTCTATGCAGACTGCTTCAAAGCCCTATCCCAGTATTCTTTCCCCTGCAGGCTATTGAGAGGAGATATATGGCTAGCATACAAGGCCTTGTCAGACCACACCATGATGTGCCTCTTGCATATCTACAGAACAAACAGCACTAAAATTACCGATTCTAAAGACTTAAACCTTGCCTGTGATATAAATAGGGCTTGTTGGAGAGACAGGCATGTATCCAGAGACTACCCCTTCTCTAGAACAGGTCCCTGTCATGAGAAGCATAGTTCCTCCCTAACCCAATTCTAGTGTAACTTGGACAGTTGGATGGGGAAAAGGAAATGCATCCATGACTTGGCAGTTATGTCTCTAATGGACACAGGTAGCTTGTAAATAGTTTATCTCCCAGGCATCTGCCTATAAATGTTTCATCTCTCAAGACCCTGCTTACACTTAATAAGGGTATCGGAACCTGTCTGGGATTTGGAGTGCATGGCTAGGTATAAAAAGGTGTTTGGGTTATTAGCCTAGTACACACCTATGAACTTAATGAAAAAACATGTAAGTATCACGGAAATGATAGCCCTGATAAATGCATTAAGGAAAATATCTATGGACTCCAAAACTATTGTTGGTAATCACAGAGTGTGTTGCAATACATGCACTAATGGGGATGGCAGATCTTGCTTCCTTTGCAGACTAACAATGATTGCTTGGGAACCTGCAACTAGGCACAGTCTTTCCCTTCAGGCAACTTGCATCCCATCAGAGGAGAACACTGTGGCAGACAAATTGAGTAGTTCAGGTCAGACCTCCATGAGTTGAGGTTTTCCTGGAGATTATGTACATGTGGGGAACTCCCGAAATAGATCTGTTCACCCTCATTCACAACAGACAGCTAATGAAATTCTTTTCCAGGGCACTTTGCAAAAACGTGTGGAAGACAGATATGTTTTCCTTCCCATGGATGGGAAGGTTCCACTATGCCTTTCCCCATTTCATCTGAAAACCAGAGTTCTTTTAAAGATCTATCTCCAGTGATCATACTGGTAACTCTCTTTTGGCCCAAACAGCACTAGTTCTTCCTTCTTATGAAAATATCATTACCGCAAACGTCCTCACAGAGTAGAACTAGTCAGACAGGGTAATGGATAACTGATCCATTCCAAGATGCAGAACTTACATATCACTGCTTGGATGATAGCATTTTGATTCCCACTCAGGCACCTTTTTGCTGAGTATGTGCAGCAGGTATTAATGGTGGGCAGAAAACTTGCTACCAGAAGAATATTTTATTTAGCCAAGTGGAAATAATTTCTAGTTGGTGCCACAAGAGAAACCAGGTCTCATCCACTGTGTTTTCCAGTATCTGTGTGATTTGCTCAGTTCAGACCTTTTTTACTCATCTGATAAAATTCACCTTTCAGCTGTTTCTGCTTGTTTGCCTTTAAACCCCCTGTCTGTTCTTCCTGGAACAAGGAAAAAAATAAATCTTTGAGAGGAGTTTTACATATCTGACCACCTCAAAAATAAGTGCCACCTCCTTGGGATCTCAACTGTGTCTTGAAAAAACTCACTCTTCCACCTTTTAAAGCTTCTTTTCAGTTGGACTTGAAGTTCCTGGTGTAGAAAAATATTTTACTTACTGCTCTGACTGTGACTAGGAGAGTGCCTGAGTTGCAAGCTCTGACAGTTCAACCCTTTCTTGTTTTTCATAGGCTAGGGTAATCTGAAAACTAACCCTTCCTTTATGCCTAGAGTAGTTTCTTAATTTACTTTAAATCAGTCCATTCACCTCCATGTGCTCTTTCCAGAACCAAAAAAAAATGAGGACAGAGACTCCTGCATACTCTGGATGTTCACAGGCAACTCAGATACTGTACTGACTGATCTAATGACTTTAGCTGTTCTGGTTAGCTCTTAATTTCATTTGATGGAAAGGAAAAAAAAGACAACCTTTGTTAAACTGACAATTCGTAAATGGTTATTTAATTCTAACCATGGAAAGGTTGTCTCTCAGAATGTCCAAGCTTATTCTGCGAGAGCTCTGGCTACTTCTAGGGCATTTTGGGAAGAGTGCTTCTAGAGACAGGAGCTTGGTCTTCTGCACATACTTTCACTAAGCATTACTAGGTTGATTCATTATCTAGGGACAGACCAGGATTTGCTAGGTCTGCTGTCCAGGGCCTCCTGGACTCTGACCCTTGGTTCATTATCTAGAGAGACAGAGCAGGATTTGTTAGGTCTATCCCCAATGACCTCCTGGGCTCTGACCCCCTCTTCCTCCTCCCTGGTTATATTGGCTTTGGCATTTGTCCCATATTGCTTTACACTTTGTAATGCGTAACACAGTACAGTTATGTAAATAAACTTGGCATAACAGTAGAAGTTCAGATAGATCTCTGTTGCAGTACTAACAACCTCTAAACATCATCACATCACTTTATTTTCTTATTGATAATTGTGGATCCTAACTTTTTGTCCTTTTTGCCTTCACTCCTTTGTCCATGGATGGGTTCCCATTTTCTCATAGTACATAATTTCCCAATTTGGTCTTGGGCTTTCTGTTCATATTTACAACCTTCCTTTTTGAGAGGCAAAAAAGCTCTAATTTTTGGTCCTTGTACATAGAGTTTTATACCAACATGCCATTGTGCTGCCTCAGATGTATGGGGTGCATGAAAGGTACCCAGAAGTTTTTATATACTGGCTCGATATCTAATTCTTGGCAGGATAAATCTCATACAGCTTTTTGCCAGTGCAATGCTGGTCTATTCAGGCATCTACTTTTACGGTAAGTTTACTTGCACAACTGTACTTCCCACTTTGTTGCATGTCACCTCCCTCCCCTGCTGTCTAATTCTCATCAGTTGTCATTCCCTTTGACTGTATGTCAGTTCCATTGTTAAACCCATCCTCTTCAAGTCAGTACCACCCCTGTTGGTCTTTGTCATTTTATGTTTGTTTATGTGCCCCTGCTTCCATACCTCTAACCTTTTTCTATCCCCACCTTTCTCTTACATCTTTCTCCATGTACTCTTCTTAAAAAATTAAAAAAAGAAAAAGAAAATGGGTGTCTGCCCTCTTAATATCTATCTATATGCAAAATACAACATTCTTGTCTTATGAATTGCACACCTTTAACTAATATTACTTTACCAGGTTTACTATGTCTAGCAAAGATAGAGGTCAGTAATGTGGTGACACGTTGACATTTACATGCAGTTGGACAATTTCTGGATACTTTTTTGAGTATTACTCAACACAGGAAAGATAATGTACTATAGTTTTCATTCAGGGAAGTTCCTGTATTTCATATGGTAGCATTTGTTCTCATTTATTATGATTTTTGAAAATGTCAAAATTCATATTTCTGTACCATTTGTTCAATCTTTTGTGATGTAGGCAAATAAGGCACATCAGTTGCTCTTTCCTTATAGTTAGTTGTTCTAAGGTATAATTCAAGAATGTTTTGTGAAACGCCATCATGGCACTGATTATGATTTATAATATTATCTCCTCTGTAGCTTTATCTTTGTACACAGAAAAGCTTGTTTTGTTGTCTGTTTGCACTGACTTAACATTATCCAGCCACCCATTCATGACAGCATCCCTTAACAACTGCATTTACTGCCCTTTTGTACAGATTGTAACTCTTCTAGCTTCTCAGTTGATGAAGGCAGTTATGAAGTAATGCACTCATCTTCCACATTTTTCATTGACAACTCTACATTATTGCAAGTAAACGTTGCTATGTTTATCAGCTATGTACATTAGTTTACCCAGAATATACTAGATTTGTCACCCAGCATATACGAGATTTGTCATATTTCTGCAAACGTGCAATGTTCTTTGAAGTCTCAGTGATGTCATATAAATAGACTTACAAAATTCTGTGTAGTGGTTTATAGTCTGACTGTTTTAACTGCTTTGTCACAAACACAATTGTGAAACATTTTTCAACCAAAATAGTGGTCAGCTGTTCTGTATTTGGCCAAAGTATGTCTGAGCATCAGATAAAAATTTGGCCGGTACACAAATGGTGTACCATCTTGCAGTAATATCTTGTTGGCTAGCATCCACTTAAAGTAACTAGTTGGGAAGCATCTTATAATTTCAAATTTGGATCCTCAGGGCTAAACTTTTTTAACATGTCAAAACTTTTTTTCATGGCACAAGAAACCTTCACTGTTAAGTACTAGTAGTACCATGATTGGCACTGGTATATCTGACAGGTTTGGAATAGACTTGAAAACTTTTGCACTATATCATGGAATCACATAAGACATGTTTATCATGCTTTTGTATGTTTCCTATGACACTGACTTTGTCAGAGTCTGGCTTCAGTCCTTCAGATGTCAAGAAGTCCTATATTCTTAAGAGTAGGCGCACAGATTTGGCAGTCATATCTGTTCAGATTTAGGCCTTTCTGCCCCACTGTGACTGGCAGCTTGGTAAGCTACAGCTCATGCTCCTGTTTGGTTGCTTCCCAGTCATTTATATTCATTACAGTTCTCGCTAGTCCTTCACTCATTTCACCTACTGCTCTTTGTGTACCATTTCTGGAGAAGATGATTTTCCAAGGGGCAGTCTCAGAAATCTGTATCTACCTAAAGGGTTATTTAATATGCTGAACTTTGAAATGGCTTCATCTGGGTGAATGCAAATCTCCCTGATTAGTATATAGCGCAGAAAATAACTTTAGCAGTAGGCATAACTGCAACAACTTCCCGAAATGTTTGAAGTGGCTGGTGTTCTGTTTTAATCTTTTACAGTTTTTTTTATGTTTTAATCTTACCTTGCTTCACTAATTGCACCATTGCTATTTAAACATTTATTCAGTCCCATTTGGTTGACCCTTACATCCATAGCCTTCTTGTTCCATTCAGAGCACTATTGGAACTCTTTTTGTGCTCTGAATGGAGCATGAAGGCTATGGATCTAAGGGTCAACCAAATGGAAGTGACAAATTAAATCAGTAAATAAATTGGAATAACTTTGCAAAATGTTTTATGACACTCAGTGAACCACTCATCTATATTACTGTTATTATACCTGCTAATAGTATTAATGCTGGTATCAGTTATAGAAGAATCTAACAATTTCTATAAAGAAAACTGCTTGCGACCATGCTTTTGACAACTGTTAGCCTGTATACAACTATTCTTTCATTTTCTGTGAACATCACACCAGTTAATGTTGTCTTTCCAGCTGTTTTCTGGACTGTCATTTTTGAGCAGCATAAGTACGTTAAGATGTTCTTCATTAGGCCACTGTTGGAGTAGCAATTACAATATGGGATGTATCCTGTCAATAATACTATACATCCAACCAATTTGCAAAGCTTCAGGCGTCTTCCTCATGTAGTATACTTGTGCCCTTAATATAACAGAAGAACTTACTAGTATAAGAGAGACATACGGACACATTTCAAAACACAAAACTTGATTTCTGACACCCCAGCACTATATCTCCATCAGCAAAAAAAAGAAAGAGAAATTAACAAAAGAGGTGAATAACAAATCCAGACATTCAGTTCTTTACTGTGGTCTAAGATTAGTGACTTTGCTGTTCCATTTATTCAGCTATTGGACTATTAGTCAACTTCTCCTGAGCTGTCTAGTGTGCCCATTTGGAGGCCATTGTGGCTTGAGAACCTTGAATATCCCTTCAGACCTTTTGTCAGGTGGAAGACAGAACCATGCATTATCTTGTCTGAGGGTGAGGAAGGCATTCACTAAGTACTATTGAGGAAAGATATTGGCAGGCCACTCATGGAAGTCCAGCCTAGGTATTCGTCACCAAAGACCATACACCTCGGGACCCTAAAGAAGCGTACCCAGAAGACAAAGCCTCTGTCTTCTCCTCCTACTTCTTCTCATGCGGGGTCCTATGAAGACTAGTTCAGTTTTGCACAGGGCTTATTTAAAGCCATTCAGCCCCTTCAGACATTGTTTTGAAAGAAAGGCCCTGAACTGGATGGATAATGTCTTTGGTACTTGGGAATGAAAGACAAAAACAGCTGTTTGATACTCTGTATTAGTGTGCGTCTTTCTGTCTCTGCCATCTTCTTAAGCGCAATCACCTAGCAGAACTGCTCTAAGCTGCAGCATAAGAAAAAATGGCAAGATGATGATACTAAAAAAAGGAGATATGTCTCAAGTATCATCCTTTCAAAAAAAAAACTGTGACCATCTTTGACTCCTAACTCTCCACCCCAGCCTTCCTTCTTCCAGAATTGCAAACAGGTTCGGTCTCTGTCTGTCTCTGTATACCAGTTTAGAAATTAACAATTTAAGATTATCGGTTGTTAAATATCATACGATATGATTGCAGGCTTCAGTAGTCATCCTCTCCTATTCATTATGGAATTTCTCTCCCTCCGAGGAATCAAACTCATCATCTGCCTCAAGCAATATCAGAACTACTAACTCAAGGGGTAACGGAACAATTTCTTCCCTCTCAGCAAGGAAGCAGCTTCTACTTATAGGTCTGTTATGGATATCTCCAAGTAACTTTCTTTTCGTTCCAAAATTTAAAATGTTGACCTTACAAAGCCTCTATTTCCTCCTGTCTTCTAGGGCTTTCCTTCTGATTCCTGATCCCAGAGGTGCCTACTTACATATCCATATCCGTATAAACCACAGATGTTTTCTCAGATTCTCTGCCTTAGGACTGCATTTTCAGTTTAGCTCTTTACCTTTTGTCTGTCTAGTTCCCCCAGAGTCTTCAGCAAGTGCCATGCCCCTGATTCTGCCGTTTGCAGACTGTAAGGCATTCAAATATACCCTTATCTGGATAGATGCCTGATATTAGTATCTTCCAGCCAAGACACTCTGACATCCCTTCATTTCACAATGCATATTCTCAGCTACCTGGACTTCAAGCTAAATCTGAAGAAGTCATCCTTGGTCCTTTCTCACAGGATAGTCTTCCTAGGTCACCTTCTGCATATGTCTCTACTAACAACCTTTTTTCCCTCAGAAAAAGTGCTTTCTTGCTGTCATTTCCTAACTCTTTCCCAACAAAACCATATCCTTAGCAAGAGAATTCCTGAAAGTTCTGCATTTTATGGCTTTGTTCATCCTCATGGTTCCCCTTTCTAGGCCTCACATGAGGAAGAATCAGTTGTTTCTGAAATCCCTTTATGTCCAACATCTATGTCCTCTAACCTTCCCAATTTCTATACTGAGCTTTGTAAAGAAGGAACACAGTTGGTGGGCCAGTAAGTCCTCATAAACCCAAGACTTTCCTTTTCACCCTCTATTCTTTCACTGTCAGTCACCACAGACACCTTAGACTTCACATGAGGGATAATGTTTCAAGAAGCCAAGGTACAGGGAATTTGGGAGACTCATTTCAGGCACAAACACATAAACCTCAAGGAGGTGTTGACCCTAGTAAGTACACTGAAAGCTCTAAATCAGCTTTGGACACATGGACTACTGTTATTGATATCAGATAACACCACAGTAATATGCTATATAAAAATGGGGGGGGCACAATTCTACCCCCTTGGCAACCTAGACGTGATTGCTGGGATTTGGCAATTCAGTGCACTTTAACTCTAGAGGCAACATATGTTTAGATCTGAACACATCAGTCTGCTACTGTTTGTGCAGATACTGGATAGACTGTCATGAATAGATGATACACCCAGAGGTCTTCCAGGAGCTTGTCCAACTGTGGGAAACTGTATTTTCCTAGCTCAACAGAAAACTAGAACAGTTCTGTTCCAGGACACCTTGCATAGAGGCCTGGAAAACAGATGCGTTCTCATTTCCCTGGATGGGAATGTTCCTTTATGCTTCCCCATATCCTCTAATATCCAAAGTCCTTCTAAAGATCAAAAATGAATTGCTAGAGATGTTTCTGAAGACTTCCTTTGAGCTCCAGACATTGATTCTCGCTTCTCATGCAGCTGGCTATAGGTAATTGCAAAAAACTGCCTGACAAGGTGAATTTGCTCACACGGGACAAGAGATCCCGGATTCATTCCAACAATAAAAATCTCAGTCTATCTGTGTAGATGATAGGCTTCTTATTCCTTTTAGGTGCCTTTTCTCTGAGGATGTCAAAATAGGTATTGTAGGAGGCAGGAAAACCTGCTACTAGAAAATCATACTTGGCCAAATGGAAAGTATTTTCTAGTTGGTGCTGTAATAAAGAATATAACCCATCCCAAGCAGGGGCACCACTGGTTCTCCAGTACCTGTGTGAATCACTCCATTCATGCCTTGAATGTCTTTCAGTTAAGGTATTCCACTCTGACATTTCTGATTATCTGTCGTTGGATTGCTCCCTTTCTTCTTTTTTCCAAGTTAAACATTTTTAAAAGTGATTTTGTATAACAGGCCATGTAAAAACGAGGGGCACTTTCCTCGGATCTGAGCTTCATTCTGGAGAAGCTAACTCTATTTCCTTTTGAACTTCCAGAAAGTTCATGTCATAATACCCTTGTGTGTGCTCAGCCTTTCTTGATCTTTCATAAGGATACAGTAAGTCTTAGAATCAGCCCTTCCTTTATGCTTAAGGTTGTTTCAGAATTTACCCTTTGTCAGCCCATTCATCTCTCTGTGTTCTGTCCTGAACAAAAAAGGATTGAGAGAGAGAAAGGATTCTTTATATGCTGGATGTCCATAGACAACTAAGATATTACATGGGCAAAACTAAAGTTTTTTAGAAAATCTAACCATGTTGTCTACTTTGATGGTAAAATAAAAACTCTGCCAGTATCTACACAAGCCTTATTACTCTAACTGTATCAGTAATCCCCCTCAGAATGGCAAGGTTCATTTACCAGAGCTGTGGCATGCCTAATGCATTTTGGAAAGGGATAGATTCTAGATCCATTCTAGAAGCAGCTAATTGGTCCTTGGTTCACATTTTCATCAAACATCACATGTTTAAATCAATGTCCAAAGACAAAGCTGGTTTCACTAGAGCTGTTCTTTAAAGAATCCTAGACTCCGGTCCTTTTCCATCTATACTTTCTGTGCTTTGGAAATCATTCTGTATTGCAGTGGCTAGTGGAGGAGTGATCTGATGAAGAACATTGTACAGTTGTGTTTACTTACCATAACAGTAAATGTTTAAATAGATCACTTTTGCAGTACTAACACCCTTCCTTCATCCCCCTTTTTTCTGCACCTTCCGGGTCAGGGTGGGGTATCCTTCTTTGCTCTTCTGACATGACCTTCCTTAGAGCTATAGGTTCATAGGTTCCTACTAGGCTATCTGCCCTAGGGCAATTGCAAGCCTAGCCAGAGGGTGTTTAACTTTCGCCACCCATTTAAGAGAATTTTAATGCCCTTTTTCAAGGTTTAGTTTACTGTGCCTCTGTCTAACAGCGACACAGAAGTGATACCCGGGGCAAACCTACGATCTCCCATCCACTCATCAAGATTCCTCTTGAAGAGAGTCAGTGAGGGACTCTGCCTAACCTGGACTGGGATTTTATTCCAGAGTGAGGGGAGCCTCTGGGTTATGAATCTGTCCCTCCAGCATGTCCTATTTATTTCTGTGCTGAGGTTCAAGTCCCTCGAGCACGTAGCTCTATGGGATTTGGATATTCTGAGGTGCAGCATGTCCATTAATTCAGGGTTGGACATGGCTTTATATGTCAGGCACAGATCGCCTCTAAGTAAGCGGTATGCAACCCAGTAGAGCTGGAGTTTTTTTAACCGGGCAGCATATGGCATCTGTTTGAGCCCTTTGATCCTCTTGGTGAGGTACTTTTGGGGTCTTTCTAGTTGGTGCAGGTGTCTGGTAAGGTACATCCCAAAGGGGGCATTGTACTCGATTATGGGCCTGATGAGGGATGAGTAAAGAGGCACAATGACCTCCCCTGATTTAGATGTAAATCCCTTCATGATTAGGTGGGCTATATAGAAGGTTTTCCTAACCACTTTGGCCATGTGGTTGTCAAATGAGAGATTGCTATCAACTTGGGTCCCCAGGTCCCTAATTACTTCTTCCATACTTAATGGATTACTACCTATGTGGTAGTTTGTGGGCACTTTGTTTTTGCCAAAGGGGATAACTATACACTTTTTGGCGTTTAGCTTGAGGCCATGGCTCTGGCACCAGTTGTCTGTTTCTATGAGACCCTTTTGGAGGATGCTAGTGTCAGCTGGAGAGTTGATTATGGCACCCAGTTTACAGTCATCTGCGAGCTTGGTCAGCCACAGTCCTTCCGTGTTGGCATGTACCTCTGAGAAATATATACCGAACAAGAGAGGTCCCAAGCCTGAGCCTTGTGGGATGCCACTTGTAACTGGTTTGGAGTCTGACATGGCACCAGCTATTCTAACCATGTGGGTTCTGTCCTTGAGCCAGTTTGCGACCCATCTAGTGACATAGGGGTTTATATTTAAGCTGGTTAGTTTATCTATGATGCCCGAGTGGGGTATTGTATCGAAGGCTTTTGTGAGGTCCAGGTAGGCAGTGTGGACCACCTTCCCCTCATCAATGGCCTTGGTGACTGTCTCAAAGAAGTCAACCAGATTTAAGAGGCAGGATCTGCCCTTAACAAAGCCGAACTGGGTAGGATCCAGTGTCTGTAGGTCCCCAATATCTTTATTTATGAGTTCCATGATGATCCTTTCCATAGCTTTGCAGACCAAGCTAGTCAGGCTTATGGGGTGATAGTTTCCAGGATCCGTTGAGGCACCACCTTTGTAGAGAGGGACAACTGTTGCTGTACGCCACTCTTTGGGTACATATCCTGTAGTAAGGCTGAGATTGAACAGTAGCTTCATGTTTGGGTTCAGCTCATCTTGGAGTTCATGTAGGACACAGCCCGGGACACCGTCTGGTCCCATTGATGCTGTGTTTTTTGCTTTGGAGAGGGCGGTTCTTACCTGAGCATCTGTGATGTCAGGGGGGCAACACTCTGCTGGAATAGATATTTGCTCTTTTGGTGGGGGGGGGGGGTGTTGCGCTGAACCTGTCGGCCAGGATGTTGGCAATGTCTGTAGGTTCAGTGTATTTTTTGTCATTTAGGACTAATTCTGAGCATATCTGGGAATTCCCACCCAGGTTCCTAACATAACTAAAGAAAGCTTTGTGATTATCTTTAGTGTCCTGTGCAATTTTTCGCTCGAAGTTGGCCTTAGATGATTTTATGAGTGCCCTTAGTTTTTTGCTAACACTGATCAGAGATGCCTTCCCTTTTTGGGATTTAGCTCTATCATGTAGTAGCTTCCTTCTTCTATTGTATAATTTGTTTATGGCTGGGGTCTAAATAGCCATCTGAAGCAATAGCTTCAGCCTCCCTATTTGTTGTAAGAAAGTTTTGAGTTTTGTCATTCCAATAAGTCCCTCTTATACCAGCACTTAGTCTTGTACTAAAGACTGACATACAGTGTGTAGCGAAGGAGCTTGAAGCTCTGAAGACTGGCCGGACATACTGTATCCTCGATAGTATATGTCTCATATTATAATGGCTACTGTAACAATGATCTGTTTGAACATCTACTGTTATGGTAAGTAAACTTTTACTTCTGTACTTTTACCATCAGAAGCATTCATGTTGTTGCCTATACATATTTGCAGTCTTTCTGTAACTGCATAATATGAATCATTTTATTCATAACAAGTGCCCCATATGCATTATAACTCAATTGGCTGCTTTAACTGCTTTTACAAGGATTCTGCTTGTAATATTAGCTTCCATTTTCTACAGTAGCTACAGTGGTACTCATAATCGAACAAAGCCTGACCCCATGGTTTTAAGTTTTATCGCAAATGTGTCAGAAGACTTCTCAGAGATTTGTAGAAATATTATGCAAATTCAGATGTTCTTTGTGTTTCACTGTTGCAGTCATTACATTTGGGTAATCTGCTGGCAGGGTGCCCTCAGTCAGCCTGATTAACAAAGTCTTGGGTCCTGTGTCGGTTGCTGTCCCTTCTTCCATGACGTCAGGTTGTCAGGGGTATAAAACATGCAGCCGACGCCATTACATCAGTCTTTCTTGCCGCGTGGTGCCTGAAGCAGAAGCAGTTCACAAGTGCCGGTCGGCCGACTCCTGAAATTTTCGTTTTCGAGTTTCAGAACCGAAGTCTTCAACTCAAAGCTAAGTACCCCGTTGGGGAAACTTTTTCTTGCTCCTTACCGATGTTAGTAAAAGTTAATAATTGCATTACTTGTGGGAAGCAAATACCTCCTAAGGATTTTCATTTGTATTGTATTCCTTGCCTAGGCCCTGACCACAATGTGCCTTGCTGTCGGTTTTGTACTAAATTTAATCAACGCACGATTAAACGTCGGTATATTTTTGTTTCTAAATCTTTTGGCTCAAGATTTAATTATCCGGAAATGTCATTGGTTAGCAATCTGACTACCGGAATACATAAAAAACGCAAAGAAAAAGACAGAGACAGACCGTCGAGGTCCAAAAGTGAAGACGACATTTCTCCTAAGCCAGTCCCCAGTTCGCCAGTACTCAGTGAGGCACTTTCGCAGCCCCTGATACCCGCTACTTCTGATTCGCAGGCCTCTACTGAGTCCCATTCGGAGTCTGGTATGCCGTGAGATGCTTCAATTATGGAACCTGCGGATGTCTCTACCTTAGATGGGTCCGGAGCCTCTGTGCAGGCACCGGCTTCTGAGGGTGTTTTCAGGCCTACAGATTTGCATATTAGACTGACATCATCTTCAAAACTGAGGCCAAAATCTAAATCTATGTCTAAAAACCCAACGCCTGAGCCACATGTGCAGGCCTCTATGCCTAAAAAACAAATGATCAAAATGGCTGAAGATTTAATTACTGTGATCAGGGGTAGCCAATCCCCTCCTTCTAAGAGGCCTAGGCAAGACATTGATTATGAATCTTCTGAACAGGATTCTATTTCTTCTGACTCTTCTAATGAACAGGATTTGTCTATTCCTACTTATAAGGACTCTGATGCAGAAGATTCCATTGCTTCTGCTTCTCCCCCTGAGGATTTTTCTTTTGGGGAAACTTTACATACCTTAAGGCAACATTTCCAGTGGGAAAGTCAGGATTTCTCTGAATCTAAAAAGAGACTTAGGGATTTTCTTCTTCTTCGTCAGCATAGGCCTTTAGCTATACCTCTTGTTCTAGACATTGTTGATGATGTTTTTTCAGAATCTAGTATGACTCCTGATTCTCTGCCTCCGGCTCCTTGTAAGCCAGACAGATACTACAGGGTTCCTGACTCCCTCAAATTCCTTGTCAAAAATCCTATTGCTGATCCTGAAACCATTTCTCAGGGTCCCAAGGGCATTAAGGCCTCTACTGCTAAAAATCCTACCCCTTCTTATAGAGATTCCAGGACGCTGGATAGATGGGGTAAAAAGGTTTACACGTCTGCAACCTTGGCAATCAGGGCCTTAAATTGTCAATTTTATATGCTTAAATATCAACAGCATATCAGAAAATTATGTTAATCTCTGACTGTGTGGAAAATAAAGATTTGCAGGATTTATTACAGTCAGCTGAACAAGTTGGAAAACATACTTTGCAATGTGGTTTTGATTCCTTGGAAGCCTCTTGCAGGACTATGTAAGAAGGCATGCTTGGCTCAAAGAGCAAACTCTGCCTGACCATGTTAAAGCAAAATTGTTGGATGCTCCTTTACAACAGGACCGTCTCTTTGGTAATAAGGCTGAAGAAGTGTTAAAAAAGATGGAAGACAAAGCTAAATCTATGCAAACTGTGAAATATTTCTTACAAGTGCATCCTCCAAGATTTTGTAGACACTGGCCTACTAAGAACTGGTCCTTTCCAGTCCCCTCAAGAGCCGCTCAAGTCAAATCAAGATATTCCAAAGGCTCCACGTTTCAGTCACAAGGAACTTTTAGAACAAAACAATGGGGTGCCTCTACCTCCAAATCTGGAAAGAACAAGGCACCTCCCTATGGTAAACAGTCTAAATGACTTCCCTCTATAATCACTAAGCACTTACCTTTTACCTGCCCTTTGGGGGGAAAACTGGCACTTCATGCACGAAACTGGCAACTTATTACCCAGGACAAATGGGTTTTAAATATAGTATCCCAGGGATACATATTTCATTTCCACACGTTGCCAATCCCAAATGGATGGCCAAATCTGTCCCCAAATCAGTAAACAAGTTCTGTCCCTCATGAACATGGGGGCTATTTAACCAGTACCAGAAGAGGAACAGGGACAAGTTTTCTATTCAAGACTTTTCCTGTTACCCAGAAAAAGCAAATCATGACGTCCAATTCTGGATTTATCCACTCTAAACACATTTCTGGACATTCCAAAATTCAAGATGCTGACTCTTCAACAGTTACTACCTATGCTAGGCAAATATGCCTGGTTGGTAACTCTAGACTTAAAAGAGGCTTATCTGCATATCCCAATCAGGGAATCTTGCAGAAGATACCTCCGCTTCAAAGCAGGCTACTTGCATTACCAGTTCTCTGCACTGCCCTTTGGCTTATCTACTGTGCCGAGGGTCTTCACAAAGTGCCTGGCACCAGTAATTGCATTTTGCAGGCAAAGAAATATTCAGATATATCCATACCTGGACAATTGTCTAATTCAGGCAGAAAACAAGGACATTCTTCTAAAGCATCTGGCATTTGTAAAAGGGGATGTTAGGTAGTCCAATCTCACCTTCATTTTTACATATGGGCTTGTCTCTGACTCAGCCGATTTTCAAGCTCGAAGACTTCTGGTTGGCTCATGGCTAAGCAAGTATCCCATGGTACACCAGTGCAATCCCCAGATCTTATTTGCCGCTTCGAGTTCGGATGTGCTTCTCTTGGCTCTGGCTAAGTTTTTGCAAATTACATTATTCTAGTATCTTGTTGCATAGTTATTGATATATATACATTATAGGACTTTATCTTATTGTCATGTAGTTGTTGTGTGACCTTATTAGTGGTATCCTGTGTACCAGTATTTAGGCACAATTGTGCTGTACCTAGACTGTTAGTTTTGCCTTTTTTTCCTGTTATTTACAGTTAGGATGTACCTAAATTGCCTTGTGTGACTAGTATAGTAGTCTCCTGTATTTCAGTAGTTAGATGCACTTACGTTTTTCTTGTCTAGAGAATTAGTTTGGCTTGTTCACTGTTTTTAATCAGTAGGGGCTCCTATTGATTATTTTCCTGTCAAGCGATTATTGTTGACTGGTGGTCTTTAGCAGGGACACGCTAAAGTCTTAATTTCTTATAGTTGTTAATGTGCTACCCTTGAGCATGTGTGTGTGTGTTGTGCCTTCTTGGTCTGTTTGAATTAGAAGACCCAGTTCTTCACAGGGCTAGGCCTGTTTAACTTAGAGGACCTAGTCCTCGTGTTGCTTCCACTGTATTTTATTTAAAATATTTTCCTGTGTGACTGAATCTGTCTAGTATTTAGTGGAAAATCTAATTTTCTATCTTACACCAGGCTAGGCCCGTTTAACTTAGAGGACCTAGTCCTCGTGTAATTCGTCTGCAGGGCTAGGCCCGTTTTAGTTAGAGGACCTAGTCCTCAGTCATTCTCTTTCTCTTTCCCTATGATTGCTTGTGGGTTGCAATGTCTAAGGATAGCAAGGAGCACAAACCCTCTGGTTTTAAAAATGTATGAAGTGCTCCCAGAAAATGTCTTTGACCGATGGCCACAGTAGCTGTGTCTACTGTTTGGGAGCCATCCATTTGCAAGAATCATGTTTGTTCTGTCATGCTTTCTTTCCTAGAGTGTTGCAGGAGAGAAAGAACAAACTGATACTCAGGGGTCTTTGAAGCCAACCTTTGAGTAAGCTTTGTCTGGTTCTTCGGCTTCTTCATCTAAGTCTTCCAAGTCAAGATCTGACTCAAAATCTAAAGGTTCAAAAAGGCCTTCTCTGGCACTGGCTAGTGTTTCGGAGCCGCCTGCCAAATTAATAAAACCTGACTCCTCATTCTTTGGAGCCGAAGGTGAGCACTGTGGTTTCGGAGTCAGTCACAGATACTTCGGTGCCAACTGCTGAATCCTTGCAAATAGTTGACTCTGCTTCTCAGAGCCAGTCTGTAGAGTCCCTACCAGTCTCTTTGATGGTCAAATCTCCACTGCCTGCTAGGTCGAGATCCCAACCTTATCTTCTAGGTCTTCTAGGAGTCTTTCAGAAGAAGATGTGGAGAGGGTAGTACTGAGACTCCTCAAGTCGTCTGCCCTGCCTAAATTTTGTTTGCTCCGATCCAGTTACCTCTGGAGCCACTTGACCCAGTGTTGTCTCCATCCGTGATTCCTCCTCTGAGCCATGTTGGTTTTTTGGAGACGGAGTGCTTGTTACCAACGGAGGAACCCTCGGTTCCAGCTCCCCTTGCTGTTGCATTGGAGCCGAGTTCGGCTCCGACACGTTTGGCTCTGTCCATCGTGTCCAGGGACTGGAGCTCTTCTGTCGGCGCCGAGGTGGAGGTTTTGAATTGATCTGCGTCGGTTCCAAGACTTCCTCTCGATGTATCCACCAGGGTGAGCTCGGACCCTGCATCTATCTCTGGCTCCGGCACCGTCCTTTGTCTCTTCGGAGCGGGGACAGTCTTCGGAGCCAGAAAGATCTGCTTTTGAGGTGATGAGTGTACTGTCACAATCTACAGCCCCTGCCAGTGGTACAAGCACTCTTCCCTCAAGGCTCCCACTTCGGTCTCAGTCCCTACTCTCTCCGGAGACAGCAGAGACCCACAGCCTCAGGAGCCACTGGCTGGTGGCCCCCACTCTTCTGGGGCATCCCCAGAAGGTCCCATTGAGGAGACCCCACGGAAGAGAGTATGCAAGAGGAAGCATATTGACTCCCAGGATGAGTCTCTGACATCGGACACTGACCTCGATGAGTCGGAGGGGTCCTCTAAGTCGTCCTCTGATGATGTCTCCTTTGTGGACATTCTAGAGATCCTTAAACAGAGATGCGACTGGCCCACTGTTAACCCTTCTGATGAGGAGTCTGTGTACCTGAAGGCTTTTGGGTCTCAACCCTCTGCCTCTTGGGTGTCTCCACCTTTCGACGAGCTAATGGATCTGGTTAGTCGGAATGTGTGGGATACTCCTGATGCCGTGGAGCCAGTACCTAGAAGACCAAATAAGTTCCTGTCTGTCCCTCCTGGAAAAGAATTCTTGTCTAAGGGCGTTCCCATAGATGTCATGGTGGTGGTGGCAGCCACAAAGAAGGAGTTGGTGGAGATGTCTTCCTCTGTACATCCACCAAACAAGGAGTCTTGACAGATGGACAGATTTGGGAAGTGAGTATTTGGTTCAGCGGCCTTTACACTTCGATCCCTGAACTATCTTACCCATTTCACGAGGTTGCAGAGGGATCTCCTCAAGGAGTTAGGAGATTCCATACAGGATGCTTGTCCTGAGGGAGTCCCGGATAGGATCTCTGCTCAGTTGTCCACCCTAAATTCCATAGTTAACTCCTCCATGTGGCTCATATCTCACGCGGCTGATAGAGCGAGCAGAGCAGCGGGTTCAGGAGTTGCCCTTAGGCGCCACTCCTGGATGCTCTTGTGTAATTGTGCGGAGCCATTTAAGTCCACCTTCACCAACGCCCCATTTGATGCTTCCTCTGTGTTTGGTTCCAAGGTGAAAGATACACTCACTTGGTGTGAAGAGGAAGGAAAGACTCTCTCTGCCGTGGAAGTCCGTTTTACTGTCCCCTCTTGACCATACCCCAAAGGTCAAAGGGGGTAAGATGTGGTTCAAAAAGTCCCACAAGGCCTTTCCAGACACACACAGTGAATCCTCCTTCAGAGGCAGAGCAGGAGGAAATGGTAGACATCGCCCTAGAGGCAGGGGCGGTCTGCAATATCAGCAAGGCCATGGTTCTTTCGAGGGCGGCCTTATCAGCGCTCCTGATGTGGGGACCGACTGCGTTTCTCTGGGGTCACTCGGCGGTCACATCTCTTTGTATCCAGAAGCCTGGCCAAGACAAGTGGGTACAAAGAGTTGTTACCGGAGGCTATATCATACCCTTTTCCCTTCCACTGTTTGTTCTCAAGAAGATCCCAGGTACTCCACCCAATCACATGGATCAGGCAACTGTGGAGATCAACAAGTTCCCCTCAAAAAGAGTCATCCAGCCTGTGCCTGCAGACCAGATAGGATCCGGAACTTACTCCAGGTTCTTTTTAGTCCCAAAACAAACCGGAGACTAGAGGTCAATATTGGACCTCAGCAGATTAAACGAATCCATGAAAAAGGGCAAGTTTCGGATGGTAACACTGTAGTTGATACTGCCATTGTTGGGGAAAGACTATGGATGTGCTCTCTAGATCTCCAAGACATCTATTACCATATAAAAATGGACAAGGCGTCATGGAGGTATCTGCGCTTCCGGCTGGGAGCCAGCCATTATCAGTTTCGTGCTCTGCCCTTTGTCTCACCACAGCCCCCAGGGTGTTCACCAAATGCATGGCAGTAGTGACAGCTCAATTGAGACGTCAGGGATTCCAGGTGTTTCCGTATTTGGACGACTGGCTCCTGACTGCCCCCACCAGGCATCTACTTCTCCAAAACAGGGATATCACCATCCAGCTTTGTGCTCAACTAGGGATTTCCATAAATTGGGAAAAATCTGCATTACTGCCCTCTCAATCTGTGATTTTTATAGGCGCAGAGGTAGACACAGTGGATATGACAGTTCGTCTTCCCACCGAAAGAGCACAAAACCTCATCTCACAAGTTCAGCGACTTCTCCCACTTCGGAAGGTCAAAGCAAAGTGGATTCTTCAACATCTTGAAATGATGGCCTCAACCATTCTGTTAATACCTCTAGCCAGGTTGCATATGAAAATCCTGCAATGGCTCCTGTTCTCCCAGTGATTGTTCCAATATCTACCTCTGAATCACTCTATTCTGCTGACAAAGTCATGCAAAAAGGACATTCATTGATGGATAGCCCCCAACAACTTGTTCACAGGAGCTCCCTTGGTGCCTGCCAAACTCGTTGCCACTGTGACCACTGATGCCTCCCAGGTAGGGTGGGGGGCATTATCTGGGCAGGACAGTCCATGGCACATGGCAAGAACATGAGGCTCATCTGCATATCAACTTTCTGGAGATGAGAGCGGTGCTTCTGGCATTGCAAGCACTTAAGGACCTTCTTCCTCCAGGGAGGATTGCAATACAATCGGACAACATGTCAGTTGTGTGGTATATCAACAAACAGGGTGGTACCAGATCTTACCCACTCTGTTGAGAGGCCATACGAGTTTGGGAATAGGCAATTTCTTCCCAGTGCTTTCTGGTGGCAATGCACATTCCGGGGACAACCAACATGATAGCAGACAAGCTGAGCCAGGCAGTCCTGCTGCCCCATGAGTGGTCTCTGAAATGGGAAATAGTGGAACAGATTTTCCTAAAATGGGGACAACCTTGCTGTGACCTTTTTGCCAGCCCAGTCAATGCCAAGTGCAGCAGTTATTTTTCCCTAATACCCCCTCTGAGAGAAGCACCCAGAGACGCTCTGGTACACGATTGGCCCACGGGACTTCTCTATGTCTTCCCTCCATTCCCTCTTATCCCCAAAGTGATACAAAAAGCGAACCGATTGGGAAGCAAGTTGATCCTCATTGCTCCTTACTGGCCTCGTCAGGTCTGGTTTCCCTTCCTCGAGCCTCTTCTCCTGGATGATTCTTGGATTCTGGACCCAGTTCCAGATCTGTTGACCCACATGTTGGGTTCGCTACACCCCTCTCTCCACACCCCAAAATTGACAGCTTGGCTGATCCAGTTTCATCTCCAGTCAGGCTTCATGATGTTTCATCATCAGTGGCCCATATTCTTTTATCCTCACACAAACCATCAACCAGAAGGCTATATGACAGTAAGTGGAAAAGGTTTTCTATTTGGGCACAGAAAATGAAAGTGGATCCTTACACCACTCCACCCATCGTTCCCATAATTCTGGAATTCCTTTCGGAGCTTTTTCAGCAGGGATCTGCCGCAGCCACCATCAAAGTACAATTGGTGGCTATTTCACATTTTTATTTGGGATCTCCAAACGTTATCCTTATGTCGCATAAGTTATGTAAAACCTTCTTGAGAGGAGCCACCTTGCTGAGACCACCTTTACAGGAACCTGTGGCTTCTTGGGACTTAAATTTTGTGTTGTCCAAACCAACATCCCCTCCTTTTGAACCGTCTCATTCAGCTTCCTTAAAGTACTTGTGTTGGAAGACTGTGTTTTTGGTAGCTATTACATCAGCCAGACGTGTTTCTGAGCTGCATGCCCTGTCTATTAAGCCACCTTATTTAGTTTTTCATAAAGACAGGGTTTCTTTACGTACCAATCCTTCATTTGTTCCCAAGGTTTGTTCTTGTGCCACATTGAACCAGTCCATTGAGTTCCCAGTCTTCTTTCCCAATCATAGCAATGCAGAGGAATACCATTTTCACCAGTTGGATGTTCACAGACAGCTGCATTTCTATTTGCAATGGACCAAACAATTTTGGAAGTCAGACCAGTTGTTTGTTTCCTTTTCTGATTCCAGATTGGGTTTACCAGTTTCTAAGGTGACATTGTCTAACTGGATTTTGAGTTGCATAGCTTTCATCTACAGCTTGGAGGGCAGACCCTTACCCCACAGGATCAAGGTTCACTCTACTAGGTCTCTGTCTACCTCTGCAGCCTTTCAAGCCAGGGTACCAACTGATCATATCTGTGCAGCAGCTACGTGGGCTACCCCTCATACCTTTATTACTCATTATAAGTTGGATTTGTCTTCTAAGGGTAGAGCATCCTTTGGCTCCACGGTGCTCAGGAGTATCTTCCAATGAGCCACCCAAGAATAAGGCGCTAGGAATGCTGTCCCATATTTAAAAATGAAGGTGAGATTGGACTACCTAACATAAAGAAGTTATATACTCACCATAACATTCCATGTTGGTAGTCCATCTCACCCTTCATTTTTACCAACCCACCCTCCTGCCCCCATCCTGGAAGATCTGGAGGTAATATTATAAATTTCTTTGTTGGTGACCCTTTAGTATTAGTTTGTTGGTTAAGGGTTTCTTTCCATCTCTTTCTATCGCTAGTGAGCGGCAAACAAGATCTGGGGATTGCACTGGTGCACCATGGGATACCTGCTTAGCCACGAGCCAACCAGAAGTCTTCGAGCTTGAAAATCGGCCGAGTCAGAGCCAAGAATTAGCTCCGAACCCATATGTAAAAATGAAGGGTGAGACGGACTACCAACATGGAACGTTATGGCGAGTACATACCTTGTTTTTCTAACTTGTCTAGGGTACACCATAAACGAAAAGAAATCACAACTGGTACCCTTTCAAAAAATTACATTCCTGGGTGCAAGCTTGAATACAACTGCCCAGATGACTTACCTTACACCAGAAAAGCAAATTCAATTGGTGACTTACTTCAAACAGGTGGCCACAAAAACCCTGCTATCTGCAAGACAAATTCTGCAAGCCTTGAGGTTCATGGCCTCCTGCATTCTTCTAATTCCATATGCAAGACTGCATATGAGGAAACTTCAGTGGTACTTAAAAGGTTTATGGAGTCAACATTGTCACAACCTGGAAACAATGAGTCCTGTTATAACTTGCCTGGAACTACAGTTCCTTTGATGGGGAGAGGCCTGCCACCAAAACAAGGGATTGCCATTCACTCCACCCCCTGCCACCCAAACCCTAACTACAAATGCATCAGACTATGCTTGGGAGGCTCATCTGGCAGGAAAGTGCATTCAGGGCAAATGAAGCCCAAATCAAATGCACCTACATATCAATCAGAAAGAGATGCTAGTTGTACAGAATGCACTGACAGCCTTCAAGGACTACCTTCATCCAGGACAACTAATGATAAAGACAGAAAACACCACAGTTATGTTGTACGTAAATAAGCAGGGGGGTACACATTCCTACACCATTTGCAGACTAGGCATGGCATTGTGGAACACGGCCTTGACCTATCCAATACAACTACAAGCTCAATTCCTGCCAGGAAAGCTAAATACTCTGGCAGACGAACTAAGCAGAAATCTTATGGACCCACACGAATGGAAACTGGAACCACAAGTTTTCAACATGTTGACACGCAAATGGGAGAGCCCAGACATAGATCTTTTTGCCTCACCCCAGAACTATCATTTGGACAAATTCTGCACAAGAATTCATCACAAAAAAGCTTGGAAAGTGGATGCTCTATCATTCAGCTGGAAAAACCTATCAGTCTATGTTTTTCCCCCTCTGCCTCTGCTCTCCAATGTTCTACTAAAAGTCAAACAGGACAAACCAAAAATGATTCTAATTGCTCCAGACTGACCTCGCCAACACTGGTACCCACTCCTGCGCAATGTGTCACACCTTCCTCCATGGCGCCTGTCTCAGACACCTTACCTACTGTCTCAGTAGAGCTACCAAATTCTGCACACTCAGCTCCAAACTTTGAATCTTGCAGCATGGCTAATCAACTAATTTCACCCTTGGCATCCCTCAGCAAACCAGTGATGGATGCCATTTTGGAGGCTAGAAGACCTAGTACTAAAAAATCTTATGCTGACAAATGGAAAAGATTCTGTGCCTGGAACCAATCACAAGGAATAAGCACAGCAATGCCCAGTATTCCTCAGATACTGCAATACTTAACTGAGATGCTTCACAAGGGCCTATCTTTTTCTTCCATAAAACTCCATGCCTCTGCCATTTCAGTGCATTGCAACACAGAACCTCCCCTCTTCTCTCATCCTCTGCTAAAGCAGTATCTCAGACGAGCCAAAAATTTTAAGACCTCCCAGGAGAGCACCAACTCCTGCATGGGACCTCAGTTTTGTTTTGGAAAAACTGACATAAAATTTCTCTCCTGGAAAACAGCTTTCCTTTTAGCAGTCACTTCAGCTAGAAGGATTTCAGAATTACAGGCTCTTATGGCAGTGGAGCCTTTCATTATTTTTCATCCGGACAGAGTGGCTGTCAGGACCAAGCCATCTTTCATGCCTAAGGTGGTATCCAGTGTGGCTTTTAATCAAACCATTCATCCGCCAGCTTTCTTTCCCAATCCAAAGAACAAGGGTGAGCGGATTCTGCTTTCATTGGATGTACACAGACAAATTATATTCTACTTAAACAGGACAAAATCTCTAAGAAAATCTGAACAACTATTGGTGGCATTTGCTGCAGGGGCAGAGGGAAAGGCTATTTCAAAGCAGACTATTTCAAAATGGATAAGCCATTGTATTAGTTTCTGCTATATGCACCATGGTAAACCTATCTCCAAGGGGACCAGATCTCATTCCACCAGGGCTACATCTACTTCTGCAGCCTTTCTCAGAGGGGTTCCTACCAGAGACATTCTAGAAGCTGCTACCTGGAGCTCAGTTCATACATTCACCAAACATTTCCATTTACCTCTGTTCTCTAAATCCAGAGCTGGCTTTGCCACAGCTATCCTGCAGGGCCTTATAGCTGCTTCTAATGCTGTATAATTCCATCCTCCCAACCATAGCTTTGGGATTCTACCCAAATGCAATGACTGCAACAGTGAAACACAAAGAACATGGTGCAGTTGTGTACACTTACCAAACTACCTTGGCTAAAACCGTCCTGCTCCCATCACTTCTCTACGGTTCCTGTATACTAATCAATCTGCAGAACTCCACCAAAACTAAATTAGAGCAATGCTAAAACAAAGTGGCAAAATTCGCAACCAGCTCCAACTACCATACACATCACTGTGCATCACTTAAATAATTAAACTAGTTAGAATTAACATAGCAGCTTTCATATACAAACCTAATTACAACACACAACCTATTTTATAGGCCAATTGCCTGTCCAGCTGTAGACGACCTAATACAACATTACAAACCAAACAGACCCATCAGATCTGAAGATAAAAACCTCCTTGAAATCTATAAACCTTCCAGAACCCAGGAAAATCTCTATACTCACACACTATTGCTAAATCTTAGAATGTCCTCCCTCTCAACATTAGGCTAACTACTAGCCTACCTCTCTTCAAAGCCTTCTTAAAAGAACACCTAAATAAATCATGGCTATGCACATGCATAACCCCAGGCTAATATACAATATGCCCTCCTATACCTCCTTCAATTACTTTAACATGTCCACTACCATTAAGCACCGTCAGGACTGGAGAAAATGTACCACACTACTCATGTCTTTCTACCTCCTTATGAACTAATCTAAACAACACACGTATTTTTCCAAATCAAACATGAAGAATGATATTGTGCAAATATCCTATCACTGAGGCAGTGACACTGTAAAATGTTAAAAGTCTTGTCAAATTTGTAAAAATCTTGTCAAATTCATAATTTTGTATAAAATATTATCAAGATAAACATGTAATGCATTCACTGTTTACTTATGTCTGCTAATTTTGCTTATAAGTATTTGTGTAAAGTGTTATCACAGTTAAACTAGCAATGTACTCACTGCATATTTGTGTATTGTAGTTTGCTTGTAAGCGTTGTAATTTTCTACAATTTTGGAGCTTTTCTCCCCGGGCCTTCACTGAAAATGAGTCTTGTGACCCAGTTGGACTATCCCAGATAACAAATAAATAAAATATGTAGTAAAATGGATAGTAGGCAGAACCTACACAGTGTGGGTTTTAAGTGTCTCATTTGAAAGTTTGAAAGTGATCAGCAGTGTCCCTCAGGGATCAGTGCTAAAATCTCTCATTTTTTACCTTTACTTCTCACATTTCCAAGCAAGGAGCCAATATCTTTGGCTAACAAAGTTTGCATATGACTGCAAACTTGGGGTTTGTTGTTGTCACGCTCTGACAGTCAAACTCTCAAAATAAACTCTGTATAGTAAACTCTTGGTGTACTAAAATGGGCTCAGACTAAATGCTAAAATGTGTAGTATCATCAATTTTGGTAGACACCCCTTTGCCCATCGTACTGTAAAGACAACACACAACTAGAGAAAGAAAAAAGTGTTATCACAGTTAAACTAGCAATGTACTCACTGTATATTTGTGTATTGTAGTTTGCTTGTAAGTGTTGTAATTTTCTACAATTTTGGAGCTTTTCTCCCCGGGCCTTCACTGAAAATGAGTCTTGTGACCCAGTTGGACTCTCCCAGATAACAAATGTCAAATAAATAAAATATGTAGTAAAATGGATAGTAGGCAGAACCTACACAGTGTGGGTTTTAAGTTTTATAGTCAGAGACCTAGGTGCGTGAGTTGGTAGCTCCCTACCTTTTGACCTTCATGTGACAGTGGTTGTCAGGAAATCCTTTTTATTTTGCACATGTAATTGCCAAGGGAATATCATCAAGATCTAAGGAAGTAATCACTGCCTTATTATACACTGCATTGATCATGACAGTTATTGTCCCATTTGGGACGTACAGTACTAAATGTATCAAAGGTTCCTAACAAACAGTATCACTGTCTAAAGTCCCTGATCCAAGAGAGGTTGGAAGCTCTATCCCTTTATTTAGTGTCTTATAGACTTTTGAGAGTAGATCTCTCTCACTTTCCTTGACATTAGAGACACAGTAGTCCTGGACGTCTTGTATCTCTGCAATTCCAGTATCTTTACCATAACTAGAACCAGGGACTTAAATATTTGCCACCAGATAAGATGGAGAGAGAAGTTTATAACCTAGCACCTTTCTAATCAGTGGAATCCACTTTCCCTGCACAACATACATTTGCTAATTAGATTACATTCATATGAAAGTAGAGGCAACTATTACAATATAAAAGATGCTTATACATTTGTAGACATTGAACATTGAGCATTTGAAGATGTGTATTATTGATTTTGTCAGATAGATAATAGATTGTGTGATTAGTGCTTAGAAATTCAAAGAAATGGATGTGAGGGAAAGAACTAGGTCGGGCAGAAAATGTTAATGTTATAGTAAAGGGGTAATGTCTAAAGAAAGTTCAGAGACAATTGTGTGTAGGACTATCAAAAGGTTTATATTAGAAGTATGGGGGGTGTAGTATCACAAAATAATGTCTGTATCTGGAAGATGGTAATAAAACTATTCAGTTATTGTTGAAGACTAACTGTGGGGTATAGGATCTTTAATGAAGAGAAATGGTTTGACTATATGGCAAGCTGAAAATAACAGCGGCCTTTATCCTGGATATGTACAGGAGTAGATCCATTAATTTGATAGGTGAAGTTTTAGTGTGTTTTAAATAAGTTTGCCTTCTGAAAATATTTCACCGGTAGTGGGATGTTTCTCCACAATTTAGCTACACTATTTGAATGTTGAGAATCACCTACATGATTAGATGATTTGGTTATAATGATTAGTAATTTTTTTCTAAAGCATAAAATTCTTTTGGGGAAGTAGTGTTGTATTAAGTTGTTAAGGATTGTGCAAATGTCTGGCTTATAGAGAAGTCTGTGTATTATAGTTAAAAAGAGCTAGTTGTTGTGGTAGTTCTAACCATTTTAATTCCCAGAAGGCTAGGCACTGGCGTGCCCTATTGTTATAGTTCATTGCAAATCTGGCTGTTTTATAATAACATTTCTGAAGTTTGGAGAGTTGTGACCCTTGAGGGTTAGTGAAGATTGGGGAAGCATTCTGGAGAGATGATAGCAAGAAAGTTGAGGCTATACGTCTTCTGGCTATGTCATAGTGGTAGGTTTTTACTTTAGTTTTTGATGATTTGTTTTAACCAAATGTAATATTTGTTGGGTGAATGTCAACTAGTCATCTGTAATGATACCTAGTAATTTTGTGTGGTTTACTTGTTCTGTCATGGTTTTGTTGGCAGAGATGACAGTGAACAGTGTTGTTTTGGTATGGATGTGGTTTTGTGTTGAAGAGCAGTAATTTAGAGTTTTTTTTTTTTAGGGTTTAGAGGTAGTTGTGAATTATTTAGCCATGTTTCAATTGATAAGAAAGATTGTTGTATAAGGTCTTGTCGAGTTTAGAGAGTGATTTGACAGAGCAGATTAGGGATGAGTCATATAGGGTAACATTTTGTGTAGAAGTGTAGAGTTTATTGATGAATATGTTAAAGCATGTTGCCTAGTATAGATTCTTTTGGGGGCACTAATAGTTACAGGCAAAAAGTCGAATAAATCATGTTTCTATTTCATTAATTGTACTCAGTTTGAGAGGTAGCTATGGAACCACTGCAGTGAAGTGTCAGTGCGGCCTATGGATGAGAGTTATGTAACAGTTTCTGAGGGGATAGAGTATCGAAAGCTTTTGATAAGTCTAGGAAGACAGTGGAGACCAGGCTTCTGGTATTTCTTTTGGTGTTGGCAGTATTAAGAAAATTAAGCAAAGCAGTAGTTGTACTGTGTTATGGATGGAAGCCGTTTTAGATTTAAGACAGAAGATGGTTATCTGTTAGGTAGTTATTAAATTGCTTATTGAAAGCATTTTTCTAATATTTTTGATAGAGGAGATCAAATGGTGTTTTATGCTAACATGGCTCTTATGTTGGCCTTTTTCTTAGATGGCTTTTATTTAAGTTAATATGATGTGTTTGGTGCTGCACACTTACAGGGGTTACCTTTTATATTACTTTCCTCAGGTCCATGTGACTGATACTGAATACATTTTTTATTTTTTCACCATTGTATTAGCAAAAAGGCATTGGATCTTGATTCTTATGTTGTTTTGGCATTCTGTTTCACCACTCTGGCCTGTATGTCAACATGCAGAGTTTGTACATTCACATTCTTGCACATTATTTTCTTCACATTCTCTGAGTTTTTTGTTCTACTGTGCTTTTTCTCTTCCATTGTTTTTCCCTAAATACACATGATCCTGTGGGTGTGATTTGTCATTCTAGCTGGCAAATCTTGCCTTAGAAAAGATTCTTCTAGACGTCTGAACTTATGAGGTTAATTAAACCATTACTTAAAATGAAATAAACATATCTTGTTTGTGCAGTGCAGTAAAAAAGATTAAAACACTAGATGTTATGTAATCCAATCTCGCCTACATTCTTACCCGTGGGTTCGGAGCCGAACCTCTGCTCCGACTTGGACTTACTCTAGCTTGAAGTCTCTTAATTGGCTGGGCTAAGAGGTATCCCATGCTGCACTGCTCCCTTTCCCCAGATCTCGTTTGCTGCTCGTAAAGCTCAGACGTGATCTCGCTCTTGGCTGTGGCTAAGTATAACTTTTTTGTCTTCTTGACTAAATTTTTGACTAAAAATTTGATCCAAAAGCTATTTTCATAGCTAGGTGTGTGTGTTGTTGCTTTTGGAAGTGTTTTTTGTAAGGCCTTTGTGGCATTTGTTTACTTTTTGTCTGGTATCCCGTCAGCTATCTCCCAACAGGCTAGGCCCATTTTAGTTAGAGAACCTAGTCTTCCCTTGGTTATCTGTTTTCCCCTTCTGTGCTCGTTTTTATTTTAGGTACCTATCCCCCCCTCCCCCCGGGCTAGGGCAGTTGTTTTTCTGTCAATACCGTTTGAGTTAGAGGTCCTTGTGTAGTGTCTGTAGTTATTAGTTTAGTTCCCGCGTTTGTTGCTGATGTCTTTTACTGTTGTGTTGTGTTAGTATCCTGCTGACCATGTCTAAGGATACAAAAGAACATAAGCCTTCAGGCTGTAAGAAATGTAGTAAATGTGAGTACAAAATGTCCATTACTGACGGGCACTCTGTGTGTGTTTATTGTTTAGGGGCTATACACCTTCAGGAGTCTTGTGCGTTCTGTCACGCATTCAGCCCTTGTATTCTTCAAGAAAGGAAGAACAAACTAATTCTGAAGGGAGTACTGAAACCCTCTTTCGACGAAGTTTTGGAGAGGTCTTCTAGTGCTAAGTTCTCTCCCTCTAAAAGAGACAAAACATCCAAAGCAAAAAAAAAATGATCTCCAGCTCCGTCTGTCTTATCGGAGCCTCTGGAGAAAGTTACTAAGTCTACTGTGGCATCCTCGACTCCACAGTCTTCGGTGCCGAAGGAAGCTTGTCAACTGACAGAACTTACATCGGCTCCCAGCCTCTTGGAGCCGGTGTCGGAGATACTAGTTCGGAGCCAGTCCCCAGTTTTTAGACTGGTTTCTCCTCCTTGCAGGTCTCCTTCAGAGAGGAGGTCTAGATCTCCTACCTTGCCCTCTAGGTCCTCCAGGACACACTCTGATGTGGATAAAGTGGTACAGAGACTGCTTCAATCAGCGGTGCTGGCTAAATTGGTTTCGGCTCCAGCCCAGTCAGCTCTGGAGCCCGTCACCCAACCATCATCGATACCTCCTCCTCCAAGCAAATCTCTGCCTTCGGAGCCAGAGTGGTCGGTGCTGTTTGGTGCTTCTAGGTCAACTGCGATAGTCCATCCTGGCTTATGAGCTCTGATCTCAGCTACGACCCCGTCGACTCTGTCCATGGGGTCTAGGACTCATGGTTCCTCGGTCGGACCCAAGGGGGATGTCTCGGGATGCTCTTCAGCTCCTAGCCTCCCTCTCGGTGCTTCAGCTTGGGTGAGCCTGACCCTTGCTTCGGACCTTGCCCCTTCTGCTCCGAGGTCTTCCACGGTTGGTCGATCCTCGGAGCTGGGGGGGATCAGCTTTTGAGGTCATGCGGAGCATGCTGGCCAGGTCCTCAGTGGCATCATACAGCAGTGACACTCTACCCCCTCCAGCTCCAGTATCCGTCTCTGAAAGCCCTCTATCTTTGGACTGCGGAGATCCAAGGCCTCAGGATACCTCCATGAGTGGTCCACAAATTTTTGAGGGCCCCCCAGAGTTTTTGCCTGGGGAGCCACCCAGAAAAAGAACGTGCAAGAGGAAACACATAGACTCCCAGGAAGAGTCTCTCACGTCGGACACTGACCTTGAGGAATCAGAGGGGTCCCCCAAGTCATCCTCTGAGGATATCTCTTTCTCTGATATCCTAGAGATCTTGAAACAGAGAGGCAACTGGCCCTCTAAACCCCCTTCTGAGGAGTCTGTGTTCCTGAAGGCCTTTGGGGCTCAGCCCTCCACCTCCTGGGTCTCTCCACCCTTCAACAAACTCCTGGATCTAGTTTGTCGGAGGGTGTGGGAAACCCCTGACATTGTGGAACCAGCTCCCAGGAGACCCAACAAATTTCTGTCTGCCCCCGCTGACAAAGAGTTTCTCATGAAGGGGGTCCCAGTAGATGCCATGGTGGTGGCAGTGGCCACCAAGAAGGAACTGGCTGAGACTTCATCTACCGTCCATCCCCCTAACAAGGAGTCCAGGACCATGGACCGGTATGGGAAATGCATGTTTTCTTCAGTGGCCTTTACACTGCGGTCACTGAATTACTTGTCACATTTTACATGGCTCCAGAGAGATCTCCTAAAAGAGCTGGGAGATGCTCTGCAGGGTACCGTTTCTGACGCAGTGGCTCAGAACGTCAACGTTCAGATGTCTACCCTAAATTCTATTGCTAACTCCTCCATGAGGCTGATCTCTTATGCAGCTGAAGGAGCGAGTAGGGCAGCGAGTTTCTGAGTTTCTCTCAGAAGGCACTCCTGGATGCACCTCTGTAATTCCGCGGAGGCCTTCAAGTCTGCATTCACCAACGCCCCATTTGATGGTTCCTCGTTGTTCAGAACCAAGGTGAAAGTCACTCTCACTAGGTGCAAGCAAGAGGGAAAAACTCTGTCTGCCATGGCAGTTCATTTTTCCATGCCTTCTAGACCTTATCCCAAGGTCCAGAAGAGTGGGAAAATGTGGTTCAAGAAATTGCAGAGGTTTTCTCATGACGCACAAAGTGATTCCCCCCTCAGGAGGCAGGGAAGGGGGTAGTAACTCGGGTAGATGCCACCCTAGAGGCAGAGGAGACCCGCGTAACCAGGGAGACCGTGATTCCTTTCGTGGTTCTCCCTACCAGCGCTCCTGATGGGAGGCCCGACTGCGCATTTCACTATACCCAGAAGCCTGGCAAAACATCACCCAGGACCAGTGGGTATTAAAAATAATTTCCGGAGGATATCACATCCCCCCCCCCCACCGATCAAAAGAATCCCAGATGTTCCACCCAATCAAAGGGATTCCACAGCTTCAGAGGTTATAAAGCTGCTAGAAAAAGGAGCCATCCAGCATGTCCCCTCAGACCAGATCGGATTAGGGACTTACTCCAGATTCTTTTTGGTGCCGAAAAGAACAGGGGAACCTGAGACCCATCTTGGATCTCAGCTGCTTGAACCTCCACATGAAGAAGTCCAAGTTCCGAATTGTCACATTGCAATCTATTCTAGAAGTGTGGATGTGCTCCATCGACCTCAAGGATGCTTACTACCACATAAAGATGGACAGGGCATCCAGAAGTCATCTACGCTTCTGGCTGGGAGCCAGTCATTTTCAATTTCGTGCCCTGCCCTTTGGTCTCACCACAGCCCCAGGGTGTTCACCAAATGTATGGCAGTGGTGACGGTTCACTTTAGATGTCAGGGATTCCAAGCATTTCCGTACCTGGACGACTGGCTCCTTTCTGCCACCACCAGGCATCTACTACTGCAGACCAGAGATGCCACTATCAAGCTGTGTCAACAACTGGGTATCACTCTAAACTGGGAAAAGTCTGCCTTGTTGCCCTCGCAGCATGTCACCTTTATAGGCGCTGAGTTTGCACCGTGCTCATGAGGGCGTTTTTACCACAAGAAAGGATTCAAGTTTTGTAACAACAAGTATACGCGTTGCTCCCTCAAAAAAGAGGAACACGAGATACATCTGCATATCAATATCTTGGAGATGAGAGCAGTGCTACTAGCATTGCAAGTACTTCAGAGCTTTCTTCCTCTCGGGTCAATTGCGATCCACTCAGACAATATGTCGGTGGTATGGTATGTGAACAAACAGGGAGGAACCAAGTCGTATCCCCTTTGCAGAGAGGCTATTCGAGTGTGGCAGTGGGCAGTGTCTTCCCAACATTTTTTTGTAGCAACGCACATTCCAGGGAAGTCCAACGTGATCGCCGACAGGTTGAGGACCGAAAGGCAAAATGGTGCAGTGGTTAAGGTGTATGCCTTTCAACCGCAAGGGGCAAGGTTTGATTCTCACCACTGGAAAGAGCTTTACAGATTGAAGATGTATATTTTTAGAGCTATTCTGATGCCTCACGAGTGGTCCCTGAACAGTCAAGTTGCAGAGCAGATTTTCCGCAGATGGTGTCAGCCTTGCTGTGATGTATTTGCCAGTCCCCTCAATACCAAGTGCAGCAGCTACTTCACCCTTATTCCCCCTCCGGGGGAGTCACCCAGGGACGCTCCAGTTCACGATTGGCTCTCCGGTCTACTTTATGCCTTCCCTCCTGTTCCTCTGTTGACAAAGGTTATTCAGGAAGCACAGTCCTTGGGAAACAGAATAATTCTGATAGCTCCACACTGGCCTCGTCAAATTTGGTTCCCCTTTCTCCATTCCCTATCTCATGGACACCTCCTGGATTCTGGACCCACAGCCAGATCTTCTGACTCGTATGTCAGGGCAGTTCCATCCTTCTCTTCAGACTCTCCGGTTGACAGCCTGGCTACTCAACTTCCATCACTACTCAGGCTTCATCATTTTCCTCCGGAAGTGATTCATATTCTGTCTTCTTCCCATAAGCCTTCGACTAGAAAGATTTATTCCAGTAAATGGAAAAGATTCTCCATCTGGGCTCAGGCAAGAAAATTGATCCTTATACAGCTCCAATTTCTTCAGTTCTGGAATTTCTCTCCATGCTTTTCAATCAGGGGTCAGCAGCCACGACCATTAAAGTACAGTTGGCCACTATTTCCACTTTTCACATCGCTAATGAACCCAGCTTAATGGTGCATAGACTATGCAAGGCATTCTTGAAAGGCACTATGCTGCTTCGCCCTCCGGTCTTCGACCCAGTCATGCCTTGGGACCTAAATTTTGTGCTACAATGTCTCACCTCTTCACCCTTTGAGCCTGCAGCTACTTGTGAACTAAAATTTTTGACTTGGAAAACTATCTTTTTGGTAGCCATCACTTCAGCTAGACGTGTATCAGAGCTCCAAGCTTTGTTTATCAGACCGCCTTACTTGATTTTTCACAGGGACAGGGTTTCCCTCAGACCAAACCCTTCATTTATGCCAAAAGTGGCTTTGGTTAGTAATCGCAACCAATCCATTGAACTGCCCGTATTTTTTTCCAGAGTTCTCTAATAGGGCAGAATTTAAATTTCACCAACTGGATTCTCACAGGCAGTTGCATTTTTATCTACATAGAACGAGGGATCTCAGAAAATCGGATCAGCTATTTGCTTCATTTTCAGAAAATAAGATTGGATCTCCTGTTTCCAAAGTGACATTGTCTAGATGGATCTCTAGTTGTATTTCCTTCATTTATGTTTCAGGTGGTATGGATTTACCATCTAGAGTGAAGGCTCATTCTACCCGATCTATGTCTACCTCTACAGCATTTCAGGCCAGGATATCTATGGATGATATTTGTGCTGCGGCTACATGGGCATCTCCTCACACCTTTATCAGTCACTACAAATTGGATTTGGTATCCAGAGGCAGATCTTCCTTTGGTTCCACAGTGTTCAGGAGTATTTTCCACTGAGCCTCCCAGGGTTCAGGTGCTGGGGATGCTGTCCCACCGGTAAGAATGTAGGCGAGATTGGACTTCATAACATCAAGAAGTTATGTACTCACCATAACGTTCAATGTATGTAGTCCATCTCGCCTCACATTCTTACTTACCCTCCCTCTTTCCCCCATCCTAGAGGACCTAGAGGTCAGTTCTGTTTTCAGTACTCCTTTTATTGCTGGAATGTTTTTTCTTTCTCTGTGTGTTATGTGTATGGGGAGAGAGTGATAGAGTGATTGAGTGACTGAGCTTGCAGCAAACAAGATCTGGGGAAAGGGAGCAGTGCAGCATGGGATACCTCTTAGCTCAGCCAATTGAAAGACTTCAAGCTAGAGTATGGCTGAGTCACAGCCGAGGTCAGGCTCTGAACCCACAGGTAAGAATGTGAGGTGAGATGGACTAAATACATCGAACGGTATGGTGAGTACATAACTTCTTGTTTTCTTAAGCCATCTTCACATAGAAAAAAGTCTTCTTAGTATATGTGGCCTTTTTGTATCATCACATGCATGAGTATGGTAATTTTTTAGCTTGACATAGAGCAAGCATTTCTCATTTAAAGACTTGGTCATTTTACATTTCTATTCACACAAAATGCAAGAATTACTGGTACTGTTTAACAGTTGAACTTGAGGGTTACATTATAACCATTCATTAATTTGAAGTAAACAGCTCATATTTTCTTCTTTGGCTATAAACATAAAATAGGCATCTCAGACAGAACTGGCCTTAGCAATTGTGGGGCCCATTTTGGGCCATTTAAATCCAACTGTGCAGCCCCCCTACCACTACACATCTCCCCCCAAACTTCCTTTTTTTAATGTTTTCTCTTTCTTCCTTTAAACATCTTGCTGCTTTATCTTATTCCCCTCATTTGACTCATGCCTTACTTACCTTCCTATCCCATGCCCAGTTCTGTAGTGTGTGCCATAAATACTTTGTTCTGTGTTTATTTTCTCCTTTCCAACATTATGACAGTGTATATTTTATCTTCTTACTGACTTTATTGACTGAATTCTTGCCTCACATCCACTTCTGATTGTGATATTTTGTGTTACAAATTATCTGACTTATACCTCACATGCTTGCTGGTACATTATCACTGCTGCACTGATACTGATGAAAGCATATTTTTTCTTTAGTTATATATCAGTATGCTGAGCCTAAAATGGTCTGTCATGGATCAGTGCTCTATGTTGGTTAATAATCAATGAATAAATAAAACATATGTTTAGAATTAAGTACTGTACATACAGCACAGTTTTTGGGAAGCACTGCAGACAGCACCAAGGAGATCATGCTTCTAAGACTTACATTTATTTTGAAACATGAAACGTGGTAAAATCTTGTGACTCATCACTGTCTCCAGCTGTCACCTTCCATGTCTGATGTCTTCAAATGCCAGGAAATACTGGGCAAATTTGTAAGCAGGGTTTAACTTAGTGGTTGTATGAAGGTTGTGGAGGGGGGTGCCAAAATCACTAAAAATGTTTAACCTCTGATATGGTATTGTCAATTTTCATTCTATCCTTGACACATGGGGGCTCGGTTCTGAGCACTGGAACCAACTGGGCCGTTATTACATCTCGTGGTAGCCAAAAACTCTCGAGCCTAACCCTTGCCCACAATGCTTCTCTCCCAATTACCTTAGGTCTTGTTTGCAACTTTCTCTGACAGACGCGTTCGCCGTTGCTCTCGGGATAAGTGATTTGTTTTATACATATATCTGTATTTATCTATATATATATCTATCTATACACACACACACACACACATATATATATATATATATATATATATATATATATATATATATATATATATAATTTTTTTTTATTCTGAATACTTACCTTCTTGTTATAGCTAATTTACTAACTTTATAACCCTTCCCACTTCATTCTAGGTCTTTGATCCTGTACTGTCCTTTCTTTCCTGTTTGTACACCTTGGTATAATCTTAAATATCATTGCTGATAGTTGCATTCCTTTTCTTTCACTGTTTAAAAAAAAAAAATGTTTTATTGTTATTAGTAGTGGGTGTTTTCTGTTTGTGAGGACTTTATCCTGTGTGTTTGTGTGTGTGCAGGTGTGTGCATACGTGGGGGTGTGGGGGTGTGTGTGTGTGTAGCATATAGCTGGCTTTTTTGCACCACTGTTTATTAAAGTTATGGCTGATAAACCTAAGGTACCTCTTGCTGGCTTCAAAGATGCCAGAAATGCGGACACAAAATTCCTATGTCTGATATGCATTTATTGTGTGTCTTTTACTTGGGCCCTCTTCACCTTCAAGAGGACAGTGCTATATATCGTGGTTTCAATCACAGGACCCTAGTGGAAAGAAAAAATAAACTAATTTTGAAAGGTATGATTCTGTCAGCCTTTGGTGAGGCTGCATCTGGCTCAGAAAAGTCCAAGAGCAAGATGGTGCCTTCCCCTTCTTCCTCCACTAAGAGATTTGAGAAGTCAAAAAAGAGAAGTCTGTCATTGCCTTCTACTCCCTTGACACGATATTGTAAAAGATCAAGGTCCTTGGTTCCATTAGAATTCTTGGAACCAACTGACTCTGCAACCAAAACCTCGGTCCTGAAGGGATCTGTGGAACAGAGACTTTTGGAACAGACTAAAGCTTCAAAACCTAAGATGTCAGTGCAGGAGTATCCTGAATCTTCCACACCAAAATTACTGGTGCAGTCATCTCTCTCATTCCTGATTATCTCGGCACTGAGTGAGCATTTTGAGGAGCCATCTATTATGGTTCTCCTGAGAATGTCATATTCTCCCTCTATTGACACCTCACACTTTCTGTAAAGGCCAAAGTCGCCCTCCATCCTTTCTATCCGTTCCACCAAAAGCTTAACTGAGGATGATGTGGAGAGGCTGGTGAATAAGATACTGTGGGTGAGGGGATTGTCAAGTACCTCTTCGGTTCCAGCCCCCACGGGTATAGGAGCTGAACCTTCCTTGACCTCACCAATTTTTACTCCTCTGACTTCATCTGAAACCTTAGAGTTTTCGGCTCTGAGCCACCTGACCTTGACTGCCTCAGTTCTGGAGATATCCCTGTCTTTGGAAATGGTTCTTGCTTTGAGGTCGTAGGTCCAATCAGGTCCAGAGGCCTCTCAGAGCCATAGCTGTCCTCTCAGCTCTGAGAGGCAAGACTCGACTCCTATTTTTTCAGAGCCGTCTCTGCCCCTTGGAGCATCAGCACAGATCAGCTCAGCACTGGCTTCTGTCTCAGGAGCTTTGTATTCTGAGCAGGGATTGACCACAGTTCCAAGGCAGTCTTTCTTGGTTCTGGGCTCCCTTCCCTCTTCAGGGAGCCCAGCTTTTGAGTTGATGGTGAGAGCCCTGACTGCTGCAGTCAAACATCAGCCCCTTCTATTTTGGAGTGAATATCCCTTTCCTCCTCAAGCCTGGATATTCAACCTGCGCGCCCACTGGGTCAGCAAGAGCCGAGACCACAATAATCCCAGATAACAATTCTTTCCTGTTCTGATACCTCCCCAGACCACCCCACTGAGGAGATCCCTAAGAAGAGAAAGTGTAAGAGGAAACACTTGGATTCCCCAGAGGAATCAATCACTGAAGACATTAACTTCGATGAAGGGGAGAAATCCCTGAGGTCAGCCCCGATGATGTCTACTTTGGAGACCTCCTGAAAATATTAAAACAGAGGGGTGACTGGAGGTCACAAAGTCCCTCTTTTGAGGAGTCAGTGTACCTGCAGGCTTTCGGCACTCGACCATCTACCTCTGGGGTGATTCCACCCACTGACAAACTCATTCAGTTGATGTCTCAGTAGGCGTGGAAGGCCCCTGATACCATTGAACCTATCTCCAGGACACCTGACAAAATTCTATCCATACCTGAAGACAAACAGTTCTGGGCTAAAGGGTTGGCTGTTGATGCCATGGTCATGGCGGCAGCCACAAAGAAGGAACTGGCCAAGGAGAGGTTCCTCTATCCATCCACCGACAGAGAGTCTCGGGTGATGGATAGATTTGGTAAGCAGGTCTATGCATCATCAACCTTTGCCTTAAGGTCTTTGAATTATTTGGCACACTTTACCAGACTACAAAGGGATCTGGTCAAGGTGTTATTGGATACCTTGCCAGGAACCATTTCTGAGGAGGTTCAGGAAAAGGTTGCTTCCTAGTTGGCTACCCTGGAATCTGTGTCTAATTAATTCATGAGGCTCATTGCTCATGCAACCGAAGGGACCACCAGAGCAGCAGGTTCAGGCATTACCATTAGGAGATATGCCTGGATGTGCCTATGTGAGACTTTATGGAGCCATTTAAATTTTCATTTGTCAATGCAGCCTTTGACGGATCATCTCTGTTTGGCCCAAAAGTAAAAGAAACATTATCCAGGTGTGAGAAAGATGGAAAGACCCTTTCTGCTGTGGGCATACATTTTTCCCTTTCCAGTGATCCTTTTCCAGGAACCAGAAAGGTAGTGAGAAAATGTGGCTTAAAAAGTCCCAGGGGGCCTTTTCAGGATACACGTAGAGGTAGTTCCATCAGGGATAGAGGGGGAAACTTTAATGGATGCCATCAGTACAGCAGAACTAGGGTTTCAGGGATTCTTTCTCTGGTAAACCCTTCCAGCAGTCCTGAAAGGAGGTCTGATTGTCTTCCAATGGAGCCAGTCGGGGGATGATTATCCCTGCAACAAAATGCCTGGCTTCAAATAACATTGGATACTTGGGTGCAGAGGATATCTAGAGGCTATAAAATTTCCTTTTCTCTTCCTCCTCCCCTAAGCAAGAAAATCCCTGATTTTCCACCCAGTCAGAGGAAACGAGCAGTTCTAGAAAACCAAAAACTGTCATCTTAAAAGTCCCATCATACCAGATAGAATCCAGAATTTACTCAAGATTCTTTTTAGAGACAAAAAAGACGGGACTGGAAACCAGTTTTGTATCCAAGTGTACTGGACAAATCAGTTTGCCAAACCAAATTCACCAAGTGAATGGCAGTAGTAGCAGCTCACTTGAGACCGCAGGGATTCTGTGTCTAGATAACTGGCTCATTACTGCTCCAACTAGGCATCAGTTGATAAAAGCAAGAGACCATGTACTTCACATTTGTTCTTCTCTGGGAATAACTGTAAATTGCAAAAACTCTAAGTTGATCCCAACTCAGAACTTAGAGTACATAGAAGTGCTTCTAAATACTCAAACTTCCACAACCTCTCTTCCCCCTGTGAGATTACACAAAATTAGAGATCAGGTGATGAAAGTAATCAGAAGCAGAAAAGTAACTGCTCTTCTAGTCCTACAAACATTGGGCTCCATGGCTGCAATGATAACTCTAGTTCCCTCAGCAAGACATCACATGAGAATACTACAATGGCTGTACTGTCTCAATGATCAATGTTGCACCAGTCCATGTCAGACCTGATTTTGATCATCAATCTTTGCAAAAATGACTTAGCTTGGTGGATACATTCCAAAGACATTCTTCTAGGTCGCCCCTTTGTCCCATCACAACCCAAAGCCATAGTGACCACGGACACCTCTCAGATGTGGTGGAGAGGGCATTATCTGGGCAAGATTGTCCAAGGCACTTGGTCCACCACAGAGGTCAACTTGCATATTAATGTCCTGGAGCTACGGGCAGTGCTTTTAGCATTTCAAGCCTTTCAAACTACCGTTTCACTGGGGACAATTGCAATCCAAACAGACAATATGTCAGTAGTGTGGTACATCACAAAACAAGGAGGAACCAAGTCTTATCCTCTGTGTCAAGAAACACTTAGTGTGTGGCACTGGGCGATTTTTTCCAACCACTTTCTGACAGGATTGCATATTCTGGGGAGTTCCAGTATGGTAGCAGACAAACTGAGCAGATGTATTCTAATGCCTAACAAGTGGTCTCTTAATCCAAACATAACAGCAAATATTTTCCATGAGTGAAGTCAGCCTTGCTGCGACCTTTTTGACCTTTTTGCCTCGCCTGTGAACAAGTGCAACAACTACTTTACCCTGATTTCCCCCCCACTACGGGAGGGGGGGGGAGTCCCTGAGAGATGGTCTTCTACACACTTGGTCCTCCAGACTGCTGTATGCCTTTCCCCTGATCCCTCTAATTCCGAAATTCCTACAGAAAGCAATCAGAACGAAGTTATCCTCATTGCACCTTATTGGCCTCGACAGATATGATTCCCCATTCTTTAGCCTTACCTGATTCAACAGTCTTGGATTTTGGACTTGCTACCTTCACATTCTTCCCCGGTATGTCATATCCTTTTGGCCTCTCAAAAGCCAGCTACCCACAAACTCTATGCTAGTAGAAGGAAGAGGTTTAATCTTTGGGCTTGTGACAACAATATTGATCCCTTTTCAACACTTATTGACAAAATCCTAGATTTTTTATCTTCACTTTTCAAGATAGGTCCTTCCCAGTCTACCATAAAAGTTCAGTTAGCAGCTATTTCTAACTTCCATAACGGTTTTGAAGTTTTCTCCATGGCCTCTCATAAGCTATGCAAAGCCTTCTTAAAAGAAACACTTGCTACAGCCCCCTTACAAAGATCCTGCCCCGTCTTGAGACCTGAACTTAGTGTTACAAACCATTGTTCAACCTCCCTTTGAACCATCAGCTGAATGTGATCTAAAGTTTTTATCTTGGAAAATTATATTCTTAGTGGCAATAACTTCAGCCAGAAGAATTTCTGAATTACAGGCCTTATTTCCTATAAAGACAGGGTTTCACTGAGAACCAATCCTTCCTTTTTGCATAAGATAGTGTCAGAGACTAATAACAATCAGTCTATTAATGTACCAGTATTTTTTCCTAATTTTGCTAATAAAGGCAAATACTGCTTACATTTATTAGATGTTCACAGACATTTACATTTCTGCCTACACAGAACTAAGAATTTAAGAAACTCAAATCAGCTGTGTGTGTCATTTTCATATCCAAGACTTTGCCAACCAGTGAACAAAGTGATGCTAGCCAGATGGTTCAAAGATTGTATTTCTTTTATGTATAATAAAAAGAAAATTAAATTGCCTAGGTCTGTAAAGGCACATTCTACAAGAGCTGTGGCTACTTCAGCAGTATTTCACTCTAGAGCTTCTTTGGATGATATTTGTACAGCAGCAACTTGGGCTTCCCTTCATACCTTTATTACTCATTACAAACTGGATCTGGTCTCCAGAGGAAGAGCATCATTTGGTTCAGTGGTGCTCAGGAATATGCTTCCTTGAGTCCTCCCAAGGGCTAAGGTTGCTGGGGACTCTGTCCCATATGTTGAGGATAGAATGAAAATCGACAACATCAGATAAAGAAGTTATGTACTCACCGTAATGTTCCATCTGTGTTGTCTGTTTTCATTTATCCTCCTGCCCTTGAAGTTTTTGGTGGAACGAGCAGTGGACATATCTCACCAGGGATTTTGTCATATGGTTCCAGATATGCACTCTACAAAGTCTTTTGTTTTTTTTTTTTTCACTCTGTCTGTCTGCAAACTCGATCTGAGGTAATTTGGTGATAAGCATTGTGGGCAAGGTTTACACTCGAGAGTTTCTGACAACCGTGAACTGTAGTAATGGCTGAGTTTGTTCCAATGCTCAGAACTGAGCCCCCATATGTCAAAGATAAATGAAAATGGACAACACAGATGGAACATTATGGTGAGTACATAACTTCTTTTTATAGATTATCATCTCATATCCTCCTGTCTTCCTTCTTGGGCTTCCAAACATCTCCTGCACTTTTTCTGAATGGTTGGAGTTCCTTATTGAGCTATTTTTCATGTGTTGTTATAGTTAATGTGTTTCGGCAAAGCCACATAAAACTGAATTGTTACGTTTTTGTTTTTCAGTATTTTCTTTATTGCTCAGAGTTCATTCAAAGTTCACAGTACACCTTACAAATACATACAGACTGTCACATACTCAATTTCCTCAAACACATGCTTTGGCTGTTCATATTCTACAGAATATTCAAGAATAACAATATTAGGCATCTCCTTAGAAATGACATTGCTCACAAACCACCCTACTTATTGCTACTTCTAAAAGTTTATTTTTATTTATTTAATTAAATGGACTAATATATGCATATCTTTTCCAGCCATATCACAAGCCACAAGGAGAACAATAAGGACTATATGCAGGGATAATTCAGAGTAGTCCCTAAGCATTATCTTTTGGCAAGTGGAAGGAAAATCACAATATCTTAAGGAAGCCCAAATGGATGCAGGGAGGACATGCAAAACCCATAATATATTTACCCCAAACTCCTCTACAATCCAGCCCAACCATTTTAGAGCTTTACGTTTCTGTTTACCCCCCCCCCCATTCTGTATGTGACTCTGAAGGTGTGGTATCCCTGCAGTTCATTTGAGTTGAACAGTTTCTACTACTGTTTTCCCACTTTTAGCTAATAGAATAATTTTTCTGCCCACCTCTATCTTACATTACTCAGTATATACACATCATCTGTCACTTCTCTGGGATAATTTTGCTCTACTTGGGACTGCATCAAGCATCTGTCTGCCATACTGTTGAATCGGTAACATTACATCAGAAGTTTTGGTGATCAGAAATTACCTCACATCAGTGTCTGTTATTTTTATTGTTTTTTGTTTGTTTTCATACTGTCTGAGTCTGATTATTCCAGTTATTTCTTGTAATTATATTCATTAGCAACCAGTCATAAATCCCATGTCAACAAAAGAAGCACTTCTCTATTAGTTTTCAAATTAAGCCTGGTGTTATTATCTGCCAAGACAGTGACTGGGGAGGTACACAAAACCAGGTTGTTAATCTGACCAATTTTGGGATAAAAACCTTGCTGAGTAGTCGGCAACAGCATTTTAAAAAATGGGAACCTGAGCAGCTAACACTGTGATCCATAAAAGGGGCATGAAGGTGCATTTATTAAAAATACTGGACTAATCACAAGTGCAGTGAATGAAAGGAAGTGTTGCCCAGTCCACTAAAAAGAATTACTACTGTAGAATGAAGACTGACAGGTTTTAGTTTTCTATAACTCTGATCTGCTAAAAAGTTAAGTTTGCCGAATACATTGTTTTTCAGTTTAAATTCACAAGAAGGATAAAATATAAGATGTCTTCTGTTTAGAGCAGAAGTAGTTAATCTCATAGTGTGGTACCTGTTATTACAGGTATGTGTCTGACCATTTTTGTTGTTCCTTTATAGTTTGTTTATTAAAGAGTTAGATTTCGTACAAGTGGGATCACGAACTATAAGCTGCCGTCTGTTATGTTAAAATGTTGTTGCCAGTGTAGTCCTACAGAGGAAGAATATATTTTTTTCTACTTTCTGTTTGACATTTCTTTGAAATATTCTTGGTGGAATGTAAATACATTATAATGTAATCCTCCACCCCCCTTGCCAGTAACCCCTTACTACCATAAATTTACCATTACTGCCTTTTTATGTCTTCTATCAGTATTGTAGCCCCTCTAGCAGTCAGTATTATTACCCCCTTTTCCTTTGTCCCTGCTGAATATCCATTCTGAAATCCTTTCTTTGTCAAATTTACATGCTTATTTATTTCCAAATGTATTGTATTTGCACTTTGCATTTCTTAATGTAATTCAGTAGTCTTTCCTTTTTGTTTATATATGTAAAGCCATCTACATTCCAAGATACTATGGAAATAGTAGCCATCATAATAAAAAGCTATTGTTCCCAGTTATTATAAAGTTTATTTTGAATGTGTACTTCCAATTTTTGTTTTACATGCACACACTAATATTTGGCAGACTAATCTTTTATACAGTTATTTCTTCTCATCTCCATTTGAACCTGTATCACATTTCTCAAGACTTTTTGCTTTAATGAAACTCTTAAACAAAAATGTAAATACATTTTCAAAATACCCCTTCCCTTGGTCTTTGAAATATTCTTTATATTATATGTGATAAAACAGACTTTTTGAGAAAGTTGTATTTACTCCTTCATGACTGCATAATAGCAAATAAAACTCATTGAATAACTATGGAATTTAAAACACTAATGGTCAGCTTGAGATAGGGAAACAGGACAGTTTTATGACCTGATGTCATTTACATATGTGCTGCCTACATGCAAGATGTGGGGTGGAGGTGTGCACATCTATGTGGCATTCCAAAAATAACCGAAGATGGTGCTGTAACTGGGAAGATTCTCTAGGTTTGTTGTTTTATTGGAGTATCTTGTATGCCTGCATATATGATTATTGCTGCAGGGACCCTCCTCAAAGAAGTATTATATAGCTGAATGACCAGAATCACCATATTGGTACAGCTTATAGGTAGAGGTCACTGTAGCAGTAGTAGGTCCTGCACTCTTTCCTTTGGTGTAGAATATTTTAATATCACTAACACTGAAAAGCAAATATGTATTTTCTACTGTGCCCTAAAATGCTTTTTCATCGTACATCGTTCTAGTCTTGTTAATTTAACAGTTATTATTATTGCTGTGATTCCAATGCCATAGTCTGTACTAAGCTAGTTTAGTTATTTCTAGTTTAGAAGAACTGAATATGTTGCCCGCCACTATTTTTTTTTTTTGTGGAAGGCTTATGTTAGCACTTGCATTACAGCTTCAGTACAATATCTACATTGGTTAACATAGGGAGAGAAGATTGCTTTGGAAAAATTGGCTGGGCAATTCAGCTGTAATGGTGAGCTAAACCTGTATATCTGTAATGGGAAAGTGAGTTCATTCTTAAAAATCCATTGCTAATGCATTTATTTTTACACCTGTACTACCCCTGCCTTTGTAAGTATTCTTTCATTAGTTATCTCTCCCATCAAAAAGATGCTTTTTTTCTCTAGGTTTTGGTGCAGTTCTGCAGTCAAGAGTCTAGTTATCTATTTTTTTAACTATTTGTTTGGATTTAATTACTTTGAAAGTCCAGTTGGCTAAAAAAACCCTTTTCAGTGGAGGCCTGGGAAGAAGAGCTCAAAAATTGTTAGCAATACTTACACAGATACGTTAATAACTACCATAAATCTGATTGCATTTAAACAAAGCAAATAACATGCAATAAAACATAGTTTGTAATACAGGCGGTACTTACATCTATAAACAACGTGTATTAAATGTAATTTTTTTAATAAAGCAGACTTCCAAGATGGCTGCACACTGATCAACAGCTTAATGCAGCTCTCCTAGTGTGAAAAAAGGAGCTGAAAGATAAGGGCCACATACTCTGCCACTTATAATAAATTCAGTTAGTGGCTAGTAAGTACACTGTTTGTATGTCAGCAAAGAAGAAACTTGGTAGATGGCAAATGCTGGAGGTGTGAAGGGAAGAAAGAGGTAACTGGGAATATGCTGCAGAGTGTTACAAGTTGGCTTACTTTAAAACTTTCATTCCTCTCTGATAAAGTGTCTGAACAGAGGAACCAGGCAGGGGTGCCCTCTTTCTCTTTTATTTATGTTGCATTTAGAACCATTGACAAAGAAAATAAGGGACTCAGAAATTTAAGGATATAATTGCTATGGTAATCAAGAAAAGTTGGTTTTATTTTAAGACAATAGTATTTTTAACTGATAAAACCAGAAAAGGACATCCCAGTGCTGTGGAACATCTTGGGACAGTTTTCAGTTTTGTTTTTAATGAAGATAAAACAAAGGCTGTAGATGTAAACTATATACCCATACATGAATTTGTTCAGTAATACTCATATTTATGGGGACATGATAAAATGAAGTATTTAGGAGTTTGTGTTAAAAGGATTTTGTTATATCAGCTGAGGATATGTGGGAAGAGACGAAACAAAAGAATACTACAAAAACTGAGAAACAGGAAGCTCTTGCCTATGGATATGGATAACAAGATACAAGCATTAAAATGTTTAGTCCCTTTAGTTTTATACATAGGTCATTCATTTTTTTCAAGCAGAAAAGTTGTGGACAGTAATTAATAAAGAGTTGAAGGATTTTATCTGGGAGGAGAAGAGGGCAAGAGTCAAGTGGGATAAGTTGATCCTTCCAGTAGTACAAGGTGGTTTAGGATTACCTGATTTGAAGGGATATTTTAGAGCTACACAGTTAAATCTCATATACATAATACAAGCAGACAGCTAAAATTCAAAGTGGAAAGAGATGATAATAAACCAGAGAGGAAATTTAAGAAATAGTGAGAGTGGGATTTTGGATGCAAATCCTTAAGGGGAAGAACAGCAGTCATACAGAATATTATATTCATAAAGTAGCAGAAGGGATTCTAAGAACTAAGCCAATGCAGGAATGCAGAAATGAGATTTTGCTTTTGTGGATGACTGCAATTAGGGGTACAGTAAATTGGCAATAAGTGGCTGGAATTTACTGAAGGAAACTGGCAATGGAATCAATGTATTTGAACAAATTAGGGAAGGAAAGGTAATAGAATGTAAAGAGGCCAAGAAGACATTTGAACTGCAGGCTAGAGACCGCCTTCGCTCCCAGGGTTTGATATCAAAGTATAGGCAAACAGAAGGGGATATCGTAATTCTAAACAAAATACCTGCACTCGTAGAGGTTTTAGTTGAATCTAGAACAGAGACTGCTGTTAAAAAATGGGTAATTAGTACGGCATGTAAAATGTTGCATGTTAACTGTAGGAATCAGAGGAAGTTAGGAACATTTGGGAAGAGAGAGTGACTAAGCAATTCACAAAGAAAGAGTGGGAGGACATATGTATGGCTCCCAAATATGCAACAAAGTCAAGACGATATAGGATTTTTCCTTAGGAAAATTTGCATAGGTATTTTGTACCCCAAGCAGACTCCTAGCAAATGTTGGAGTTGTGATAGGGAAGAAAGATGTAACTGGGAATCTGTTGTGAGAGTGTTATGAGTTGACTTACTTTAAAACTTCCGTACAGAGTACTGTGCCAGAAATGTTAGGTAAGCAAATAGCATTTGTTAGAGGCCAACGCATTTATAATCAGCCTTGGTGGGAGCTTGTTTGTGGTGTAAAAGCTCTTTGATGTGTTGTTTTCTGGTTTGTACAGATTTGTTTTACTGAGTAGATGCTATCATGGTCTTTGTTTAATTAAGACTATATGTCACTGGGCCAAAACATTTTCCTTGCCATTTTGTCTTACATGCTGACCATCATGATATACTGTGGACAACAAGCAGTAGTATCTGAATTGCCTCACTTCTTACATCAGCTTGAATTTTTTGTGGTGTAAAAGCTCTTTGATGTGTTGTTTTCTGGTTTGTACAGATTTGTTTTACTGAGTAGATGCTATCATGGTCTTTGTTTAATTAAGACTATATGTCACTGGGCCAAAACATTTTCCTTGCCATTTTGTCTTACATGCTGACCATCATGATATACTGTGGACAACAAGCAGTAGTATCTGAATTGCCTCACTTCTTACATCAGCTTGAATTTTCTGTGAGTAAACTGTTTTTTTGTTCTTTAGCTTTGACAGTATTGTTAAAAATAGTGCATCTACATTTGTAATGAGCCTTGATGGGAGCTTAGCTGTGTTGTGAAAGTCGTTGGATCTGTTTTTTCTAGTTTGTACATATCTGTTTTACTAATTGGATGCTGTTCTGGTCTTTGTTTAATTTAGACTGTACATCACTGGGCTAAAACATTTTCCTTGCTATTTTTGCTTGTATGCTGACCTGATATATTGTACACGACAAACAGTAGTATCTGATTTGTCTGGCTTCTTACATCAGCTTGAAATTTTCCCTAGTCCATAAACCCTTTTGTTGGTCATTTTAAAAGCCAGTGTCTTTGGCTGTAATCTGGCTATCAAAGTTCCTCCCTCCTCCTGAGATTGCTATCCAAGCCATTGTTTTACATCTTTAATACTGAGATTCCACTCAGCAAAGAAGTGCTGCTGTTGAGCTGTCCTCCCTTACTACAAAGCTCCCATCTTAGCATCCTTTTCACACTCTGAGAGGGTCTTGAATAAATCCTGTGCCATCTTTTGGCAGGTAAAATATTTATCTTAATGTTTTGCACTTTAACTGCTTTGTCTGACAATGTGTGCATTTTAAATCATTTTCAAGTACCCTGATATTGTACTGTTTGCTAAGAACTGCACCTTTGAGAAGATTTACTGGCAGTTACTCTGTAATTTGCTACTTTATATCTTTGTTGGTACTTAATTGTTGTAGTCTTGTAATTTTATCCCTGCTAAAGGGATTCTACGCAGTTTCCTTTGTTTAAGTGCCTTTATACATTTGGTGTGTTTGCAAGGCTCTTGGCTGATTCCCTTAGAGCTCAGCAATGCTTGGTGTCCTCACCTGTGCCTCTGAAGGGATTTCCTTGCATCACATGCTCAAGCTAAGTACTTGTATTTAAAAAAAAATCACAATTCCAGGAGCAATTTTACTGATTAACTACTGATTTCTTGTTTTGTGTGTATTTATCTGTATGTAAGGCTGAACTTACTGCATTTCCTCAGACTGTCATGATATCGGTCTGATTGACTTGAAATTGCCTTGCCTAGCTAGTTTACTAAAGCTGCTTTGTGGTAGCATACACTCTCAAGCAATGCAAAATGACAAATCTACTAATCACCTTAGATAGAGTCCCGTACCATATCTTAGCAAGCTATAAGTCACCATCTCTGGCTGTAGATTCCCACAGCTATGTAGACCTAGTGAAGGCACTCTCCATCCAAACACTCTCTTCAAGGAAAACTTTAACTACTCCTCTACAGACTGGGAAAAATATACTGCTTCCAACTTGCAGGCACAATTTTTCTTGGACTTTATTAACACAAGTGCCCTTGGTCAGTTAGTGCACTCTTCACAAGTGCACACTTCAACAAGAGGTTCAAACATACTGGACCTTGTTCTCACCAATATTACCGCTATTAGCAGGAAGCAGATCATAGCGGCCCTGACTAAGGCTAAAAACACAGCCTCAGTGGGGACTGACAGTATCTCAGGTTGCCTCCTAAATAGCCTGAAGTTTGACCTGTCAGGACCGTGCGAGTCAGTTTTCAACTGCAACCTCAAAACAGGCTATGTACCAAGCAAATGGGAGATGGCAACATTTATTCCTCTTCACAAGGCTGGACCATCAACCAAAAACCGGAAACTACAGACTCATTAGTCTAGTTAGTTTTAATATGCAAAGCTGCAGAAAAAATTGTCATGGAAATGATCAACAAAGACATTGACAACCTACAGACACTGGACCCATCCCAGTTTGGTTTTGTCAAAGGAAGGTCATGCTACTTAACCTGATCCACGTCTTTGAGAAGGTAACCAGTGCAATGAATGAAGGGAAAATTGTGCATACCACCTACCTAGACCTGGCTCAGGCATTTGACAGACTACCCCACATAGGTATTATGGACAAACACACAGAACTAGGTATAAGTCCGTACCCAACTCGCTTGTTTGCTAGCTGACTCACAGATAGGGCAAAAAAAGTCAGGATTAATGAGAGCGCCTCCATCAAGAGGCAGGTCACCAGTGGAATAACACATGGCTCTTCGTTGGGCCCACTCCTGTTTGACATCTACTTCTCGGAGGGCAAGGATAATGTTAAGATGCCACTGGCTCACCAAGTTCACACATGACTGCAAACTGGGAGCTAACACTAACATCCTGCAAGAGGGTCTAACACTGACAAATGAATGTTGCAAAAACCTTGGACTAAACCTCAATATAAAGAAGTGCATTTTTATTTTTATTTTATTTATTTTACATTTCTTTACCGGGAAAGTCTGACTGGCTCCAATTACAATAAATAGATCAGACAGAAAAAAAAAAGTATTGAAGAAGTACAACAATTAGTATAATAGTAAGCAAAATATAAATTATAAAAAGCTTTTTACATAACACAAATGGCTGACAGTCTTAAAAAAAAAGAAATATCACGATTGACATTCTTAAGTGTTTGCTAAAATACAGAGATAGTTTACAGCAAACCAATATGCCATAATGGTTCATGGATTTATTTATTTATTTTTTACACAATTGCAGTTAATAGAGATCTACATAGTATCAATAAGGGTATGGAATCCAGATGCATATTTAAGGAGAGAAATAGGACATGAATAAGTTTAGGGTCCTGAGGTAATATAAATGTTAGAAACTACCTAGGACAGGTGCAGGAGCATAGCCAAGTTTCAGTTAAATGTGATTTTAAAAGTTTTTTTAATTGTACTGTAGAACGGTTGGATGTTATTCAGGATAACCGTTTATTCCAAATATTAGATATGGTGTCTGAGAAAAGCAAGTCTCCGGCTGCTTTGTTTGATTTGAAGATCTCCAGAAGAAATTTATTGCTGGAGTGTAGGGGACAGTTGTTAGTGTGCTGTCGTAAAAGGTTCTGGAGTGCAGGGTTTTTTTTCTGGGTGATGCAGGATTTTATGAGCGAAGGTTAGTTAGTTAAAGAGTAGTAGTTGTGGGAGTTCTAACCAGTTTAGTTGTTTGAGGGTGGTACAGTAATGTGTTCTATATGAGGAATCAGTGGCAAACCTAACAATTTTATTGTAATAGGATTCAAGCTTAGCTAGATCATTTTTTTCTGAGGTTGGTAAGAATTGGAGAGGCATATTGGCGTGCTGACAAGAGATGTGTGCGAGCAATTGTAGCATTTGAGTGTATGGTCAGGAATTGTTCATTTCAGTTGAAGCCACCTAGTTTTTTTGTGCACTTTCTTAATGGTTTGGGAGATAGGAGTTTCAAATATTAAACTGTTGTCAATTTAAATGCCTAGAAGTTTGATGAGGGCTACTGGTGTGATGGTGGTTTTATTTTTGGAGATTATATTAAATGACAGCAGTGATGGGGGAGTTCTTGTAGGGGGAAAGAGTAGGAGCTTAGTTGTGTTGGGATTTAGGATGAGCTGGGTGTTAGTGAGCCATGATTCATCAGCTAAAAAGGAGTCTTGTGTGATGGACTGGAGCTCTTGTAGAGAGAAGGCTGCACCTATAAGTGTGGAGTCCTCTGCATATTGTTTAACTGTAGTGTGAAGGTAGAGGTGTGGAGTCTGTGAAGAATGATAAAAGTAGAGGACCAAGGATGGAGCCTTGGGGAACTCCTAGAGTTACTGGCAGAAGAGGGGAGAGTTTATTTTCCCAATCAACAGCCTGCTGGCATCCTGATAGGTAGCTTTCAAAACATGTAATTAAGGAAGTACTGAGGTTTAGGTTGGCAAGAATGTTAATACGTTTTTGTGTTTATAGTTACTGCATCAATTGTATATAAACTACTCACTCTATGATTTTAGATAGGGTGATAAAGTAGCAATTAGGTGATAATTACTAAGTTTAGTGGAATTCCCTCCCTTGTGTAAGGGTATAATATGAGAGATTTTCCAGATGTCGGGTACCAGGTTTTCTAACATAGATCTGTTTATTAGTATGGTTACTGGGTGTGTGATTGCTTCTGCTGCAGTTTGCAAGAAGTCAGCAGGAAGTTTGTTTTCTGCTATTGTAGTTGGTTTGTTTTTAGCAGTTTTTTATGGTGTTGACAGATGTTGGTTTTAATGTAAAGGAATTGGTGCTGTTTTGTAAGATGAGTGGTTCGGTGGTATTAGGGGAGCTCTGAAAATCTGTCCGGGCTAGGATACTTTCTGTGAAATATTGGTTGAATTGAGTTGCAGTGTTATCAGAGTTGTGGGAGTTGGGTGGGTATAGTGGATTTACCTGAGTGAAGAATATTATTAATGGCCACCCAGAACCAGTGAGGGTTATTATGATGTTTTATTTGAATATTACGGTAATAGTTGATTTTGTCAAGTTTAACTAATTTCTTTGCTTTGTTTCTCAACTGTAGTAATGAAAGTTTTAAGGCTTGTGATTTATCTTTTGATACTGTTGCCAAGCTTTGTCTCTAGCTGTTAGCAGGGATCTGCATTCCTTGGTTAGCAAAGGTGCATACTTGTCTTTTACTCTAATAGTTCTTGGGGTTGCATGGCAGTACAGTATGTCAAGGAAGGTGGTGGTAAAATACTTAACAGCCTCTTCCAGGGGATGTTGTTTGAGAGCTTCCCAGTTGCAGCTGTTTAGTGATGAGATAAAGTTATTGGGGTTGAAATTCTTTTTGTTTCAGACCTTGCAGTAGGTGGTTGGCCTACTTTGGTGGGTATGGCTGCTTAGAAGAAAGTTTGGTAGATGGTCACTAAGACCATCAGGCAGGCTACCAGACTGAGAGCATACAGTGAGAGTATTGGTCAAAATCCAGTCAATGATGGACTCACCTTTAGAAGATTTGTCAGTCCTTGTAGAGGAGGTGATGGTTTGGGTAATCCCATGAAGGTTAATATGGGTTGCATTAGAGTGCCTTTTGGGAAAATGTCTACCCAGACAAATTACTCCATTGATAAGGCCTCCCTAAGAGCTGGCCCAGTAGTTAGAGATCTGGGAGTATATGTAGATAGTATTTTGGCCTTTGATCAACATGTAGCCAAGGTAGTAAGAAAATCATTCTACATCACCCAACTTATAAGTAAGAGTAAAGCATCCAGGTTGAAGGAAGTTATAGTACCACTGGCGTCATCCTTTATCAGACCCATTATTGAGTACAGTGCCCTCTTCAGCTTGTATCTGACTAGGCATATGCAACAGTTGGAATGCCTATGGAGGTTCCTCATCAAGAGAATCCAGGGTATTAACACACTGTCCTATACAGATAACCTTAGAGCCCTGTCTCTATACTTGGTCTCCTTCAGATTGTTGAGAGGCAATTTGTGTTTGGCATATAAAGCATCCTTAGTTCCAGCTCTGCTGGAGCGTTTGCATATCTGCAAAATGAGCAGGACCAGAAATACTAGATCTTGGAATTTGAACTTTGCTTGCCACATAAATAGGATATGCTGACAAGATAGATATGTGACTCAAAAGATCCCCTTGCTCTAGAATATGCTTCCCATCCATGTGAAGCAGAGTCTGTCCCTAAACATATTCAAATGTAACGTTGACCATTGTATGGGAAATCGCAAAATCATCTCCAGGCTGGCCCACATATTTCTAATAGTCAGAGGCTGACAGTCAACATTCTCTAACTAACATTGGATGGGTGATCATAAATTCATCCCTGGGCTGGCCTCCATGATGTTCTTCATGTTTCACTGTTGCATTCATTACAATTGGGTTATCCTGCTGGCAGGCAGCCCTCAGTCAGCCTGAATTCCAAAGTCCTGGTCCAGCGTCGGTTGCTGTCGGCTCTTCCTGACGCCAGGGCCAGGTATAAAAGATGCAGCCGACGCCATTTTCTTCAGTCTTTCTTGCCGCGTGGTGCCCGAAGCAGAAGCAGTTCGCAAGTGCCGGTCGGCCGACTCTTGAGATTTGCACTTTCTTAATGGTTTGGGAGATAGGAGTTTCAAATATTAAACTGTTGTCAATTTAAATGCCTAGAAGTTTGATGAGGGCTACTGGTGTGATGGTGGTTTTATTTTTGGAGATTATATTAAATGACAGCAGTGATGGGGGAGTTCTTGTAGGGGGAAAGAGTAGGAGCTTAGTTGTGTTGGGATTTAGGATGAGCTGGGTGTTAGTGAGCCATGATTCAGCAGCTAAAAAGGAGTCTTGTGTGATGGACTGGAGCTCTTGTAGAGAGAAGGCTGCACCTATAAGTGTGGAGTCCTCTGCATATTGTTTAACTGTAGTGTCTGCATATTGTTTAACTGTAGTGTGAAGATAGAGGTGTGGAGTCTGTGAAGAATGATAAAAGTAGAGGACCAAGGATGGAGCCTTGGGGAATTCCTAGAGTTACTGGCACAAGAGGGGAGAGTTTATTTTCCCAATGAACAGCCTGCTGGCATCCTGATAGATAGCTTTCAAAACATGTAATTAAGGAAGTACTGAGGTTTAGGTTGGCAAGAATGTTAATACGTTTTTGTGTTTATAGTTACTGCATCAATTGTATATAAACTACTCACTCTATGATTTTAGATATGGTGATAAAGTAGCAATTAGGTGATAATTACTAAGTTTAGTGGAATTCCCTCCCTTGTGTAAGGGTATAATATGAGAGATTTTCCAGATGTCTGGTACCAGGTTTTCTAACATAGATCTGTTTATTAGTATGGTTACTGGGTGTGTGATTGCTTCTGCTGCAGTTTGCAAGAAGTCAGCAGGGAGTTTGTTTTCTGCTATTGTAGTTGGTTTGTTTTTAGCAGTTTTTTATGGTGTTGAAAGATGTTGGTTTTAATGTAAAGGAATTGGTGCTGTTTTGTAAGATGAGTGGTTTGGTGGTATTAGGGGAGCTCTGGAAATCTGTCCGGGCTAGGATACTTTCTGTGAAATATTGGTTGAATTGAGTTGCAGTGTTATCAGAGTTGTTGGGAGTTGGGGTGGGTATAGTGGATTTACCTGAGTGAAGAATATTATTTATGGCTGCCCAGAACTTTTAGGAGTTATTATGATGTTTCTTTTGAATACTATGGTAGTAGTTTATTTTGTTGAATTTAACTAATTTCTTTGCTTTGTTTCTCAACTGTAGTAATGAAAGTTTTAAGGCTTGTGATTTATCTTTATGATACTGTTGCCATGCTTTGTCTCTAGCTGTTAGCAGGGATCTGCATTCCTTGGTTAGCAAAGGTGCATACTTGTCTTTTACTCTAATAGTTCTTGGGGTTGCATGGCAGTACAGTATGTCAAGGAAGGTGGTGGTAAAATACTTAACAGCCTCTTCCAGGGGATGTTGTTTGAGAGCTTCCCAGTTGCAGCTGTTTAGTGATGAGATAAAGTTATTGGGGTTGAAATTCTTTTTGTTTCAGACCTTGCAGTAGGTGGTTGGCCTACTTTGGTGGGTATGGCTGCTTAGAAGAAAGTTTGGTAGATGGTCACTAAGACCATCAGGCAGGCTACCAGACTGAGAGCATACAGTGAGAGTATTGGTCAAAATCCAGTCAAGGATGGACTCACCTTTAGAAGATTTGTCAGTCCTTGTAGAGGAGGTGATGGTTTAGGTAATCCCATGAAGGTTAATATGGGTTGCATTAGAGTGCCTTTTGGGAAAATGTCTACCCAGACAAATTACTCCATTGATAAGGCCCCCCTAAGAGCTGGCCCGGTAGTTAGAGATCTGGGAGTATATGTAGATAGTATTTTTGCCTTTGATCAACATGTAGCCAAGGTAGTAAGAAAATCATTCTACATCACCCAACTTATAAGTAAGAGTAAAGCATCCAGGTTGAAGGAAGTTATAGTACCACTGGCGTCATCCTTTATCAGACCCATTATTGAGTACAGTGCCCTCTTCAGCTTGTATCTGACTAGGCATATGCAACAGTTGGAATGCCTATGGAGGTTCTTCATCAAGAGAATCCAGGGTATTAACACACTGTCCTATACAGATAACCTTAGAGCCCTGTCTCTATACTTGATCTCCTTCAGATTGTTGAGAGGCAATTTGTGTTTGGCATATAAAGCATCCTTAGATCCAGCTCTGCTGGAGCGTTTGCATATCTGCAAAATGAGCAGGACCAGAAACACTAGATCCTGGAAGTTGAACTTTGCTTGTCACGTAAATAGAATATCCTGACAAGATAGATATGTGACTCAAAAGATCCCCTTGCTCTAGAATATGCTTCCCATCCATGTGAAGCAGAGTCTGTCCCTAAACATATTCAAATGTAACGTTGACCATTGTATGGGAAATCGCAAAATCATCTCCAGGCTGGCCCACATATTTCTAATAGTCAGAGGCTGACAGTCAACATTCTCTAACTAACATTGGATGGGTGATCATAAATTCATCCCTGGGCTGGCCTCCATGATGTTCTTCATGTTTCACTGTTGCATTCATTACAATTGGGTTATCCTGCTGGCAGGCAGCCCTCAGTCAGCCTGAATTCCAAAGTCCTGGTCCAGTGTCGGTTGCTGTCGGCTCTTCCCTGACGTCAGGGCGCCAGGGGTATAAAAGATGCAGCTGACGCCATTTTCTTCAGTCTTTCTTGCCGCGTGGTGCCCGAAGCAGAAGCAGTTCGCAAGTGCCGGTCGACCGACTCTTGAGATTTTTGTGTTCGAATTTCAAATCCGAAGTCTTCATTAAAAGCTAAGTACCCCGTTGGGGAAACTTTTTTCTTGCTCCAGTCCGATGTCAGAAAAAGTTAATAATTGTATTTCTTGTGGGAACCAAATACCTCATAAGGACTTTAATTCTTACTGTATTCCTTGCCTAGGCCCTGACCACGACGTTGCTAGCTGTCCATTTTGTGCTAGATTTAACCAACGCACTATTAAGCGTCGGTAAGATTTTGCATTACATTATTTTGGCAGAAGATTTAGTTATACGATGTCATCGGATAGCCATCCGACTTCTGGAATTCACAAGAAATGCAAAGAAAAAGAGAAGGACAGTCATCCGGGGTCCAAAACCGACGACGAGGCTTCTTCTAAGCCAGTCACCGGTTCTCAGTGAGGCACTTTCGCAGCCCCTGACGCCCGCTACTTTAGAGCCGCAGGCCGCTACCAACTCCCACGTGGAGTCGGCTAGGCTGCTGGAAACTCAAAGTATTGGACCCTCGGAGACTGTTCCCTCAGATGGGTCCGGAGCCGCTGAGCAGGCATCGGCTTCTGAGGGTGTTTTCAGACCTACTCAGGTATACATTAAAGCGACTTCAGCTTCAAAGGCAAAGACTAAAGCACCTTTAAAGACAAAGAAACAAGTACAACAGCCTTATGGACAGGCCTCCATGCCCAAAAAACAGATGCTCAAAATGGCCGAAGACTTAATTACTTTGATCAGGGGTTCCCATCCCCCTCCTGATAAAAGGCCTAGGCAAGAGACAGACTATGAATCTTCAGATCAGGTTTCCATTTCATCTGATTTCTCTTCTGATCAGGAATACTGTCTTCCTCCCTATAAGGATTCTGATGCTGAAGAATCTATCCCTTCAGCCTCTCCTCCTGAGGACTACTCTTTTGGGGAAACCTTGCATACCTTGAGGGAGCATTTCCACTGGGAGATCCAAGATTTTTCAGAATCTAAGAAAAGGCTCAGAGACTTCCTTTTGCTGCCACAACACAGGCCCCTAGCTATTCCACCTGTGTTAGACATTGTAGATGATGTTTATTCAGAGTCTAGTCTGACCCCTGGCTCCTTACCTTCGGCTCCTGTTAATACGGACAGATACTACAGGGTTCCTGACGCTCATAAATTCCTTTTCGAAAACCCTGCTGCTGACCCAGAAACTATCTCTCAGGGTCCCAAAGAGATCAAGGCTTCCACTGCAAAAAACCCTACCCCCTCTAACAGGGATTCTAGGGCACTGGACAGATGGGGAAAAAAGGTTTACACTTCTGCTACCTTGGCTATAAGGGCCTTAAATTGCCAGTTTCATATGCTCAAATATCAGCAATATATCATGTCACTGCTTAAACAGAAAATGTTGATAAATTCTGAATGTGCAGAAAACAAAGAAATGAAGGATTTATTGCATGCAGGTGAACAAGTTGGAAAGCATACTTTGCAATGTGGTTTTGATTCTCTGGAGGCCTCCTGCAGGGCCGCTGTTACGAGTTCTGTCATTATAAGGCATGCTTGGTTAAAGGAACAAAATTTGCTGATCATGTTAAAGCAAAATTATTAGATGCTCCATTACAACATATGATACCTTATTTGGTGTTAAGGCAGAAGAGGTGTTAAAGAAAATGGAGGACAAAGCTAAATCTATGGAAATGGTCAAGGATTTCTTACAGGTGCAGCCTCCAAGATTTAGCAGGCACTGGCCTACAAAGAATTGGCCCTTTCCAGTGTCAGACAGGTCACAAAGGGTCAGATCCAGGCGCCCTAGAGGCAGATCCCAGCCCCAAACTTTGTACAGGTCTAAACAATGGAGTGCTTCTACCTCCAAAAGTGGAGAAGACAAATCACAGCCTTACAGGAAACAGTCCCAATGACTTCCCCCTGCCTGCGCCAAGCACTTATCTTCTGGCGGCACCTTTAGGGGGAAAACTAGCACTTTTTTTCTCAAAATTGGCACATTATAACCAAGGACAAATAGGTCCTAGACAGTGTCACAAGGCTACAAGTTTCACTTCCATACTCTGCCAAGGCCAAACGGTTGGCCAAACCTGCCAAAAAATCAATGGCCAGAGGCACAAAAACAAGTCTCATCCCTCATGGACATGGGGGCCATCAACAAATACTGAAGCAAGAGCAAGGATAAGGATTTTATTCAGGACTGTTCTTGGTACCAAGAAAGGACAAGGCCTGGAGACCAATACTGGACCTATCTATTGTAAACACATACCTGGATATACCAAAATTCAAAATGTTGACTTTACAGCAGCTTCTGCCCATGCTGTGCAAGAAGTCTTGACTGGTGACTTTAGACCTAAAGGAGGCATATCTGCATGTCCCATTCAGACAAACATGCAGAAGATACTTCAGATTCAAAGCTGGTTCAATGCATTACCAATTCTCTGTACTGCCCTTTGGTTATCTACTGCGCCCAGGGTCTTTACAAGGTGCCTGGCACCAGGAATACAAATATATCCTTACTTGGACAACTGCCTCATTCAAGCAGAGAACAAGGACATTCTTCAACAGCATCTGGCCTTCGTAAAGAGATTTTTAACATGCCTAGGGTACACAGTCAACAAGAAGAAATCAAAACTCAAGAGATAATATTCCTGGGTGCAAGCTTAAATACAACTGCCCAGATGGCTTATCTCACACCAGACAAACCGAGGCAACTGCCTACCTATTTCAAAATGTTGCCAACAAAGCCCCAGTTATCTGCAAGAAAAATTCTGCAGGCTTTGGGCTTCATGGCATCCTGCATTCTACTAATTCCATGTGCAAGACTGCATATGAGGAAACTTCAATGGTACCTGAAAAGTGTTTGGACTCAACATTGTCACAGCCTGGAAATAAGGATTACTCTCATTCCCTGCCTGCAACAGGAGTTCCGGTGGTGGGCAAAGGCTTGTCACCAAAACAAGGGGCAGCCATTCACCTTACCCCCAGCCAGGCAGACATTAACAACGGATGCATCAGATTATGCCTGGGGGGCCCACATGGCAGGAAGATGTATTCAAGGCACATGGTCCACAAACCAAATGCATCTACATATCAATCAAAAAGAGATGCTAGCTGTCCAGAATGCCCTGACAGCCTTCAAGGACGTATTTCATTGGGGACAACTACTGATAAAACGGACAACACCATGGTCATGGAGTATATAAACAAGCATGGAGGCACTCACTCTTGCCCCCTTTTAAGACTAGCCATGTCTTTGTGGGACACAGCATTGACTTACCAAGTACATCTGCAGACACAATTCCTGCAAGGAAAGATAAATACTCTGGCAGACGAACGAAGCAGAAATTTCATGGATCCCCACGAGTGGAAATTGGATCCACAAGTCTTCAGCATGATAACAAGGAAATGGGGATGCCCGGATATAGATTTATTTGCCTCTCCTCACAACTGCCAACTAAAAAGATTCTGCACAAGGACTTATCACAGACAAGCATGGAAAGTGGACGCCCTATCTTTCAGCTGGAAAACCTTAACAGTATATGCCTTTCCTCCACTGCCTCTCCTCCCCAAAGTACTCCAGTAGTCAGACAAGAGAAGCCAAAGATGATTCTCCTTGCCCCAGACTGGCCCCACCTGTACTGGTATCCAATGCTACGAAACTTGTCTCAATGCCTGGCTTGGACTTTACCTCAAATACCTCATCTACTGTCCCAATAAAACAATCAGATCCTGCACAGCCAACTCAAGACCTTAAATCTGGCAGCATGGCAGATAATGTAGTCATACAAAACGCAACTCTCCCTAAAGCTGTGATGGATGTCATCTTGGAGGCTAAAAGGCCTAATACTAGAAAATCTTATGCTGGAAAATGGAAAAGATTCTGTGCTTGGAACCAGGCACAAGGAATTGACACAGATGTACCAAATATTCCTCAGATTTTGCAATACTTAACTGAGATGCTGGACAAAGGCCTATCTTTTTCATCAATTAAAATTCATGCCTCTGCCATTTCGGCTCATTACAATACAGAGCCACCAATCTTCTCTCATCGTTTAAGGCAGTACCTCAGAGGGGTCAAAAACTTAAGGCCTCCAAGGAAATCACCAATACCTGCATGGGAGGGACCTCAACTATGTCTTGGAAAAACTCACCCTGCCTCCTTTTGAGCCAGCCGCTACAGCTGATATAAAGTTTTTATCTTGGAAAACAGCCCTGCTCCTAGCAATAACTTCCGCTAGACGAGTTTCAGAGCTACAGGCATTCATGGCTGTGGAACCTTTTATCATTTTTTATCCTGACAGGGTTTCTCTGAGGACGAACCCGACATTTATGCCTAAGGTAGTGTCCAGTGTGGCCCTAAACCAAACTATTCATCTACCAACCTTTTATCCAAACCCTCAGTACAAGGGGGAGAGAATTCTGCATTCTTTGGACATACACAGACAGCTTCGATTTTACTTGGACAGAACCAAAGTTTTCAGAAAGAGCGAGCAATTTCTAGTGGCATATGCTGCAGGATCTCAAAGAAAGGTGATCTCAAAGCAGACTATTTCAAAGTGGATAGGCCATTGCATTCGTTTCTGCTATTCACAACATGGCAAGCCAGTGCCTAAGGGCATTAGGACACATTCAGCCAGAGCAGCAGCCACTTCAGCAGCCTTCCTCAGGGGAGTACCAACCAAAGACATTTTAGAGGCTGCTACCTGGAGTTCAGTGCACACCTTTACAAAGCACTATCAACTACCACTGTTCAGTAAATCCAGGGCAGGCTTTGCCACTGCAGTTCTGCAGGGCCTCATAGCTGCTCCTAATGCTATTTAGCTCCAGCCTCCCAACCACAGCTTTGGGATTCAACCCAATTGTAATGACTGCAATAGTGAAACACGAAGAACATAGTACAGTTGTGTACACTTACCATAAATGTAGATGTTAGAGTGTATTCACTTTTGCAGTCCAGGTTACCCACCCGCCATCCCTTTTATTTTTGTTGGATATTATCTGTACTTCTCTAATCTATACTACTTATGTGGTGTATTTGCTTGTAGATGAAGGTAAAATATACTTTGGTGCATATATGTTTTATTAACATTTTTTTTTAGCCTACCCTTTTGGGGGCACCTGACATCTGGGGCAAGAAAAACTGAAGAAAATGGCATCTGCTGCATCTTCTATACCCTGGCGCCCTGACGTCAGGAAGAGGCGACAGCAACGGCCGGACCAGGACTTTGGAATTCAGGCCGACTGAGGGCTGCCTGCCAGCAGGATAACTCAATTGTAATGACTGCAACAGTGAATACACTCGAACATCTACATTTATGGTAAGTGTACACAACTGTACTTTTCTTATAGACAAAAGCAAACACTATACATTCCTTAACTAACATACCCCGCCCCGGCATAACTTTTTTGCAAAATCCAAACAAACGTAGCCCTCCTAACCAACTTAGCCTCCCTACCCTATTAAGATGCACATCTTACAAGGGGATGCAATTGAGTGTGGGTTGCATGGCTAGGCTTATAAATGCCCTGGTGGTTGTTAGCCTTGTATATATCTATGAACCAATGAAATGACTTTTTGAGCTACAGTACAGGATCTGAATTGCCTAGACATAGTAAGGCCCTGCTAAATTTAATTCTGGTGGCTGCCAAAAAAGCAATTACTAGAAAAAGGAGATGAAAGTCTAAACCAACCATCATTTGAAGTGGTGAATATTGTAAAAGAGATAAAAGAACTGGAAATGGGATCTTTAGAAAAAGGTTGGAGCAAATTACATTGAAAACATGGAAATTGTGAGAACAATACATGCAGAAAAATGTTTTGAAGGAGAATTGAGTTTTAAGGGAAGGCAAGAATTGACCAATTTATGTAATGTTGGAATGACTATATTATACAAAAGAGTATTTGTGATCTATAATGTTTGTATCTGTGAACAAATGAAAATGCTTTGTTTTCTTTTACATACATGTAAGTTTGCCTGTCTCACAAGTAATAATTCAATAAAAGTGCTTTTAAGAAAAGTTTTAAACAAAGCAATAGCAAATAACAAAGTGTAATTTGCAGTGGAGGCAGTAGTAAGAAGAACAGTAAGGAGTACCATCTCTACATCAGGGATGTAAAATTGTGAGTGGTAAAACAACAAGGAAGTAGTAAAACACTTGCAGTCAGTATAGCATGAGAGAACTATGACCTCTGAAACTGAAATGCCTGTCATTATTTAGTAACTTCATTCCGCAATGATTTGCAAGAAAACTGCTAATTTTATGAGGAACAAACAAAAATATGAGGCAAAAATCTAGACATTCTGCAAAAATCTGGGGAGTTGAGAGGTATGGTGCAAGGTGTTAAGGGATATGATTAGAAGATGCCATATATGTATCAATCGGTAGTACAGTACCGTCTTCATTTTTTACCTTGCAGAGATGAATAATGCAAAGACATGCTGTAGGTGGAGTGGGCACTCTAAATTGTCAATAGATGTGAATGTGTATGCACAAGTGTGTAGTGTGGAAGAACTACCGCTACAGGGCTAGCCACCTGGCAGTGTGAACCTTGGCTTTAGGTGATTGTTACTGTTGAAGAAACAACCCAACCCCATGTGCAAAAATGGGAAATAGGGGTTATGGATGAATGGCTAGATGGCTAGAAATCCAGTGTAAGAAGCTGGAAGTGTCGAATAGGAACAGAAACTGGAAATGTATAATGGAAGCAGCTTTTGTGTAGGAGGGGAGCAGCAAGAAAGTGAAGTCTGATAAGTATATAATGGAAACCGTAATATGTGAAGAATGAGGAGGATATAGGGTGTAAGACAGTATGCCTAAAGATGTGAGGAAGTAGGGAGGGAGAGGGTAGTGAAACAGCACTGGTATAACAGTGCTGTTCCCAATGGGCAGTTATTTACATTATATTAAAGGGAAGCTAAATTGAGAGATGGGGGCATTGGCTTAGTAGAGCTACCGAAGTAGGTTTTTGAAGCTTTCTATGAAGCAGGTATGAACAGTGATGTAATAAATTTTATTTTCTTGACTAGTACTTCAGCAGCAACTGGCTTCTGAGTCTGGGAGCTTAACTGTGCTCTTCCAGCCAGTCACAAAGTATAGAGTAATAGTATACCCTGATTTCTTCTTTGGTAAGTATAAAAACTGGATATCCCTTCCAAGGTCATAGTTACTCCTCTTCGGATTTATGGTCTTACAGTAGCTCACTTGGGAAACACAGCCTTGTCTACTTGGCAAAATGTAAAAGACTGACTTTGCTCTCAGTTCAGTAGAGAGAAACATGCTTTAAGTAGCTAATGTAAATTTGCTTAACAGTAAGTTAAAACAAGCTGTTTGGTACCTGTGGTAAAGTTTATATTGTTTATGATAATTATAACGTAAGAAAAAATTAGGATAGTAAAATAGAGACTGCAACACTTGCTCTGCAAGCAGATAAAAATAGTTCAAAGTATTTCTGTGAACAAATAATCAACCTTCAGAGACTCTTCTGTCAGTATTAATTGCTTATTCCAAAACTGCTATGTATAAAAATAATTAAAGTTGTCAAAACACTGAAAATATAACAATTCCAAAGCTAACTTTGGGGTATACTAACACAAGACCTTCTTTGGGCTGTAAAAAAGCTAAAATACACCTAATGTTTTATGCTTAAAGCAAAAACTTGATTAGTTATTTTGTAACCGTATTATGGGAAATGGTGGTGGTGTCTTTGTAAAAAAGTGTGTGTGTGTGTGTGTGTGTGTGTGTGTGTGTGTGTGTGTGTGTGTGTGTGTGTGTGTGTGTGTATATGTATGTATGTATGTATGTATGTGTTAGAACAGAAGTCCTGAATAAAGGGGAGGAAAAATTTGAACCTCTTTTGGTTGGGTCCCTTTTAGAACATTTTCAGAGACCTTAAAGGAACTCAAATAAACATATAGTATTCGGAATGTTTTGTATTTCATCATCAAAAATGATATACATTTTGACTAATGTGTAAGTAAAAAGTGACCGTGGTCTCATAAAGATGTTAAAAAGACATACTACTAAGAGTGAATCTGAGTTCATGCAGAACATTTCACATTGTAAGTCATGAAATGTTGCAAGTAGTACATTTGCTCTGGAAAACGTTATAATTTCCCTACCAGAAGGGATATACATTTTCAGAAAATGTCCAATCATTGAGGATTGAAGTCAGTAATGACAGACATTTGTGAGTCAGTCTTCATATCCTTCAGAAAATGCATGGTAATGTAAAACCTGTTATTCTAGCCACTTTCCCTAAGTGCAGTAATTAAATTATGTCCTTATTTTTGGGCCTTTGTCCCCATTATTCTTGTCTTTGTCCAAATTTCCTATGCTAAGAGGCTGAAAGATATGAAAGAGATAGGAAAGATTCAGATGCTGAATACTTTTACAGATTAACTTTATCTTAGTTAAGTGATGAATCTGAGAAATGGTGGCCAGATGTTCATCGTGCATACAGCTGCAGTCATAACAGATGGGTTCTCCTGCCGTCAGGCGGGTCCTCGGTCGGCCGAATTCCAAAGTCTAGGTCCGGCGTCAGTTTATGCGTCGCTTCTTCCCTGATGTGTCCAGTGCGACAGGGGTATAAAAGAACCAGCCCGGCGCCATTTTCTTCTGTCTTTCTTGCCGCCCGCGCCTTGCCCGAAGCAGAAGCAGTTACTTAAGTGCCCGGTCGGCCCAGCTCCTGAGATTACGAAAAATTTGGAACCCGAAGTCTTCTTAAAGCTAAGTACCTCGTTGGGAAACTTTTTTCTTGCCTCAGACAGATGTCAGACAAAGTTAATAATTGTATTTCTTGTGGGAAGCAAATACGCATGAAGGTTTTCCATTCCCTCTCTGTATACCTTGTTTAGGCCCAGACCACGATGTATACCGGTCTGTGCGGCATGCTACATTCAGCAAATGCATGCACTAATAGCGTCGGGCGGAGTTAAGCCCAGCATTATTTTGGGAAAGCATTTAACTATACACTACATCATTTTAGCCGGATACTCCGACTCCGGTTTTAATCTAAAATGCAAAGACAAGGACCGACACTTTCGCAAAGTCCAGCGGCCTCTACCGACACCACCCTAAGCCGACTACTGCGTGGTCCGGTTCTCAGTGGCGCTACGCAGCCTGATTACCGGCGACATCTTTGGCGGTGTCCTCTCCTGTACCGAGTGCGCCAGGCTCCCTGCATTACACCTGACTTCACAGATACGAAGCCGCGGCTTGGCGTTGGAAACACTGCGCAGAATGTGGACTGGAGTCCACCTCCACTCGAGGTGTCTTCAGACCTTCCTCTTCTTTTCTTTGCCATCAAAAAGGCTTTCACCAAGTCCTAAAGCTACCATGCACCCTAAGAGACCAGCTACACGGGGCCCATCCTCAGGCCGTTATGCCTAGAAACAGATGCTTAAAATGGCTGAGGATTTGTAATTACTCTAATCAGAGGTTCTCAGCCACCTCCGGACAAAAGACCCAGAGTGGAGGAAGATTCCCCTCCTCTGATCAGGGCTGCATTATTTCAAGAGCACTCTGATTATCAGGAACAATCTTACTCCTCTTTTTGAAGACTCTCTGATGCAGAGGAATCTATATTCCTTCTGTATCCCCCTGAGGATTAATCATTTGGTGAAACTCTGCATACCTTAAGGAACACTTCCACACTGGGAAGGCCAGGATTATTCAGATTCAAGAAAGGCTCAGGGAATTTCTTTTTGTTACCACAGCACAGGCCACTCTGGCTGCCACCTCCCTGTCCTGGACATCCTAGATGATGTTTACTCGGAGGCCTGCCTTAACCAGTTCACTCTTCCTCCCAGCTCCAGTTAAGCTGTGACCAGGTACTACAGGGTTCCTGACTCACATCAATTTCTATACAAAGCCATGCTGCTTTGACTGAGAAACCATCTCACAGGGCCAAGGGGTTAAGGCCTCCATTGCCAAAAACCCATTTGCCTTCCGAGAGAGATTCAGATCCTTAGAAGGTGGGGAAAAAGGTATATACCTCGGCTACCTTATCCATGAGGGCCTTAAACTGTCAGTTTCATATGCTAAAATACCAACAGTTTTCTGTTATCTCAATTGAAAAGTAAAATGTTCTACAACCTGAACAGCCAGACATAGAAGGAGTTGCAGGATTTGATGCATAGTGCAGAACACAGTGGGTAAACATACCTTACAATGTGGTTTTGATGCACTCCTTAGAGGCCTCATGTAGAGCTGCTGTTACGGAGGCTCAGTCATACGTAGGCATGCTTGGCTCAAGGAGACAAGCCTTGCCTGATGATCATGTCAAAGCCTAAATTACTAGACACTTACCCACAAAGGATGTGTACTGGCCCCACATTTGGGGCAAATGCTGAGGGAGTATTGCGAAAATGGAGGAAAAGGCCCAAATCAATGCAAACTAGCAGAAAGAATTTCTGCACCCAGTCAACCCCCACATTTTAGTAGAAATTGGCCTTCCAAAAACGTAGTCGCCTTTCCTGCCACAGACAGACCCCAAAGAGAGCAGATACGAGGCCCGAGGGCAGGAGGACAAACACACAGGCTCATTACAGAGGCAGACAATAGCAAGCTCCCTACACAAAGAGGTGGATGGTGAAAGGGGACAACTGCATGGTAATACTCAGAAAACCAAAACCAATGACTTTTTTCCCCTTTGCATGCCAGCCAGGTCTCAAATGGCAGCCCACTTAGGAGGAAGCTGGCACTATTACTCAAAAAATTGGCATATTGTCACAAAGGACAAATGGATCCTGGACATATTATAAACCAAGAGGCTACAAAATTCCATTTCATACCCTTCCAAAATGAAAGGCATACCAAACCTGCAACACAATCAAAGAGGCAGAGGCACAAAAAGCAAATTTCAGATCTTATAGAAGCTACATGAAAGCTATTCAAGAGGAGTATTTGCCTACACCCGACACGAACAAGGTCCAAGGTTTTTATTCCAGGCTATTTCTACAACGGTGCCAAGGAAGAGGAAAAGATTGGGGATCTGATTTTGGATCTTCCATCCTAAACACATTCCTACTCATTACCAAAATTCAAGATACTCACTCTATAGCAACCTTCTTCCCATGCTGGGCAAGGAGTCTTGGCTGTGTAACATTGGACCCTCAAGGAGGCATACCTGCATGTGTCCCAATCAGACAAAATTGCAGAAGATACACCTCAGATTTCTTGCAGAGTTCAACCCCATTATCAATTCTCTACTGCATTGCCCTTTGGTTTATCTACTGCACCCAGAGTATTATTCCACGAAATGCCTGGCATCAGTAATTTCCTACTGCAGACTTCAAGGGATACAAAATATACCCTTGTTTTGGACGACTGGAGCAAGGCATTCGAACATCTCTTGAAGCCCGATACACAGTCAACAAAGCACTATCAACTACCACTGTTCAGTAAATCCAGGGCAGGCTTTGCCACTGCAGTTCTGCAGTGCCTCATAGCCACTCCTAATGCTATTTAGCTCCGGCCTCCCAACCACAGCTTTGGGATTCAACCCAATTGTAATGACTGCAATAGTGAAACACGAAGAACATAGTACAGTTGTGTACACTTACCATAAATGTAGATGTTAGAGTGTATTCACTTTTGCAGTCCAGGTTACCCACCCGCCATCCCTTTTATTTTTGTTGGATATTATCTGTACTTCTCTAATCTATACTACTTATGTGGTGTATTTGCTTGTAGATGAAGGTAAAATATACTTTGGTGCATGTATGTTTTATTAACATTTTTTTTAGCCTACCCTTTTGGGGGCACCTGACATCTGGGGCAAGAAAAACTGAAGAAAATGGCATCTGCTGCATCTTCTATACCCCTGGCGCCCTGACGTCAGGGAAGAGGCGACAGCAACCGACGCCGGACCAGGACTTTGGAATTCAGGCCGACTGAGGGCTGCCTGCCAGCAGGATAACTCAATTGTAATGACTGCAACAGTGAATACACTCGAACATCTACATTTATGGTAAGTGTACACAACTGTACTTTTCTTATAGACAAAAGCAAACACTATACATTCCTTAACTAACATACCCCGCCCCGGCATAACTTTTTTGCAAAATCCAAACAAACGTAGCCCTCCTAACCAACTTAGCCTCCCTACCCTATTAAGATGCACATCTTACAAGGGGATGCAATTGAGTGTGGGTTGCATGGCTAGGCTTATAAATGCCCTGGTGGTTGTTAGCCTTGTATATATCTATGAACCAATGAAATGACTTTTTGAGCTACAGTACAGGATCTGAATTGCCTAGACATAGTAAGGCCCTGCTAAGTTTAATTCTGGTGGCTGCCAAAAAAGCAATTACTAGAAAAAGGAGATGAAACTCTAAACCAACCATCATTTGAAGTAGTGAATATTGTAAAAGAGATAAAAGAACTGGAAATGGGACCTTTAGAAAAGGGTTGGATCAAATTACATTGAAAATATGGAAATTGTGAGAACAATACATGCAGAAAAATGTTTTGAAGGAGAATTGAGTTTTAAGGGAAGGCAAGAATTGACCAATTTATGTAATGTTGGAATGACTATATTATACAAAAGAGTATTTGTGATCTATAATGTTTGTATCTGTGAACAAATGAAATTGCTTTGTTTTCTTTTACATACATGTAAGTTTGCCTGTCTCACAAGTAATAATTCAATAAAGGTGCTTTTAAAAAAAGTTTTAAACAAAGCAATAGCAAATAACAAAGTGTAATCTGCAGTGGAGGCAGTAGTAAGAAGAACAGTAAGGAGTGCCATCTCTACATCAGGGATGTAAAATTGTGAGTGGTAAAACAACAAGGAAGTAGTAAAACACTTGCAGTCAGTATAGCATGAGAGAACTATGACCTCTGAAACTGAAATGCCTGTCATTATTTAGTAACTTCATTCCGCAATGATTTGCAAGAAAACTGCTAATTTTATGAGGAACAAACAAAAATATGAGGCAAAAATCTGGGGAGTTGAGAGGTATGGTGCAAGGTGTTAAGGGATATGATTAGGAGATGCCATATATGTATCAATCGGTAGTACAGTACCGTCTTCATTTTTTAACTGTGCAGAGATGAATAATGCAAAGACATGCTGTAGGTGGAGTGGGCACTCTAAATTGTCAATAGATGTGAATGTGTATGCACAAGTGTGTAGTGTGGAAGAACTACCGCTACAGGGCTAGTCACCTGGCAGTGTGAACCTTGGCTTTAGGTGACTGTTACTGTTGAAGAAACAACCCAACCCCATGTGCAAAAATGGGAAATAGGGGTTATGGATGAACGGCTAGATGGCTAGAAATCCAGTGTAAGAAGCTGGAAGTGTCGAATAGGAACAGAAACTGGAAATGTATAATGGAAGCAGCTTTTGTGTAGGAGGGGAGCAGCAAGAAGGTGAAGTCTGATAAGTATATAATGGAAACCGTAATATGTGAAGAATGAGGAGGATATAGGGTGTAAGACAGTATGCCTAAAGATGTGAGGAAGTAGGGAGGGAGAGGGTAGTGAAACAGCACTGGTATAACAGTGCTGTTCCCAATGGGCAGTTATTTACATTATATTAAAGGGAAGCTAAATTGAGACATGGGGGCATTGGCTTAGTAGAGCTACCAAAGTAGGTTTTTGAAGCTTTCTATGAAGCAGGTATGAACAGTGATGTAATAAATTTCATTTTCTTGACTAGTACTTCAGCAGCAACTGGCTTCTGAGTCTGGGAGCTTAACTGTGCTCTTCCAGCCAGTCCCAAAGTATAGAGTAATAGTATACCCTGCTTTCTTCTTTGGTAAGTATAAAAACTGGATATCCCTTCCAAGGTCATAGTTACTCCTCCTCGGATTTATGGTCTTAGAGTAGCTCACTTGGGAAACACAGCCTTGTCTACTTGGCAAAATGTAAAAGACTGACTTTGCTCTCAGTTCAGTAGAGAGAAACATGCTTTAAGTAGCTAATGTAAAAGATTTGCTTAACAGTAAGTTAAAACAAGCTGTTTGGTACCTGTGGTAAAGTTTATATTGTTTATGATAATGATAAAGTAAGAAAAAATTAGGATAGTAAAATGGAGACTGCAACACTTGCTCTGCAAGCAGATAAAAATAGTTCAAAATATTTCTGTGAACAAATAATCAACCTTCAGAGACTCTTCTGTCAGTATTAATTGCTTATTCCAAAACTGCTATGTATAAAAATAATTAAAGTTGTCAAAACACTGAAAATATAACAATTCCAAAGCTAACTTTGGGGTATACTAACGCAAGACCTTCTTTGGGCTGTAAAAAAACACCTAATGTTTTATGCTTAAAGCAAAAACTTGATTAGTTATTTTGAAACCGTATTATGGGAAATGGTGGTGGTGTCTTTGTAAAAAAGTGTGTGTGTGTGTGTGTGTGTGTGTGTGTGTGTGTGTGTGTGTGTGTGTGTGTGTGTGTGTGTGTGTATGTATGTATGTATGTATGTATGTATGTGTTAGAACAGAAGTACTGAATAAAGGGGAGGAAAAATTTGAACCTCTTTTGGTTGGGTCCCTTTTAGAACATTTTCAGAGACCTTAAAGGAACTCAAATAAACATGTAGTATTCGGAATGTTTTGTATTTCATCATCAAAAATGATATACATTTTGACTAATGTGTAAGTAAAAAGTGACCGTGGTCTCATAAAGATGTTAAAAAGACATACTACTAAGAGTGAATCTGGGTTCATGCAGAACATTTCACATTCTAAGTCATGAAATGTTGCAAGTAGTACATTTGCTCTGGAAAATGTTATAATTTCCCTACCAGAAGGGATATACATTTTCAGAAAATGTCCAATCATTGAGGATTGAAGTCAGTAATGGCAGACATTTGTGAGTCAGTCTTCATATCCTTCAGAAAATGCACGGTAATGTAAAACCTGTTATTCTAGCCACTTTCCCTAAGTGCAGTAATTAAATTATGTCCTTATTTTTGGGCCTTTGTCCCCGTTATTCTTGTCTTTGTCCAAATTTCCTATGCTAAGAGGCTGAAAGATATGAAAGGGATAGGAAAGATTCAGATGCTGAATACTTTTACAGATTAACTTTATCTTAGTTAAGTGATGAATCTGAGAAATGGTGGCCAGTTTGGATCACTGCTTCTAGTTACTTAATGTTTGTGTTTGAGATGTTCAGCACTTTATTCTGACATATTTCTGAAACTTTCTTTTTAAGTCCTCTCGCATGAAAAAAAACATAATTTAAAGACCTCTCTCTTAATACAGTCACTGAAGTCACTTCACATAGCAAATTATTAGGGCTGATAGCAAATGATAATTTTAGATTTGACCTGCATATGCAAAATTGCATATGAAAAACTATAATCAAAAACCACAGACTCTTTACAGAGCCAAAAACATTCTCACCAATGCAACTAAAACTACATTTGCCACTTCTTACCTCCTCCCCACACTTCTTTATGCTGCTCCCATCCTTGCTAACCTTCAGGTATCACAAAAATCCAAAGTTGGACAATGCTATAACAGGTTGCTAAATTTGCAGCAAGTACCTATTTCAGAACCCACCTCTGTATAGCACTGAAAAGTCTAAATTGGTTAGAACTACCCCATCAGCTAATACATACAAAGCTTCTTACCACCTATAAAATTGTCAAGAATCTGTCTGCTTGTCCAGCACTAAGTAGCATTCTACATAACTATGTTCCCAGTTGGTCACCAAAAACTCCTGACTGTCCACAAACCTGACACATCTGCTGGGCATTGTATGTTCTTGTACCATGTTGCTAAGGCCTGGAACTCCTTATGTCTGTCAGTTCAGTACCCTCCCTCCTATCTTTCAAAACCATTCTGAAAGACTTCCTAACAAAAAGCTGTCTCTGTTCTTGCTCAACAGCAGGATAAACTATATCCTTAAATGTGGATAAATACCTATTCATATCTTACATCTCCTTACTTTCACTTCTCCACTCACTCCAATTTCTCTTCCCTAGATTTCTCTCAAAATTTACCTTAAGCTTGCTTTTCTCTCACTTCGTATAATAATTCTTGTTTGTATTATACTAACTTACCTTTAATTTCTTTATAAACTGGCTAAAAATGTTTTAACTAGTAAATCATTGTCATGTAACGTATATCTGCTCTTACCCAATGCTTTCATATTATGTCTAATTTGGTATAATTATTCAAACTGTATTTGCTTCTTGTATTATTTTTAAAGACAGTAAAATTATTATTCTGAAAATGTTTTACTTTGGAGCTTTTCTTCACGGGCCTCCATTGAAAATAGACTCCTACTCAGTTGGACTTTCCCGATAATTAAATGTCAGTAACTAAATAAATAAATAACTATTTTGATTATTTAGAAAACATGTGTATGTAGGCTGCGGTGGTGCAGCAGTTAGTGTTGTCGCCTCACAGCAAGAGGGTCTCCCATTCGATTTTTGTCTGGAACTCCTTCTGTGTGGCGTCCGCATGTCCTCCCCGCGGTCGAGTGACATTTAAAGAAATGCAGGTAGGTGCGTGAATGGGTGTGCCTTCTTTGAAGGTTGGGCGTTGGGCTGGCAACTCGGCATCGTAAAAGTCCACTGCCAGTCATTAACGGACCGGAGTTCCGCTGTGGCGACTCCTAACCAGGATAAGCCGAAATACGCAAAGAAAGTGTGTATGTCCTTCTTTTGTACATTAGATACAGATATACACCTGATTTCCATGCAGTATCGTAAACACTTGGATTACACATTTATCACAACATTTCCTGCTGTGTATGTTTTCAGTTCAATGCTTTCCTCAAACTCTGGTGTCTGTGATTATAGTGATGGTCAGCAGCTAAGATTCAGACTGCTGGCCTTTGACACCACTTCAGGTTGCATAAATCACAGCTTGTTCCCTTTTATTGTGTCTCATCATTTCAGCTGTTGTGTCACACAGAAATATTTTTGCATCTGTAAAACAAACAAAAGTTTCCTACATTTGGTATTTTCTGTTAATGACCCTTTCCAGTGCTATTCTTAAATACATTTTTGTGATTAATGCACATAAATGCTAGTAATATGTCTCTTATTTCAGTGCACAGCATGCTTTATCTGAGAAATTCTGTTGTATTCCTCGAACATTACACCTTTCCTCTGTTAGGATGCATTTGTTCCACCTCCTTTTGCAGTTTTCACGTGAACACTGCATCTGTCCTGTTCCTTTTTAGTATGCATGAAGTATTGAAGTAGTTCTGCCACTTGTTATACTTGTTCTTTTATTCAGAGTACATGTTTAATATTCTGAGACTTATACCGTTGGGTTACTGAGGCAGTTGCTACCTTTTTTTAGGATTTATTCCTGTAAGCTACCTCTGTCTTGCATTGTGTACTTCTCTTGGTTGCAGCTTCCATATCTTCACATGGTACTCCCAGTGAAATGTTAGCAGTGACTTACAGACCAGTTAACCTTTCCCTTATTATGACTTTGCATGAATAAAATTAAAAATATTTCAGATTCCATTGTTGTGGTGTGAAAAAAAAAAAAAAGAGTTACTCTACTGGGTGAATCAAGCAGATCTCCCTTTTCCCTTCCAGTCCTCATTCATTCTGTAGCAGCAGATGCATCAGACTTTACTTCAGAGCTGACCCCAAAGAGGTGAAATTCCAGGGCCTTTGGAACAAACAAAACAAATTAAAGCATGTAAGTCTCAAAGAAATGGCTACAGTAAATGCTCTCAAATCTGTAAACCATCTCTGGACTACAAACCCTCTACCAGTAATTGCAGACAACACTGCAGTGCCTTGGTATATAAAAACAGGTGGGAAACAAGTCCTATGCCTCTTTGCAGCTATGGTGCCTGGGAAACAGAAGGATAGTTGGTTCAACCAGTGCCCTGGGCCGGTACTGTGAACCAGCACCTCACCCCTTCCGCTCTTCATGTGAAGAGTGAAGAAAAGCACTTCACTGTAATAAGTTGATTTGTACTCTCTAAGTGATTGGCTTATTGCAGTTAGATCTATGCCCCCCCCCAGGTCTTTCATTGAAGAGCTTAAAAAAAAAAAAAAAAAAAAAAGACATGCCTTTTACTGACACATTAACCAGGTGGCCAGATGTACCCCCTCATCCTCCTTCCCCGGACATTCAGGTCCCATTTCTGTGTCCTGCCCCAACACTCTTTTAAACTGTATTGAACTGTTTGCTACAAATGTAACAGACAGTTGCTACAGTTTATACCCTGTCTGCACAGAGTGCCACAGTGCTTTCACTTTAGTTTAAAAAAAAAAAAAAAAATATATATATATATATATATATATATATATATATATATATATATATATATATATATATAAAATATCTTCTTCATCTTCTTTCGGCTTTTCCCGGTTATTGGTCGCCACAGCGGATCACCTGTCTGCTCATGATTGGCAGCAGAGTTTTACGGTGTTGAGTTGCCAGCCCGATGCCCAACCTTCCATGGAAGGCACACGCACACTCATGCCTAGGGCCAGTTTACAGTGTAAAATCCACCTATAGCATGTCTTTTTGGATGTGGGAGGAAACCGGAGCACCAGGAGGAAACCCACACGACCACAGGGAGGACACGCATATATATATATATATATATATATATATATATATATATATATATATATATATCCTTTTTAAACTGTAGCAGACTGCTTGCTACAGTTTATGCCATGTCTATATGGAGAATTACAGGTTTTAGTAAAAACAAAAAGTTTTTTTTTTTTTTTTTTTTTTTTACTTTTAAACTGAAGGAAACTGCTTACTACAATGTAGCAAGCAGTTGCTGCAGTTTAGACCCCACTTGGAGTGCTACAGTGTTCAGGTTTGACTTTTAAAAACCAATATTGCATTAACAAAAGATTAGGATCAGCTAGCCATGCCCTACAACATTTTACACCCAGGGCAATTGCCCCTCTTGCCTCATCCTAGCTACGCTACTGCTGGGGTCTAAAACCTCAGCACAATCTCTTCCCCCCAGGCTACCAACATTCCATCAGAGCCAAACATTTTTGCAGACTACAGAATGGCCTTACTCAGACAGGACAGGAGTTGTTTGATAAACTCCAGTCTTCAACATTTTTATCTTACTGCCTGGATGATAGACTTTTAGTACCTTTTAGGCACGTTTTTTCTGTTCACACTCACAAGGTATTAATGGAGGCAAAGAAACCTGTTGCTATAAAATCATGTGTTGGTAAGTGGAAAAAAATCAATTTGATGCTAAGACAAGACCTAGGATCCTTTTAAGGCTCAGTCTTCTTTCGTTCTCTGATAGTTGTGTGAGTTGGTATTCTTTGGCCTTCCTTACTGTTCTGTTAAGATTGACCTCTTGGCCATCTCTGCTGGTCTGTCCTTATACCCCCTCCTTTCTACCCTACCTCAAGTGAAACAGTTCTGAAAGGGGGTTTACACCTTCCCACTTAGAAAACAGGTGGCTCCTTTGTGGGATATTAATTTTGTGCTGGAAAAGCTTACTGTGTTTCCTTTTGAACTTGAGGCTGATTTGATGTTCTTATGGAAAACATTGCTCATGACTTGTGAAAGAAGAGTGTCTAAGTTACATGCTCTTCTGGTGAAATATCCATATCTCATTTTTTTCACAATGATAGGGTAACTTTGAGAACAATTCTTTCCTTTATGCCTAAGGTTGTTTCATAGTTTACATTGAACCAAGCAATTCATAGGTTCATAGGTTGATACTAGGCTATCTGCCCTAGGGCATTTATAAGCCTAGCCAGAGTGTGTTTGGCTTTCGCCACCCTTTTAGATTAGTTGACTGTGCCTCTGTATAGTAGGTCACAGAAGATAGCCCTTTTAAGGTTAGTTTACTGTGCTTCTGTCTAGTAGGGACACAGATCCCAGGGGTAAACCTACGATCTCCCATCCACTCGTCAAGATTTCTCTTGAAGAGGGTCTGCCTAACATGGATTGGGATTTTGTTCCATAGTGAGGGGAGCCTCTGGGATATGAATCTGTCCCTCCAGCATGTCGTATTTATATCCTTGTTTTCTTTCCAGAAACTAAAAACAAGGGAGAAAGAAGTTTACAGAATCTGGATGTCCACAGACAACTCAGTTACTACACTAACAAGACAAAAACCTTCAGGACTTCTGATCAACTCTTCATTTCCTATGAAAATAACAAAAGTGGACAATTAGTGACAAAACTTGTAAATGGTTGTCTCATGATGTTGCTTTTTGCTATTCTTACTATACCGAGACACTTACAGGCAAAGTGTGAGCCCACTGTACCAGGGCTATGGCTCCTTCTGTGATTTTTGTAATGGGGTAGACTCGAAGTATACTAAAGATAAAAACTTGAAAATCAGCCCTTTACCATGCACTATAAATTACAAGGGGCTGCAGGTCTCTGATCCTTCTTCCTCCTCCCTTTCTTTTTAAGCTCTGGTAGTCATCCCATATAGCTTAGGCTACTGCAATAGCGATCTAATTGAATGAAGCGCAGTTATGTAAGTAAACCAAAGTCAATTCGAACATCTGCTGTTATGGTAAGCTTACTTACTCAGTTGTACTTTCCTTTCATGAAATGGGTGAGTTTCTTAATTGATTTAGACAGATTTCTATTGATCTAGTTAGTTACAATGTCTCATCATTGAGTCAATTAGACGTTTAGTAAATTTAACAGATCCATGCAGAAACAACATCTTTCACATAGTTGATTATTCGGGTCCCTATTTGATGAACGAAAGATCAAGATCTCTAACTGCTTAAAAGTCAAAATCTCTAACGGCTTAAAAGTCAAAAATGCCATTCTTTGAGATCGCTATTGTGAGATTGCGGTACAGTGAATATCGGAAAATTTGCCCTTTCCTCACTGTAGTGTGATCTCAGAGTTGGTATATATATATATATATAATTAGAGGGAGCTGTGGGGGCACAGCCCCCCACAATAACAATTTCGAAGAATGGCATTTTCGACTTTTCAGCCGTTTGAGATCTTGATTTTTTGTTCATCTAATAGGGACTCGATTATTCTACATGTCTGGTTTTGCTTTTTGGGTGTCTGAGTATGTCTAAGCTGATATCTAAAGCAGATGTACTCCACCAGTAAACCCCAGACCATCATAAGGCAGGGAAAATACCAAGGAACCCTAAGGACTGGCTACTAGTAAAATGTAGGTGAAAGGTGTCATCACATGATGTCTCAGATTATGAATGCCAGGTCAAAAGATTTTATAAAGTCAACAATTTTAACTGGCTTGCTGTAAATGTGTGGCTTCTACATTTGTTTCTGCGCCCTGCATTGTTGGTCATCTGAATTAAAGATTAATGACATGCTGTATGTATCTGCTCTTTTCCTGAACCATTATACTTTGTGCCAAAAGGAACAGTATAGCAGCTTAACCACTTTCATTTGCTGTTAGTAGGATGACTGCAGCTGTGTGCTTCTAACAGTCAAAGTGGCAAATTGGAATCAGTTTACATTATCATGTTTAGTTCATTATGCAGTTGTTATTTACTATAAAACATCAAAGTAATAACAGTAAGTGGATAACATAGTTCCCATTGTTTTGCTAGCTACTGCCTGAGGTCACAGCATCTGAAATGAGTGACTAATACCACAATAATGTGCTTACCTGAGTAAGTAATGTAACTTTCACAAAATAAAAATGCCACAAAATGTATCAGTGAGGAAAATCATTTGTTGGGTAAAAAACATGAGGTAATCATGGCTTTTTTAAAGCTCCCAGATGTGTAATAGTCTTTGGAGTTAATGGTTAATGAAAGTTCAAAGTAGGTATCGGGTATAACTGGTACACATTTATTTAGAGCAAAATGTCTAACTGGAAAGTAGCATATAAAGCAGTTTATTGTTTCTGACTGATTTATGGGATGTTGTTAATGTTATGTTTCCTGTGAGGTGAGTGTTGTGGTATGTGACATTTAAAAATAAAAAGAATCAGGTAACATTTTACATACTTTTGCACATAATGTAGGTATCTACCTTTTTATGTTACATGGAGTAAAAATACTGAGTTGTCACCGAGGCTTTACTTTTTGTCCTGTCCTTCTCGTGTTCAAGCCCAGAAACTTGAGCAAACTTTAATATTAAATAGATTGAGTAGGGGCATCCATAATCTCTGAAAATTGCAGTAACAGAAATATTTGGAAATGTATTAATTATGGATAGAATTATGGCTTGCTTCTTGACAAAAAGGACTTTCATTGTTACTGTGACTTTGACCTCTGAGCGGATCTAGTGTTCATGTTCTTTGAGAGTTCCTAACCTATTTCAAGATTGTTAAAAATGATCTGCCCATATATGTTCATGGCTGTAAAATGGGTGAAGTCATTTGTGTGGGTTGCATATAGGGTGACACCTGTCCTACTCAAAGAAAAGGGAATACAGTTTGTCAGCTGACAGTTATGGTGGTATTTTGTCGGACCATGTTTTATAACCTGTATAGGTGTACCATCTCTTCTAAGCTGTTTGTTTGCTGAAGGCCCTGATATTCCCTTGTATATCAAATTGTGCAGGATATGTGGTTGGTTTAAATTTCTTCTTTGATACATGATATCTTATGCTTGAAGCAATGTTGTGGTGACTGCATACCTAAGGTCTTGTATGTCAAGCCATGACATGTTTTTTTTTTCTTCTGCATCTCCTGAGGGTGTGTGTGTGTGCGCGTGTATATGTATGTTATGTTGAGAGTCGGAGAACACTTTTAAGTAGACAGTATAACAATCATAAGCATAGAGTGTTGGCTGCAGAGCCAGCCAGTTGTACTACAATAGTGTGTACCAGCCTGTGTTGCTAAGGTAGCACTGTTAGAGTGGAGTCGTCCAATCAGCCTTCAAAGAAATGGAGTGATGTGTTCTACTGTTAATTTTTTCTATCCTGTCCCACTTGTATGTGTGGCTTGTTTAGCTGACACTTCACTGCTGTCTTGAGTTGTGTTGTTTCTGCTAGGTTTTGATCAATGTATAAACTGAGAAGATTTCAAATCTGCATCTTTTATTTTATACTTACTAAGTTATACAGTGACTGTCAGAGGAAGTGCAGATAACTGTTTAATTTTATTATAATTAAGTTGCATAAATCATGGAGATCTTGTGTTGAAAGGAGAAACACCCTCTGCAGGCTTCAGTGTATTACAGAGCAAAACAATCCACATACCATCAGCTGTTCGTCATATTGATCACTGCTGCAGTAGCCTTAGCTATATGGGTTGTATCCTGCGAAGGATATAATAGACAGCCAATTTCCAAAGCCTCAAAAGCACCGTCAACCCACCCAAACAGTTAATTCAGCTCAGGTGAAGAAAGAGTCTTTTGGGTGCCAATCCCTTGTGGGCTTTTCTGCCTCTGAATACTGTTCCTCTTGCTGACTGTTGGGAATCGACAATTGGCTAACGCTTTTCATTGCTGGACAGTTAAGTTTCCTTTGGGGAAAAAAGATTACACTTTTAAATTTGTGATAGAAATGTTTGTATGAAATTTATATTTTTAAGCTAGGAAAAGTGTTTTTGTAGTTTGTCATATGACTTAGTAACTTTTATTGAGGAGCATTACTTTTTACTTTTGTGGAAGAAATTTATTAAAAATAAGATAAAACTATTTTTCTTTGGTAAAAAGTGTATTATTTTACTTTTGGGGCTGGAATAATTGTTTAAAGTGCTTGCTATTCACTGTTTTTTTTTTTTTTTATGAAAATTTGACTTTTTATTACTTACTTGTTCTACAATTTTTCCAGCCACACAAAGAAAATAAATTAACAAGCTGCCTTGCTTCAGCAGGTTATAAAGTGCCTCAGCCACAAATGGTTGACTCTAATGTGTCATTTTATGGTTCCTCAGACATTCATCATTTTCCTTGGCTCCCTATGGTTTAGTTCTTAAAGCTACATGGACTGGGAGATAGACACGTCTTTTGCAATTGTTGGAGAAGAGGCGGAAGGCATGCCCGAAGGCAGGTAAGGGCTAGGACTGTGATAGTGAAGGTCGGAACTTTGAATGTTGGCAGTATGACTGGTATAGGGAGGGAGCTAGCTGATATGATGAACCGAAGGACGGTTGGTATATTGTGTGTGCAAGAGACCAGATGGAAGGGGAGCAAGGTTAGGTGTATCGGAGGCAGTTTCAAATTGTTTTATCATGGTGTGGATGGGAGGAGAAATGGCGTAGGCATTATCCTGAAGGAAGAGTATGCTAAGAGTGTTTTGGAGGTGAAAAGAGTGTCGGATAGAGTGATGTTTATGAAGCTGGAAATTGATGGTGTAATGATGAATGTTGTTAGTGCATATGCTCCACAAGTTAGGTGTGCAATGTATGAGAAAGAAAAATTTTGGAGCGAGTTGGATGAAGTGGTGATGACTGTACCCAAGGGTGAGAGACTGGTGATTGGAGCAGATTTCAATGGGCATGTTGGTGAAGGGAAGAGAGGGGATGAGGAAGTGATGGGTAGGTATGGTGTTAAGAAAAGGAATGCAGAAGGTCAGATGGTAGTGGATTTTGCGAAAAGGATGGACATGGCTGTGATGAATACGTATTTTAACAAGAGGGAGGAGCATAGGGTGACATACAAGAGTGGAGGAAGATGCACACAAGTGGATTATATCTTATGTAGAAGGGCCAGTCTGAAGGAGATTGGAGACTGTAAAGTGGTGGCAGGGGAAAGTGTAGTTAGGCAGCATAGGATGGTGGTTTATAGGATGACATTGGTGATCAAGAAGAGGATGAGTGTGAGGGCAGCACCAAGGATCAAATGGTGGAAATTGAAAACTCAGAATATGTCTTGACAAAGAAATTTCTCTTGATGCTAGGTTTCAAGGCATCTGTGATTCCCATGATTCATCTGGCAAAACTCCACATGAGAGAAATTCAGTGGTGCCTAAAATCAGTGTGGTCAACATCCCCTGTCATTCCAGATTCCAGTTTTGGTATTTGTGAAAAGGAAGATTCTTTGGTGGAGAGACAAGTTTTATCTTAATCCATCTCTCTCATTTTCAGTTCCCGCTGCAGCACAGCTTGTAACAACAGATGTCTTAGACTTTGCTTGGTGAGCTGTATCTTTGTAGATAAAAGTACAGAGTTTTTAGAATAGGGGAAAAAAAAAACAGACCATAACACACAAATTTAAAAGAGATATTGACACTGATAAATGATGTCAACACTCTTAGTCATCTGTGGTCTCCTTGACTTTGCAGACAACACTACCATGATGTGGTACATAAACATATAAATGGGGGGAGGGGGTTAGATCTTACCCTCTGTGCTGACTAGCTGTGGTAGCTTGGGATATAGCTTATCAGCACAATTTCACTTTATAGACATCTTACATACCATCAGAGTAATTGTTTTGTGGCAGACAGGTTGAGCACGACTAGGACAGACCATCACAAATGGAAACTAAATCGGGGTGGTCTACCAGGAATTAATCCAGCTGTGGGGAACACCTTAGATTTTTTTTTCCTTCAGTCACAACAATCATTTGGCAACATTCTGTTCCAGGACTCCATGCAAGAATGCCTGGAAAACAGATCAATTTTCTTTTTCTTGGACAGGCATTTTCCTGTATGCTTTTATACCCTTTCCACTAATATCCAGGATCATTCTGAAGATTTGATTCTGTAGTTCAGTTCTGTCCCAGGCAAGAGGAGTTCTCCCTTCTAGTTGCACACAGGACATCTAGTTTGCATTGACAAGCACTGTCCACATAGTTGCAAACCAGATACTCCTGACAGTGATTGATATTCTCACTGCAACAGTCTAATCGGTAAAAAAGGGTCTATTGCCATGAATATGAACTTTCCTACTGTCTCCATTACCAGATTGGTGAATATGGGCATCCTGAGGCAATGTAGAAATTGCTGCATGTTTACTGACAACCAGTTAATTTTGAAATAAACTGATACAGTATGTGAGAGATGTGTTTACACAATGTCGCTGGAGCCAAAGCTCTCACATAAAAGTACTTCTAATGTTAGTAAGGTTGTCAGTAGTACACATGGTGCACCCATCACACACAATTCAAAGCAGACATATAGACCCAGATATACTGAGACACTTACATGTAACCTTCCTAAACCACAAAGACCTCCTAGACGAAGTACACATCAGAAATACCCTCAGCAGCCCCAAACACATTTTTTCAAAACAACACCCATGTCAACACATAGAGCAACATCTCATGGAGCCTCTACCTCTAAGCACATAAGACAGTCACCACACAATCCAGCATTCTAGTCACTGGAGACTCCATTGTCAGACACACTCCCTGTCGCCAGGCTGAATAAGGAGAAAGTTACGGTCAGTTGCTTATCAGGGGCTAGGATCCACCACATTATGCATGCACTCATGTCATTGGATCACAGTTACCAGTATGACTCATAGTCCATGTGGGAGTAAATGACCTGAGATGTACTTCCCTAGACTATATGAGAGACGCATCATAGAGCTCTTGGAATGTGTGTCTCAGGCTGGTATGAGCCTAGCATTGAGCAGCATTGTACCTTCTTCAAGGATGATGCCACAATGCGAACAAAAGATGATTGACTTTAATAATTGTCTTGGTTTCTGGTGTCATTCTAAGGGGGTGCAATATTTGTCAGCGTGGAAGGAGATGATCATCAGACAACCCTGCTTTGCCAGGGATGGACTGCACCTCTCCCCGCCAGGCTTTTGAATGTTAGCTAAAACATTGTCTTCACCCATAGTGTCTTTTTTAGACACTGCCAAACTGAAAGTACTTCAGACATAGCAAATCAAAACCAAGAAAATCAAAAGGTATTACTGCTCACTGCTAGGAGCCTAAACAAAAAACTCCACTCCCTAGAAGCTTTCTTTACCCTAGAGAATCCTGATGTCTGTGCAGTCTCTGAGATATGGTTTAAAGCCACGGACAGCACACAGCAGTGCAGGGTTATAATGCCTTCCACACATTTAGACCAGCTACTTCACAGGCAGGGACTAAAGGTGGAGATGTCTCTATTTACATAAAATATAAATATACTTCAAGGCTCGTCAAACAGGACAATGCACTTGAGCTGCTCCATGTTCAAATCACCATAAGTAAAAATCCAGTACCACTTCCTTGCAAGCTATAGGTCCTCCTTTATGACCCAGGAATCCCATACCATGTATTTAAACTTATTAGAAACACTAACCATCCAATCCAATCCCATATTCATGGGTGACTTTAATTACCCCACTATTAGCTGGGAATTCTATACAACATCAAACGTACATGGACAGACATTCCTGGATTTTGTAAACACAAACTCTGTGGACCAGATAATCAGTACACCAATCAGGTGTACAACCATACTGGATCCTGGTCCTCATTAATATGACAGAGTGCTGCACACCCCCTACAGTAATGCCTTCCCTGTTAAGGTCAGACCACAAAATGGTCTCCTTTGAAAAAAAAGTAAAACCTGGACCCCCCAGCTAAACTGGGAGTATTCAGGAACTATTATTAGGCTAACCTCCTGCTATTAAGTGAGAACCTGGCAACATTTCAAGCCCATATAAACCCTGAGAATACTTCTGCCTATGGAGAACTGTTCACAGAAACCCTGTACAAGCATGTTAATAGCTGCATAGAGGCAGTTGTATCCACCAGGAAGAAGTACAGAACTAACTCAAAAAACAAGCCACCCTTGTGGAATCGCAAAATCAATCAGATGTATAACAGGAGGAAGAAAATCATGGCAAAAATTAGGAGGTGCAGCACCAAGCAGGATAAAAGCACTCTCATTAAACTAAACAAACAACTCAGAGGGCAAATAAAGTTTACCAAAGCCAAATTTGAGGTAAGTTTGGCCTCCCAGGCCAAGGACAACCACAAAGCATTCTTTAGCTATGCCCTCAGCCTCAAAGACAATACACAATTCTTTGCTGAGCTCATTGTAAATGGAGCCACCTATACTGAGCCAGTAGATATAGCAAATCTCCTGGCTGAAAAATTCAGCTCCAACTTTACTCTCTTCCCCTCAACCTTCCCTCAGGAAATATCAAACATAACTCCTCCTACTACAGCTAGGGAACAGGTCCTTAATGCTCTCTCTAAGAACAAGAACACTGCATCAATGGGCCCAGACAATATCCCAGGATGCCTTCTAAATAGCATGAAACGTGACCTGTCAGGGCCTCTGGAATTTCTATTTAGCTGTAGCCTCCAAACAGGCTTCGTGCCTCATGAATGGAGAAAGGTAACAGTCATCCCTCTGCACAAAGATGGGCCATCTACAGACCCTGAAAACTACAGACTCATAAGTCTTACTAGTCTTTTATGTAAAGCCATAGAAAGAATTATGGAGATGATCAGTAGAGATATAGTAAACTTCCAGACACTGGACCAAAACCAGTTTGATTTTGTCAAGGCAGATCCTGCCTACTCAACCTGGTGGACTTCTTTGAGAAGGTCACCAAAGCAGTGGATGAGGTCAGAATCATTCACACAGCCTACCTTGACCTGGCCAAGGCATTTGACATAATACCCCACTCTGGCATTGTTGACAAACTCAGGAGGTTAGGTACAAACCCGTATGTCACCAGATGACTAGCCAACTGGCTCACAGACAGGACCCAGAAAGTTAGAATTGGGGAGTCCATCTCTACAAATAGGCCAGCCACAAGTGGAGTGCCTCAGGGATCAGTCCTTGGACCACTCCTTTTTGGCATTTACTTCTCAGAAGTCGAGGCCAATGTTAGTGGTCTGTGGCTGACTAAATTTGCAGATGACTGCAAATTAGGAGCTGTTATGTTCTCCAGGAGGAGCATACACAGACAAACAACTGGTGTCAGAGTCCTGGACTATAACTAAATGCCAAGAAATGCATGATAGTATCCTTTGGGAAGGCATCCATCCCTGAAACTATCATATTGAGAACTCACCCCTTAGAGTTGACCCAGTAGTTAGGGACTTAGGGACACACATAGATAGTAATCTAGCCTTTGATCATCATGTGTCTACAGTGGTGAGGAAATCATTTTATGTTGTGCAACGTATAAACAAAGGTATGGCATCTAAGTCCAAGGAAGTCATTGTTCCACTGTATTCGGCATTCATCAAACCTATCATTGAGTTCAGTGCCCCCTTTGGTATGTACCTAACCAGGTATATCCAACAACTGGAATGTCCACAAAGGTTCCTCACTAAACGAATACAGGGGATAAGTAATATATACTATGCAGACCACCTCAAGGCCCTATCCCTGTATTCTGTCTCCTGTAGGATATTGAGGGGAGATCTATGCTTGGCATACAGGGCATTGTCAGACCCCACTTTGATGGACCTCCTGCATATCCACAAAACAAACAGTACCAGAATAACCCGTTCTAAAGACTTAAACATTGCCTCTGATATAAATAGGACCTGCTGGAGAGATAGGTATTTATCCCAGAGACTACCCCAACTATGGAACAGGCTCCCCATCTATGTGAAGCAGAGTTCCTCCCTAATCCAATTCCAATGCAGTTTGGACAACTGGATGGGAAACTGGAAATTCATCCGTGGTTTGGCACCTATGCCTCTGATGCAAACAGGTAACCTGTAAACGGTTCATCTCCCAGGCCCCTGCTTACCCTTATCAAGGGTTTCAGAACTTGTCAGAGAGTTGGGATGCATGGCTAGGCTTTAAAAGGCCCATGTGGTCGTTAGCCTACTAAACACTTATGAACCCACTGGAAATCAGTAAGGTCAATTAACAGAAGCTTCTTCACAAATTAGAACTACCCACGCAAGATACCTATTTCCTGAGGATGTGCAACAGGTATTAAAGGAGGCAAGAAAACCTGCTACTGGGAAATAATGTAGTTTTATTGGTTCATAGGTACTTACTAGGCTATTGATCCGTGATGATCTTTAGAAGCGTAACTCTGCATTCCCATGAAGATTTAAGCTCTTATAATTTAAGTAGTAAGCCAGAGCTGTGTAGAAAATGTACATGTTACACATATCCACAAGGGAAAAAGATGAAAAACCAGGGGTAAATTTGTGGTATCCCATCCATTCAACCAGACTGTTATAATAATAAGTGGAAGAGATTTTCTAGTTGGTGCCAAGCCATCATCAATGTTTCCATTCACGGTAGTGTGCTAGAGATGAGGGCAGGTTTAATGATACTCCATGCCTTCCAGGACTCCCTTCCACTGCAAATTCTGACCATAAAAATGTACATCATGGCAGTTCTGCACTAGGTTCATAGGTTTATACTTAGCTTATGGCCAAGAAGACAATTGAAAAGTTTAGCTGTATCACTCAGTACTAGTTGGACACTAACAGTGTGCTCCATTGAGTGGATTTTCTTTACATATCTCATATGAAAGTTTATGATCACCTATCCAGTCATGCAGACTTGTTTTAAAGGCTACTGAGGAATTGCTCTGCTTGATATGTAAGGGTAGACTATTCCAAAAGTGGAAAGTGCATTGGATTTAGGTGCCTGAGTTGCTGTCTGGCATTATTGGTGTGCATTATTGGTATATGTCTTTAGAGTGGGTGTTTGCTTTACCAGTGGTTCTGTTTAAGTGAAGGAGTTCAAAGACAGCTGGGCTGTTCATAACAAATAAAGCTAAGCAGAGATCACCTCTCAGCAGTCTGTATGACACTGAGTAGAGGGGAAGCTTTTAATCTGTCAGGGTTGCCAAGAAAATTGAGAATCTTTTTGGTGAGGAAATGTTATGGTCTGTCAGTGATTTAGGTGCATTGTGAAGTACATGTCGCAGGTGGCATTATATTCAGCAATGGGCTTAATATGGGGGGGGGGTCTATATATTAGATAATTGAACTTTCAAAAGTTCGACTGGCATATGATCGACACCATATGATCGAAATTTTAAAAGTCTGAAAATCTAATAAAAAAGATAAACTACACAAATAACCTACCTCAATGTTTTAAGATGGGGGGCAAGCCCCCCTGCACCCCTACACCCTCCGCTCTTTAAATACACCAACTCTGAGATCGCACTACAGTGCAAAAAAGGGAAATCTTCCCATTCTGCGCTGTACGGAAATCTTTGTTAAAACGTTCAAACTTTCAAAAATTCGATCATATTGTATCGACGATATGACAGTCGAACTTTTGAAAGTTCAATCATCTAATATAGACCCTAATACGGGAGGAATAAAATGGGACCATAACTTCTATGGACCTTGAGAAGATACCATAAATGATAAGTTGTGCAAGGCAGAAAGGAGTTTCTAACCATGACAGAGGTACATGGGGAGTCTTTTGTCAAAATAGGTACTAAAAGTCCTTAAGACTGCATCAAATTAAAGTGGAGCATTATTCAAATGGAAAGCATTAGCTGTGTTAGATTTACTAAAGGGAACTTTGATGCATTGAAGGCTAGATCATAATTAAGACACTGAACATTTGTTTGGGCCAACCCTTGCTGGATATTTGAGTATCAGAATGAAATTTGATAACTGTCCCAGTTTAAAGTCATCAGCAAACGTGGTTAGCCCTTTATTGATATAAGTTTTCATGCTAGGCAAGTGTACATCAAAAAAGATGGGCCCTGTGGCACACCACTTGAGATGCTTTTCTGTATAGATCAAACACCCTACCTTATGGGTTCTTTCAGATAGACAGGTAGCTAGCTCTCCAGTAAATTATGCGCAGGTTAATGTTGAGTAGGGAGAGCTTATCAGTAATCCCAGAGTGAGAATTTGGGGGAAGACAGAACAGCAGTAGGTCTAAAGCCGGGTAAGTTTAAGGAGATGCCTCCTTTGTGTAAAATGAGTTCTGTTAGAGGTAGCTTGAACTATGTCTCCAGTAATCATGTTATATTGTCTCTGTCTTACATACTTGAGCCAAGCTGCATTGACCTCCTGGCACCATTTTGATAAGGAAATAAAATATGCAGCAAAGAGCAACCTTGCTAGTTTTGCATGTATGTGAATCATGTGGCGTTACCCCTAGTGTTAATCAGCATTTTCCTGCAGTAATCACCACCGGTGACCCATTTGTTGTGTTGCACAGGCATCCCCCTCATTCACTCTTCCACACACACACACACACACACACACACACACACACACACACACACACCTATCTCTAGTGTTTTGCTGCTGTCCCAGTATTTTTTGCAAGCTGTCCAGATACAGGTGTGTATGCTGAAGCCTGTTTTATGGTAACAATGAACTCAATGAAAGTAGCATTTTAATCTGTTTTGTAAATTGTATTTTCTCAAGGTCCCCCCGTGTCTATTTGATGGCATATTGTTCAGCTTTTCTAAAGTTGCAAATCAAGTTCTGCTTTATTCCTGTCATAATTTATGTGCCTTTTCATATGTATAGGGTTCATTCAAAGTAACTGATGTTGAGTTTTTTTTTTTTGTGTGACGAAGCCAATTCCCTTCAGAATTGAGAATTGCCATTGATTCCCTTGAGAAAGTAAAACTAACTGTGGGTATGAGAGCTCATTTTGCATCATTAATATTATCCTTTTCTGTACTTTTCCTAAATTCCTCCACTGTATTTTTGTAGGAGCTCATTGTAGTAGATGTTGTTTGTTTTCCCCTGAAATGCATCTTATCAGGTGCATAAATTAATATAGCCAGCCATGTTAATTAAAACAGCCAAAATCCATGTTCACCCATTTCATTTAATGGAAGAGACAACATTGCAGGTAAGTGTGAGGAGAGTCTAGTAGAGAGGTGGTGGTGTGGAGTGTGTGTGTGTGTGTGTGTGTGTGTGTGTGTGTGTGTGTGTGTGTGTGTGTGTGTGTGTGTGCACGAGAATGCATGCGTGCGCGTGTGTATTTGTGTGTACCTGGTGAGGTATGAGTTTTCTTGAGTGAGAGTGTGTGCGCATGTGTGTCTGTGTGTGTCCCTCTGCCTGGATGGTCTCATTAAGTCAGTAAAGAGTGGGTGAGTTAGGTGATAGGTAGTGTGTGTGTGTGTGTGTGTGTGTGTGTGTGTGTGTGTGTGTGTGTGTGTGTCTGTCTGTCTGTCTGTGTGTGCGTGCACGTGCGTACATGCATGCATGTGTGCGCATGTGCGTTTGTGTGTGCCTGGTGAGGTATGAGTTTTCTTGGGTGAGAGTGTGTGCCCGTGCGTGTCTCTGCCTGGATGGTCTCGTTAAGTCAGTAAAGAGTGGGTGAGTTAGGGGATAGGTAGAGTGTGTGTGTGTGTGTGTGTGTGTGTGTGTGTGTGTGTGTGTGTGTGTGTGTGTGTGTGTGTGTGTGTGTGTGTGTATGTAAGTGAGCAGGTGTAGCTGCCATAATTCTCAACTCCCTCTCAATTAATGAGCAAAGACTGTAACACTGGAGGGGAACACTAGACACTAGGGACACTTTTCAATAGTCACAAAAAAAAAAAAAAAAGTAATAGAACAACACGTTTGGTATAACAAAGCATTTTCTGAACAATAAGTACAAAACTCTAATGTCTGGCATTATTGACTGTAATCATCCCTGATTTACAGGGAACAGGGCAATTATAACAGGCAACATCAGGGGCATTCTGAAAAATCAGGAAGAGTTGAGCAGTACAGGGATTTGTCTTTGTGTGTGTGCGTGCATGTGCACATGTTTGTGTGGAAGAGTGAATGAGGGGGAGGCCTGTGTAACACAAAAAATGGGTCACCAGTGGTATTACGGAGGAAAATGCTGATTAACACTAGGGGTAATACCCATGTAGTTCAGATACATGCAAAACTAGCAAATCTGTTCTTTGCTGCATATTCACATCTCCAGTGTTCATGGAAACTGCCTCTTTTTCAATGCAGCTGGTTCTGCGAATACATCCTACCTATCTTTAAGCAGTTCCTGATATCTGATTAGTGATGAAACAGAAAAATAAGTAGTTAAGAACTACTCTTGCAAAACAACCCTGTTTTTAAGTTTTTATTATTAGAATGTCTTTTACATGAATTTCAGCTGTCCATGATTTTGCCACACTTTTGCTATGTCCCTTGTAAAATGTTTGATTTTCTGGTAAGTCAGTACGGCATACAGTCAATCAGTAATGTCAGACAATAGAGTTTCATACTTATTGTTCCGAAAGTGCACATTGATGCAAAACCTGTTGTTCTCTTAACTTTTAAGTGAATTAGAGTAATATCTTAAAATTGTTCCTGATTTTGGGCCATTGCCCTTCATAATTTTTTGGGCTTTGAAGTTAAGAGGCATAGTGTATTTCTTATTGATAATTCCTAATATATATATATATATATATATATATATATATATATATATATATATATATATATATATATATATATTTATGCTTGCTGTCTTCTTACTGCAACACCATTTCTGCCTCTACTACTGCTCAGCTTACCTATCACTTAATTAAATTCCCCATTATTGCTAACAGTACTGATATATGTGTGAATGAAAGGGAGGATAGAGGATTGATGAGGATGCAAGGAGTAGAGGTGGCGAAGGTGGATGAGTTTAAATACTTGGGATCAGTAGTTCAGAGTAATGGTGAGTGTGGAAGAGAGGTGAAGAAGAGAGTACAGACAGGATGGAGTGGGTGGAGAAGAGTGTCAGGAGTGATTTGTGACAGACGAGTACCAGTAAGAGTGAAATGGAAGGTCTACAGGAGGGTAATGAGACCAGCTATGTTATGTGGGTTGGAGACAGTGGCACTGACAAAAAGGCACGAGTTAGAGCTGGATGTGGCAGAGTTAAAGATGGTAAGATTTGCACTGGGTGTGACGAGGGTGGACAGGATTAGGAATAAGTATATTAGAGGGTCAGCCCAAGTTGGAAGGTTTGGAGACAAAGCCAGAGAGACAAGATTACTATGGTTTGGACATGTTCTGAGGAGGGATGCTGAGTATATCGGGAAAAAGATGCTAAGGATGAAGCTACTAGGTAACAGGAAAAGAGGAAGGCCTAAGACAAGGTTTATGGATGTGGTGAGAGAGGACATGCAGGTGGTTGGTGTGACAGAGCAAGATGCAGAGGACAGGAAGAAATGGAAATAGATGATCTGCTGTGGTGACCCCTAACGGGAACAGCCGAAAGATGATGATTGCTAACAGTACTGATAACCCAACTTTCATAGTTTTCCATATACCTACATGTCTTGCATCTGGTTCCTGTTCCCAAATCCTCCTCATCACATATCATATCAGTGCTGTTTCCTGTAGCCATATCCTTCCAGTGATAACATTCACTACAGTCATCCCACCAAAGAAATTGCTTTTTTTGTCACGTACCACTTAATATCATTCAGCATTCTACCTCTTTCTACACCTGAAGTGAAGTCTTGCTTCTAACCCCAATGTTAGTACTTCCCTTCTGATTTCTATTTCCATATAATGTATATGCCTTTTGCTATCCTTTCCTCCTTGTTAATCCACATTGCATCTTCCCATAGTAGCAACCACTTATCAGCTCATACCTTGGTTCTGTGAATATATTACTCATCCTAGAGTTGCACATCCTTGTTTATGTATTTGTTTTATTTATTTTTGTTTGTTTACTGTTTGACCAACTGTGAAGAGCTCACTTACAGTGGAAGCCCTGGGAGAGAAGTTCCAGACACAAGGTTTACTAATAAAAAGTCCACGTTGGAATATAGTTTATACAGACACACTGTGATAATAAAGAAAACATGTACATGTCAGCTTCAAGTAAGCAACATTTAAAAAACTTCACATTTGCAATGTTTGCACAGTGACAGTAGGGCAGCAGTGTAATATTAATGTTCTGTACTGAGGAGAGGTGCAGCTTCAATACAAGTTCATAACTCTGATATATACAAAAAGCAGCAAATGTGCCAACAGTAAACGTGACATTCTAGTTAGTAAATTTGGTGGTTGACTTGGTAAATGCATGCAGAATGCAGAGATACAAAGTGACAGTGGAATGGGCAGTGCAGTTATCAGATATAATCCACCAAGGTTTTTCAAGTCACAGTAGATCCATGCACATATGCAAAAATATATGTAGCTTGATTCATGACCAGAATCACACACTGTTGGTATCCCAAAATTTGTTAACTTTTTTTTTTTTATTTTGCTGTCCCTACCCAACCCGTGCCGTATCTCCAGGTGCCACCGCTGGTTTCCATGTTTGTCCAGTCTGAGATCCCCCTGTGGCACTCTTGGATGTGACCCTTCATTGGCTATGCCTCCCAACGTGACAGGAAGTGAATTTTATGGCAAGTCATTATTACCCCTGGAGAACAAGGACTCCAATGTGGAGTTGCAGGCATGGAGTAGGGAACTGACATAACTGCAGTAGCTGGTTATAGGTTCATAGGAGTTTCATAGGTAGGTACTAGGCTATTGGCCATAGGGCCTATATAAGCCTAGCAAAAAAGGTACCCTGGCTTTCGCCATCCAAGAAAATTATTTTCCTGTGTCCCTGTCGAGCAGAGCCACGGAGGTGATCCCTGGGGTGAATTTCCTATTTCCCTTTCAACCATCAAGATTTTTCTTGAAGAGCGCTAATGAAGAGCTTTGTCTGATATAGATAGGTAGTTTGTCCCAGAGTATGGGAAGTCTCTGGGACAGGAATCTATCCCACCAGCATGTTCTGTTTATTCTGGTGACAAGGTTTAGGGTCCCTAGAGCATGTAGCTCAGAGGGACTGGGATTTCTTTAAGTGGAGCATTTCCAACAGCTCTGGGTTTGACATAGCTTTGTATGTTAGGCAGAGATTGCGTCTGAGTAGGCGATATGTGATGGAGTAAAGCTGGAGTTTTTTGAGACAGTCGGTGTAGGGCATCTGTTTGAGGCCGATAATCCTCTCTGTGAGGTATTTCTGCGGCCTTTCCAGTTGTTGTAGATGTCTTGTGAGGTACATACCAAAAGGAACATTGTACTCTATAATGGGTCTAATGAGTGATGAGTAGAGGGGAACAATGACCTCTTTTTTCCTGGATGAGAAACCTTTTGTGATGAGGTGTGCCATGTAGAAGGATTTCCTGACTACTGTGGCGATGTGATTATCAAAGGAGAAACTACTGTCCACCTGTATCCCAAGGTCTCTTATCACACTTTCGGTGTTAAGTAGACTACCACCTATGTGGTAGCTCATGGGTACAGAGTTTTTACCAAAGGGGATGACAGTGCACTTTATGGCATTGAGCTTGAGGCCATGGCTTTGACACCAGGCATCTGTCTCAGTGAGGCCCTTTTGTAGGATGTCCACATCGTTAGGAGTTTTGATTATGGCTTCTAGTTTGCAGTCATCTGCAAACTTCATTAGCCAAAGACCTTCTGTGTTAGCCTGTACTTCAGAGAAGTAGATGCCAAACAGGAGAGGACCCAGAACTGAACCCTGTGGTACTCTACATGTCATTGGTCTGAAGTCGGATTTGGAGTCTGCTACTTTCACAGTGTGGGTTCTATCAGTGAGCCAGTTGGCAACCCATCTTGTGACATAGGGATTTATACCAAGTTCAGTGAGTTTATCTATAATTCCAGAGTAGAGGATGGTGTCAAAAGCCTTGGCAAGCTCTAGATATGCTGTGTGAACCATCTTACCCTCGCTTACGGCTTTGGTGACTGCTTCAAAGAAGTCTGTCAGGTTTAGGAGACATGATCTGCCTTTTACAAACCTGAACTGGTTGGGGTCCAGAGTTTGGAGATTACCAATGTCTTTGTTTATAAGTTTCATGATAATACGTTCCATGGCCTTGCAGACCAGGCTCGTTAGGCTAATGAGGCGGTAGTTCCCAGGGTCTGTGGTGGCTCCCACTTTGTGGAGTGGGATAACCGTTGCTGTGTGCCATTCAGTGGGCACAAAGCCTGAGGTGAGGCTATGATTGAACATGGTGCTTAGGTGGGGTACCAATTCATTCTGCAGTTCATGTAGAACGCAGCCTGGGATGTTGTCAGGTCCCATGGATGCTGTGTTCCTGGCTTTGGAGAGTGTAGTTTTTATCTGTGCAGCCGTGATTACAGGAACTTTGCACTCTTTCGGTCTAGAGATGTGCCCTTCAGGGGGTGAGAGTGGGGTAAAGTTAGCACTGAACCTGTCTGCCAGGATGTTGGCAATATCAGTTTGTTCTGTATATTTAGTGCCATTGCGCTATAATTCAGAGCAGATCTGAGTGTTGCCATTGAGATTCTTGACATAGCTATAGAATGCTTTGTGGTTGTCTTTAGAATCAGTGGCAATTTTGTTTTCGTAATTAGCTTTGTAGGATTTTATGAGGGATCTCTGCTTCTTACTGAGGCTGACCAGGGAGTTCCTCCAGTCATGGGATTTTACTCTTTTTTGCAACAGTTTCTTTCTTCTTTTGTAGAGTTTGTTTATGGCAGGGGACCACCAGATTGGCTTCCTTTTTTGGAGGATAGCATCTTGGTTCTGTTAGGGATAGCACGATCCATGCACTCGTGTAAGTGCTTATAAAGTGCATTTGTGTAGGATTCAGCAGTCGTACCTCTATTGTCCATCTGCATGGGTGTCGTGAAATTTGCCACTTCTGTCTTAAGAAGCGTGAAGTTGGCCTTGGAGAAAATATTTACGGTAGTTTCCCTAATGAGGATTGGGGCGGGATGTGGATGTCTCGGGTGATTAGCTTGTGGTCGGATCTGACCAATGAGAAATTGACCTCTGGTGTGGAAGACCAGTCACCCATGTTGGTAAAGGCCATGTGTAGGATATTGCTGCCCCTGGTGGGGGTGTCACTAAGTTGATCCAAGGCGTTGGAATTTATGAATTCCAGAAAACATTGAGCACAAGAGTTGGTACATGAGTAGTTTTCCCAGTTAATGGTGCGTTAGTTGAAATCACCCATTATTAGGGTGTTGCGTTGTACCCTAATATTTTTCAGTGTATCAAGAAATGAGGAGTGGGAATCCTGGGGAATGGTGGAGGATCTTTAGCAAGTTTCAGTTTGGATTGCGGTCTTGCCCATTGTTAGTTGCACTTGGATAATCTCGGATGCATTATGCTGAGCAACTAGCCTGGAGCTGTGGATATCCTTAATGAATATGGACACGCATCTGCCTTTAGTGTTTTGGTCCAGGTTAGGTGACCGAAAGGTATGGTATGAATTATTGCCTGGTAATGCAGGGGTGCTCTCTTGAGCCTTGAACCAGGTCTCTGTCACTGCACAGATGTCGATGTTCTCCATTTTAAGGAGTGCCTCGAGTGAATGCATTTTGAGGTTTAGACTTCGAGCATTGAGTAGCATTACCATCAGATTTTGCTTGCTTGTACCTGTTACAGTGGTGAATTTGTCATTTGAACCTTGCCTAAGGCACTATAGGGGTGGCAAGAGTCTTAGCCAGTATCCGGAATCCCAAGGGCAACAGGTGCAGGCCATCTCTGGCAAAGCATCGTGGTCTGTCAATCATGTCATCCCAGGCAGACAGATACTGGATCATCTTAGAATGACACCAGAAGCTTAGCCAATTGTTGAAGTCAATCATTTTGTTCTTGTACTGTGGTATCATTCTGGGTGATGGCAGGAAGCTACTCAGGGCTAGGGTCATACCTGCCTGGGCTACAAGATCGGAGAGCTCCTTCATGTCTCTTTTCATGTAGTCCAGGGAGGTACATCTCAGGTCATTCACACCAACATTGACAATGACAGAGTCATATTTGTACTTGTTGTGGAGTGACCTGAATGCGTGTGTTCCCTATGATCCGTAAGATCCCCAGCTGTTGGGAGGCCAGTGTAGTGATGGCAGGACATTGTCACCACTGTCTTTATTTAGCCTCAGATGTCCTGTGAAGCTCCTGTTCTTCACTAGGGTCACCCAAATATCAGGGCCTTCAACCCTTCTACCAGGATGGGAGAGCTGGCTATCAGCTACATTACAGTATCCCCACCCTCAGCCAGCCCTACCAGCATTCTGAGTCCATTGCCAAACTCAATTCGCTGGTAATGCTGATGGACACCTTGCATCTGTGCCATAAGGTTAGGTTATCTACGAGCAGCCTTATGTAATGTATACCTTACTGAGAATAAGCATTTTGTTTTACAGTCTAACTGCACATCAAGTACTAGCTGTAGTGTGGGCAGTCAGCCTGAGAGCAGCAGGATGTACTGCATGGCAGACTGTGTGCACTAATAACATTCCATACACACCTTGCTTTTGTTTTTGTTTTGGCAAGAGGTATCAGTTCAAAGATAATTGGTGTTGGGGCTATATTTGATACTGCAAGGGAAGGAGTATCTAATGTATTCGGATAATGGAAATCGTGAAAACACATATAGGGGTGCTATGTTGATAAATGTTGACATAAATACACATACAAAAAAAGCCACGCACTAACATTTGTGTGTATGTGCGTGTGTATTTAGTCTGCATTTGTGATTGCCCTGGAAACTGTTAGGGATTGTCAGCCTTGTCAACATGTAGATGCTCTTCATGTTTCACTGTTGAAGTCATCACACTTGGGTTATCCTGCCAGGCATAGCCCTCAGTCAGCCCGAATACCAGAGGCTTAATATTTCTGCATCAGTTTGCTGTTGTTCCAGGACTGACATCAGGTCGTCAGTGGTATAAAATCAGGCAGCTGACGCCATTGCATCAGTCTTTCTTGCCGAGGAGCCTGAAGCAGAAGCAGTTAGCATAAGTGCCGTCGGCCGCTACGAATTGAAGTTGAAGTCTTCTAAAGCTAAGTACTCCACTGGGGATCCTTTTTTCTTGCTCTAAGCGATGTCAGAAAAAGTTAGCAATTGTCTCGCCTTTGGAAAGCAAATACCACACCGAGACTTTCATTCTTACTGCATCACCTTTTTAGGCTCAGACCACGACATTCTTCGCTGTTGCTTTTGTGCTTTGTTCAACGCCAGAAGTATACGTCGTTGGGCCCTTATTGTAGCTAAATATTTTTGCTTTCAGTCCTCGTATTCCGGTATGGCTTTGGTACGCCATCCAGCTACCGATCTTCTGAAAAAATGTAAGGATAAAGACAGAGACAGACCGCACAGGTCCAACACTGCCGATGACGCTTCATTAAGCTAGTTGTCAGTTCTCCGGTCTTCAGTGAGGCACTTTCGCAGCCCCTGATGCCCGCTTCCGTGGATTCACAGGCCGCTACTGAGACCCGTTCAGAGTCTGGTATGCAGTGAGACTCTTCTTCGACTTGGATACTGCGGATGTCTGTTCCTTGGATGGGTTTGGAGCCGGCACCGGCTTCCGAGGAAGTTCTTCGCAATACTGATATATGACACAAACCAACAACTTCTTTCACGTCATCAGTTCTTTCTAAAACTACCGAGTTTCAAAGGCACTACCCCTAAAAACCCTAAGACCCAAGCTCAGGCACCTGCTTCCATGCCTCAATCACAAATGCTTAAAATGGCGGAAGACCTTATTATGCTTATTATGGGAAGCCAGGCTACCCCTTCCAAAAGAAAAAGAGACTTGTTCCCAGTAGTTTTATCTGAACAGGAGTCCGATGACTCTGAGGTTTCTGAATATGAAGACAAGCAACCCCTCTCTGCTTATGAGGATTCTGATGCAGAGGAATCCATTCCTTCTGCCTCTCCTCCCAAGGATTTTTCATTTGGTGAAACCCTACATACTTTAAGGGAGCATTTCCAATGTGAATGTCAGGATTATCCTCTTAGATTTATCACAGCACAGACCTTTAGCCATTCCTCCTGTCCTGGATGTTGTTGATGATGTTTTTATGGAATCCAGTTTGACTCCTGACACCCTTCCTCCTGCTTCCAGGAAACCTTACAGGTACTACAGAGTCCCTGACTCTCACAAATTCCTTTTCAAAAATCTTACTGTTGACCCAGAGGTCATCTCCCAAGAACCAAAAGTAATTAAAGCAACCTCAGCTAAGAATCCCACCCCCTCAGACAGGGATTCCCGAGCTTTAGACAGATGGGGTAAAAAAGTATACACTTCTGCAACTCTTACTATTAGATCATTAAATTGTCATTTCCACATGCTGACATATCAGCAGCATACCATGGAACTCCTTAAACAAAAAATATCTTCCTTTCCTGCTTGTGCAGAAAGTAAAGAATTACAAGAGCTCACGCATTCTGCAAGCTAAGTTACTAAGCACACCTTGAAATGTGGCTTTGACACCTTAGAAACATCTTGCAGGGCAGCAGTCACTGGTTCTGTCCTTAGAAGGCATGCTTGGCTTAAGGAACAGACCTTGCCAGACCATGTCAAATCAAAATTATTGGACGCACCATTGAACAAAGACAATTTGCTTGGCACCAAGGCAGAAGAGGTCTTAAAAAAGATGGAAGAAAAAGCTAAATCTATGCAGTCAGTTAAAGACATTTTACAGGTCCAGCTTCCAAGGTTCAGTAGGCATTGCCCCTCTAAGCACTGGTCCTTTCCGGCCCCCTCCAGGCCAGCTCAGCCCAGATGCAGGGGAAGCAGATCCCCCAGACAGCAGTCCCAGGGAATGCAGAGATCTAAGCAATGGAGTTCCTCCACTTCAAAAACAGGGAGTGCTAAGCCACCCCTTATGGTAAAAACTCACAATTACTTTACACCTCCATCCCTTACCTCTGCCCATCTGCTTGTGCCCCTAGGTGGAAAACTCTTCTTCCATACAAACAACTGGGCCTCTATTACCAACAACCGATGGGTCCTCAACATAGTGTCCCAGGGATACAATTTTTATTTCCATGCACTGCCAACCCTAAAAGGGTTCCCAGATCTTCCTCCAAACCAGTGGCAGGGGCCAAAAAGCAAGTCCTTTCACTGCACTCCATTAGAGCAATACAGCATGTCCCTGCAGACCAGATAGGCCAAGGTTTCTATTCCAGACTCTTCCTGGTACCCAGAAAAGAGGGTACCTGGTGCCCAATCCTTGATCTATCCATTCTAAACACCTTTCTGGTGACACCAAAATTCAAAATGCTCACCCTCTAGCAGCTTCTTTCTATGCTTTCCAAGGATTCTTGGTTAGCAACCCTAGACCTAGAGGCCTACCTATACATCCCAGTCAGGGAATCTTGCAAGAAATATCTATGTTTCAGGGCAGGATCTATGCACTTTCAGTTCTCTGCGCTTCCCTTTGGCTTATCCACTGCTCCCAGAGTTTTCACAAAATGCCTGGCTCCAGCCATTGCTTTTTGCAGACAAAGAAATATTCAAATTTACCCCTACTTGGACAATTGCCTGATTCAGGCAGACAGTCAGGAAAAGCTGTTACAGCACCTGACCTTTGTAAAGGACCTACTTGGGGTATACTATCAATGAAAAGAAATCAATAAAAAAAATTGTATTCCTGGGAGCAAGCCTGGACACAGCATCCCAGATAGCATTCCTTACTCCAGGAAAAACAAGCCTACCTGATAGGCTACTTTTCTTAACTAGCCACCAGAACCTAGTTATCCTCAAGGAAAATCCTGCAAGTTCTAGGGTTCATGGCCTCATGCATTCTACTCATTCCATATGCCAGACTGCATATGAGGAAACTACAATGGTACCTAAAAAGCCTTTGGTGTCAGCACTCTCAAGACCTGGAAACTATCATACCTATGATACCCTGTCTAAGGAAAGGTTTTCTTTGGTGGGTAGCAGCATGCAACCACAACAAGGGACTTACCTTCTCACAACCCCACACTGCCCAGACCCTCACCACAGACGCATCAGACTATGCCTGGGGTGCACACCTGGATGGCAGGTGCATTCAGGGCCATTGGAGCCCAAATCAAATACATCTGCACATCAACCAAAAAGAGGTGCTAGCTGTTCAGCACACCCTGACAGCTTTCAGACTCCTACTCTGCCCAGGGCCTCTAGTGATCAAAAATAGACAATACCACAGTGATATGGTATATCAACAAGCAGGGAGGGACTCACTCTTATCCTCTCTGCAGGCTCGCCATGACCCTTTGGCACATGGCCTCAGCCATGCAAATACACCTGCTAGCACAGTTCCTGCCAGGCTCCCTAAACTCTCTGGCAGACAACTTAAGCAGGAACCTGCTAGACCCACATGAGTGGCATGTAAACCACAGAACCTTCAACCTTGTAACCCAAAAATGGTGCACCCCAAAGGTGGACCTCTTTGCCTCCCACTCCAATCATCAGCTCAACAAATTCTGCTCCAGGGAACCTCACAGCAAGGCCTGGAAAGTGGATGGTCTATCTTTCCAATGGGTAAACCTCTCGATCTATGCATTTCCCCCTCTAACACTCATTTCAAGGGTACTGCTCAAAGTAAAGGGAGGAAAAACCAAGGGCAGTCTTGATTACCCCAGACTGACCACGGCAGCACTGGTACCAATTTCTGTGCAGCCTGTCACCCCTGCCATCATGGCACCTACCTCCGATCCCAACACTCTTGACCCAGAAGAATGGAGAATTCATGCATCCATAATTGCAGACCCTGAACCTGGCAGCCAGGCCTATTCCCTGACCTCTCCTCAAGCTGCCAGCCTAAGCAAACAAGTCCTGGATGTTATATGTGAGGCCAGATGCCCCAGCACTAGAAAATCCTATGATGACAAGTAGAAAAGGATTTGCATCTGGATCCAGGCTAAGGGAGCCGAAACAGCACAGCCCTCTCTTCCTCTCAGCCTGGATTACCTAGCAGACCTACTACACAGGGGTTTATCCTTCTCTTCTATTAAAATGAATGCCTCTGCCATCTCTGCTCATTACAGCACAGAGCCATCTTTCTTCTCACACCCTCTCATCAAACAGTTCCTAAGAGGGGCTAACAACTTAAGGCCACCCAGAAGAGCTCCTACCCCAGCTTGGGACCTTAACTTTGTGTTGGAAAAGTTCACCCTACCCCATTTTGACCCTGCAGCTTCAGCAGAGTTAAAATTCGTCTCTTGGAAAACAGTTTTGCTTCTGGCCATCACTTCAGCTAGAAGAGTTTCAGAGCTACAAGCTGTAGAGCCCTTCATCATTTTCCATGCTGACAGAGTCTCCCTCAGGACTAACCCATCCTTCATGCCTACAGTGGTGTCCAGTGTGGCTCACCCTTTTCCCTAACCCACAAAACAAGGGGGAAAGGATTCTGCACTCTCTAGATGTGCACAGAAAGCTCAGATTCTATCTGGATAGGACTAAATCTTTTAGAAAAACTGACCAATTGCTTGTCAGCTTTGCAGCAAGGGCAGAGGGTAAGGCCATATCCATACAAACAATCTCCAAATGGATAGCACACTGCATCCATTTCTGTTACAAACAGTACGGGAAACCACCCCCAAAGGAGATCAGGATGCATTCCATCAGGGCAACCTCCACCTCTGCAGCTTTTCTCAGAGGGGTCCCCACCAGAGAGATCCTGGAGGCTGCAACATGGACTTCTGTTCATACCTTCACCAAGCATTACCACCTGCCTATCTTCTCCAAATTCAGGGCAGGCTTTGCCACTGCAGTCTTGCAGGGCATTATATCCAGCCCTCAGTCTTCTTGACTGCCTCCACCCTTTTGTTCAGCTTTGGGAATCAACCCAAGTGTGATGACTGCAACAGTGAAATAGGAAGAACATAGTACAGTTGTGTACACTTACCATAAATGTAGATGTTCGAGTGTATTCACTGTTGCAGTCCTGGTTTCCCACCCTCCATCCCCCTTCTCTCTCTCTCTCTCTTTTCCTCTCTCCTTACAGGGAATTTTTGGTATTTACTTTCTACTGGTGGTGTTCTACCACCATAACCTACCTCCCTATTTGGGGGCTTCAGACAGTTGGGGCAAGAAAAACTGATGTAATGGTGTCGGCTGCCTGATTTTATACCACTGATGACCTGACGTCAATCCTGCAGCGACAGCAACTGACGCAGAAATACTAAGCCTGTGGTATTCAGGCCGACTGAAGGCTAGCCCTGGCAGGATAACTAAAGTGTGATGACTGCAACAGTGAATACACTCGAACATCTACATTTATGGTAAGTATACCCAACTGTACTTTACCTACCACGGTGGTGCAGCGGTAGCGTTGTTGCTTCACAGCAAGAGGTTCTCCCGTTCGATTCTCGGCTGGAGTGTGGGGTCTGCATGTCCACCCCGCGGTTGGATGGGCGTTCGAAAGACATGTGTAAATGGGCGTGCCTTCGTTGAAGGTTGGACGTTGAGCTGGCACCTCGGCGTTCATGAAAATCTACTGCCAATCATTAGCGGACCGGAGTTCCACTGTGACGACCCCTAACCGGGTAAAGCCGAAAGACAAACAACAACAATTCAACTGTACTTTATTGAAGCTGCCTGCACAACATAAAAGTAAGTCAAAGTTATTTCAGAGCAAAAAGACTAGAAATAATAAACATACTGTAGCACATTCAACTAGGTCTTGGAGTTCAGACAGATTTTCAAAGTGTTAGTATTTTTTTCTTTATTTTTATTTTTTATTTTGCTTTTGTTTACATGGTTGATCCAACCCAGTTTATTCGAAAACTATTTTCAGGCCCTGGGAGAAAAGCTCCAACATATTTAAAACTTTTTTAAAAACACGTTAAGTAATATACATTAACAGACATTAAGCAATATTCATTAATAACCACACATACATTTGCTATTTAGATACCTTTATATAAAATAAAGGAACCTTTTAAAGTAGTAGCTGTTGCCCATTGAGCAGTTAAAGAAGTGTATTAGTGGGTTTGTCAAATGGATAGTTGATCATGTGATTAGTGATTAGAAATTAAAAGAAGTGGAAGTGAGGGAAGAAACTTGGTAGGGCACAAAATGTTAATAGTTAAGAGATGGGGTATTAAGTGGGTTCAGAGACAATTGTATGTAGCAATCATATAGTTTATATTAGAAGTATAGAGGTGGGGTGGCAGTATGCCACAAAACTATGAATATGGCTAGTAGATGCTAGTAAAACTGTTTAGGCATTGTTGAAGACTGCTTGTGAGGCATAAGATTCCGAGTGAAGAGAAATGGTCTGAGGATGTGGCAGGTTGAAAATGACAGTGACATTTGTCCTGGAGATGTACAGGAGTAGATACATTAAATTTACGTTTACATTCTGAATGGATTTCAGTAGTAGTGGCAAGTGGTTCCACAGTTTAGCTACACTATTTGAATATACAGTCACCTGCAATACTAGATTATTTGGTTATATTAATTAGTGATTTTTCTCTAGAGTGTCAAATTCTATTGGAGAGTAATGCTGTATTACATTGTTAAGGGCTGGGCAAGTTTCTGGCATATAGGGAAGTTTGTGTATTGTAGCTAGCTAAAAAGAGCTAAGTGATGTAGTTCTAACCAGTTTAATTCTGTGAGAGTTAGGCAGTGGCATATTCTTATTGTTATATCTTACTGCAGATTTGGCTATTTTATTATAACATTGCTCAAGTTTGAACAGTTGTGAGACTTGAAGGTTAGTAAGAAAGTCGAAAAAAACAGCTATATACAACACACAAACTTCTAGAAAAGCAAAGGAACCAAGTCAAAGATCCACATCAATTTTCTTTATTAAGCGCTTTTGTTTTGAAATAGAAACCTCATCAGAATACATAATAAAAACCTAGCATCCCATTTATGTGCTTCCTCAATTAACAATAAATTAGAAGCCCCACCTTCTTAAGGGTATACAAGACATATTAAAAGCATATATAGACATAACTATGAATATATTAAAATAGTAATAATATACTTATTCAACAGTTGACTTTGCATCAAATACCTATATATAAAAAACATACTTCTGTTAAATAAAAAATTCAGCTTTAAGTCTAAGTATGGAGCTAATAGAGATGGCATTGGTATATTATTACTATTTTTAATATATTCATAGTTATGTCGATATATGCTTTTAATGTAGGGTTGTGTGGTTTGTGTGCTTTGGGTGGAATGGTGTGTGTGTTATGTGGTGTATTGTGCATGTATGTTTGTGATTGTGGGTTTCAGTTTTGTGAAGGGTTCGACTTTATGATCTTGGGTTACTGAAATTCAGGATTTCAGTAATTTGAGATTATGAAGTGAAACCATGCATGTATATATATATATATATATATATATATATATATATATATGTATATGTATATATATATATATGTTTGTTTGTGTCTTTCGGCTTATCGAGGGTAGCCAGACGACACGCCCATTCACGCATGCCTCTGCACAGAAGACGCTCTAACTGAGAATCGAACGGACATCTTGCTGTGAGGCAACAACGCTACCGCAGCACCACCACCGTTTTTTTATATATATATATATATATATATATATATATATATATATATGTATGTATATATATATATATATATATATATATATATATATATATGTATATATATATATATATATATATATATATATATATATATGGTTCCACTTCATAACATCGAAAATTTAATTTCATCGAATTTCAAATCATCGAGACCAAATAGTCGAAAACTCATATCATCGAATCTCAAATAATTGAAAACTATAAAGCAAATAGAAATAACACTCCAGACACTGTTTACTATGTTTATGCAGGGGGGCAAGCCCCCTGCACCCCCATGTGGGGAGCTCTGCCCCCCACATCCCCCGTAATTAAATATACCAACTCCAAGGTTGCACTACAGTGGGGGTTAGGAAATTACCTTTTCTCCCACTGTAGTGTGACCTTGGAGTTGGTATATTTAATTATGGGGGGGGTGGAGCCCCCCCCACATGGGGATTGCAGGGGGGCTTGCTCCCCTGCATAAACGTAGTAAAAACTTTGTGGAATGTTATTTCTAGTTGCTTTATAGTTTTCAATGATTTGAGATTAGATGATAAATACATAACAGATACACTTTTAAAGAACTGTTCTTGTAATTCTTAATAGTTGAAACATATGCATTATTTTTATGTCTTATATGTATACATTGGTGTATTTTATACTGTATCTATTATGTATTTATACTATAATATATTGGGGTTATTTGAGGTGTACAACATGTAGGAAATGAGTTTTTATTAGATTTTTTAATGTATTTCTTAGTTATGTATTAGTTATGTATTTATATGTATTATAGTGGGTAATATTTAGGATGAATGATTTATGTGTGGTTATTTGACATTATTAGATGTAAATTGTAGGAATAGTCATTGGTAATGAATTATTCATGAACCCTGGATGTCGATTGGTTCAGTAATTAACTTTGTATTATAAATTTACTAGCAGTCTTGATAAAGTCTCCAAATGGTTGGAGACGAAAGCGCTTGATTTACTGGATGTATCTGATTTATTTTTATTTGTTAAATTAAAGTTCTCTTTTTTAAGCACTTCTTAGTTGCTTATTTGGAATTTTTTGTCTTTCTTCATCTCGTTGCAACCGAGGGCGTTTTTTTAGGATTAGGAATAAGTATATTGGGTCAGCCCAGGTTGGAAGGTTTGGAGACAAAGCCAGAGAGGCAAGATTATGTTGGTTTGTACATGTGCTGAGGAGGGATGCTGAGTATATTGGGAAAAAGATGCTAAGGATGAAGCTACCAGGCAACAGGAAAAGAGGAAGGCCTAAGATAAGGTTTATGGATGTGGTGAGAGAGGACATGCAGGTGGTTTGTGTAACAGAGCAAGATGCAGAGGACAGGAAGAAATGGAAACAGATGATCCAATGTGGCGACCCCTAACGGGAACAGTCAAAAGAAGATGATGATGATGAATTTCAGTGGGTGCGAGTGCAAAGCTCCCATGTCAGAGGGTTTAGAGAGCGAAGCTAAGTTTCTGGTCCTTTTAGCTGATCAGAAAAGTAGCATATTTGTTTCATTTATAATCACCTTATTTAGTTGTTTTTGGGTTTTAATGAAAAACACAGCATGTAAAGCATGATATATTTCATGTTGGTGAAAGTTCAATGGCGATGTAAAGGAATATAACCATATATTATATATATGTATACACACACACACACAGTAGATATAAAAAGTTTACACACCCCCTGTTAAAATGCCAGGTTTTTGTGATATGAAAACATTGGACCACAATAAATCATTTCAAAACTTTTCCCACTTTTAATGTGACCTATAACCTGCACAATTCGATTGAAAAACAAACAAATCTGTAGGGGAAAAAGTATAAAAAATAAAAAAATGTACAATACGTTGGTTGCATAAGAGTGCATACCCATAAACTAATACTTTGTTGTGTGTCTGCACCCTTAAACTAATGCTTTGTTGAAGCACCTTTTGATTTAATTATAGCATTCAGTCTTCTTGGGTACACACCTGCCATCAATTAAAGAGACTCTGATTAACCCCAATTATACAGTGACTGGCCATTAGCGTTCAAAAACAAGCACGCTGATTGGCCAGCCCAACCAGCGTGCATATTGTAAATCCGAGAATATACCAACGGGAAAAGGTTGTTTATACCACAGCTCAATATGGTCAGTAAACTGCGCTTTTGATGATATGAAATGTATGTATATCTAAAAAAGAATGTGTATCTGCACACACACACACACACACTGCAGTAATGCACTGAACCAAACAGGCCAGTTTTAGTAATTTTCTGGGAGTAGCTCACAGTTTTGTAGTTTAAAAAGAATACACTTCATTAGCTGTTACCTGAGAATGGAAAGTTCAGATACGCCACTAGGGAAATTTGGAAAATTCCACTCTACTTTTTTTAGTTCAATTTCCTAACAGGAAGAAAAACAATTCAGTGATCATTATGTTATTTGCTTGCTTAAACATTTTTTATCCAGTCTACAATAGTGAATGAGGCTCTGTCATTGTTTATTCAAAGTTATTAAATGTATTAATTTATCCATCCATTCATTTTATTTGAAAGCTGCTTTATCTTCTTAAAGTCAGGGGGAAGGTGGAGCCTGGTCTGGCAAGCAGCAGGCAAAACAAAGAGAGCTAATCCTGGATGGGGTGCTAGTCTCACACGCATGCACCCCCCCCTCCCCCCCCCCCCCACACACACGGTGAGAGCACCAATTTGGTTATTAAAACACCTTTTAGATGTGAGGAAAAAAATGGAGATCCTGCAGAAGACAAAAGCAAGCTCAGGAAATGCATGAAACTTCACATAGAAGGCACTCCAGCCAGGAAGTGTTGAGTACTTTATATTGTGAGCATGCAGTATTAATCACTGCACCATTATACCACCTTCTTAAATGCATGACAAAAGTAAAAAAAATAAATAAATAAAAATCAGTGGCGGTTAAATGTGCACCAAATGACCAAAATGATTTAAGAACTGTGCCAGGTAGTCAAAAATATAGCATCTGGCCCTAGAAAAATTCTGTAGCCATTAACACTATTGGCAAATACAGAAGAGGAAGCCCAGTTCCTCAGTGTTGCAGTTTAAGACTGAGACAACTTAATTCTTGTTATTGTTGTCGCTTGTGCTTATCAGCTGCTCTACCTTAAATGATAGCTGTAGGCAGGAGCAAAATTTTCTTGACCTCTTTTGCCGTTGTATAAGCAGCCAATATTATGATTTATTGCTTGGCAATAAAAACAGCAAGTGATATTTGCCTAATTGCCTGTCACCCATGACATACAAACGTCTGGACAGCAGGAAGTACACATGCTTATCCTACAGTGTCTTAATAAAATAAAAGCTTAACAAGACAAAATGTAGATGAGATGCAACAAAAGACCTTTGTAACTACTGTTCATGTTTGCTAAACCTTGCCGATACCTGGTCTGTTTCTGCACTTAACTGGTTTTGGTTGTAATATATTATATTTTTTAACAGATACATACAATTTCTAGCTCTTAATATGAATCTTTATATACCATTGAATCTAAAAGTGCTACTTTAGAATTTCTTCATAAGTCTTTCTAATAGCTACTTTAATGCTGCTTATTTCAGACTAAGGATGGCGAATGTGGTTCTGAGGAAAGCAACGGGCTTTCCTGATAGTGATCTTGCTACTTCCATCCAAATGCACTTAATTTTCTCAGTCTGCCTTCTCTTGGCTAGATTAACTTTTTTCATCTTTAGTGTTTAAATATTGCTTGGCATATTAATACAATTCAGACTTAATTTACTTTGTGATGGTTTGCCTGTTTGGCACACACTACAAAATTTTCCTGGGATGTTTATAACCAGCATCTTAAAAATATTATAAAAGTTAACATGGAACAGGGAGGAGGATACTTCCAGTGTGGGGATGTGGCCCTACTCCCTAATATTCAGATAACCGGTTAGAATTAGAACCCATTCATACATTTTTACTGGCATAGTTGCATATCTGAGATAAAATTCCTTATAAGATTAATGTGATACAATTCGATTACTTTTGTATAAATGTAAATTTGCCTGTGTCACAAGTAATGATTCAGTAAAGGTGTTTTAAAAGAAAAAAATTCCTTATGTCAGTACTATTACTGCCCTCCTCTCCTTTCTAGATTCCATAAACCTTGCATGTGACTCTGGCAAAATTGTAAAGCCTTTGATACTGTTTCCCACCCCTTATTATTATCCCAACTCGTCTCCCTCAACCTCTCCCCTCCTACTATCACCTGGTTCACTAGCTACCTCTCTGAAAGACAGCAAGCCGTAAAATGGAAAAACTCACACTCTTCTTTTCTACATACCCTTACCGGTGGTCCCCAAGGTTCCGTCCTCAGCGCCCTCCTCTTTAACATTTTCATTAATAATTTCCACCAGTCTCTGTCTGATACCACACTAATCCAATATGCTGATGATTCATTTGTTCAGCAGACACCCTCGCTGAGCTTCTTCTCAGAACTCAGTTAGCGTTCTCTAATACCGAATCACAGATGTATTGTAATCACCTTGCCTTACATGCCAATAAAACAAAGTTAATGATCTTCTCCCCATCCAAAAACACCAGCATAGACAAAAACTCATTTACAGTAACTGCTCAGAATACTAGCCCTATCAAAATAGTGTCACATACCAAACTGCTCGGTGTCATAATTGATGAAAATCTGAAGTTTGACATCCATATTTAAACTAACATAAACAAAAACTCATCAAAAGCTACTCCTGTATAGACACAATTGGTACCTTACCCCCTCCACCAGACACACCCTTACCTCTACTTAACTTCTACCCTCTCTTTTGTATAGTGCCCCCTATTCAGTAAACCAGGGGTGTCCAACCTTTTCAGTTACAAGGGCCGCATTGAGTCAACAGAAATGGTCTGGGGGCAAATGGCAAGTGTGGACCAAAAAAAAAAAAAAAAAACAACGCATCATAAAATAAAGAGCAAAAGACCCCTGGTTTATGCGGACTAATACAAAGTCAGCCCACTGGCTGTATTGTAGGTGAATTTGAACAATAAATAAATTAATAAATGCATAATATTTGCCCTAAAATTCAATATCTCATTCTAATTATTAAAAAAACAGTTAAATCTAACATCTTAGTTTATGACCTCCCAAAGGATACCATTATGCTTTTCTTGACATTTATAGTTTTAGTCCATGGCTTTAACACCAGTCGTCTGTCTGTGTGTGTCAGCCCCTCCTGGAGAATATTTGTGTCAGTGTGAGATTCAATGACCGCTCCTAATTTGCGATCTACAAATTCATTCAGTCAGCCACAGACCACTGTCAGCCTCGATTTCTCAGAAGTAAATACCAAAAAGGAGCTGTCCAAGGACTGATACCAGAGAGACTACACTTGTGACTGGCCTCTTTGTAGAGGTGGACTCCCCAATTCCAACTTCCTGGGGCCTGTCTGTAAGCCAGCTGGCTATCCACCGGGTGACATATGGGTTTGTACCCAACCTCCTGTGTTTGTCAACAATGCCAGAGAGGGGTATTGTGTCAAATGGCTTCATTTTTTTTTTAGCGGTTTCTTCTGACCCTTCCTCCTCCCTAGTTTCCTCTTTGAGCTTTGGCACTCTCCCATACTGCAGCAGTGAATATAAGGACATAGTACAGTTGTGTAAAATCTTACCATAATGGTAGGTGTCCTTGCCTTCACTATTACAGTATTCGCTCCCTTCCTCCACCCCCCCCCATAGTTCTTTACCTTCCAGGATGTACACTGTACAGATTACCTCTTGGGTTCCTAGGACTGGTGTTCCTCCTGGTGCAATCAGTTCTGTTTTTGGTAAGCCTGAACGTCATGTTTATGCCCTCCATTATGCAGGGTGTGTACGGTGATGTTTGACATACCTTTTTAAATTCAGAACTCCTTGAAGACTGGCCGGATGTCAGGCTTTTGTGGCAGGGAATCTCCATATAGTTAAGAATACTGTCGCAGTGAAGTCAAGGACATCTACCATTATGGTAAGATTTTACACAACTGTACTTTCCCATGTCTTCACACCACAGAAATACACATATTGCAGGTTAAATTACATACAAAAATACAAGTCATTTCACAGTGCAGTTTTTCTGTTACATATTTTACAAAGCTAACAAATGTGTTATCAAACCAGAAATAAAAGTATGTCTCTATCCTGGCAACACAGGCCCATGCAGGAAAATGAGCTGTCTTTGCTTAAACTTAAAGCCATGGTGCAGCTAAGTGTTGCATCACTGGCCCAGTCCCATCTATCCTCCTATGAAGGTCTTTCATTCCGCTATTATATTTTAAAATTTACAGGCTCTGTGTTAGTAGTGCATAGATAGAGTTTTCTTGCAGTTTTAATATCTATCCAGGTTACCTACTCAATGCCAACATTTTTCTGTACATTTCTGTAGAACACTTGCATTCTAAAAGCTGAACTTAACTTTGTATATGCTTCTGTGTGTTCGCTTCAGAATAATGCATGGCTGTATTGGGATAGAACTGTAGACTGGTAGAAAACAAAGCACTACTAGCTTATTATTCTCCATACATTAATGCATAGGTCTGGGCTGTTTGGATATCTCCAGGTTATTTTCCCATCTAACCTGACATTTTTCTATGCAGGCAAGTGAAATTGATTAATACACCAGAGACAGTACATATGTAAAATCACAAGGTTTATTAAGTGAGACATAAACCAAAACTTCAGCCCACATGACTTTGCAGCTTCAAAACAAGACAGAGTACCTTAACTGCTTCTAAATAGCAAGGTTCAGTTCACACAGCACAATTCAGGAAAAATGAAGTCTTTTAACACACTCCAAAGCCCAAGGTAGCAGCCCTTTCCCAGACCCAACTTTCAGCTCAAAGAAAAAACATCCACACATTTAAATCAACAGGTAGCCCCCAAATGAGATGTCACTTGATGCTTCCAAGCTTTCATTAAAACACTACTAACGGACATCACAGAGTGAAACACCTGCGCCTTACTGTCCCTGATCACGACTGGTGTAGCTTCCCAAATGCAAAATTACAAAATGTTACAAAATGTATCGCAAAGCACACTAGACTAGTGCAACCCTAATTTAACGTTATAACCTTGCCATACACTGCAGAATCCGAAACGCTCCTGTTGAAATAATTGCCTTCACTAATTTACGTCTACACATCAAATGCACTCGTTACATAAGTGATGTAGTGTAAACTCACAAAATTACTTGGCTTACCTTTTGCTATGTTGTAGTGTAGTCAGTGTGTACTGTACTCCGAAATAAAATTAATCCTCTCTCCACGATCTCGCTCCTACCTTCACCATAACTATAAAAAACGACCGAACGGTGTTTTCGCGCATGCGCATACCAGGGGAAAGACGCTGGTATGAAAAAAACGTAAAAAAAAGAAAGTTGGCGCATGCGCAGAACAACAAAAGTACGCGGACGTGTAAACACACGGAAAAAAAGTTAAATTAAAATTAAATTTAAATGCGGCCCTCAGAGCTCTTCCATGCGGCCCGCGGGCCGCGGGTTGGACACTCCTGCAGTAAACTTTAGCTGACATTACAGGCCAAGCTAGAAGCCTGTTACAATAAAATCTCCAAATTTGCCACCAACTCAAAAAACTCAGCTCATCACTGTCTCTCTCTCCATTCCTTGCACTGGCTCAAACTTCCTAACTATTTCAAATTCCTCAAACTTACTATTGCTCACAAGCTTATATTCAAACCCTCCAGCTGTCCCTCTGTGTCCATCTCTCAAACTCCTTACATTCCCAACTGCTGACTTAGATCAGAAGACCACACTCTCCCCCTTCAACCCCCTGGCCACCTACTACTATCCTGCTGCTTAGCTAATCTCTGGAATTCTCTACCTGCCCCCCTTTGAAATATTCAAAGCCACTGAAAATTCAAAACTCTTCTCCAATCACACCTTTTTTCAAAGTGGGAATGTTCCTGTACTCCTACCACATAACTCCTTAATACCATCTCCCAATTCGTTACCAGCTTACCATCTACCACATTGCTGTCTTACCTTTTGCCTCTACTTCCTCTCCTACCATGCACCTCATTAACTAATCCTAAAACCCACTTCTTCCTCCACTATAACACATTCTCTACCTCTCCCACCACTCCTTTGGTGGGGTGGGGGGGTGATTGTTTTATATACATTCTTTAGTACCTTTACTTTGTAAATAACAACTTGACTATATTATCTCATTTTGTAAATAATTACCTAGAATTTAGAAATGACATGTCTCCTTCTTATTTAATTGTATATTACCTTATGTATGCTTCTATTATGCTACTACTTTATGACATTTGTATAATTGTCAATATTCTGTGTGCCATTATTCTGTGGAGCTTTTCTCCCTAGGCCTCCACTGAAATCAGGCTCTTCCAGGCCCAATGGACTATCCCGATCATCAAACTGTAATAAATAAGTAAATTTTTGTATGATGTGTGGAACAAGCTTGTTATGCACATGAGTAATTGACATGACATTGCATTATTATTCCAGGGTTACAAACAAACCAAGAAAACAAGTGCACTACTTTCCTTACAAATACAAAGTAGGTAAGTAATAGAGGATTATGATCTGGTCTCTGATCATTAATAAATTATATATTCAAGACATTGATGCCAAGAAATATGCTGTTGAGGTGAATCTTGGAAGTCATGCCAAGAACACGTAATAAGAAATATGACTGGAGATTCTGTCATAATTCTGTAGAGTATGTGCTTTATTGACTCCATGTGCTACCATTTACAAAAATAGTGTAGGGTTGTTTTACAAGCTTTGAAAACTATGAACTGGCTAGTGCTGTTGGCATACAGACAGCGGGCAAAAGAAAAATGTTCTTCTCTAGAACTAACAAATAACTCTAAAAACTGTGAAACACTTTAGTCTGCCACTCTTTTGTTTAAAGCTGAGACAGAGCAAAGCATCCCAACAGCTTTTAAAGCCAGTTTAGCTTTTGACCTTTTTTAGATGCAATTAGTCTCTAGCATAAAATCTGATCTTAACATCTTTTAGGGGTGCTTAACAAAAGCTGACAGCAGAAAGCTGCTTAACAAGAGCTTATCTTTTTCCCATTTTTATAACTTAATTTCAGGACTACATGCACTTGAAGAGTATTAACGTGCATGAATAAGTAGGATGGCAAGTAAACAAATACATTATTTTCTTACAAAGTAGATGGGTTACCAATGTAATATGTACATGTATATGTATAGATAGACAGATAGATGAATCACTGTCATATCATTTGAGAGAATGGCAGAATATCGTGCCAAAAAGCTTGACCGCCCATAATATTAAATATAAAGGGACAACCTATTATGCAGGATCATGGCACAGCAGGGATTGGGATATTGCTTCTTTCCCCAGTGTCGTGCAATCTTTGAGTTGCTATGCAAGCAATAATGCCTAACACGGTTTGTGTTATTATGTAAATAGCAGCTGCCAAGGGGTGTTATGAGACCCAATGCTTCAGGTGGAGGGCCTTTTCACCAGTGGAACGGCATTATTTACACAGTAACACACACACCCTGGTGGGCATTATTGCACTTGGAGAATGGGCTCTCAGTAAAATTGTCATATTTTACTTATTTATCTTTCATATTACTATATCATTATTATTATTTATATTTTTGATGTAAAATTGTTTGCCGTCATAGTTTTTCAAACTTGCTGTAGCATATGTACATAAATTGAGTTGGAGGAAATAGTTTACATCCAAAATGTAAGATTTTCAAAAAATGTCCAGATATTTACCTATTTTTTTAGTCCGTTACATATTACAATTTGTGTTTTTTTGGCAATCTTTGGGGATTGAAGTGAATAAATAATGTCATACATTTGAATTTCAGACAGTATTTCTTTCAGAAAATGCATTCTAAAACAATGCCTTTTTTTCTACAACTTCCTAATTTTATACCAGCAGTGTTTAAAATCTGTTCCTTTTTTCCACCTTTTGTTCCTCCCATATCTCTCAACCTCTAAGCAAGAAATCTAGACAAATTAGAAAATAATGGGGGAGAGGCAATGCTTGAAATTAGGGGCAGATTTTAAATATTGCTGTTGTAAACTTAGAAGGTTGCTATAATATCAGGATTTGTGTTGGCCTATAGGGAAGGGTCAATGACACCCATAGCCTTTGGTATTCCGAAAACACCTAAGTGTCATTGACCCTCCCTATAGGCTTATAATATCAGGACACAATAGTATTACATACCCTCTTGGTATTTTTATTGACTGGATGGTTAGGAAGGCATTGACCCCCATAGATCATATTTTAATTGATTCCTGGGATTTTTTAAGAAAGGTAAAGAATGAGTTTTATAGTAATGATGTGTCTTTTTCCACGGTGGATGATATAGGTTTGGAATTCTTTCAAGAAGTTTTAGTAGCAAAAACAAACCTAAGTGGTAGTATGATTAACTTTATTTTGGAACTGATGGAAATTGTTTTGAAAAATATTTTTTTTACCTTTGGAGGGGAATTTTATAGACAAGTAAAAGGAGTAGTAATGGGTAATAGTTGTGCCCCTATTTTTGCTAATCTTGTTATGTACCAATGGGAAAATCATTACATTTTTAAAACTTCTTATAAAGGGAATTGGTGTATTTATCTGAGATTTTTAGATGATTTATTCATTTTATGGAAAAATAAGGGATCACATGAGAAATTCCTTGAATACATAAATGGATCGTGTGAAAATTTAAAATTCACTGGTACCAATAATCACCAACAGATTAACTTTTTAGATGTGAACTTAAGGACCCTTACACTAAAAGTTTTCAATCTAGGGTCTTCAGGAAACCCACTTTTTCCAACGACTACCTGGAATTTTCTAGTAACCACCCTTTTTTATCAAAAGAAACATTGTTAAGGGTCAGATGGTTAGGGTGGTTAGAATGTGTTCCAAGTATAGTTTTGTGGAAGATGAAACACAACAGGTTTTGGAAATGTTCCTCACTAGGGTTTACCCAGTTGACCTTTTAACCCATATAAGGGAACAAGTTATTAGTGAATGGGATCTCTGGTATAAACCTTTACTAGGGTCAGCTGAAGAAATAATAAACAAAAATCAGGATGAAGGAAAGAATTTTTCTCTGGCTATGGTACTAACATATGGTGAAACCTCAGGCAGTGTCAAAAATATTATTAAAAATAATAGGACTATGTTTAAGGGTAACAAAGATTTATGTTCAGTTATTGGTGTTGAACCTTTGTTTACTTATAGGGTAAATAGTAATTTAAAATGGTTACTGGAAAATACACACCAGGTGAAGTTCAGTAAAAATAAAAAGAAAGGGACTTTTAGGTGTGGGGCCTGTGATTACTGCAGTTACATTAATGAAGTCCCTAAGGTAAAATTGGGTCCCTATGATATGGAGGTCACATTTTCTTCTGGATCATGTACAACAACATGTGTAGTTTACCTGGCTAGGTGTAAAGATTGTGGCCATTTTTACATAGGGAAAACAGAAAGGAGGTTAAACCGTAGGATTTACGAACATTGTTACAGTATTGCAAAAAAAGATGAAAAAAATGCACTGTACAAACATATTAGTATAAACCATCCCCACTCTTTTAAATCTGGTATTTTAGAAGTAGTTAGCAAGGATTTTAGAGGGGGGGGGTTGGACTAACAAATTATTAAGGGCAGAAGTTAGGTGGCAATTTAAACTTAATGCCACAGAAACCCCCAGGTATTAATGAATGTATTAGCATTAAACCTGAACTAAAGTTCAGGGCAACAAAATTATGAATTTTTTCATATACATTTTAACCTTTTCTACCATGTTTTTACATATTTAACTATTTATTTATTTGTTTATACAACAGACATTTGAAGGTATTGGCTCCTTTGCGTATTTGCACAGCCTTTTTAATCTAGGCATTTTTTTAAACATTTAAAGTATTGTCACTTTAAATTCTAATTATTGTCCATTTGAATCAATTATTTAATTAACTTTTTGTATAAAAGGAAATGAAATTTTGGTGTTTTTGTTCTGAGGAAGTCATTTGACGAAAGCGCTTGACTGATTGTGGATACCTTTGTGGACATTTTTGTGGATTTTCTGTCTTTTCATTAAATTTGTTTTGGGTAGTAGTACATCGGCTCCTGAGTGGAATTGTGATTTTATCTGTGGTGTTTTTCCACTCCTGCACTCCGTTGTGGTTATTTGTGTACTATGGAGCCACATGTTTTATTGTATTCTTGGCTGTAAATGAGCAAGTGTTACAGAGCGCTTTTTTAGAACAATAGCTTTAAGAGCTTAACCACAAACATCACACCAAACTGGATTCTGTTTAGTGGGTAATAAGAAGAATGTAGGTACTTTGTATAGATCTGCTGTTTATTAATATACCATTAATACATTTTTGTGCTTTAGTCAAATTTCATTCCTTCTACAGTTGTGTTAACTCATAAAATCCTCCTTGCAAGAGAATGTTTTACTGTAAACTATTTTGTGTAGGTTAAACTAAAATGATGCTTATCAGTTTTCTGTGTAAACTCCTGCTTTTTCTACTCTCCTATCAAAGTTAAAATTAAATTAGCTGTGCATACCAGCTCTCTGGCTTAGAGGAGTAAAGCCTTGACTATGGTCTGGCTGATCTGAGTTCAGTTACTGGCTTATGTGCTGGATGGCCTGCCCAGGAAAGAGGGATGAATTACTAGGTAGAGCCTGCTTACTTCCCTCTAAGAGTAGGGTCAGAAGCTCATGTTCAGGGTGTGAGCTGCATGTAGAATCCCTGGAAGGACTGAAGATCACTGGAGAACTTTGGCTTCAAGAGGGTAGGGCCACTGAGAGGTTGCTTCTCATGGGAGTGGAAGACATAACCCTTACTTATGTTCTTTACAAACCATTCCTTGGTACATAACAGACATGCTAAGGAGAACACTTATGTCTTATAGGAAAATCTTCAGGTTCCCTGAATATAGATATTGGCCCTATTCCTAGTGCTCAACTCCGTACCACTAAGGAAGGATGAATGGACTATGTAGGGATCTAGCTTTTGAGTGAATGAATAGACTGATTCTGTGAGTACGACATAGGCTTGACAGTCACCTGGGACTCAGGAGTAAAAAACAATTAGAAAAATGTGAAACTTCATACTGTCAGAAACCTGATAAACTGCAAATGTAAAAAGAATTCTAACATCAGAGATCCTTGTTGTGCATCCTTGCTAGCAATCATAATTCTGCAAATTTCTGGATGCTGCTATATTGAGAGATGCATGAATTTTGCAATACAGTCCATAATGCCATGTGCTATGTATACAGGCATCTATCTGTAGTGCACTACAGCTTTTATGTTTCGCACTGTTCAGATTATTGATCTAGCTGTTTTTGCTGAAGTTCCTATATTGTAAGGTCTTATAAATCAAGTAAGTATTCATTTGGCTATCAGATTAGCAGCCAGGACCTACACCAGCATTATCTGCATTGTCTTGGAAAGGAGCATGATATCAACCATTGACATTAAATGGTAAGGTTGTAATCCTACCACTTGGCATTGCTGTGGAAAAAAAGTTTTGGCTTTACAGTCAAAAATATTTGAGACTGTTGAGAGGTTTTTACAAAGGGACAGGAAGGAATGTCCTCTATGCAGTATCAGTCATAGAATGAAGTATCTGCAAAGACCAAAACATTGCAGGTAGGTCACAGTTTAGTCCTCCTGAAGGTAAGTTCATTTAAAAAAGGGCACTGTGAACTTGTATGTGGTGACATCATCCCGACTAATGAAGATTCAAGCCCATGCCAGTCCTCTACCTGTTAGAAGAAGAGAAGCCTGGATGAGACCTTTCTCTCACACATTGGAGGTACATCCTGGAGTTCCAATGCTGTTCATCCAACAATTGATTAAGTGCAGCATTTGGCCAACCAACCTGATTAAAAGGAGCAGCTACTTGAGTGTCCTGGTCATAGATTGATGGTATTCAGGGTTGAGATTTCCAGTCCTAGGATCTCTTACCAGTACTAACTCAACCATTCAGTCCTGGTGAAGGGTAACCTTTCAATGCTCTCAGGCCAGAGTTTACAATTCAAGACCTAGACATCAAACAGATATTTGTTACCTGCACTTTAGTTATATGCTGTTGTGGCAGTTTGAGTTGTGGGAGTGAGAAGGTGCCTTTAAGAGTATGGTCGCATGTCAGCAGTGGACTTGTCATAAGCCTGTTTCCCCCATTGCCCTCCTTCAGAAGGTAAGAGCTCATAGGCTCCATGTATCTGACATTTGGTACATCACCTGCATGCTTGCTTTCAGGCAAGACTTGTGCTTGAACCCAGAGTTAGAGATTTTTTATTTATTTAAGAGGGTAAATGAGCAATCCTTCTCAGACATTTATTAGCCTTGAGATAGCCAACAAGGGTAAGGACAAATACTATCCATATATATATATATATATATATATATATAAGTAAATTACCCAGAGAAGCCCCTCAGAAGTGGAGACCATTGAACAGGATTGAACTTCAGATCCTGTGACTGAGTTAGAAGTTTTACCACTAAGTCACACTGCTGCCTCCTGCTGGTTGTGGGACTCCCTTTCTGTTGTACACTGGTGAGAGAGGTCAGAGAAGCTGGAGGCCACATTCTTCAAGACAGGCAAAGACAGTGAGTCTGTTCACCCTTTGCCCCACCAGATGACATTTTCTTTAATAAGACATTAATAGTTATATGATCCAGCATATACTTGCCTCGTGCCATTCTTCATTCCCCCTAGAATTACTTTGTACTACCTTGCCAGTTATCTAGGGGGAAAAAACTGAGGAGCCCTAGGTCATATGCTGTTGTGGCTTTGGAGGCACCCTGACTGTTCCAGTAGCTGCTAAGAAGATGGAAAACCTTTACAAGCTCCCACATGTGGGTAGGGTTTCTGTTGATTTTTATTGAGGTGACACTTTTATTTCTTTAATGCAGCACAAGGCACTAAGAGAGAGCAGCACTTTGTTGCTCTGATACCTGATAGGCAGTCTAAGACTATAGACAAGTGAGGTAAGAGTGTATACACCCCTACAATGCTGGGATTTGGGGCCTTCATCCGTCTATATCACTTTCCACCCTAATATCTCTCTTTCTTTCACCCTTATTGCCTGTCAGCACACTCCTGACCAGCTGGCCCATTTATTTTCCTTCACCAGGGAAAGGTTGACTAACAAACCAGGGAAAGGTTGACTAACAAGGGCTATCATTTAGACAGCCCTCTGGGAAGTTCACATTTTTCTTGATTTCACCTCAGCCCTAGCTGCACTTTCTTGCTTAAGTGCAGGAAAGAGGTGTGCAATGGGCCATTTGCAGAGGACATCCCCTCACCTTGGTAAAAGGTATTTTCTCCCAATGGCCCTGCCCTCCCCCTCAGAGCATAAGCTGTTCTCTCCTGTCCACCAGAGAGATTGCACTACCTAGGGTTGACCCTGAGTGTGTACAAATCCTGTGGGAGAAGCAAGTAACTACACTCTTCACTCCCCCCCCCTTTTCCTGGCTTCTCCAGTGCATGGACTACTAACTGAACCTCAGTCACCTGGCTACTCCCATTCCTATACACTGCAGAGCCAAATTTACCTTTCTTCTAAATTTTTGCCTTCCCTAGTGACTCAAGGATTAGAAATTCGTGAAGACCTCCTTGAGTTTGAGCTCATGGAGGACCTTGTTCATAAGTACTGATTTTCATGATGTGCTGCCATGGAGCCAGCTGTAATTTCAGCTATGCCAGTCATTTTGCTAGGGCCACAGACCATACCTCTCAACTGTGTCTAGTAGTTTGCAGAATATCTCTGAATTTGCCTTATACTTTATTTTACCCTGTCCATCATAAAATTTCCGAGTTTCTGGTAAATCACTGATGATTGCAGTCAGTCAGTAATGCCAGACATTTAAGTCTCATACTTTTTATTTTTCAGAAAATGTATGTTGATGCAAAACAATCCACTTATGATGTACTAACAAGCTCAGAAAAAAGGCCAAAACACAACATGTCTACGGCTAGTGGTGTTTGGCTTTACTGGCCTGAAGGTACCAGTGAAGACTTAAAAAAAAAAATAAATAAATAAACAAAACATCTTGGGCATTCAGAAGCCACGTAGCTGAAATATTGGTATGCCCTTAAAGTGCCATTTGCCAGTATTCCACGGGCCTCCATTACAGGAAGTTTGAGGCATTATACAGTGAAGACTCCAGCTTGGTTGGGTCTTTCCTGTAGTTTTTACTCAGTTGTTTGTCTGTGACCTTTTTTTCCCTTTTGTTTGAATTTCATTCACAATGGTTGGATGTCCATTAAGCCTAATGTATATTTTCTTCTGAAAGCGATTTACAAAATTTTCCTGAAGCATTCCATTTGTCTCCCTGTTTTCTTTGCCACAACAGAAACCAGGACAAAGAAAGCCCTTTGCACACTGAATGCCCACCTGCTCAAGCACTAACTGAAATTAATCTGCAGGTTTAGAAAGATTGACCAAGTACTTTTGGAAAAGAATGGCTCCTAGATGCCAAGCAGATGCTTTTCAATTGGATTGCTAACTACATTATCTTTTGCAGTCAGACTATGAATGAACTACTGGTGAATGCAGTGGTCAGAGTGCACTCCTTGAGAGGAGTTCCTGCCTTCATTTCTTGCTTCTGCAATGCCTTCACTGCAAACATTCATGATGCAGCCACTTAGTCTTTGGTGCACACCTTTACCAGGCATTACTTGCTAAAGCACTTCTTCACAGTCATACCATTTTTAGTGCAAATGTACTTCAGAATTCAGCCTTCTGAACATGGATCCTTAAACTGTCCTTCAATCTCTTTCACCACAGTGGTTAATTCTTGGTATTCCACCCAAACAGAAGCCCATCAAGGAGAGTTCTGCTTGGTAAATGTAACATATATTGTAACATCGTAATTAATCTATGAGAACATCCTCCTTTATGTATAAGAGATACCCTGTATCCCTCTGTGGTTGGAGGGGACATTCATCTAACCTTAGCTATTGGAAATAACTGCAGTTTAAGCAATTAAACCCCTGTATGTTACTGGTTGGCAGTGTTGATTCAGATCTTTACTTTTACGTCTTGATTTGTAGGGAGATGCTGAGTAGTGGCTTAGGATAAACTGACAGGTCTTAAAGAATCTGATATGTGATGTCGCAGCTTGTATTAGAATGGGCTCACTCACATTGCCAAGCAGGGGATCTTCTAGAAATCTGCAGAATTCCATGTAGCAGAAAGAACAGTATCAACTAAGTATTCAACAAGGAGAGACCTGCTGTAGAGCAAACAGATACAGTAAGAACATATCTGTTACACCATTTTTCATTTCATCAGTACACATTTGAAAATACTGCAATAGTATGGTGCTGTGTTTTGTGCTGGTTTGTTATACTGTATTGTTGCACTGTAGTAATCCATTATTATACAATGCCTCCTCTAAAACGTGCACGCTGATTGGCCAGCCCAACCAGCGTGCCCGTTAAATCCTCAATATACTAACGGAAAAAGGTCCGTCGCCCAGACTTTTTCCGTTAGTATAAACTACTCGCTATGTTAAAAGAGTTTAACATAGCGACACAGGTTTAAAAAGCAACGCAGATCTCCGTTGTTTTTTAAAGCTGTCTCGCTATGTTAAACTCCTTTAACATAGCGACACAATGTAAAAGCAACGGAGATCTTCGTTCTCCGTTGCTTTTGCCCAACTCTGATGTACTGCGTAGGCATGCGCAGTACATCAGAACTGCCGCTGAACACCAGACAGCCGCGAAGGGCAGCAAAGAGGCATTATACAATGCCATTATTTAAGAAAAGTAATTATTTCTTTTCTTAAATAATGTCATTATAATAATAACCACTTCTGGGTGTGGGTAATGCTGGATTTACCCACGGTTGTCTTTGTTTGGACCCTCGGCCTCGGACCAAACCACGCCAACCATGGGTAAATCCAGCATTACCCACACCCAGGCGTGGGTTATTGCTATATGTGGCAAGGTAGTAGTAAACTTGGTGTTTACAGATTCATTGATATTATTCCACTGTGTTGAGCCTTTCATAGAGAAAGCAAGAAGCAGCAAGTTTCCTCATGAAATGCAGAATTTAGACACATCTCTGTATATTCTGTCCTGGAACTGTTTTTATTTCTCTAGTGCTAGATGGGCATTCTTGCTGATCATCTGTACTCAACTGGCATTTTCTTTGTTTTCATGGCCATGAGGTTACATGTTAGGACTGAACTGTAATTCATGCGCATACCTCTCAACTGTCCCTCATTTCGTAGAACACCCCTGATTTTGCCTCATATTTTTGCCTTATCCCTCATAAACTGATTTTCTGATAAATGAGAGGATTACAGTGTCAGTAATGCCAACCATTACAGTTTTATACTTCTTATTCAGAAGTACATGTTGATGCCAAACTCGTTGTTCTGTTATCTTTTGAAAGTAAATTAGACTTGGATTGTCCCTGAGTTTGGGCCTTTATCCCCCAGCTGGTTTTGATTTTGTCCATAAGCTATGAGTTTATTTATTTAGTAAGTTATTTAGTTTACTGGATAGTAAACTCACATGTCTGCTAAATGCCATGACATGGACTAGCAATATTTTTCCTGCTGTTGTCATGCTTATGGTGGTAAAGGATGTAGGGTGTAGCCTTTTGCTATCACAGCTGGGAATAAAAATCATGTCTAAATTGTGCAAATATAGAATGGTACACGCACATGCAATATGCATAAAAGTACATTATTGCATAGTGCGCTGCTTATATACAGATTTTCAGTAGTAGTTTGATGAAACAGAGTCTGGTTTTACACGCTAGATGTCAAAGTAAGTAAAAGTTAGACTTGCAGGGCAATAATGGAGTAATGGAGAGAATGTACTGTAAAGAGAATCATCACAAAAAGATTTGGCTCTGACATTGGTAAAATACCTGCTGTTCATTTTACAATATGGAATTTGTCACTTCTTAGGTATGTCAAACCCTCACTCTTCACAATGATGTGAGCTGTCAAGACATGCCACTAGTAAAAGTAATTCTACAGGTTGGTTCAGTGCTTGATGAAATATCAGCTAGAATATGTTATTTCTTCACATATTACACAGTGACACAGGCAGACATACAGTTATTAAATAGCAAACAAACCATTACATAGATTTTTTCCTTTTCACCTATTATACATATGTGGTGGTGCTGCGGTAGCGTTGTCGCCTCACAGTAAGACGTCCTGTTCGATTCTCAGCTAGAGTGTCTTCTGTGTGGGGACATGCGTGAATGGGCGTACCTTCGTTGAAGGTTGTGCGTCAGGGCCGGGAACTCGGCACATAAAAACCTACTGCCAATCATTAGCGGACCGGAGTTCTGCTGTGGCGACCCCTAACTGGGAAAAGCCAAAAGACACAACATACATATGTAGTATATTTGTTTTTTTTTTTAAAACAAGAAATATCTTTATTAAACTCATCACTTATGACATAGGCAGTCATACATTTATATAAATGAAAACAAACCATATTGACATATTTTCAGTTGCAGACATTATCCAGACATTTCCAGTCAAAGATTACATAGCTCATTTGTCTGCCAACTTTTAAACCTCATTCCTCCTCCAAAGTGTTAGTCAGCATATATTGCTCCCACAATTTCCAATTTTTCTATGTAATTTGCTCCTACCCTTTTCTAAAGATCCTGTTTCCAGTTGTTGTTTCTTTGTTACTATGTTCACTACTTGTAGTACAGTTAGTTTAGTCTTGAATGTTTATTTTCTAGTAATTGTTTTTTTGACACCCACCAGAGTTAGACTCAGCAAGGCCTTACTATATCTAGGCAATTCCAATTCTGTGCCAAAGCTCAAAAAATAATTTCCCTAGTTAAACCAGTTTGCACACCCATTATTTCTGATACAGTAGTCTGCATGGAATTTTTAAAGTCTGCCAACTCATCACACTCCAAGAAATATGTTCCAAATAACTCTTTCTTCCCTATCACACCTCCAGCATTTGCTATGTACCCGAGGAAAAATTCTTTGTAGACTACTTGGGGGTATAAAAATTTCTATGTAAACACTTCCAAGCAAAGATCCTAAATTGTCTCGACTTTGTTGCATGTTTGGGAGACACACATATACCCCATTGTTTCTCTGTGGATTGCTTATCCAATCTCTTCTGATCTCCTCTGATTGATTCTTATAGTTATAATGCAATATTTCATATGCTCTACTATTTATCCCTTTTAACAGTAGCTTCTGTTGTAGATTCTACTAAAAACCCTACCTGTGCTGGTCTTTCACTTAGGAGTCCCCTTTTTCTTTCTTGTTGCTTATACTCTAATGTCAGTATTTGTGTGACACCCCTGCACTGGACCAGTAGTCAAGGAGACTCAATCCTTACCACTGGCAACAGCTAAGGGACATACACACTGGGAGAATGACAAGTACACACACAGTAAAGTGCAATTTCCCTTAAGAGCACACAGAGATCACAGTTAATCTGGGGCTGGTTTCTCCCTCTTTCTCTAGATCCCCAGTAAGACTCCCCACTGGGACAACTATAGGTTAAGATCTCAGCTGATGGGCCAAGCCAAGACCTCCAGCACCCTCTCTGTCCAACCAGTGCTTTGTGTCCCTGCCCAAGTAGCTGGCACACCCACACTTTGAGATTTGGTTTATATACAAACTGCACACACACACACCTGGGGAAGGGTGGCACAGGTTTACTAGCTATGTCCCTTTCTGCCCAAACTATAAGGTAGTTTCCACACTGCCACCAACCCCTGCTTATCGTCTACTATAAGGTCCCTACAAAGTGTGTCCAATCCTACTTTGTAATGTTACTATTAATCCAAATGGTAGTCTGACCAAGACTTGCAAGGCTATTCAGGAGTGGCCAGTACAGTGTCACCAAATACATATGCAAGTACTCCTAAGAGTTTAAATATCTGTAAGCAAACCAGCCACAATTAAAAGGTTTAAATATATTTAATAATAAATAATAAAAGAACAAGACAATACTCAGTAACTCAGCACAGTGACTTCAGAGTACAAAATCACAGGAAATATTTTAAAACAGCATTGCAGGACAGTTTCAAATACAGAAAACATCTAAAATAATATTTACTATTTTCCTATCTACATCTAAGAGAGGTACTATGACCTGAATCTTACTTAGACAGGCAAGTGCAGATGATGATGATGACTGGATGTTCTTTCTAGGTCCAAGATAAAATACAAAATGCACAGTCTCTCTCTCAGAGAGTTCTTAAATTAGTATCACATTTTACTGGTGGGATAGCCTGGATGACATCACATGTTTGTCACCTGACTTCAGGTCCCAAGCTAAAACAAAAAATAATAGAATTTTAACAACTCTCTGTTAAAAATACATATCTCTCAGATGTGTGCCAGATCTTGGAAGCTGTAAAACAATAAAACTCTTAACATATTAAACCTAGTAATTACTTTTCTTTCAAGACAATGGAAAAACCTCTAAATCTAGACATTGTGTCTGCTATTGTATTGAACTGAAACTGAGAGATAACATCTTTTGCTTATGGCCCAGCTATCAATTAACTTAACATCAACTATTCTTAAGTTCTGCAAGTTAATCTTCTGTGTTCCAGCAGAGTATGATGTAGTTGCATTCTTTTTTTTTTCCAAATATTTTATTGACTTTCAAAAAGACAAAACATAATTTCTACTAGAATACAAATGAAACAAAGACAAACTATATTCAATATGTACATATGGCCTATATGAAAAAAATGAGAATAACTTAAGAGTTAGAGAGAGGTAGTTACACACAACAAAAAAAAAAAAAAATCAGTGTAATTTCTCCAAGTACTAAGAAGATGTGGGGATCTTTAAAGTCTCAATGAGAGAAAAAACTTTCTTCCAAGGATTGTTGATCCATTTATTAGGGAAGATTCTTGTTTCTTTTACCTATGTTTCCATATGTATTGTTTCTTCTAGTAGTCATAAATTCTACTTTTCCATTTTCTTGTAATATATTTTCTAGCAGTTGCTAGTGTAGTCAATAGTAGATACAAATTCTTTTTGCTCATAACATTTCTTTTCAGTTACATTCAGAAAAATCATGGATTTAGTTAGTATGAAGGAATCTGAAAAAATAGCTTGAAGGAAATTTCCAAACTCCTCCCAAAATTTTTTAATGTTGATTCACTCAAAAAAGTATATGAATCCAGTCAGCATTGCAATTCTGAGAACATCTCCAACAAAACAAATATTTAGAAGAGTTCATTTTAGCTGTCCTATTGGGGGTGTAAAATGCCCTGTGTAAGAATTTCCATGAAAAAATCTTCCAAGCTTGTAGATTGGAAGTTAATTTAATAGAATACAATAAATTAATTTTGTTTTCAGAGGAGAGGTTAATCTGATGACCTTTAGTAATAAAGTTCCAGAAGTTTTATTTTGGATTAACTTTGTAAATTATTAAGTTTTTATAGAGCAATGAGATTAAATTAGACCAATTATGATTATTATAAACCATTTCTTGGATAATGGAAATTAATTTCAGTTCAGAACTAAAGGAGGAATTATTGATTATTCTGTGCATCTCTTGAGCATGAAATAAAATGCTTTGAAGTATAAGCCAATCTGAATTTGGAATATCAAAGGTGTTTGCTGTTTGTTGTATGTTTAAGACTGATGAATTCCTAATACAGTCTTGCCAACAACTAAAATGTTTAGTTCCCAATTATTTATGTTTTCATGTAATTTGTTGGGAAAGTTTATAGTTATTTTGAAAGGAATTAAGAGTTCCCACCATAATTTAATGTCTAAATTTGACTTTATGAAAGATCTAAATGAGTTGTAGATGTAGTTTATGAAGACTGAGTTGGTGGGTTTTGAAACGTCAAATTGTAAATTAAGACATATTTTCTAAAATATATTTATTTGATCATTTGAAAGAGTATTTTTGTGAGTTTATTCTCATTAAAAAAAAGAAATATGAAGGGATTTCCAAGCTGATGAAATTTTTGGGTCTATCCAGTTGAAAACTATTTTGAATATAGAAGCCTTAATGTATGTCTCTAAGTCTGGAAAATTAATTCCTCCCATTTCCCAGGGTCTAATATGGTGAGCGTAGGCTATCATGTTTTGTTTAGGGAACCAGAGAAAATTTAAAAGAATTTTATTTATGTCTTGTAATAGTTTTTTATTAGGTAGCATTGGAATGGCTTGAGCTATATAGTTTATTTTTGGTAATAATACCATCTTTATTAATTGAAGTCTATCCTCAAAATTTAAGAATAATTTATTCCATTTGTCAGTGAGTAGTTTTATGGTATTTAAGATTTTTTTATAGTTTGTAGATAGAGTGTTATTAATATTGTCATCAATAATAATTCCTAGGTAATTTATAGAAGAGACCTGTTTTCCTATTAAATGGACTGAAGTTATGAAAGAATTTTGTTTTTTATTTAAATGCATATAATTAGATTTAGATTCACTTATACATAAACCTGAGCTATCAGAGAACCTTTTAGTCTGAAAATCTAACTCTTTAAGAGATTCTTGTAAGACACTCAGAGTTAAAAGTATATCGTCCACAAAGAGCATGATTTTGGAATTAAATTGATCATAAATGTCTATACCTTTAATTTTTGTGTTTTGGCATAATGCAAGAGCAAGTAATTCTATTGCAAGACCGAATAAAATGGGCGACAAAGGACAGCCTTGCTTTGTATCTTTGAGTATTTTAATGGGTTCTGAAGTAAAAGGGCCTAGTTTTACATACACAAGATTATTTTTATATAGATTTTTTATGAAAGTAATGAAATGAGATGGAAAATCAAAGATTTCTAAAGCTTTGAAGAGACAATCCCATTTCAGCGTATCAAAAGCTTTTTCAATATCGAGGGCTATTAGAAGAGCTTCTCGATTGTCCCTATTTAAAATGTCGATAAGGGACAGTATTCTTAAAATATTATCGTAAGTGTGCCTATTTTAAATAAAACCAGACTGATCAGAATTTATAATATGTGTTAAGGATTTTTTAATTCTGTTTACAAGAATGGACACAGATATCTTGTAGTCATTATTTAGCAAGGAAATTGTTCTATTGGAACTACATTGTTTTGGATCTTTATTTTCTTTTAATATAGGAGTGATTAGGGAATATTTCCAAGAGGGAGGAATTAAATTATCGGTTTGAATTACATTTAAGGCTTTATGGAAAATTGAGATGGCTGAGAGAGGGAATAACTTATATAGTTCCATTATAATTCCATCTATCCCGGGGGTTTATTATTTTTGCTTTCTTTAATTTTTATCAACTACTTCTTTAAGAGAAATTTGTTTTAAGATCTCAGATTTTAGTTTATCTGGAATTTTATTCATTTTAAGTAAACTTTTATCTACATCTATATGTTGAAATTGTGCTGAATTATTGAGTTGGTGGTCAGAGTAATGATATTTAAAGGCTTCAAGAATATCACTAATGTCTGATACCATTTTATTATTTCTACCTTCATGAATGATTTTTGTAATATTATCTGAAGCTTGTCTTTTAACTCTCATTGAAAGATTATGTAGATGTTTGGGCGACATTGAGTGTGAGTTGAGTTTTAGTTTTTCTAATGCCAAATTTGTTTTATGAGTTAATATTTCACTGTATTTATTATTTAAGTCTGTAATTGTTTTCTTTTTTTGTTTTTGGATGTGTGAATTATCTTTATTGGTAATTATAAGCTTATTTTGAATATTATGAAGTTCTGATTCCCATTATTTAGTCTTATTTTTAAACCAAGCTAGAATTTTACCAAATAAGTAAGCTTTTAGTGTATCCCAGAGAATTGTCAAACATATATCATTTGATTGGTTAATGTCAAGAGAGTTCTGAATTTTGTGATCTAACCATGGCTTGAATTGTGGTAATTTGGTGATGTATGCTGCTATCCTTGTTGTGAAGACCAACCTTTTAAAATCAATTTCAAGTTTTAAAACAAGTGAATTATGATCCGAAAAGGGGCAAGGGATTATAGAAAAGTTAATTATTTTCATACTTAAATCTTGCGATACATAAAGTTGATCAATTCTGGTTTAGGTGCCAAATCTATAATCACTATGAGAAAAGGATAGTGAATTAGGGTCTTTATAACTGTAGGTGTCAATTAGATTTAGGTTCTCACACCAGTTTCTTAGAACTTTTCCTACAGAAGTAAGATGGAAGTGCTTTTTGTTTGAAGTTTCAGAAATGTCTAAAGTACAGTTGAAGTCTCCACCTAGAATCAAAATACCCTTATAAACTGTTAATTAGTTCTAAATGTTTCCTAACAGTTCCTATCCCTATACCAGGAAACCAAATTATTAAATCTAATTATTACAATTGAAATAAGAGCTTCTTTGTCTTCAAACTTATAAATAATTTAGGGATTGATGATGTTTTTCCTCCAAAGTATTAAAACTCCTCTTGTTTTTTTCTTGTATGATGAGCAAGATAGATTTATATAGTCCAATGGATTACAATTAAAGTTATCATCTGATTTTAGATGGGATTCTTGAATAAATACAACCTGAATTTCATTTAGTTTCAAGTATCTAAGGAAATTGGATCTTTTCCTTGGATTGTTTAATCCATTAACATTTAAGGATAGTAAGGTTAAATCCATAAAGTATGACTTTCATGTGAGTTAATTGAAGTTTTCATGTTTGGTATTGACTGGATAATAAAGAGTGTAACTTTATCTAGAAAAAAATTGTGTGAAGTAGTTAGTTTAGTTCTCCCTATCAAATTGTATAAAGTTTTATTAGAGATAGGCCAATAAAATGAAGATTTGAATACTGAATAAAAAATAAGTAAGAGTAACCATATTAATAAAGAGTTTATTGAAAACTTTAACCAACATGAAGTGACATGCACTTCTAATCTGAGTGAACATATACGTTCAAACAGATTAACATTCATGACAAAAAGTGATTAACGACAATAACATGTCTGAGCTCCAGTATGAGTTAATAGGAGATCCAATATTAATTTATATATCCACTTTTGTTGTTAGAATTCAATGAATAGATGAAATTTGTAATACATAAAGGAAATAGATTTGAAACTGATGTAATAGAAGCAGCTTATTCATAACAATTGTTAATGGGAGCAAATACAATTTTAAGTAATTGTGTATAGAACAAAGGAATAATTCATTTAATAAAAACAATGCTAAGTTATAAAATATTCAAAGTAGAAAGAAAGTCTAGGTATAATGATTGATGAAACCCATTTAATGATAAATACTGTAACCAAATAAAATAGTCATAGTTTAGTAATAAATAAATAGATGCATAAATAAACATACATTTTCCATATTATCTACTTTATCACTGCCTTAACTATTTCAAATTAAAGAATATACTAGCCATTAACAGAGTTAGTATAAGTAAATTCATTTACTGGAGTTGAAATTAAGTATCTAACGATGACTAAGAAAATCCCTTCTGTCTTTTGAGTCCACTATACTATAAAAAGACTATAGTTTTGAACATATTGTGGGAATTAAACTTGTAAACTGTTAATATTTAAATAATATAGCATATAATCAAATTACACATAATAGACTCAGTGAAGCATGCCAGATATAGAAGCATCACATTTACTAAAATACAAATATTTATCCAATTTAATTTCTGGCATGTTTAGATTATAAAATTGCTTAGTGGATAAGCATAACAGAACAAAGTACACTAGATGTAAAGCATCATTGTTTCCACTGCGTAAAGAGTTTCATTTGTAACTATCAATAGGACAATTGAAGAACTATTATAAATCAGCAGCCACAGATTTCCTCAATATCAATATTCATTAATACAAGGATAATAAAGTTAGTAATGTACTAGTTCACTAAGTTATGAATAATATTACTTACATTCTTTTTGGGTAGTGATTAACAGCATAGTCAATCCCAAATCAAAATTCTGTATTAATTCCATTGTACTATACGCAAAAAAATTGCCTTAAGTTATTGAATACATGTAGTCAATACTAGTGTTATGAATTTACCCAAATCGAAAAATATATGAAATATTGTTTATAATTGAAAGTATAAGCATCCTTTTCCAGAATTATGGCAATTTATATTCTCTATGGTTTCATATTATTGTTATGCATATCTTTATTATTTATTGTCATCTAAAAGGTAAATATTCTTAAAACCCATTTCAAATTTGCTAAAACAACCCATAGAGAAATCTGGATCAAAAATTTAACTAAACAGATAGCGTATATTATATGTTTGCAGATTAAAACTAAGAATCAATACTTGCAAGTTCATTTCTGCCTACTATGCATTTAATCTTGTCTATAGTTTTAAATAAATAAAAAGCAAAATACTAATTTACCCATTAATCATCTGCTATAGTTAATTTAGACTAACTCCCGTCACTACCTACACTAAATGCATTGTTGTTTCATTGGATGTCTATTGTAAGAAAAACTGTGATTGCTACTGGTGATGTGAATACCACACACACACTTCTTTTCTACTACATTAAGATACTGGATAAAACCTCAGCCAACATTAAAGACTCACCAGCCTCACTTATTTAGAAATTAGGCAAATAGTACTGGTTATAGAGAACCTAAACTGATGACGTAAAATCTATATATAGAGACGTTACTGAGGTGCATAATTGATGTAAATTGAGAACAAAAATCTGTTGTGAAAACAGCTGCATGCAGGGTACTAGAAACTAACAGCATTACAATAACTTAGTAGGAATTGGCAGCTGTAAACATATTCAAAAAGATTGAGTGCAAAGTTAAAAATAATCGGAGATGCTTCATCCATTAACCTGACAGGATGGGGACTGAGTTAACATACATGTTCTGAATGATACCAGTTTATAGCTTTCAAATATAGAATGACATTCATCTTAAGCCACTACTATCATGACAAGTTAAGAGGCTCAACTAAAATCCAAAACAAAATCTGCGTTAGTTGAGAGGTATAGGTAGGAGCAGATCAACTATTTCGAATGGACATCCACACAAGAGTTGAACCGCACAACTATAAAGTAATAAAACGCCAGAACAGTGACCAGCTACCCTATTTTTTGCACTCATGCACACCAATTTGAGCAGATTTCTAGCTCTAAAGCTTCCATCTCCAAGACAAGGGACATTGGCTGTTTAAATGGAAGAAGCTCTAGGATCGAGTACCCCAAGAACCACTAACAGCCTACCTGTAAGCACCACACACATCCGCATTCACTCATAGCAAGCCACTACACAACACATAATGTATATCTGCCATCTTGCCACCGCAGGAGATCTGGGCAATCTAAACAAAACGGTGGGACACAGACCCCGAATCAGACATCCTCCCTGACTATTCTCAGAAAATGAATAAAAGGGGTAATTTACTAACTTACTCTCGCTGCACGCTCCTCAACTGTCCACATTCCCACAGAAACCAGACAAACTCTGCAGCACGCCAATGTCTCTCCCCCTCAAAATAATCGCCCCATGCAACCTTCATGCGATCACCAGCACTCGCTAGTGTATTGGATCCATTGCCCGGCAATGGAAAAGCCCCCAAAATAAGTGTCAACAATGTAATAGACCACGTAACAAAAGATCCGCAACTACATCGAGAGTTCTCCCATGGCCCAACAAGGAACAAATTTGTTCACATATTTCACCATCCCAGGCAATCAAGAAACACAACGCAGTAAACTAACCTGTCAAATCCCGTAATGGGCACTGTTCACCGCCAGTCTTCAAGGAGCTTCAGCCCTCCCCACAGCATCGTTCGCACAGTTGACAGAAATAACTGTAAAAACATGCATCGTACAACATAGAGTCTATCCTCGTCAGCAAATATACAGAACCTTCATTATTGTATCTCTAAGTTTACAAACTAGCCTGGCCAAACATACATCCTTAAACTAAACAGTGTATGACTCAACAGTAAAGCAACGGTGTAAATCCGTACAGTGCACTCACTGATGTATAACACAAACTGATCTAGACAGGCACCTTCCTAAAAACTGAAACATTTTCTAACCATAGAAGACATTACTATTTAGTAAATAAATAATATGAAAGAAAAAATATCTCAACTAATCAGACTATTTAATCAATCAGAATAGACAAGTGAAGTCAGAGAATGTGAGATGGAAGCTCTTGTCAGTAATAACTATAAAGCTGTATATACTTATGTGGCATAAATGTGTGGGATAGATAGTACATGTGTTATTTTGATAATAGGTGAGGTTAATTTAGTGTAATCTACCTATAACTGTGTGTAAAAACATTTAATTCTTCATATTCCTATATTTTAGGATGAGAGCTTCCATGTTAATTATGTAGATTCTATTTTAGAGGAGAAACAAAATTTGTTAGTTCAAGGCTATTTTAAACAAGAGTGACAGTAAACAGTCATAATGGAATGTTAGAACACTAAAATTGAGTAGAGTAGTAACTAAAGTCTAAATTATAAAATATTGTAATAAATGTATTTAAAAATCAAAAACCATTTCAAGTTAAGAATTGTATAAAGTATAAATGCATACAGCATACGTTTAATTGCTGCTAATGAAGCAAAAATCAAGGGTGTCACTTGAACAAGCTATTATTATTATTATATGGGTTCTTAGTAAGTAGCTATATGAAGAGAAGTCTGAACACGTGAAATATAAGATTTAATCTTAGTAAGGTTCAATCAGAAAATGTAAGAAAACATTCTTATAGGTGTATGTTAGGTAAAAATACATACTTTGTTTGAATAATTAGAAGTGAAATCAAGTCCTAGTTGATGCTTTGAGTAGTGACTCCAGAGTTTCTAGGATCAGTTTTCAGTTTCTTCTTTCTCATATCAGTCCAGTTATTTTTCTCAGAGGTTCTTTTTAAAGTGGTGGAAGATGACCAATCCATGTCTTCTGGAATTGCAGTTATGTTGTTGTTTTTGATGAAAGTTATAGCTTCTTCGGTATTATTGAATGTTTTTATGTCATTTGAATAAAGGATTCTGATTCTTGCAGGGAAAGCAAGTTGTGCCTTTATTTTATTTTGTTTCAAAAATCTCACAAAAGGCCAGGTTTTTTTTCGTTAGTTCCAAGACGCTTGAAGAATAGTCCTTGTCAAATCTAATTTGACTCTTATTATATGTCAGTGGGTGACCTCTCCAGGCAGATTTGAGAACAATTCTTTGTCTAAATAAGACAAGAATTTCACAATAATAGATCTAGGAGGCATATTGGGAGAAGAAGGAATAGGTTTCCCTGCAGCTCTTTGTGCTCTTTCTATACCATTTGATAGACCTTCCTTTAGGTCTAATATGTCTTGAAGCCAAGAGTTAAGAAATAAAATGATGTCCTCACCTGTTTTTTTTCTGGAAGACCAAAAATTCTAATGTTATTTCTCATTTCTCTGTTCTCAAAATCATCTATTTTACTGATTAGCCAGGTATTCTGCTGTAAAAGAGATTCACGGTGAGTTTCATCTTTCTTAAGTCTCTCATTTATGTCACTTAGAGAAGTTTCCATATCCAATATTTTTGATTATTGCTGCTGCAAGATTTCATTAAGAGCATTAGTTTGTTTCTGACAGTTGACCTTTAGATTTTCATGGTTGTCTATAAATCTGTCCATTTTGACAGATAGTTCAAGTAGTATGGCTAACATCAGTTGAATTTCCTTTTTCAGTGAAGTTTCAGAGTGTGAAGACTTAGAGTTGCTCATTTCTGTATTGAAGAAGTTATCTCCAGTTTATCTGACAGGAAAATTTCGATAAAAATGCATAAAATTTGGTATTCTTATAGAACTGAGGTTCCTTAATAAGTATTTACTACTTTTGAAAAATACAAATGATTCTTTTCCTGAATTCTGGTACTAGATTGTGGAGCTCATAAAAGTTGCTTTTACCAGTTAGCCATCTAGGCTCCACCTGTAGTTACATTCTTGAAGTTCAGTACATAACACAGTTCTGTATAAATCATATCAATATTCACAAATGACATATAATTATTTACAAAATTCCAGATAGCTGGGCTGTCAGTGTCTCCTTTTGGTACATTTCTATATGAATCATATTAATATTCTCAAGTGACATATAATTAAATTCCAGCTAGATGGGCTGACCGTCTTTACTCTATGTTAGGGAAGGCAATCTCTAACCTGCACTCCAAATAAAAATTTGGCCTCTTCCCATCGTTTTACCTTTCCCCCGTCTAATTATTTGCTTCCAATACCTTGGTTCCTTTGCTAGTTTTCTTGAGTAAATTCCACCCCCTCTTGCCTATTTTCTGTAACCCTAATTGCAGTCATCCCTACCAGCCGAATCTCCTTTCTCCAGTCCTATGCTGGCTTAGTTCTTAGAATACTTTCTGCTACCTTATAAATATTTTCTATTTGGTTATTGTTATTCTTAAGGATGTGCTTCCAAAATCTCTCCTTGTTTCTTGAGCTTCCCCCCTGTTTCCTTATCATTCCTTTCCACTTTGAATTATAGGTTTCTGCTTGTGCTGTGTATAGGAGCCTTAACTATATAGTTCTGAAATACCCCTTCAAATCAGGTAATCCCAACCACCTTGTTCTATTGGAAGAATCAACGTATCCCACTTGACTCCTGCTTTCTTCCCCTCACAGATAAAACCTTTCATCTCTTTATTAATTGGTATCCACAACTTCTCCTCTGGTTGATAAAAATATGCCTGACCCATGTCTAAAACTAAAATGGCTAAAAACATATCTAAAAATACAGAGCTTTCAATTTCTCAATTTTTGTATTATCTTTTTTAGTCTCTTCTCACATAGATGCCACAACAGAATCTTTTCTAACTCATACCCCTAAGTTCTTCATTTTATCATGTCCCCATAAATAAGGATATTGCTGAACCAGTTTGTGTGTGGGTACATAGTTTACAGCTATTGTCTTTGTTTTAGCTTCGTTAATTTTGTTTCCTGAAAATACTTGAAACTGCCTCAAAATGTTCCACAGCACTGAAATTTCCTTTTCTGTTTATCAGGTGTAAAATAATATCATCTGCAAATAAAGCCAGCTTTTCTTGACTACCATACCAGCTATATCCTTGAATTTATCAGTCCCCTATTTTCTTTGTCAGTGGTTCTAAATATAATGCAAATAGCAAAGGGAAATAGTATACCCCTGCCTGGTTCTTCTGCTCAAACAGAAATTATCAGAGGGGAATCCACCCACTTTAATTTTCGCTTCCGATTCCTCATATATCCTCCTAATCAACCTTAGAATTTTATAGTGAATGCAAATGCTTTCATTGCCTTGCTCAAAAAAATCCCAGCTTGCTCTGTTGAATGCTTTCTCTGCATCAAGGCATTTTCTTGCATTCTGCTTCCCTCTGGATCATCTTTATTCTGTTAATGTTAAATGTTTGCCTCCATCCACAAAACCACACTGATCCAGATCTATCAGTTTTGGCATCACCTTTGCCATTCTTTTACCTGTTATAGGCATAAACACTGCATAATTATGGTTTAGAATTGAAACTGGCCTATATGAAACTGGATCTGACGGGCCTTTACATTCTTTAGGTATAACAACCACTACCGCATTCTTCCAGGATGTTGGTGCTTCTCCTCCTCTTAAAATTCTGCTAAACAAAACCTTCCGGATATCATTTTTTTCCTCCTAGCTTCCAAACTTCCACAGGAATACCATCTGTACTTTTGGACTTTCCTGCAGATTGGTTATGCATCGCCATTTTTATCTCATCTCTCCAATCCTGTTAGTAATTGAGCCTCATATACCTGTAACTTTGGCATATTTAATTTTTCCATAAACATTTCTGTTTGTACATATTCCTGATTTCCATACTTCTCTGCTTTATACAAATTTTAATAAAATTTCTGAAATATTTCTAGTACCTCTACTGGATCTCTTGATATCTTCCTTGTTATAGGCTTCTTAGCTTGGCAACAATCCTTTCCACTTTCTGTTGCCTGTGTTGTTGTGCTAAACGTTTTTTTGCTGCGGGGTCATTATCAAAAAACAGTTGCTTAACAGCAGTCTGTCTAAACTCATGCTTATTATCAAAGTAATCCCTTATTTTCTGTTTTGTGTTCTGCAATTGCTCCTCTTCGTGTTTTGCGTGATTCCCCCTATTCTTCAATACTTTAACCTTTGTCAGTCCCCCTAAATAATTCTTGTTATGTTACTTCTTAACCATATTTCTCTTTCTTTTATTTCTACCCTATTTTTAAACTCCACTTTAATTTTAACCCACTCACTAGCTATATTTTCAGAAGAAATTTCTGTCTAACTTAATAACTTATGAATAATTTCCACAACCCATTCCTTAAATTCCTGTCTTTTCAACAGAGAGGGAGGTAAAGCACCAGTGTCTCATTTTTGTTTCATTACCCTGCATTTTTATTTTAGTTATTGGCGCATGATCAGAAATAGTTACTTGTATGCATATCAAAACTTTCAATTAAATGCACATGTTCCAGTGAAATATTTCTGTCTAGCCTAGCCCAGTTTTAGTATCTTGGGGAATAATATGTAAATTCAGTCTGAACCCCTACTATTGAATTTGCATCTTCCATGCCAAATATTTTCATAAATTTCTTCAAACATCTACCCTCTTTTGTTATAGTTTCCCTTCTTGGCCTCCTAGATACATCCTCACTGCTGCAAATCAAATTCCTTTTCCCAACTATAAGTAATATTCGCTGTTGAAAGCTGATTATTTCTTCCAGAAATTTTTTAACCTCCATTATTGCAGCCAGTAGCCCCTTAGTACTACAAACCTGCCATTATTATCTTTTTTCATCCTCTTTTATCACTGTTGGAGCTCCTATTGCAAATAGTGTAAGTACTCTTCTTTTCCTTTGTCCCATATATTCTGCCGAATAACCATCCTGAAAACCTTTCTTTATCAAATTCACATGCTGAGTTCTTTACAAAATTGTCTCCTGTTTTGTACTCTACATTTTTTAATATAGTTCACTACTCTTTCTTTTTTGTATATGTCTGTGAGACCATTTACATTTTAAGATAATATAGAAAGTGCTGTCATTATGTTAAGAAGTTATTCCCACCTGTTATGTGTGTAATAGCTTTTTTAAATGCTTAGTTCCAACTTTTTTGTTATATACATACATTAATGTTTGGCAGGTTGATCTTTTATACAGTTGATTCTTGTCACATCTGTTTGAACCTTTGTCTCATCTTACTGAACTTTGTTTTAGTGAAAGCCCTCAAACAATACACCCCCAGAACACCCCTACAACCTATTAACTTAATACTAACATAGAAAAATATGTACATCTTCAGATATTGAAGTTTAACCCTCCTAATAGGAACAATTGTCTTACTCTGGCAGCCACACTCACCGACTTGGATTAACCTTTGAGAAAGGTTATCCATGCTAAAACACATAGTACAGCCTGTGCTTCTACTATGTGCTTTCTATTTTTGTCTTATCTTTATTCTGTCCGATTGGGAAAATATTGAATGCTTTCAGTAAACATTATCTCATAGCCAGTGAAGCCATTGAAAGAAAGAAGAATACTGTTTAGAGTGCCCCTTATCAGATTGTTTCCATGAAGACATGAGAACCAGATACACAGTTGCTTCTACAAGCACTCATTTATTTGCTAGAGGAAATTTTTTTATTATATTTGGTGTTTTTTTATTTATTTGCTTTGCCATAAAACTTGCTACTAGACCAAGCCAAGGGCATTTATCCAATCATTCCCCTATGCTAGAGTAAGAAAGAGCACATCAGTTTTTCTTTTATCATGCTTGTTTGACCAACTTTTCTTCTTTTTTTTTTTTACATTGCAGTGCCTACATTTCCTAAAACTGTACAATAAGAAAGAAAGAAGAAGGGGGAAAACAGGGGCATGTGCTTACTTTAGTACCCCTATTACACATGAAAATAATTGAGAAAAGTTTACTTTATAGCATGCAGATTATCAGGCAATATCAAAATAATACTGTTAAGAACAAAATTTTGTTTTACTTAGTTTGCTCTTTCCTTCCTCTTCCCCTCTCCTAAATATTCCTTCAAACATTAATGACATGAAGTAGAACATATGCTTTGAAGTCCCTTGCAAATGTAACAAAGTCAAAGAAGTACCATATCTCCATAATTTCTTGTTGTGTCATGTTTCACAAATATAATTAATGCTTTGTAATCCCACATTTGTCATTTTTCAAGCTGCTGGTTTTCTTCCTGTTGATCTCCATCTCCCAAATCCAGTCTCTGCTTCATTTCCAGCACATACACAGTTCTTCTAGCCAACTCCTATGCTTTTTTACTGTCTCTCAATTAATTTCCTTTGAAATATTAGAAGAGGTTTCACTGGCACAGTCTGTCTATGGGCTTTATTATCAGAAGAACAAAAAGCAGAATATTCTTCTGTTTTATATCTCACTTTTTGTTGGACAAACATTTGTATTTCCTCCTTAGCATGTTTTGCACCAAGAAATGATTTTGACCCTCCAGGAAAGAGTATTTTGAAAATAGCTGGATACAGCAGCTTGAATCTCACACCTGCTTCTTGACATTCCCTAGTTACTGGAATAATTTTACTTCTCTTCTGCCTGGTGACAGTGAGTAATCATTTTCCACATACACTGTACTGTCTCCCACTTTTAGTACTTTGTTGTTCTGCCACAGTCTTGTCAGCATCAACTCTTTCTGATTGTCGGATTGCATCTTTACTATTAAAATTCTGGGTTGCTTTCTCATGGCCAGGTTTGGAGCATAGACATGTTGCACCTTTTTAGTTTTAACAACAACTGCTGTGGAATACCAGTCCAATTGCTTATTTGGGCTTCCACAAAATGGTATAGCAGAAAATCTCAGGTTTTCCCTACGTGCTCTAATTCTATTACTTTTGAAACATGACTTCTTGAGTGGTATCATATTCATTCAGCCCTTTTCTTCATTTTGACCTCTGATTTTTGCAGTTGTATCACCTCATCTGAATATCTTTTTAAAGCTTCTTCCATTTTTCCAGCCTTTTGTTATTTGAGTTGATATACTCTTTCAGTGTTTCATTCATTATAATCATCTCTGAGTACATTTGACTTGTTTTTTTTTTCCCTGTAGATTACTGGAAGACATGTCTTGCATCAGAGCTGGAGCTTGCACTGCTTTTTGCTGAACAGCTGCAGAATTTTTCCCAGTCAGTGTTTTCCCACCTTTTGTGATTGATTTTCTTTCAGGTTCTCTGAATTTCATTTTTGCTGGCATCCAGGAAGTGCACTTACTTGCCAGTTATTGAAATTTACTGAAAAGACAAATTCATTAGCTCTGTTTTCTGAGTTTGTTTTCATACTGGGAGAACTGAAATTAAGCTGTTACTTGGTGTGCAGCCATCTTGCAAGTTCCCATATATGGTACATTTGACATTTATTATTCAGATTAGCATTACTTGCATTACTCAGGTCCTGCCTTTCCTGAAATGTCATTCCACCTCCTCATGAACATTATTCTGCATGTATTGTTCCCACAGATTCTATTTATTTCTATATAGTTTGCTCCCTGTGTTTTCTAAAGATCCCAACTCTAATTATTTTATCTTATTCACAGGATTCAGTAATTATATTACAGCCAGTTTAGGTATTGTTTCCCATTTTCTAGTAATTGCTTTGTTAGCATCCAATAGAATTAAATTAGAAAACCTTACTGTGTCTAGACAGTTCAGTTTCTATATCCCAATTTAAAATAATAAATCTAAAGTTGTTGTTTTCATTTGATCTTCAACCTGAGGGAACTCTGATGCTGCATGGATCCGACTCGACCATATACTCCAATATCGGATCCAAAGTCCAAGTTCCTCCCCTACCTATAATGCCTCGCTCTCCCTCCTCCCCTCAGATCTCATTTGCTGCTCGCTTTGAACAGTATGGGTTTTCCACTGCTCCAAGCTCCTTAGCATGTAAGTGTTCTTTTTTTTTTGGGGGGGGGGTTACCTCTTCTGTTTCTCCCTTTCATCTGTCTTCTTTCCCCTATTTTCTACTAGCACATCTCAGCATCAGTCTTTGCTTTAAAAATAAAAAAAAACTAAAAAACGTTTTCACTGTGTGTGTGTGTGTGTGTGTGTGTGTGTGTGTGTGTGTGTGTGTGTGTGTGGCCTTCCTTCCCATGGCTGACTCTCCTAAGCCAGGGTTTAGGAGGTGTGCAGAGTGTGGGCATAAGCTTCCACCTTCCAGTGCCCATAATCTGTGCGTAGTCTGTTTAGGAATTTCCTATTTGGAAGCTTCCTGTTCGATCTGCGTGGGCTTCAACCTCAGCACTTTGATCATCAGGAGGAACAAGCTTATTTTAAAGGGTCTTCTCCCACCTTCTGAAGTGGCCTCTTCTTCTTCCACCCTGGCTTCTGGGACTGAAACTCCCGTTAAGAAGACCGGGGAAGGAAAGAAGGCCCATTCGAAAGAGTGAGATCAGCCCAGGAAAAGTTCTTCAGAACGCTCTTCCTCAGCCAAGCCTCCCTCCATGTCCTGGGTGGATCCTAGCCGGAGTTCTCTTTTGCTCCAGTCTCCACACTTTTCCCTGGAGCTATAGACCTTCATTCTATTACCTCTCCTCGGTGTCATTCTTGGCCGGGGTCGGTGGCTTCTTCAGTCAAGTCCACTCAGAGCCTATCCAAAGCTGAGGTGGATAGGATGATGTTGAAGTTTCTTTGGGCCCATATTCAGCTGGGAGTTTTGCCTGCTTTATCCCCCTCCGGGACTGGGAGCACTCAGTCCGCCTTCCTCCCTGGACTATCTTTCCTTCTCCAATCCGACCTTCGGTTTCAGAGCCCTTGGTTCTGAGGCTCCCAGGTGATGAGGGGTCGGTGCCATTGGTCACTGGTGCCTTGATCCCAACCATTATCTTGAGCAGATTGGCTCCATTTTCGGAGCGGACCGAATCTTAGAGCTGTAGCTTTGGTGTTGGATCAGAGGGGATGACTTTGACTTCAAGATTTTTGGAGTCATCCTGTCCTCTTGGGGCTTCGGCGATGGGAGGCTTGGCTCTGGCTCCCCCCTTGGCACAGAAGGTTGTGGACAAGCAACCTACAGCCTCAGCCCTGGCCATTCTGTTTTCAGGGTTCTGCTTGGCTTCAGTGTTTGAGAGGGTCCTCTAAGCTCCTTCAAGAGCCTTGTCACTCTCGTCCTCAGATTCCAGCCTGGCTCCCTCTCTTTCTGGACTGGAGTCTTCTGTCCTCCCCCCTCAGGGATAGCCTGTTGCCAGTTCGCCCCATGTGGTTCCAATCCAGGAACTCCCTTAACCTTCTGAATCCTCCTTGGAGTTTCCCCCTAAGGAGCCCGCTCGGAAGTGTGCATGTAAGAGGGGGCACTTGGATGTCCTCCGGAGTCCCTCACTGATGATACAGACTTGGAGAAAAGAGAGGAGAGGGCTCCCCCTGATCACTCCCGGAGGATGTCTTCTTTGGGGACATCATGGAGATCCTTCACCAATGTGGTGGGTGGTCTACCCTCAAGCCCAACCCTGATGAGTTGGTATTTCTGGAGGCATTTGGCACAGGACTTTCTACCTCCTGGGTGTCCCCTCCATGGATCCCTTAGTGGATCTTATTTCCAGTAGGGCATGGAAGGAGATGGGCATGGTTGTGCCTATCCCCAGGCACCCGGACAAGGTGCTCAGCACCCCATCAGACAAGCCCCAATGGTTCAAGTGGACCCCAGTTGATGCCATGGTGGTTGCAGTGGCTACTAGGAAGGAGCTGGTTCAGGAGAGCTCGTCAGTCCACCCTGCAGACAGGGTGTCTGGAGTGATGGATCATTTTGGGAAGTGGGCCTATGCTTCAGCCACTTTTGCCTTACATGCACTGAACTATTTGGCACATGTAATCAGACTGTAGAGGGACCTGGTCAAGGAAGTCACTGAGTTTGCCCTAGAGTCCATGTCGGCAGAGGAGAAGAAGGTCTTCTCCTCCCGGATGGTCACCCTCAGTGCTATTTCAAACACTTCCATGAGGCTTCTCTTCCATGCCACCGAGGGTGCCTCTAGGGTTGTGGGTACATGTGTGCCCATTCAGCGGCATGTCTGGCTCCGACTTTGTGCTTTTTCAGGGCCTGTCAAGGAAGCTTGGCTACTCATGTTCCCAGCTACCTACCACATAATACTAACTTCTTGTAGCAACAACTGCTAATGGCTGTTATGTACCTCAAAAACAGTTTGTATCAATTGTTCACTGATGAATCTCAACTACATTTTAGCCATGTTTAGTATGTCACCATATTTTAAAATTGTACTATGCTCTACAGCTGTTTTACTTTTGTTTTCTTCTTGTCTTGCGTCCTTAACTGGACTAATGTCTATATTTAAATGCTATGTTTTTTTAACTGTATAATGCAAATAATACTTAATGTGGAGTGTTTCTCCCCGGGCTTCTGCTGAAAATGGACCTGTGTCCAGTCGGACTCTCCCGGTCAAAAAATGTAAATAAGTAAATAAATAAAATAATAAATAATCTTTCATGAATGCTCCCTACAACGGTTCCACCTTGTTTGGAAAAATGGTTTGTGACACGTTAACCCAGAGCGAGAGGGATGACAAGACCTTGTCTGCTGTCAGGATGCACTTCTGCACTCCACAAAGATCCTTTTCAAGGAATCAGCGTGGAGTCAAGAAGCCGTGGTTCTGGAAGTCTCGAGGTTCTCCCCAGGATGCTCAGGATTCATCTTCCCCCAGGGGCAGAGGGGGATATGACAGACACTACTGCCCTCATGGCAGAAGGGGTCTGAAGAACCAGGGGTCTCAGGATTCTTTCCAGGACAGACCCTTCCAGCAATCCTGAGGGATTGCCCAACTGCTTGTCTCTGGAGGCAGTCAGGGGATGTTTATCTCTGCACCCAACAGCCTGGGAGTCCATTAAAAACTATCATTGGGTGCTGCAGATCATATCCAGAGGTTACTATATCCCCGTCTTCATCCTCCTTCTCCTCCGAGACACCTCATGGACATTCCACCCAGTCAGTGGGAGGAGGCAGCTGTAGAAATCACCAGGCTGCTCAAAAAACGAGTCATCCAGCCTTCCCCCCACAAACCAGTCTGGCTCAGGCATTTATTCTAGGTTCTTTTTGGTGCCAAAGAAAATGGGAGACTTAAGGACCTATTGTGTATCTTTCACCGCTGAATCTGTCTGTTGCCAAGACAAAGTTTCATCTGGTCACCCTTCAGAACATTCTGCCCTTTCTGCAGATGAATGACTGGACATGCTTGGTGGACCTCCAGGATGTGTACTACCATATCAAGATGGACAGATGCTCCCAGACGTTCCTCCACTTCCGGCTGGGAGCCAATCACTTTCAGGTCAGTGTGTTCCCCTTTGGACTCTCCACTGCTCCCCGGGTGTTTATCAGAGTGATGGCAATAGTGGCAGGTCATCTGCAGCTGCAGGGATTTCAGGTCTTTCCCTCCCTGGACAATTGGCTTCTCTCTGCTCCTTCCAGGCATCGACTGATTCTGCCTAGGGATTATCTTCTCCATATAGCGCCATCCTTGGGTGTTGCAATAAATCTCAACAAGTCTCAGCTACCACTGCTTCAGGTGTTGAATTTCACAGGTGTTCACTTAGACAGTATACAGGGCAAGGTGTTCACACCTCCAGACAGACTGTTATCACTCCATCGTCATATACACCACATCCGTCAAGCCCAGTTTCCCCCAGTGGGCTTGATTTTCGGGCACTGGGGTCCATGGCAGCCACAGTCACCCTTACTTCAACCATGCGCTTCCATATGAGGGTCTTTCAGCAGACCTTAGTGGTTCAATGGTCCTTACTAGACTTTCCTTTGTCACATCCTATTCGACTGTCTTGTGTGTGCAGGGACCCCCTTCTGTGGTGGCTCCAGTCCCCAGATCTCCTTTTGGGTTGCCTGTTTGTTCTTTCCTCTACCACGATCACGGTGACCACAGACACCTCCCTGTTTGGGTGGGGGGAGCATTGCATGGGAAGGATGGTCCAAGGCATGTGGTCTGCTCTGGAGACTAGTCTGCATATTAGTGTCCTGGAGATGAGGGCAGTGCTTTTGGGATTGCAAGCTCTCCATGCCGTTTTTCCTCCTGGGACTGTTGTCATACAGATGGACAATATGTCAGTAGTCTGGTACATCAACAAACAGGGGGGAACCAGATCGTATCCTCTTTAGGGCGAGGCCATGAGATTGTGGGAGTGGACGAGGTACACCAGCCGTTTTCTGGTGAAACCGCACATTCAAGGGAAGTCCAACATCCTAGTGGACAGGCTCAGCTGATCTGTTATGATGCCCTACGAGTGGTCTCAGAATCCGTCAGTAGCAGACAAGATCTTCCTAAAGTGGGGTCGGCCTTGCTGCAATCTCTTCACCTGTCCTTCCAACGCGAAGTGCAGTGAGTATTTCGCTCTGACCCCCCCCCCCCCAGGGAAGTCACCCAGAGGCGCTCTAGTCCATGCTTGGCCCTTGGGTCTATTATATGCATATCCCCTGCCTCCTCTGATTCCCAAATTTATTCAGAAAGCTCGTCGGCTGGGGAGCTAAGATGTTCTTCGTGTTTCACTGTTGCAGTCATTACATTTGGGTAATCTGCTGGCAGGTTGCCCTCAGTCTTGGGTCTTGCATCAGTTGCTGTCCCTTCTTCCATGACGTCAGGTCGTCAGGGGTATAAAACATGCAGCCGACGCCATTTTCATCTGTCTTTCTTGTCGCACGGTGCCCGAAGCAGAAGCAGTTCGCAAGTGCCGGTCAGCTGACTCCTGAAATTTTCGTTTTCGAGTTTCAGAACCAAAGTCTTCAACCTAAAGCTAAGTACCCCATTGGGGAAACTTTTTCTTGCTCCTTACCGATGTCAATAAAAGCTAATAATTGCATTACTTGTGGGAAACAAATACCTCATAAGGATTTTCATTTGTACTGTATTCCTTGCCTAGGCCCTGACCACAAGGTGCCTTGCTGTCGGTTTTGTGCTAAGTTTAATCAACGCACTATTAAGCGTCGATATATTTTTGCTTCAAAATATTTTGGCTCAAGATTTAACTATCCAGAAATGTCATCTGTTAGCAATCCGACTACCGGAATACACAAAAAACGCAAAGAAAAAGAGACAGACCATCGAGGTCCAAAACCGACAACAAAGCTTCTCCTAAACCAGTCGCTGGTTCGCCGGTACTCAATGAAATGCTTTCGCAGCCCCTGATACCTGCTACTTTTGATTCGCAGGCCTCTTCTGAGACCCATTCGGAGTCCGGTATGACATGAGATACTTTAAAGTATTTAACCTGCGGATGTCTCTACCTTAGATGGGTCCGGAACCGCTGAGCAGGCACCGGCTTCTGAGGGTGTTTTCAGGCCTAAAGATTTGTATATTAAACTGATGCCATCTTCAAAACCTAGGCCAAAATCAACTTCTATGTCTAAAAAACTGATGCTTGGGCCACGTGCACAGGCCCCTATGCCTAAAAAACAAATGATCAAAATGGCTGAGGAGTTAATTACCTTGATCAGGGGTTCCCATCCCCCTCCTGCTTAGAGGCCTAGGGAAGGCACTGACTATGAATCATCAGATCAGGTTTCTATTTCTTCTGATTCCTCTTCTGATCAGGAATTATCTATTCCACCTTATGAGGACTCTGATGCAGAAGATTCAATCCCTTCTGCTTCACCTCCTGAGGATTTTTCTTTTGGAGAAACTTTGCATACCTTAAGGGAACACTTTCACTGGGAGAGTCAGGATTTCTCAGAATCTAAAAAGAGGCTTAGGGATTTCCTCCTTCTTCCTCAGCATAGGCCTTTGGCTATAACTCCTGTTCTAGACATTGTTGTTGATGTTTTCTCAGAATCCAGCATGGCTCCTGATTCCCTGCCTCTGGCTCCTAGTAAGCCAGACAGATATTACAGGGTTCCTGACTCCCACAAATTCCTCTTTAAAAACCCTACTGCTGACCCTGAAACCATTTCTCAGGGTCCCAAGGGCATTAAGGCTTCTACTGCTAAAAATCCTCCCCCTTCTGATAGAGACTCCAGGGCACTGGATATATGGGGTAAGAAGGTTTACACGTCTGCAACCTTGGCAATCAGGACTTTAATCTGTCAATTTCCTATACTTAAATATCAGCAGCATGTCATGGGCTTACTTAAACAGAAAATGATCTTGATTTCTGACTGTGTGGAAAATAGAGTTGCAGGATTTATTGCATTCAGTTGAACAAGTTGGAAAGCATACTTTGCAATGTGGTTTCGATTCCTTGGAGGCCTCATGCAGGGCCGCTGTAACTGGATCTATGATAAGAAGGCATGCTTGGCTCAAGGAGCAAAATCTGCATGATCATGTTAAAGCAAAATATTTAGATGCTCCTTTACAACAGGACAGTCTATTTGGTAATAAGGCAGAAGAAGTTTTGAAAAAGATGGAAGATAAAGCTAAATCTATGCAAACTGTAAAAGATTTCCTACAAGTGCAGTCACCCAGGTTCACTAGGCACTGGCCTACTAAGAATTGGTCCTTTCCAGTACCCACCAGAGCCACTCAGGTCAAACCCAGACACTCCAAAGGCTCCAGGTTTCAGTCACAAGGAACTTATAGAACAAAACAATGGGGTGCCTCCACCTCCAAATCTGGAAGTAACAAGGCACCTTCCTACGGTAAACAGTCTCAGTGACTTTCCCCTGCAATCACCAAGCACTTATCTTTTGGCTGCCCCTTTGGGGGGAAAACTGGCACTTCATGCAAGAAATTGGTAACTAATTACCCAGGACAAGTGAGTTTTAAATATAGTATCCCAGGGATACAGATTTCATTTCCACACGTTGCCAATCCCAAACGGATGGCCAGATCTGCCTCCAAATCAGTGGGCAGAGACCCAGAAACAAGTTCTGTCCCTCATGAATATGGGGGCTATTCAACCAGAAAAGGAAAAGGGACAAGGTTTTTATTCAAGACTATTCTTGGTACCCAGAAAAGACAAATCATGATGTCCAATTCTGGACTTATCCATTGTAAATACATTTCTGGACATTCCAAAATTCAAGATGCTGACTCTACAACAGTTACTGCCTATGCTAGGCAAGGATGCCTGGCTGGTAACTCTAGACTTAAAACAGGTTTACCTGCATATCCCAATCAGGGAATCTTGCAGAAGATACATCCACTTCAAAGCAGGCTATTTGCATTACCAGTTCTCTGCACTGTCCTTTGGCTTATCTACTGCACCCAGGGTCTTCACAAAGTGCCTGGCACCAGTAATTGCATTTTGCAGACAAAGAAACATTCAAATTTATCCTTACCTGGACGATTGTCTAACTCAGGTAGAAAACAAGGACACTCTTCTTAAACATCTGGCATTTGTGAAAAGGCTTTTAACTTGTCTAGGTTACACCATAAACGAAATGAAATCACAAATGGTACCCTCTCAAATAATTACATTCCTGGGTGCAAGCTTGAATAGAACTGCCCAGATGACTTACCTCACGCCAGAAAAACAAATTCAATTAATGACTTACTTCAAACAAGTGGGCACAAAAACCCAGCTATCTGCAAGACAAATTCTGCAGTCCTTGGGGTTCATGGCTTCCTGCATTCTAATAATTCCATATGCAGGACTGCATATGAGGAAACTTCAGTGGTACTTAAAAAGCTTATGGAGTCAACATTGTCACAGCCTGGAAACGATTCCTATCATTCCTTACCTGCAGCAAGAGTTCCCATTGGTGGGCAGAGGCCTGTCACCAAAACAAGGGACTGTCATTCATTCCACCCCCTGCCACCCAAACCCTGACAACAGACGCATCAGATTATGCTTGGGGGGGGGGGGGCGCATCTGGCAGGGAGATGCATTCAGGGCCAATGGAGCCCAAATCAAGTGCACCTACATTTCAACCAGAAATAGATGCTAGCTGTACAGAATGCTCTGACAGCCTTCAAGGACTATCTTCATCCAGGAAAACTAGTGATAAAGACAGAGACAACACCACAGTTATGTGGTACATAAACAAGTAGGGGGGTACCCATTCCTACCCCCTTTGCAGACTAGCCATGGCTTTGTGGAACACGGCCTTGACTTATCAAATACATCTACAAGCTCAATTCCTGCCAGGAAAGCAAAATACTCTGGCAGATGAACTAAGCAGAAATCTTATGGACCCACACAAATGGAAACTGGATTCACAAATCTTCAGCATGTTGACACGCAAATGGGGGAGCGCAGACATAGATCTTTTTGCCTCACCCAAAAACTATCAGTTGGACAAATTCTGCACAAGAATTCATCACAAAAAAGCTTGGAAAGTGGATGCTCTATCCTTCAGCTGGAAAAACCTATCAGTCTATGCCTTTCCCCCTCTGCCTCTGCTCTCCAAGGTCTTACTAAAAGTCAGACAGGAAAAAACAAAAATTATTCTGATTGCTCCAGACTGGCCTCGCCAACACTGGTACCCACTCCTACTCAATATGGCACACCTTCTTCCGTGGTGCCTTCCTGAGACTCCTTATCTACTGTCTCAGCAGAACTATCAAATTCTGCACACTCAGCTCCAAACTCTGAATCCTGCAGCATGGCTAATCAACTAATTTCACCAGTTACATCTCTCAGCAAACCTGTGATGGATGTAATTTTGGAGGCTAGAAGACCTAGGACTAGAAAATCTTATGCTGAGAAATGGAAAAGATTATGTGCCTGGAACCAGGCACAAGGAATAAGCACAGCAATGCCCAATATTCCTCAGATTCTGCAATATGTAACTGAGATGCTTCACAGGGGCCTATCTTCCTCTTCCATAAAAATCCATGCCTCTGCCATTTCAGCACATTACAACACAGAGCCTCCCCTATTTTCTCATCCCCTGCTAAAGGAGTATCTCAGAGGGGCCAAAAATGTAAGACCTCCCAGGAGAGCACCAACTCATACATGGGACCTCAATTTTGTGTTGTAAAAGCTCACCCTACCTCCTTTTGAGCCAGCTGCTACGGCAGACATAAAGTTTCTCTCTTGGAAGACAGCTTTTCTTTTAGCAGTCACTTCATAGGTTCATAGGTAGGTACTAGGCTATCGGCCCTGGGGCCTATACAAGCCCAGCCAAGAAGGTACCCTGGCTTTTGCCACCCAAGAAAATTATTTTCCTGTGCCACTGTCGAGCAGAGCCACAGAGGTGATCCCCGGGGTGAATTTCCTATTTCCCATCCAATCATCAAGATTTTTCTTGAAGAGTGCTAATAAGGAGCTTTGTTTGATATAGATAGGTAGTTTATTCCAGAGTATGGGAAGTCTCTGGGACAAGAATCTATCTCTCCAGCATGTTCTGTTTATTGTGGTGACAAGGTTTAGGTCCCTAGAGCGTGTAGCTCGGAGGGATTGGGATTTCTTTAAGTGGAGCATGTCCAACAGCTCTAGGTTTGACATAGCTTTGTATGTTAGGCAGAGATCACCTCTGAGTAGGCGATATGCGACGGAGTAAAGCTGGAGTTTTTTGAGATGGTCTGCGTAGGGCATCTGTTTGAGGCCGGTAATCCTCTTTGTGAGGTATTTCTGCAGCCTTTCCAGTTGTTGTAGATGTCTTGTGAGGTACATACCAAAAGGGACGTTGTACTCTATAATGGGTCTAATGAGTGATGAGTAGAGGGGAACAATGACTTTTTTTCTGGATGAGAAGTCATGAGGTGTGCCACATAGAAGGATTTCCTGACTACTGTGGCGATGTGATTATCAAAGGAGAGACTACTGTCCACCTGTGTTCCAAGGTCTCATCACACTTACGGTGTTAAGTATACTACCGCCTATGCTGTACTTCATGGGTACAGAGTTTTTACCAAAGAAGATGACAGTGCACTTTTTGACATTGAGCTTGAGGCCATGGCTTTGACACCAGGCATCTGTCTCAGTGAGGCCCTTTTGTAGGATGTCCACATCATTAGGAGTTTTGAGTATGGCTCGTAATTTGCAGTCATCTGCGAACTTTGTTAGCCAAAGACCTTCTGTGTTAGCCTGTACTTCTGAAAAGTAGATACCAAACAGGAGAGGACCCAGGACTGAACCCTGTGGTACTCCACTTGTCACTGGTCTGAAGTCGGATTTGGAGTCTGCTACTTTCACAGTGTGGGTTCTGTCAGTGAGCCAGTTGGCAACCCATCTTGTGACATAGGGTTTTATACCTAGTTCAGTGAGTTTATCTGTAATTCCAGAGTGGGGGATGGTGTCGAAAGCCTTGGCAAGATCTAGATAGGCTGTGTGAACCACCTTACTCTTGTCTATGGCTTTGGTGACTGCCTCAAAGTCGTCTGTCAGGTTTAGGAGACATGATCTGCCTTTTACAAACCCGAACTGGGTGGGGTCCAGAGTTTGGAGATTACCAATGTCTTTGTTTATGAGTTCCCTGATGATATGTTCCATGGCCTTGCAGACCAGGCTCGTCAGGCTAATGGGGCGGTAGTTCCCAGGGTCCGTGGTGGCTCCCCCCTTGTGGAATGGGATAACCGTCGTGCGCCATTCAGCAGGCACAAAGCCTGAGGAGAGGGTATGATTGAACATGGTACTTAGGTTGGGTGCCAGTTCGTTCTGTAGTTCATGTAGAATGCAGCCTGGGATGTTGTCTGGTCTCATGGATGCTGTGTTCTTGGCTTTGGAGAGTGTGGTTTTTACCTGTGCAGCCGTGATTACAGGAACTTTGCATTCTTCCTGTATAGAGATGGGCTCTTTAAGGGGTGAGAGGGTGGTAAAGTTAGCAATGAACCTATCTGCCAGGATGTTGGCAATATCAATTGGGTCTGTATATTTAGTGCCATTGTGCTGCAACTCAGAGCAGATCTGAGTGTTGCCATTGAGATTCTTGACATAGCTGTCGAATACTTTGTGGTTGTCTTTAGAATCAGTGGCGATTTTGTTTTCATAACTAGCTTTGGAGGATTTTAACAGGGATCGCAGCTTCTTACTGAGGCTGACCAGGGAGCTCCTCCATTCATGGGATTTTACTCTCTTTTGCAACAGTTTCTTCCTTCTGTTGTACAGTTTGTTTATGGCAGGGGACCACCAGATTGGCTTCCTTTTTTTGGAGGATAGCATCTTGGTTCTGTTTGGGATAGCATGATCTATGCACTCATGTAAGTGCTTATAAAGTGCAACTGTGTAGGATTCAGTAGTCATAACTGTATTGTCCATCTGCATGGGTGTTATGAAGTTCACCACTTCTGTCTTAAGAAGCATGAAGTTGGCTTTGGAGAATTTTTTTACCATGGTTTCCTTAATGGGGGGTGGAGCAGGATGTGGATATCTAGGTTAATTAGCTTATGGTCGGATCGGACCAATAAGGTGTTGACTTTAGGTGTGGAACACCGATCACTCATGTTGGTAATGACTAGATCTAGGATATTGTTGCCCCTGGTGGGGGCATTGGAGTTTATGAATTCCAGAAAGCGTTGAGCGAAGGAGTTGTTACATGAGTAGTTTTCCCAGTTAATGGTGGGGTAGTTGAAATCTCCCATTATTAGGGTGTTTGGTTGAACCCTAATATTTTCCAGTACATCAAGAAAAGAGGAGTGGGAATCCTGGGGCATGGTGGGTGATCTGTAGCAAGCTAGAATTTGGATTGCAGTTTTGCCCAGAGTTAGTTGCACTTGGATAACCTCGGCTGCATTATGCTGAGCAACTAGCCTGGAGGTGTGGATATCCTTAATGAATATGGACACACCTCCACATTTGGTGTTCCGGTCCAGGTTACATGGCCGAAAAGTGTGGTATGAGTTATAGCCTGATAGTGCAGGGGTGCTCTCTGGAGCCTTGAACCAGGTCTCAGTCACTGCACAGATATCAATGTTCTCCATTTTAAGGAGTGCCTCGAGTGAGTGCATTTTGAGATTTAGACTTCTAGCATTGAGTAGCATCACCCTCAGTTTTTGCTTGCTTGTTCCTGTTACGGTGGTGAATTTGTCATTTGAACCTTGCCTAAAAAAGGCACTATAGGGGCAGCAAGAACCTTAGCCAATATCCGGAATCCCAAGGGCAACAGGTGCAGGCCATCTCTGGCAAAGCATCGTGGTCTGTCGACCATGTCATCCCAGGCAGACAGATACTGGATCCCTTTAGAATGGCACCAGAAGCTTAGCCAATTGTTGAAGTCAATCATTTTGTCCTTGTACCGCGGCATCATTCTGGGTGATTGCAGAATGCTACTCAGGGCTAGGGTCATACCTGTCTGGGCTACAAGATCGGAGAGCTCTTCCATGTCTCTTTTCATGTAATCCAGGGAGGTACATCTCAGGTCGTTCACACCAACATGGACAATGACAGAGTCATATTTGTACTTGTTGTGGAGTGACCTGAGTGCGTGGGTTATGTGGTGGATCCTGGCACCCGACAGGCAGCTGACAGTAACCTTCTCCTTGTTTAGCCTGGTGAGTGGAACATCAGTGTGCCTGACTATAGAGTCACCTATGACTAGTGTGTTGGGTACGTTGTTTTGCCTTATTGGCTGTGGTTGAGTGGCACAGTGAGTCTGCGGACTATGTGTCATTTGGGTTGTGTTGGGGGTGGAGGTTGCTTGCATTTCTGCTTTGGAGGTCTCTGTTGCTTGAGCAGATTATTATTGAGAGCCTCCGTGAATATTTTTGTGTTTCTATGTGTAGATTTTGGTGGTGTACATTTAGTGAGTCTATGTGATGAGTGGTGTGTGGTGCAAGTGTTTACCTTCTCCTCTTGACTGTCAAGTTCAGTCTTGATTGGAGAGAGCTTTACCTCCAGTTTGGCTAGATAAGTGCATCTCTCACAGGTGGTAGTGTTGGGTGGTAGGAGGATAGGCTTGTCTGTGTACATGAGGCAATTTCTGCATTGCCCCAAGATGCCCAGATTCATCAGATAGACAACAGAGAACACTGGGAGCTGAACCTTGGACATGCCTGAATAAAAAATTATTTTCCTCTAGATAAGTGAGGAAAGTGAGTACAAGAGCTGTTTTTCTCTAAGCAAGTGAGGAAATTAAGTACCAAAACTGTTTTCCTCTAGGTAATGAGGAAGGTTGAGTGCTGTAGTAATTAGTAGGTTATTTAGTGCTTACAAGTTCTGAACAAGTGCTGATCATGAATAAGCAAATTCAAGTGCTAAAACTAAGAATCTGTATCTGGACTAAACTAGTTACAGGAAAGTTGGGAAACAAGTGCAAATGCGGGCTTTTAAATCAGAAAGTTGAGAGAGATGGAAAAACTGCCCAAACGGCCAATAACTACAATTTCTGGGCCAGAACCACTCCTTATGTGGTAGATAGGTTACCTAGTGCTTACCACTCCCACTGATAAGCTAGAAGGCTTCCCCCCAACACAGAAAGCTTGCGGGGGGGGCTCAGAGGCTTGCATACAGTCCTGGATACAGAAAATCTGAATCTGGACTGCACTAGTTACAGGAAAGGTGTATATATATATATATATATATATATATATATATATATATATATATATATACAAAAAGTAGCTAAAACAGCAGTGAAAACAATTCAAATGCAGTGCAAGCTAGCACACTTGAGTATGTAGCAATGTTAGACCAAACAGTTTAAAAAAATGCAATTAAATTAAAAATGATTAAAAACAAGTACAGAAGGAGTCTATTAGGTAGAATGAGGTAGTGAGAATGGACTGGGGGGAGTGTCCAAGATCAATTCTACAGTGGGGGCGGGCAACTGCAAAAACCTACCAACACAGGAATAGGGAGGGTGGGTTTGGGAAAACCAACACGTTCAGCAGAGATCAGAAAAACTATACAGTGACGCAAAAATAACAGTGCACAACTCTGATGTCAGCCAGCAATGATATAAAATTAATCAAACAACAATTACCAGTACACAAGTCTGAAGTGCCAGAAAAATATATTCAGCTCTGTATATCTCCAGATAGTTTGAAGAGCACTCTGTCAGGACGCAGGAAGGCTCCAGCAATGATTCAGCTTGAAGGATTTCAGAACTACAGGCTCTCATGGCAGTGGAGCCTTTTATTATCTTTTATCCAGACAGGGTGGCGCTCAGGACCAATCCATCCTTTATGGCTAAAGTGGTATCTAGTGTGGCTCTTAATCAGACCATTCATCTGCCAACTTTTTTCCCAAATCCACAGAACAAAGGTGAGCGGATTCTGCATTCATTGGATGTACACACAGACAACTAAGGGTCTACTTAAACAGGACAAAATCTCTAAGAAAATCTGAGCAATTACTGGTGGCATTTGCTGCAGGGGCAGAGGGAAAGGCTATTTCAAAGCAGACTATTTCAAAATGGATAAGCCATTGTATTAGTTTCTGCTACATGCTCCACGGTAAACCTGTTCCCAAGGGGGATCAGATCCCAATCCACCAGGGCTGCATCTACGTCTGCAGCTTTTCTCAGAGGGGTTCCTACTAAGAGACATTCTAGAAGCTGCTACCTGGAGCTCAGTTGATACGTTCACCAAACATTACCATTTACCACTCTTCTCTAAATCTAGAGCTGGTTTTGACACTCCTGTCCTGCAGGGCTTTATAGCTGCTCCAAATGCTGTGTAATTCCATCCTCCCAACCATAGCTTTAGGATTCTACCCAAATGTAATGACTGCAACAGTGAAACATGAAGAACATAGTAAAGTTGTGTACACTTACCATAAATGTAGATGTTCGAGTGTATTCACTGTTGCAGTCCAGGTTACCCACCCGCCAGCCCCCTGTTTTTTCTTTTACTATACGTCTTCTTTCTTTTACTATGCTCAAAAGCCTTTTTGGTGTATTTGCTTTTATTTGGAGGTATATTTGTTGTGTTCTAAATTGCATGCATATATATATATATATATATATATATATATATATATATATATTTATATTTATATTTTGCTCCCCATTTGGGGGGCACCTGACATCTGGGGTAAGAAAAACTGATGAAAATGGCGTCGGCTGCATGTTTTATACCCCCGACGACCTGACGTCATGGAAGAAGGGGCACCAACTGACGCAGGACCCAAGACTTTGTTAATTAGGCCGACTGAGGGTAACCTGCCAGTAGATTACCCAAATGTAATGACTGCAACAGTGAATACACTTGAACATCTACATTTATGGTAAGTGTACACAACTGTACTTTATCCTCATTGCCCCTTTCTGGCCTCATCAAGTTTGGTTCCCCACTCTGTGGTCTCATATAGTGTCTTAAATAGACTTTGGATTTGGTTCTGGATCTGATTACGCACCCATCAGAGATCCCTCACCTGGATTTAGTCAGCCTGAAGCTCACTGCTTGGCTGCTCCAATTTCCATGAAAGCCAAGACTCCCCGACTTTCTTCTCCTGTCAAAAATATCCTGATTGCGGCTCCAAGACTTTTACTAGGAAGATCTACTGTAGCAAATGGAAACTTTTTATATGGGCTTCTCAGCATGACCTGGATCCCTTTACGGTGGCAGTTTCTGCCATTTTGGAATTTTTAGCATACATTTTTAATAATGACACTAGCTTCCCTAGTGTTAACCTCCATTTGGCAGCGATTTCTAATTTCCATGTGGGTAAAAAATTCAGCCTCTTTAGCTTCATCTAAACTCTGTAAGGACTTTCTGAATGGTACTTTTCTTCGTTGGCCTCCAGTTAAAGACCCCATGCCTCCTTGGGACCTAACCTTTATTTTGCAGGCTTTGGTTTCTCTTCCATTTGAACCAGCTGCCTCTGTTGATTTGCAGTTTTTATCGTGGAAGACGGCCTTTTTGGTGGCAGTTACCTCAGCCAAAAGGGTTTCTGAGCTTCAAGCTTTATCTATCAAGCTCCCTTATCTAGTTTTTCATAAAGACAGAGTGTCTCTGTGGACCACTCCATCTTTCTTGCCAAAGGTGGCTTCGGAATCGAATATTAACCAGGTCATTAATTTGCTAGTTTTCTTCCCAAATTTCCAAAACAGAGGAGTTACTAGACGTGCATAGGCAGTTGTTTTTGTCTGGATAAAACCAAAAGCTTGCGTAAATTGGATCAGCTTTTTGTCTCATTTTCTAAACCTCACGTGGGAACGCCTGTCTCTAAGGTCACAATTGCTTGCTGGATTTCAGAGTGTATTTGTTTGGCCTATTGAGCTAAAGGTTTGTCTCCACTGGGACATGTCCGGGCGCATTCCACCAGATCAGTCTCTACTTCTGTGGCCTTTTGGTCCAGGGTTCCTCTTGATATCTGCTTTGCTGCTACCTGGTCCTCATCACATACCTTTATTTGTCATTATAAATTGGATCTTCTCTTCAGGAGCAAAACATCTTTTGGCTCAGCCGTGCTCCAGAATATCCTTCCATGAGGATCTCCCAGGTTTTTTGGTAGCTAGGGATTCTGTCCCTCAGATTGCAGATCAAATGAAAACAGCAACTTCAGATAAATAAATTCTGTACTTACCATAACATTCCATCTAAGTTATTGCTTTTCATTTGTTTTCGACCATCCCTCCCTCCATCCCCCTGCCTTTTTTGGGCTGTGTAGTGGACCAGACTGAAGAGATATAGGCCCTTTTGTCCTGGCTAGCTCTGAGTATGTGCTCCTTTAGACGGTTGTACCAGGTTTTATAGGCATGTTTACTATATAAGGTTGGTGCTGTTCTACAACAAACTTGATCTGAGGGGAGGAGGGACAGTGGGGCATTATGGGTAGGGGAGGAACTTAGACTTTGGATCCCATGCTGGAGTATACGGCTTAGTCAGATCCATGCCAAATCCGAGTTCCCTCAGGTTGAAGATAAATGAAAAACAACTCAGATGGAATGTTATGGTAAGTACATCATTTTATTTTCAGTAGCTATAATAACTGACTGCCCCCATACTTCTAACAAAGTACCCTGTAGGGAATTTTTTAAATCTACCGACTTGTTACATTCCCACAAAATATGTTTTCAAGTCCTCCTGACCTTCCCATAAGTCCTCCAGCAATTGCTGTCTCTCACTGGAAAAATTCCCCGTTTACTTGGGGTATAAAAATAACTATGCAAACTCTTCCGTACAAAAATCCTAAACCTGCCAGATTTTGTTGCATAAGTGTGAACCATTCAAACATTCTCTTTTTTATATTTATTACCTTTCCATTTTCAGTTCCCTGTCTTTCTAACTTCTTTGGATTGAATCATATTTATAATGCATTATTTTATATGTCCTGTTAATTATCCCTTTTTACATCAGCTTTTGTTCTAGACTCAGCTGTAAAATGAACTACTCTTTCATTTAACTCTTTCCTATGCCATCCTCTTTGCCTGTACTCTGTTATCAGTTCCTGGTAGAGGAGGCAGTCTCCAATAATCAGTCCAAACTCCCAGTCTATGACTTTCTCTCCCTAGTTATTTGTTTAAAGTACATTGATTCCTTTGGTAATTTTCTCTAATAAACTACATTTCCTTCTTGCTTATAGTCTATACCCCTTCTTGCAGTCATCTGTTGGCAAAACTTTCTTTCTCCATTTCTATGTTGGCTTAGTTCCCAAAATATTTTCTGCTACTTTTTAAATATAATATTCTGTATGGTTGTTGTTATTCACCTTAGGGGGCTTCATCCAAAATCCTACCCTCTTCTGTCCTTATTTTTTAAACCCTCCCCTTCCACCTTGATGTATTGGCTTTTGCTTGTGTTATGTATGTGAGTCTTAACTGTGTAGCCCTTCAAATCTGGTAGTCCTAAAACACCCTATTCTGTGTGGAAAAATAACCTATCCCACTTAACCCTTGCCCTTTTCCCCACCCAGGCAGATTCCTTCAGTTTATTAATTGTGGTCTACTGCTTCTCTTCTGGTTCATAAAAATATGCCTGGTCTTTTAATATTATTAAATGGACTAAAAACATTTGCACTGTTTGTAGCTTCCTGTCCATTTCCATAGTCGGAAGAGCTTCCCGCATCCAGTTATTGCATTACCTTTTATTTAGTGTCTCCCCTCATAACCTTAGCTGCCATGAAAGAATCTGGTTCAATACATACACCTAAATACTTTATTTTAGCATGTCCTCATAGACGGGTATTGGTGGACCAGTTCACATAGTTAGTCTCTTCAAATACAGCTTGTCAGAGAGGAACCCTCCTACCTCGATTCTTGTCTGTGACCCTTCATACATCTTTCTGATTAACCCCATTATTCTATCAGGAAATGCAGATGCTGCCATTGTCCTCTTTGTAAAATCCCAACAATGCCTTTTCTACATCAACGATCAGCAACAATAGTAGGGTCTTCTTACATTCTACTTCCCTCTGGGTCGTCATCATTTTGTCAATGTTTTTAAATGTTTGTCTTCCTTCCACAAAGCCACATTGTTCCATATCTATCAGGTTTAGCGATACCTTAGCCATTATCTTAGCTAGTATAGACATAAACACTTTATTATCTTTGTTCAAAATTGAAATTGGTCCATATGAAGCTGGGTTTCAAGGGTTATTCCCTCTTTGGTTAGTACAACCACCATACCTTTCTTCCAAGATGCTATTACTGTCCTGTGTTTTATTTATGCATCTATTTATTTATTTATTCATCCTTTATCAACTGGGTTAGTAACACTAGACTAGTAGCCTCCTTTCAGGAGAGACCCAAGGTGGTATTTATACTGTTTGGGGAAATTTGGGTAGGGCATTGGGGAACTTCCTGTATTCTTTTTGATGGACGCCATGGGATCTTTTACATCCACTTGAGCTAGCACCAATTCAAGCAGGTGGAATCTCAGTTTAACATTTCATCCGAAAGACAACACATTCAGGAGTGCAGCATCCCCCCCTTATGCTGGACTGCAGTGTCAGGAATCGCTCTACCTAGTTTGGGAATAGAACTCACAGCCTTCTGCACCAAGGACAGGTGTGCTACCTGTTGCACTACTTACACTGAGTGTTAAGGAAAATAGTATTAAGAAAAAGACAGTAGGGCTGTGATGTTGCTATTATTTAAGTTAAGTATTTTTAACAGAGACAGATATTTCGCATTTCTGTGGAAGTGACAGTGTTACACAAAAGTAAAGTAAAGGATTGTTTCCCTAGTGTTGGACAGTGGTTTCATATATAGGATGATTGATGAGACAGGAGAGAGGAACAGCAGCTAGATTTATGTGCTTAACTAGCAGATTGTCACTATTTTTGATAGATAAGATAAGTTTGATAGAGTAGTTGTTTGTAAGACTGATACGAGTATTGTGGGGTTTTTTGTGTGCCATGTTTTCCAAGCCTTATCTCTTTACTGCATTAGTTGTTTTGTTTCTGATTTTAGCCAAGGTACAGGATTAGAGCTAGTCATAATTGTTTTAAGTGGGGAATTAAGAATATTAAGGAAAACAGAGTTGAATTTGGCCTTTGGCTTGATCCAGTGGAAAATGTTTGAGGGATGATCAAGTACATTGTGCTTGGAACAGTATAAGGGAACTAGAGTGAAAGCTCTTTACATTTCAAGAAGGGACTCAGAAATACAAGGATATAATTGACATGATAATCGAGAAAAGTTGGCTTTATTTGCAGATGATATTATTTTGTACCTGATAAAAATAGAAAAGGATATTTCCGTGTTGTGGAACATTCTGGGAAAGTTTCAAGTCTTTTCGGGATAAAAAATTAACGAAGATAAGACAGTAGCTGTAAACTGTTTACCCACACACAAACTGGTTCAGCAAAACCCATATTTATGGAGACTTGATAAAATGAAATACTTAAGTCTATGCATTAAAAAGGATTCCATTATGGAAGCTAAGGATATGTGGGAAGAGATTAAATAAAAGATGATAACAACTGAAAACTGGAAGGTCTGTTTTATGGATACGGATAGCAAGATACAAGCAGTAAAACTGTTTTTGCCCCTTTAGTTTTATAGACAGGTCAGGCATATTTTTATCAACCAGAGGAGACATTGTGATAGCAGCTAATAAAGAGTTGAAGGATTTTTTATCTGAGAGGGAAAGAGGGCAAGAGTCAAGTAGAATAAGTTGATTCTTCTGACAGAACAAGGAGTTTTAGGATTACCTGATTTAAAGGGGTATTTCAGAGCTACACAGTTAAGGCTGTTCTACAAATCACAAGCAGAAAGCTATAATTCAAAGTGGAAATGGATGATGATGAGACAGGGTGAGGCTCAAGAAATAAGGAGAGACTGGGATTTTAGATGCACATCCTTAAGGAGAACAGCAATAATCATACGGATTGTTCTATTAATAGATTAGCAGAAAGTGTTCTACAAACTAAGCTAACACAAGAATATAGAAAGGAGATTCTGCTAATAGGGATGACTGCAGTTAGGGGTACAGAGACTAGGCAAGAGGTGTATGGAATTTACAGGAGAAAAGTGGTATAGGAACCAAGGTATTGGGAACAAATAATTAGAGAGGGAAAGGTAACAGAACAGAAAGATGCCAAGAATTTATTTGGACTGCAGGCTAAATATTGCCTTCCCTATCAAAGACTGATATCAGAGTATAGGGAAAGAGAAAGGAATAGGAGGATCCTAAGTAAAAGTCTAGCACAGGTAGAATTTTTAGTAGAATCTAGAACAGACGATGGTATTAAAAAGGGATAATTAGAAGGGGATATATAATATTGCTTGATAACTATGGGAATCAGAGGAGTTTAGAAAGGATTGGGAAGAGAGACTGGATAAGCAATTCACAAAGAAAACAATGGGGGGATATATGTATGGCTTCCAAATATGCAGCAAAGTCTAGAAGATTTAGGATCTTTGCTTGGAAATGTTTGCATAGGTATTTTTATATCCTAAGCAGACTCCAAGGAATTTTTTGTCTGGTAGATTGCAAATGTTGGAGGTGTGAAGAGGAAGAAAGAGGTAACTGAGAACATATTTTTTGGAGTGCAGTTAGTCGGCAGACTTTAAAAAAAATTCCTGCAGACTACTCTGTTAGAAGTACTGAGTGAACAAATTGGTATAACTAAGGAGATTATTTTTTGAGCTGTGTTACAGAATCAGAATTGTCTAGACATAGTAAGACATTGTTGGGTTTAATTTTGGTGGCTGCCTAAAGCAGTTACTAGAAAATGAAAATTAAAGTCTAAACCAACCATACTAGAAGTAGTGAATATAGTAACAGCGATAAAAGATCTGGAAGTCAGATCTTTAAAAAAGGGTGGGAGCAAGTTACATAAAAAATGGGAATTGTGGGAACAATACATGCAGAATAATGTTTTGGAGGAGAAATGAGGTTTAAGGGAAGGCAGGAATTGAATGAGCTATGTAATGTTCAATTGTCAATGACCTTACAGAAGATTATGTGAGATGTATAATGTTTGCAACTGAAAATATGTCAATATGGTTTGTTTTCATTCATATACATGTATGATTGCCTATGCCATAAGTGATAATTCTCTAGACCTTTCCCACTACCGTTTGTGCTTTACCTTTTTCTGCTAGCCTTTACTTGAGTAAACCATATCTATGCAGTATTCATACATTTTCCTTTCTTAATCTACCTTTCATCTCTCAAGGAATTTTAAATGTTAAGTATTGAAAATGTCTCAGCTAGTTTGTTTATAGAGTGGTATAACTTTGTTTATTTTTCATATACAGTAATTTGAGTGGCAAAAGTCACTAAAATCAATGTAAATTTGCAGTATAACTTTACTGCTTATTGTTACTTTTTCAGATTATTCCATATATTGTAATCTTCTGTTGTTGTGAAAGTCTCTGTAATCTATGTAAATTTTTAATTTTGCTATCTGTTTCCGGAGCTTTTCTCCCTGGGCCTTTGCTGAAAATGGGCACTTAACCAGTTGGACTCTCCTGGGAAACAAATATCAAATAAATAAAATAAGTAATTCATTCAGTAAAGATGTTTCTTGTGTAAAAAAAGAGATTGTTTACATTTCTAACTTGATTAATATGTATAGATTTGTAATCTTAGCTACTGTTACTCAAGGGTAATAGCTGCTAGCTCAGCTATTAAAATACTTGCTAGTCTTTATGGCACCAATGATGTAAGTGTTGTACCATTTAACTAAATACTTAATTTCATTTTGAATTATAACTGTTTACTACTATTGTTAAACAAAACCTACCTATACTTCTTGTAACTTGTAATTAATTGTTTTTATTGTGGAGCTTTTCTCCCCGGGCCTCCGCTGAAAAAGGACCTGTGTCCAGTCGGATTTTCCCAGTCAACAAATGTAAATAAATAAAATAAGTAAATAATAATATGTTGTTCCTTTAATGAATTACAAATGTTGGAAATGGTTACTTAATATGTCTGGAAGAGTGCCTAATGTATTTACTTTGTCTGGGTTGTTGGTTAAAATTCATTCAAAAAGTGGTGTATTTGTTGGTTGTTGTATGAAATGTAGTAGGAGTTTTAATCACTTTAGTAAAGCCAAATTAGTTGACTTTAATAGCACAGGAGTTGGCATAGGGATTTTTGGTTAAGCTTTAAATGGTGACTAAGATTTCTGCATTAGAGAAAGCAGGTATCTTGTGTGGGCATGGTGTAATAGGTGGATTGAGTATAGTAATGCTACATAAACACCTTTTCTACTTGTGCACCATAACAAATTATATTGTAATGGGGGTAGTATTGTCTTTAATGTTTGTGGCTTTAGTCAGGTTTTGGTGACAGCTGTAGTGTGTGGACAGTATGAGGCATGGAGCTTTATGATTTTATTGCATATGCTATGGTTGCTGATGTGATGACCCACCACTGGACCAGTGATCACGGAGCCTCAGTCCTCACCACTGGCACTAGTGGGGGATGTACAGTGGGAGAATGACAGGTACAGACACAGTATTTCAATATGCAGCTCTGTACATCAAGTGCAATTTCCCCTTAAGAGTACACAGAGATCACAGTCAGTCAGGGGCTGGTTTCTCTCTCTTTCTCCAGATCCCCAGTAAGATTGCCCTCTGGCACAGCTATAGAGTTGAGTCCTTAGCCAGGCTTCCAAGCCAAGTCCTCCAACACTCTGTCTGTCCAACCAGTGTTTTGTGCCCCTGCCCAAGTAGCTGACACACATACTCTTGGAGATTTGTTTTACACACACAGACACGCGCGCACACACACACACACACACACAGCTGGGAATGGCTGGCACAAGTTTACTAGCTATGCCCCCTTCTGCCCAGAATATAAGGTAGTTATCACTGCCACCAGAACCCCTTATCAGCTACTTTAAGGCTGTTAACAAAGGGTGTCCAAACTTAACTGTGAAATATTAATACCAAAACAAAGGATAGTTTGAACAAGAGCAAGGCCATTAGGAGTGGCCTGCACAGTGTCACCAAGTAAATATGCAAGTACTCTCAAAACTTAAGTATTTCTACACAGATCAGCCACAATGAAAAGTTTAAATATGTTTAATAATAAATAATAAAAGAACAAGACAATACTAAATATATATTCACAGTGGCATCAGAGTTCAAAATCACAGGAAATATTTAAAACAACATTGCAGGACAGTCTCAAATAAAGAAAGAAAAATATCTAAACTAAACTCAATTATATTCCTGACTGAATCTAAGAGAATTACTATAACCTAAGAACTTACTAATAGAGCCAGACAGATGTAGTGACTGATCTTCTAGTTGTTGTCAGGTCCAAGACAGAATACTCTGTCTCACTAAGAGACTTCTCAAATTAATATCTCAAATATTACTGCTGGGTAGCTTGCAGAATGACATCACTTCTTGTCATCTGACTGTAGTTGCCAGGCAAGACCCCCACTGCTGGAAGCTGGCAGCATTTAGCATCTACCAGTGAAAATACATAGACCTCAGAGCTTTGTAAGATGCTGGAAGTCCTAAAACAATTGCATTCCTTTATGCTTTCTACACTAGTAATTAATTCACCCTAAAGACAATACAGAAAGCTTCTCAGCACTGAATCTGTGTTTCTAGCTGCATTGAAAACTGAAATATACCATCTTTTATGGCTCCCTATTATGCTGTCGCAGATGCAGGTTGTCGAATGCGTCTTTGTCAAACTGAAAAGCGCAAAAAGGCAAAATAGCGAAGTGGCTTTTCAGCGAATCCCTGGGAAAGAATTTGTTTGGCCGCTTTCGCTACTTTGCCTTTTTGGCACTGTAGTGCGATATCAGCGTTGGTATATTTAAGTAGGGGGCACAGCCCCCCATGTCGGGGAGTGTGGGGGAGAAGCCCCTCACATTATGTAATGTTTTACTTTTTTTTTGTTTCGTAACACCGATTTTTTTTCCCTTAGGGAAAAAATCACTGTTCTGAGGGTGTCGATCGCTCTTCTGAGCGTGCGATATCATAATATCAACCCTCTTTTATTGTGTAGCCTATAAATTTAATTTCAACTGTTTTCCTAAAATTAGTTACAATAGTGCATGTACATTTCTGTTTTCTTCCAGTAAAGCACACTGTGGATGCATTTCAAACACAAGCACTTTATAAAAATACCCTTTCAGCACATGTCTGCACAAACCAGTCTGACATACACATGATATACAGTTCTTATACAGTTGTAACACAAGCATCTTATATAAATCATGTCGATATTCACCAATGACATATAATTATTTACAAAATTCCAGCTAGCTGTGCTGGCAATATCTCTTTTACAGATGGTATTGAAGAAGGGATGTATGGTATTTGTGGAGTGGCCATTACAGGTAGAGTGGTTTAATACTTTACCGTTGCACCACAGGTTTGTCAGGAGCAACTGATATGACTACTACTTTACTGCTATAGGTATTGGTTTCTTTCTCATGGCCAAATTTGGAACACAGACACGGTGTGCCATTTCAGTTAAAAAATCATGCTGTGAATACAAGTGCAGTGGCTTATTTGTGCAGTCTGTTCCTTCCAGCAGCAGAATATCTCTGGTTTTCTTTCTGTGCTTTGCCTTCTAGCTCTTCTATTTTTTTGAAACAGTTCTTCTTGAGAACTCTCACGTTTAGTCAGCGTTTCCCCCTCACATTTGGTCAGTGTTTCCTTGATTTCAGCCTCTGATTTGTACAGTTCTATCAGCTCATCTGAATAGCTACTTAAATCTAGTCTTTCCAGTGTTTTGTCATTTTCTGCTTGTATTTCTGCAGTGTGTCGCTTATTTTAAATACTCCTGAACACATTTGATTTATTTTTCCTCTAAATTACTGCAAGCCATCTCCTGTGCTGAGGCTAAAGCCTGATGTACTTTTTGCTGAACAGCTGCAAGACTCTCCCCAATACATTTTTTTTCTCCTTTTCTAGTTGATGTTCTCTTAGTATCTCTGTTTGCTGATATCCAGGCAGTGCAGTGACTAACCAGTAACTGAATTGTACCCAAATGAATGTTTTTTTGCTGGTTATTTTCCAGAGTTTCTGTTTTCACACTGGGAGAGCTTTAATCAATCTGTTGATCAGTGTGCAGCCATCTTAGAAGTCAGCCGGCAGATGTTTGCACTGAAAAATGATATTGTTATTAAGATTGCTGTAATATTTTTTCATGTCTTCATCACAGTTTGTATATCTATTTTTTTTTCTTATGGCTGTTGCTCTTCTTGTCTTCTTGTAGCTGAATCATTACTATGTTTGCATCACTTTTGGTCTCGTCTATATTTTGTTATGATATTGACTGTCTTAGTGACACTGTCTTTCCTGACATCTTTTTCATAGCATTAACCCTTTGACAGAGACTGGAGGACTGTTAGCTGCCTGAGTGGTGTACTTCTTATGAGGTAATCTGGATTGGTGGTTTAGTGGCTATGACTTTATGACTTTAAGTTCTAGGATCCACTGTTCATTCCTGACCTCTGGTTTACTGCCTTAATGAAATGTGCATGTTTAATCCACATCTGCATATTTTTTTCCTTATAAATTGGTTTCCATAAATGTTCTAAGACTATTTTGCTTGGTTAGCTACTCTAAACTCCATACATGTACTCCATTTACCTTTGCCCTCCTGGCAGGTTATGGCTTGAAATGAAGTTGTAAAGGACCATTTCACTTAACTAATTAAAATAAATGGTGTTTGGATTACACTGGAGCCAACTGACTGCAGTTTGTAGGAGTTCATACTGGTACTGTTGAACATGGCACTGCATATTTAGAAATAACGAAGAGGAGTTAGCTGTTAGAACTTGTCAGACACCCCCTGCACATATATTTACAGAGTGTGATGTAATGTGATTTGGAGTTGTATGTATGGGACTATGTAAGTGCAACATCCTTTTGACTGAGCAGGAGAAGAGTGTCTTTCAACAAATGTTTTAATACCACAACTCTCTTAGTGACTGCATTTATATTCATTGTCAGTGCTATGATGGCAAATTGCTCTTTATTGTTAGCTGCTAACTAAAGCATGCCCCAGTTCATACAGCTGGTATCATAACTATCTGGTAGAGTGGTGAGTCAGGCAAACAATCATATCTGCCACCATACTATATTTGTGTTTCTGGGTTCTAGATGTGTGTTTGCATTTTGGTTGCATTAAGTTAGTTTTAGGTGTAATAAATAACTTGATTGGCAAGTGAAATAGATGTATTTTGTTGCCTCAAATCACTTGAATGTCTGGTTAGTTGTTAATTGTGTGCGTTCTTTGTGGAGTCTGTACATCTTCCCTGTGTCTTCATGGGTTTTACCAGATGCCTACATTTCCTTACACATCCCAAAGGCATACTGTAGGTGCATTAGCAGTCCTCCAAATTGCCTGGACTTTGACATGTGCAAGTGAGTGTGTGTATATGTTTCCTGGAATAGACTGACATCTTATTGGAGATTAGTTTCTTGCCTTGTACCCACTGACTACCAGGACAGACTCTGACTCCTGTATGACATTGACTTAGATAAAGCAGGTAATTAGAGAATGAATGAATAGAAGAAATCAGTGGATGGATGGCTGATTAATTTGCATAGTTTTCTCACAACCCTTACTTTTTTAGATTATATTCTATCAATATACTGTATTTGCATATGGGTTATGCTGGGAATTACTTGTGTGGCTGTTCATGGGGTAACCAAACATCAAAGCCTTAAATTAGACAATCCCTGCGTAATCCATTAACATTATTATTCAAGGGTGCATATTGGCTGTCTTAGTGACACTCTTCCCTGAGGTATATGTGTGTGTGTGTGTATTTGTCTGGGTTTCTTTTTTTATTGTATGTAAACAAATTAAAAATAAAACATATATTGTAAAAGACATAATCATGAAAGCAAAGTATTATGCTTGGATTCATTTTTACTGAAACTTTGTTAATTTTATGTCTTATTTTATTTACTGTTTGTAAACCTGCCCCAAAACATATGTATAGATATGTACATAGTTGTAGGCCAGGATTTAGAAATAAATAGCATAATGCATTATTTGAAATAGCATGGTCAGTGGAAGTGTGTAGGGTCTAATATAGAGACATAATAAAGTGATCTTACTACCTGGGAAAATAGTACAATTAGCATAATATACAAATTACCCTATAATGACATACAGATGAGTGACATTATGGAAAAGAGATAATTAGAAATAGTAGATGGTGGTAAACAGTGGTGCCGCATTTCAGAAATGTATAATAGTAGTGTGATGAGAGTCTTTGAGGAGAGTTTATGTACCATAATTTCCAAGTGAACAGAGAGAGAGGGAGACTATGATAAGATACTGAAGTAGTATCTGTATTAGCTCCTGAGGGATGTACAGAGTACCAGTCACAGAAGGCAGTCTCAACCATCCTTGGTACATAGAATTCCCAGCATCCATCAGGAGAAATGGTGGGTGTTTGACTGACATCTGCCTCATGAATCTTATACCAGCTCCTTGATGACATGCTGCAGAATATGGAGAAATATATGAGCTTCAGTCAGATCTCAGAGAAGATAAACACAACTGTGACGTCCCCACACTGGAGCAGTAGTTAGGGAGCCTGGAGAGGGACATGCACTTGGAATACAAATGGACACACTCAGTATTTCCAGATGCAGGTCTCTGCATCAAGCACAATTTCCCTTAAGAGCACACAGGTTACATACTCAGCCCAGGGTTTGGGTGTCTGTATCTGCCTGTCCTGTCTATATCTGCCTCTCCCCCCGGACCCCAGTAAAGCTCCCCACTGGCAGTGTGAAACCAGTGCTTTGTGTACCTGCCCAAGTAGCTGACACACACACACACACACTTGAGATTTAATTTTCACACACTCACACACACACACACCTAGGAAAGGCTGGCAGAGATTACCCACTGTACCAACTTTGCGCAGACTATAAGGTACATTCACTGCCATCAGTCAGTTACTGTAAGGCTCTTAAAAGGGTACCCAATTATGCTGAGTGAAGTTAATATTAATACAAATGGTAATGTTGACCAAGCAACAAGCTTTTCAGGAGTGGCCAAAGTTATCACCAAATATGTGCAAATACCCTCAAAGGTTAAATATTTTCCAAAAAGGACTAGCTACAGTGAAAAGTTTAAATATATTTAGTAATTAATAGTAAAAAAACAAGAAAATACTAAATGTATATTTACAGTAAACCACAGAGTTCAAATCACAGGGAATATTGACAATAACATTAATGGGCAGACTCATACAAATAAAGAAAAACAATGTCTAAACTAGGCTTCACTGTATTCCTGACTGAATCTAGGAGAATTACTAACCCCTAATAACTTACTTGATAGAGCAAGGCACCATGAAATACGTGAGCAGTCTTTCTAGTCAAGTTCCCCAAAACAGAATACTCAATATTCAGAGATTACTCCCTGTAAAATATAATATCAAAGATGGCTTGAAGAATGAACTCTTCTGGTCACCTGCCTCTAGGTTCTTACAGTATCCCCTTTGAAGCTGAGACAGGAATTTAGCATAGATGGCTACAATACACATCTAAATGTTTATTGCAGTGCCTGGGGCTTTTCCTCTTTTTACAGAGCTAATGAACAAAGGCTTCTTCCAGACCCAGCGTCTCCAGCCCTGTTTAGCAATGTCGTGTGCATTTTAATGGTCTAATGATTCATTTAACATTTCCCTTATTTTTCTTAAAGTAAGCCAGATGGTTAACATCTGCTGTTCCTGTATCCTCTGTTAAAACATATACATTTAATTCAGTTACTGTAATACATGTACATTTCTTTTTATTATAGCAGGGTGCACTGTTGATACATTTTAACACAGGCAAACTTCACAAATACATTTTCAGCACAAGCATCTGTACAAATCAGTTTGATATACAAATGACATATAATTATTTACAAAATTCCAGCTAGCTGTGCTGGCACAAGTCAAGCATCCACTGCCCTACTTCTGGCATGGCTGGCAGTACCTTCTGTCATCACAACTGTGCATCATTCTGTGATGTAGCTCATTTCCGTGAGATTGTTGCACAACATGGTGTTACACAGGCGGCTAAAACAGGGGACTGCCTTTAGAGAGCCAGAAAGACAGATTGGAGCCAGCATTGGGGAGGTGTTGGGTAAGGGTCATGGTTGTAACCAGCTGCAGGGGGCCCCCACATTAGTCTGATGCAGTTGCAGTACAATACAGCACAGGCAAAGACGCAGCATCTTCTCCATAAATATGGGCCATACTAGAGACGACAAAGATTAACACTAATGCATGCAGTACTACACTCAGACTATGCAGTACAGTGCACTGACTAGCCACAGTGTGTACCAGACATTACACACAACGCATGTAGCACAGTGGTGTGTGTGTGTGAGGCACAGTTATCATTTGCACAGGTCAGGTGGAGCACAATGACTGGTCAGCCAATGGCTACATAGGTGTTAGAGGGGTTGAATGGGGGATTTGGGAGTGGGAAAACAGTATAGAAAAGGGGTGAAGCTTCCTGAGTGGTAAGTGGCCAAATGTTATTGGCATTTGCACAGTACTGGTGTCAAGGGACTCATCTGCAGCAGATGATTGAGCACTGCTTGGACATGGATATGCTATGGATCACAGGTGGGAATGATGCAGACTGTGGATTTCCTTGTTATTGGAGTATTCCCTTCATGGAATTGCACTGCCAGCAACACTCACTGAGAGGAATGAGATGGAACTGTGCTATTATGACTGTCCGGTCATTTAATGTGGATGACTGCCATGGATGGTACAGCTGTGTGGGTGGCCCTATCATGCCATACCAGGCTCACCATTAGTAGTTAGCATTGAGGAAGTGACTACCTTACCTGTGGGATGCACCCACATTGGAGACAGATAAGCAATAGTCATGGGTATATAAGGGTCATGGTGACAGAACCAGGAAACCACATGTAGTGTGCAGTAGCTGATAAGTGACTGTCAAATGACCTGAGTGGGTAGGTGTGCTCTCTGTCCCTATGATCCATAGCTGTATGCAGGCATTGTAGACCATTGTGTATGTTGTCACACATGTCACACAGTACGCAAATCATATTTGACTTTGCATTGATTGCATCTCGGTATGCTTGGATCACACTGACCTGCACATCTGTTGATTTATGTCCAGTATGACCATTGCCTACTGCTGTTGTGTAAGCCTTTATTATGCCTTTTGGTTCATTCCTCCTTTGAGCAGCATGTTTTTATGTCTTTCTCCTGATTATCTGTAGGATCAGCATCCCTTCTTCCCTTGAAGTCAGATTTTCTTAAACTCTTATTGATACCATGTTCCTGCTGTAGTTAGAGCCACTTATTAGATCTAATGTCTAATTTAGTAGTAGTGTGAGTAGCCTACCTTACTTTTAGTGGATTAGTAATTTGATGTGTTTTATTGGCTACGTATTGTTAAGTGGAAATTACTTTTAAACACTGAAGATGAACCTTGTTCCTTTTGGACCACAACTTGAATGTAAATGCTGTTTTTAACTCTTTGCACTAAAATTCTAAAATAAGTCCATTTGCTGCCAGTGGATCTAACTTTTGATAATTACCCAATCTGTCTTCTTTGACCTACATTAATTGTTCCATGACCCCTTTCAAATTTTATCACAATGTTTTACAATTCTAAATACTTGCTTCACATCAGACTGACAAAACGAACAGGTTAGTATTATCTTCGCAAGCACTTAAAATGATGCCAGAAGTGTATGTAGTGCTGTATTGTAAGATTGTGAATTGCTCTGTGTAAAGCTTTAGCAGTTAAAAGTAGTATTTTTTTGTGTTCCTCTGTGTCGTCATACTGTTCTGTGTATATTTGGTGTACCCTATATAGTTGTGCTTCACTTTCATGTGCTAATAATAACCTGCCTGTCCAGAGCTTTTCTCTCTCCAACTTCCATATGCAAGGATTCCGCCTAGTAGACCCTACTCAATGTCAGTATTAAATTTAATGTGATAGAAGTAAAATCCAGGTGCTTGCCACAGGCATCAAAGAGCAAGTCATGCCTTCCATTCATAGTTTTATATATATATATATATATATATATATATATATACTGTGCATAATTTATACATATACATATATATAAATATATTTTTTTGTTTTTTTACTGATATGACTGTTGTGGTTGTTGATAATAGTAAATGTAACATGTCTAAATAATTTTGTCTTATAATTTTTTGTCTTTGACAGTACTGGCTGGACCCCACCAAGTCTATTGGAGAACACAAAGATCTTATAAGTAGTAAGTATGCTGTATGTTTAAAGCACAATTTCGTTTGGACAGCTTTCATATTTCTGAACTTGTGTTCAAAGTCAAATATGCAAACCATTAGATAAAGTACGTAGTCTGTTGTTATAGTAATGTTATAGATGCTAACAACTTTTACAACCTCAAAATAGAGTTTTACATATGTTACTTGCAACTGCATCAGTTTATAAGAAATCACATACCACCGGACTTTAGTTAAGTGGAACTTTTAAACAGAAGAAGCAAGCAGTAATCCATACCAGATATAAGGGGCCTTAGTTAATGTAATTGGAAATAAGTTACTGATATACACAGTGTTAGTTGTGTTTGTAAATATGTCATGTTAATTAAGTGCTCTTTGTGGGCATCTTTCTATTTCTTTGTAGTTCTTTTTTTTTTGTTTTGTGTTGTTTCTCAAAAACATCTTTATTAGAAATTAACACAGTGATACCAGAGCTGATCAGTAGCAGAAACCAGATTAGTAATTTAAATGCTGCTGTGTTACATGTGCAGACTCATATGTATCTTTTCAGTTAAAAAAGAGAAAGCAACAGATATGGAAGGGTTTTCTAATCTTTGCACAGATCCTATAATTGTAACACATTTCTGTATGTTTACTTGTGTATTTTCCAAAAGCTTGGTATAAATCCCAAATTTCATTGGGTAGCTACTAACCTTCAGTATGTACAACTTTTTCCATTTCTATTTGCTGTTGTATTCCATGCCAACTAGCATTCATTCTGTTCTGTTGCTAACTGTTCAGACTGAGTGTTTGCTTTTTGAGTCTGTTCACACAAAGGCCACCGTGAGCAAGTTTATTCCTTTTTTTATTGGATTGTTGTAATTTCTCTCTCATTTGGATTTCCCTTTGTCTCAAAGCAATCCTGTAGTTTAGGGCTCCTTTCTGTCTTCTTCTTTCTTGTCATGGTCTTTTTTTACCCTAGTTCCTCTCAGACAGTGTCAAAACTTAACATCCAGTAATGTGTTACATCTTCTTTAAGGGCTAATTTAGTGTTCTGATTTAGGGCATGCCAAGAATATGTGCTCCTGATTGTTCATCTTTTCATCTCTTCATCTCCAACACCTCTGATTAGCATGGGAAAACAATTTATGCCATCTGCTTTGGCATAGAGGTATCTGTGAAGGGACTTCCAAGCAAAGATCCTTAATCGTCTGGTGGGTATCTTGAGGTCTGCCATATTTCCTGCCATTGTTCTTTTCTGATTTGCTTATTTATTTGACCTGCAGTCTTTCCGCATATTGTCTTCCTGATTCCCGTAATGATTGTGAAGTATCCTGTATAATATTATTTTATTTCCTTCTGACATTCTTGACTCAATAAAAGAGTCTTCCCTCTTCCTCTCTGTCTGTCCTTTTACTTTAATTCTACCATTAAAACCTGATAAGTTACAAAGTCTCTGGGATATAGGTTGAAAATTACACAAGCTCTTTCCAAGGGTTTAGCAGCCACCCATTACTTGTTCCCTTCTTGATTTACTTACCCATTCTAAGCTGTTCTGTGCTTGCTTTTTCACTCTTACCATCTAAACTTGCTAGTCCCTTTCCTCCTCAGTAAATTGCCAAACCATCTGCATTATGCAAGGTGCATCTCTGTCATCTGTTTTTGCCTTTGACCATATAGTGAATCTGTTGGTAATACTGCCGTGTCTCTGCATCAGTTGCTTCCATTTTGCCCTATAAGTTTCAGAATGGGGTACATAGATCAGTTGTGAAGCTTCATAATAACTACCATATTTCCTGACATCTGAGGGGTGGGTTGGAAGAATGTTTAAGGTCTTCACGACAGAGATGCAAAGTACAGGGTTTGATTCTTACTTTATGATATTGGTTAAGCTTAAAAAGGCCCTTCAAAGCAGTTTGCCTAATATTCAGCCATGAATAACTCATGCATTTGTACCTCCCCTTTATTGAGATGCATGTCTAGGCTTAAAAAGGCCACTGTGGTCATTAACCTAATACACACCTATGAACGTATAATCTTGCAAAATAGGGAGTACTTGGCCACCTTGTTTTACTGAGAGTATTAACTTATCACCATTAGCTGTCACCTTTTTAACTTCCCAAATTAACTTTTTAAATTCCCTTTTTAGTTGTTTCAAAAGTTTTTCTTCTGGCTGATAAAAAAGGTCCACCTTGTGTATAGTATCGAGGAAGCTAGAACATCTTTATTGCTTGAATTCTAAGTCTAGCTTCAGCATGTTCCATTTCTTTGGTTTCACAGTGATTTTGTGCTTTGTTTTTTCCAGTATTTCCTTAGCTGCAAGTCTCACTTCTTTGTTAACCTATATCCCCAGATATCTCATTTTGGTATGAACCCACAGAGTGGGATATCTTTGCACCAGTTGTGATTAGAGAACTAGTTTATTAATAACAATTTTAGATTTCCCTTTTTATTTTGTAATCTCAAGCAACTGAACTTCTTTCACTATAGTAAATAGTATGAAGATACCCAGTTTAGGGTTAGTCAAATGAATATCCACAAATTGAGCCATTTTCCTCCAGAACATCCAATCTGTACCCATTTGTCTGAGAAGTTTCTTTACTAGTGGCTCAAGATAGAATGCGAACAGTAAAGGGGAGAGCAGACACCATCTTAATCCCCCCTGGCAGAGTCCCATCTAGCTTAATATTTGCCATACGTTTTACATAAGTTGTGAATAACTCAGGTCAGACTTTTAGGGAGCCCAAGCAATTGTATACCTTCACATAAATAGCTCCAGCCAATTCACTTTGAAAGCTTTCTCTGCATCCAGGCTCATTATGACTAAAGGTAAACCCCTACATTCAGTTTCCTTCTGAATCATCACCATTTGAGAATAATATCAAAGGTTTGTCCCATTTTGACAAAACCACATTGATCTATTATTTTAGGAGGAGCACTCACCAGTCTGTTTGCTGTTGTTGCAGCTATAAAAGCCTTGTAATCCCATGTCCTTACCCATGTTTGGGATTATTGATATAACTGCCTTTTTCCACATAAATGGATCAGTGTCCCTTTCAATACTCGACTGAATCTTTTGCACAGGATTTTTATCATTTTTTTGCCTTCTTCCCTCAAAAACTCAACTGGTAATCCATTACCCCCTGGTGTTCTTCCCCAATACCTGATCTTGCAGTTGTTCTGTACTTTCCTCTGTAGTTAATGAGGACATCAGAAAATTTGCCTTGAGTGGTGATATTTTGAGAAAGTTTAACCCTTTCAAAAAGTCAGCCATGTACCTACTCACTTCCCTGTCTTTCATGTCCTCCCTGTAGAGTTTCTCATGGAAGTTTCTTATTATTGAAATTACCTTTACATCTCTCTTGAGTTTTATTCATCTCAAAGCTGCCAAGCATCATAATCCCCCTCTTAACAGTTTTTAGGATTTTAGGATTTTTGTAAAAAAGCATTTTTGTAAGAGCTGTTTCTTTTGTCCATAAAATTTTTACTTTTACCAGTCTCATTCAATAAAACCTGTTACAGTTAATCCTTTATTGTCATTCTTTCTTTTGGAGAGAGACTTTCATTTCCTTCTTCACTGTTTCCCGGAAGTATGTCAGGTGTTTTTTTTTTTGCTTCACTGTTTCCCAGAAGTGTGCCAGATGTTCTTTTAAATCTATTTTTTTCAGTAGATCTCCTATCTAATGAAAAAAACTCGAGGCACACCACGACAAACGGAGCCGACCTGATGAAAACCTTTTTATTCACACAAAGAGCACAGAACAATGGCCAGTAAGCGCTTTCACGTTTCTCTGAACGCTTCTTCAAATTTAAAAAGTACTCCTATAGTATATCAATATAAAGACAGGTTTAACTCGCTTGCACCAGTCAAAATCATCACACTACATCGTTAATTAATGCAGTAATCAAGAATCAATTAAATCATCTCTGCCTAGTAATGCTTACAGTACTGAAGAATGTAGTGTCATCACATAACAATGCATATAGAAAGCATATGCAAATGTGTGCATGCAATAAAAACGTATATATATATATATATATATATATATATATATCTACATACACACTAATAAAATGTGCATAGAAAATATATATAACAAGATACAACCATTGACATATAAAATATGGGCATTCATATAAATGTACTACATCTAAAAACATGTTTATTCTAGCCATTTAGCATTCATAATGTCAGCAAAATTTTATTGCCATAAAAATCTGCTATTCCATAAAAACTTCATACTCGTGTATATATAAAAACATGTATTCATACTTGTGTACCAAGGTAATAAATAGGGGTCTGCCCATTAAAAGTGACTAGTGAGTAAGAGGTCTATCTTTAAGGAAGGGTTTCAGTGAAACCCTATCATTTAGTCCGTGTAACCTATCTGCTTGTAACCTCAGTATCCATCTAGCTTCCTGCTTCTCAGTATGGTTCCTGACATCACCTAACCTCGCTGTTTTGTATATTAATGCCATCACCGTAAACCGAAACTTGTGTGTTGTATTTATGTGCATTACATGTCTTGCAAGAGCATTACTCTCATCTTCTCTACTGATGGCATAAATGTGTTCCCTCACACGCTCTCTCAGCGTTCTATTGGTTTTGCCAATGTAGAAGCAACTGCATTTCTGACATACAGCTAGATACACGAGATCCCTTGTCTTACAGTCTGCATATTATCTTAAAAGAAAATACATGACCTGTGTCAGGGTGAACAAATTCCTTGCTCCCAGACATGAAACTGCAATGGTTGCATGACCTACATGGAAACATCCCTACTCTGACAGATCTGGTCCTATCCCTTCCAGTTTTCTCATAGCACAATATCCTTTTCAATGACTGAGTATTCCTGTATGCAAGATTCGGTGTATTCCCTGCTGCTTCTCTGACTTTACTGAATCCTCTGCCCTTTCTTTTCAGAGCCTTGGCCCTGAGCAGTTCAGATTCATTTCCACCCCTGAGTTGGGGATCCAAGGGAGGTCCAGACCTGCCTTTGTTGGAAATTTCGGCTCTGAGGAGGTGGGCTGGGCCGTGGTTTCTCTGAGTCCGTCAGCTTTGGAGGTGGTGGAAAGGGCTCATGTCTCGCACGTGAAAGTTTTTTGATTCTATCAGATTATATTTGTGCTATGTAGATTAAATTTTCATTATCTGGAAGGATAATGAGGAGAGTCTGCAACTATGTATTGATTATAGGTTCATAGGTCCATAGGTAGGTACTAGGCTATCTGCCCGAAGGCATTTATAAGCCTAGCCGGAATGTGTTGGCTTTCACCACTCCCTTAGATTAATTCCCTGTGCCTCTGTCCAGCAGAGCCATTGAAGTGATCCCTGGGGTAAACTTTCTGTTTCCCATCCACTCGTCAAGGTTTCTCTTGAAGAGGGTTAGCGAGGAGCTCTGCCTAATGTAGATTGGAATCTTGTTCCAGAGCATGGGAAGTCTCTGGGACAGGAATCTATCCCTCCAGCACGTCCTATTTATTGTTATGGTGAGATTTAGATCCCTGGAGCTTGTGGGTCGAGGGGATATGGTTTTCTTTAGGTGGAGCATGTCCATTAATTCTGGGTTGGACATGGCCTTGTATGTCAGGCAGAGTTCACCTCTGAGTAGGCGGTATGCAACCGAGTACAGCTGGAGTTTCTTCAGTCGAGCTGCATATGGCATCTGCTTGAGGCCAGTGATCCTCTTGGTGAGGAACTTATATGGTCTTTCCAGTTGCTGCAGGTGTCTTGTAAGGCACATCCCAAATGAAGCACTGTACTCTATGATGGGTCTGATGAGTGATGCGTTGAGGGGCCCAATGACCTCTTTTGATCTGGGTGCAAACCTTTTTGTGATTAGGTGGGCCACATAGAAGGATTTTCTAACCACTTTGGCAATGTGATTATCAAAGGAGAGGTTACTATTTACTTGGGTCCCCAGATCCCTTATTATGTCTTCCGTATTTAGGGGGCTACCACCTATGTGGTAGTTTGTGGGTACTTTGTTTTTTCCAAAGGAGATGACTAAGCACTTTTAGGCATTTAGCTTGAGACCATGGTTTTGACACCAGGTATCTGTCTCAGTGAGACCCTTTTGGAGGGTGTCTGTCATCCGGAGAGTCAATTATAGCCTTTAGTTTGCAGTCGTCTGCGAACTTGGTGAGCCATAGTCCTCCTGTGCTTGCCTGTACCTCTGAGAAGTATATGCCGAACAGGAGGGGTCCTAGGACTGAGTCCTGGGGAACGCCACTTGCAACCGGTTTAGAGTCAGACCTAGCTCCTGCAGCTCTTACCATGTGGGTTCTGTCTGTGAGCCAGTTGGCAACCCATCTCGTGACGTAGGGGTTTATGTTCAGGCTGGTGAGCTTGTCTATAATACCTGAGTGGGGAATGGTGTCGAAGGCCTTTGCGAGGTCTAGGTAGGGTGTGTGGGCCACCTTTCCCTCGTCGATAGCCTTGGTAACTGTCTCAAAGAAGTCCACCAGGTTTAGGAGGGCATGATCTGCCCTTAGCAAAGCCAAACTGGGTTAGGTCCAGTGTTTGGAGGTTTCCAATGTCTCTGTTAATGAGATCCATGATGATGCGGTACATAGTTTGCAGACCAAGCTAGTCAGGTTTATAGGGCGATAGTTCCCGGGGTCCGTTGTGGCTCCACCTTTGTGGAGCGGAATAACCGTTGCTGTGCGCCACTCTGTGGGCATGTAGCCTGTTGAGAGGCTGATTTTAAACAATCTGTTTAGGTGAGGGGTTAGTTCATCTTTGAGCTTGTGTAGGATGCAGCCTGGGACATCGTCCAGTCCCATTGATGCTATATTTTTGGCTTTGGAGAGGTCTGTTTTAACCTGAGTGTCTGTGATTTATGGTATAGTTATGGGCCCTTTTGGGGGTGAGGGGGGGTGAAGTTTGTACTGAACCTGTCTGCCAGGATGTTGGCTATATCAGTCAGTTCAGTGTATTTTGTGCCATTCTGCACTAACTCCAAGCAGATCTGAGAATTGCCACTTAGATTCTTGACATAGCTAAAGAATGCCTTGTGGTTATCTTTGGAGTCTATGGCAATTTTTATTTCGAAGCTAACCTTGGATGATTTTATGAGGGAACATAGTTTCTTGCTGATACTGATCAGGGATGTCTTCCCTCCTTGGGATTTTACTCTTTTCTGTACTAGTTTCCTCCTCCTATTGTATAGCTTGTTTATGGCATTGGTCCACCAGACTGGTTTCCTTTTCTTGAAGGAGTGAGTCTTGGTTTTGTTCAGGATAGCACGATCCAGGCATTCTTGTATCTGCCTGTAGAGTGCATTAGTAAAGGATTTTGCAGCTTGGACAGCGTTATCCTTTAGCATGGGGGCTTTGAAACTTCCCACCTCGGTCTTAAGTAACGTCAAGTTTGCTTTTGAAAAGTTTTTCACGGTGGTTTCTTTGACCGGGGGTGATGGCGGAATGTGGCTATCCAGAGTGATTAGTTTATGGTCAGATCTAACCAGCAAGGGGTTGACCTCCGGTGTGGAACACCGGTCGCCCATGTTGGTGATGACCAGGTCCTATATGTTGTCACCTCTGGTGGGGGTGTTAACCAGTTGATCCAGGGCGTTTGAGTTTATAAATTCTAGGAAATGTTGGGCCAGGTAGTTTGTACTTGAGTAGTTCTCCCAGTTAATGTTTGGATAATTGAAATCACTCAATATCAGGGTGTTTGGTAGTACCTTTATTTTTCCAGGAATGCAGAGTTGAGGTCCTGGGACATGGCAGGTGATCTTTAGCAAGCTATAATTTGAATAGCAGTTTTGCCCTTTGTTAGTTGCACGTGGATGATCTCTGAAGCATGTGCTGTGCCACTAACTTGGAGGTGCGAGTATCCTTGATGAGTATGGATACTCCCTCGCCTTTTGTATTTTGGTCTGGGTTTTGTGGCCGAATTGTATGGTATGAATTGTAGCCTGGTAGTGCTGGGTTGCTCTGTGTAGCCTTAAACCAGGTTTCTGTTACTGCACATATATCGATTTTCTCCATACTGAGGAGTGCCTCGAGTGTGTGCATTTTGAGGTTTAGACATCTGGCATTGGGCAGCATTACCCTCAGTTTTTTGTTACTTGTGCTATTTACGGTGGTGGGTTTGTCTTTTGAACCTTGCCTAAAAAAGGCACTATGGGAGTGGCAAGAGCCTTGGCCAGTATTCGAAAGCCTAAGGGTGACAGGTGCAAGCCATCTCTAGCAAAGCAGCGTGGCTTGTCGAGCATGTCATCCCAGGCTGACAGACCCTGGATCCCCTTTGAATGACACCAGAATTTTAGCCAATTGATGAAATTGATAATTTTTTCTCTATACTGTGGTATCATTCTTGATGAGGGCAGGATGCTACTCGGGGTCAGGGTCATACCAGCCTGGGCTACGTGATCAGCAAGCTCCTCCATGTCTCTTTTCATGTAGTCCAGGGAAGTACAGCTCAGGTCATTCACACCAACATGGACAATGACAGAGCCATATTTGTACTTGTTCTGTAGTGACCTGAGTGCTTGTGTTATGTGGCGGATCCTGGCACCCGGCAGGCAACTAACAGTAACCTTCTCCTTGTTCAGCCTAGTGAGGGGACATCAGTGTGCCTGACTATAGAGTCTCCTATTACTAGTGTGTTGGGTATGTTATTTTGCCTTAAGGGCTGTGATTGTGTGGCACACTGGTTTTGTGAAGTATGTGTTTCATGGTTTGTGGTGGGCGGGGGGTGGAGGTTGCTTGGATGTCTGCTTTGGAGGTCTCTTTTGCTTTTGCAGATTTTTATTTAGAGCCTCCGAGTATGTTTTTGTGTATTTATATGTGTTTTTTGCCAGTGCTGGTTTCATAGGTCTGTGTGAGACTGGTGGTGTGATGCAAGTAATTCCCTTCTCCTCTTGACTGCCTGGTCCAGTCTCGGCTTGAGAGAGCTTAGCCTCCAGTTTGGCTGTATAATTGCATCTCTCACATGTGTTAGTGTTTGGTGGAAGGAGGAGAGGGTGGTCTGTGTACATGAGGCAATTGTAACATTGCCTCAAAATGCCCAGATTCACCAGTTGGGCTGGAGAGTACACCTGAAACTGCCCTTTGGACATGCCTGGATGTGTACAGTGAACTGTTTTACTGATTGGCTGGTAAGGTCGAATAGAGAGCCTTGTCCTTCTCTACAGTATAGGAGGGTCTAGTGCTAAGGTTTATTAGTGCTTGCTATGAGTTTTGGGCAAGTGCAGTAATGAGAAGTGAATGATTTGAGTGCTTAAGTTGAAAGTTTGTGTAGTTCCAAGGGAAAAATTGAAGAGTAGACTTTGTGGAGCCAGGAATAGTTATACCCTAGCTAACCGGCGCTGCCCGACCTGCAAAACCGTGCAAATGTGGGTTTTATAGAAGGGAAATGAAAGAGAGAGAAATTAGCCCAAAATGGCCAATAAACTGCTAATTAGTGGGCTGAAACCACTCCTCCAGGGACAGATAGGCTGCTCAAAGCTCCCTCTCTCACAGTGAACAGAGAAACTTCCTTCTATCCAAGTAAGGTATGGGCAAACACAGAAACTTGTAACACAGCCCTGAGTTCAGCACTAAACTAGCTTAGAAAGGTGGGAAAACAAGTATATTTTTTTGTTTTTGTTTTTTTTTTCAGAAAATAAAGCAGATACAATCAAAAAACACTTTAAATGCACAGAAATGGCTGTCTGGCTTGAGTGTGTAGCCTACAGCAGTTAAACAGGTAATTTAACACAAAAACTACTTTGTTAAAGTGCAGGCAGTAAAATAAGTACACTATGTAGCTGAAATAAGCTTTTTAAATCACAGAAACTCTAGAAAATCAGCATTTTAGGCGGTAATCACTCCAAAGTCTCTCTTTTGTGTCTCTGCTGCTGCAGAACTCTGCAGGGCACCAGGCAGGAGCTTGCTGAGCTGTATACTAGTGCAAAAACCTTGCAAATGCGGGTTTTATAGCAGGGAAATGAAAGAGAGAGAAATTAGCCCAAAATGGCCAATAAACTACTAATTTGTGGGCTGAAACCACTCCTCCAGGGACAAATAGGCTGCTCAAAGCTCCCTCTCTCACAGTGAACAGAGAAACTTCCTTCTATCCAAGTAAGGTATGGGCAAACACAGAAACTTGTAACACAGCCCTGAATTCAGCACTAACCTGAAAACTGGACTAAACTAGCTTAGAAAGGCGGGAAAACAAGTTTTTTCTTTTTTTTTTTTTCTTTCAGAAAATAAAGCAGATACAATCAAAAAACACTTTAAATGCACAGAAATGGCTATCACACTATATCAATCAAAGTACTATTTTTTTTGTCTTTCACATGCAGCAGTCACATGGAAAGAATAGCCTATTTAGATGTGATGATTTGTAAGGATTTCAGTTTGGGAAGTTACACTTCTTGAATTTACAGGAGACCAACATACTCGAATATGTTATTACATTTTACAAGTGGTCATCCTTACCTGCAAAAGAAGGCAGTGGTCAGAGGGCAGCTGGTTAGGGCTGCCCGTATGACCACCCTTGACCAAGAATTTTAACAGGAGTGTTGTATACTCTTAGACATGTTTTGTAAGAGGGGATATCCTAAGGGGTGGTGGAAGAACTTATTAGTGAGGTCACCTGTAAAAAACAGAATGGACATTTCAGCCCCATTCAAAAAATTGGTAACATGTGATACTAGTAGGGTGGACACAACTGAAGAAATTGAAAGGAAGAATGTCCAATGTGCTTACACTAATGCTCTTGTTAAAACTTATAATCTGGAGAGTGCCACCATTAGATGAATCTTGAATAAGAACTGAAGAACATTGCTTGAGGATAATGGAGTATATTAAAAAGTGGGAGAGGCACCAGTTATAGTGTATAAAAAAGGTATTAATTTAAAAAACTGGTTGGAGGTCAAGGACAGGATGACTTGTACCAATCCTATGATGAGCAAATGTGGTACATACAAGTATGTAAGCAGATGTTGGTCTGTGCTGAAACAATTAATAGCAGCAAAGTTTTTAAGGGTAGATACAACTGTGATACGACTGGGGTGGTCTATAGTGCAATATGTCCAAGTATGTAATAATTTTTACATGGGGGAAAATGGAATGTCACTTATGTGGTCAAATATATGAACATATGTATGACATCAGAAAAGAAAAAACAACAAATGCACTGTTTAGGCATGTTATGGAATATCCGGCACATTATTTTAAATTTGTAATACTAGGTAAGATTGAAAAGAACCCACAGGGGGGGCCATGGGCTACTATACTGGAGAAAAGAGAAATGAACTGGCAGTTGTTTTTAAATGCTAATTCGTGACCAGGTCTTAATGACATTTTATCCATAGCTCCCCTTTTTTAAAATTAAAGGCTCTTAGCAGATAGGTTAGGTAGAAAGGTTACAGTCAATTTTTAATAAAAATATTTCAGTAAAACATTTTTATGAAAAAATACTGATTCCATCTACAGTTGATGTATTTTAAAAGGGATGACATGACAATATATATAAAAATATATGCTGTGAGACATAACTGTATTGATATAGTTTTTAAATATATATTTTTTTCAAGTATTTTTAATATGTTTACTTTACACATATATGTATTGTTATTGTGTAGTATTGGATTAGGTGATTTTTTTATGCCTGCTGAATATTTTTTTATGTGAGCTGACATTGTTTGAAAATGAGTTAAGGAAAGGAGGAGGTTCAGATCCTGATTGTGGGAGTCACATGACATCTTACTAGATCATATTGTTTGCTACTACAGTATAAATATGTTCCTTTCAGTGGTTTTATTGTATCTGAAGTTTTATCTGTGATAGAATGAAAGTGCTCATAGTAAATTAAACTGTTTTATCGAATTCGTTTTTTTTTTATTTTTATATGTTTACTGGTAGTGAACGTTTTTTCCTTTGGGTAGCCTGGTAATTTGTGTGGATCCCATTTCTGCCCCAGGCTCTATGATTCTTCAGTTCTTGACAACACTTTTTGAGGAACTATCTGGTTTCTCTGCAGTTAAACTGGAATTGGCAGATATTTCTAATTTTCTCAAAAGGAATAGACATATTGCTCTCACATTCTTACTAACCTCAACTCCTCTCTCATTGCTAGACTTCAGACTACATATCACAAAGCAGCTAGATTTGCAAATCCAACAACCCTACAGATCTCACCACTGTCTCTCACTAAGATACTTAAACTGGCTCGAACTGCCCCAACTCCTCCTCCTCTCTCAGCTCCAAACCATGCATTCAATCCTATATCAGCCATCTTTCTGAACAGCCTTACACTCTATCATCTCCCACTATTCTCTTACAAGAAACCTCCGTAGCTCTTCCCAAGATTTTCTAAAAATCTACAAGCCCAAATCTAAAGCAGGACAAAACGTATATAGCTACCACCCTTCTATTGAATGGAACAAACTTCCCCTCGAGATTCGAACACAGGCACACCCCAAACAGTTTAAGCTAACACTAAAGGAATATTTCAGTAAGAAATGGATCTGCCAATGCTCAAACCCTCCTTGCAAACTTTCCATTCTCAACTTTTCCCAATCGATATACTTCTCTCTGTAATACTCCTATAACTTCTGGTCAGATTTGATTAAAAAAAAATAATTCACACACTTGATTTTTGTACTTTATATTTCTTTCTGCTTACCTAATATATGTACAACCTATTGTTATTCTGTATAAGATTTTGCTGTGTTCTACTTGTATAAAATCTGTATTAAGTACTTAGTGTATATTTGTATGTACCAGAGCTTTTCTCCCCGGGCCTTTGCTGAAAAAGGGCTTCGGCTCAGTCATACATTCCCGGTCAACAAATGTAAAATAAATAAATATTTCTCTGGTTTCATCTAAACTGTGTAAAGCTTTCATGAAAGGATTTTTTCTTCTAAGTCCTCCAGTAAAGGATCCCTTATCACCCTGGGATCTGACGGTTATATTACAAGTCCTGAAACCTTTTTATGCCTTCAGCTAAATCTGATCTGAGGTTTCTATCATGGAAATCAGTTTTCATGGTAGCCATCACATTTTCAAAGAGAATATCTGAACTCCAGAGACTCTCTTCAAAATCTCCGTACATCATTTTTCATAAGGATAGGATTTCCTTATGGACTAACCCTTCCTTTTTACCTAAAGTGCTTTCTGAGAACAACATTAACCAATCCATCCATTTACCAGTTTTCTTTCCAAATCTTTCCAATAAAGGAGAGTACATGTTGCATCTCCTTGATGTGCACAGTTACATTTTTATCTTCATTAGGACAAGGCAATTCAGAAAATCAGACCAACTCTTTGTTTCCTCGTCTCCAAAAAGATTAGGTTATCTAGTATCTAAAGTCACTAGCAAAATGGGTAACAGACTGCATTTCTTGGATTTAGTCTCAGAAAGGCATGCATTTAGCTAAACCTCCCAAAGCTCATTCAGCCAGATAGATGGCCACATCATCTGCTTTTTGGTCAAGAACATCAGTTCACAGCATTTGTGTTGCAGCTATATATAGGCCAATGTTCATACTTCTGTTACTCATTACAAATTGGGTATTATTTCTGTCCCGTATGTTGAAGAAGAATGAGAAGGCTAACATCAGATTTAAAAGTTATGTTCTTACCATAACTAGGCATGTGTGTTGTCCATTTTCATTCTTCCTCAACTTCCCTCCCATCTATCCCCCATCCAAGTTCCTGGAGAAACCTCTACTGGACTGTATTGGAACCTACAGTTCCAGGTTTGAGCCTTGTCTTTCTATCAAATTATTCCTGTTTCTGTTTTACTATGGGGCTAGGGCAGCAAGCTTTGATTTGAGGCTTTGGGGATGCAATAGAGCATTATGAGTAGAGGGAGGAGCTCAACAGCTGGATCATAAGTCTGGAATAAGTGCACAGGTCGGATCCGGGGATTAGATCCGAGCCGAAGAATGAAAATGGACGACGCAGATGCCTAGTTATGGTACGAACATAACTTTCAAACCTTCTTCCAATCCCTTGCCCAGTTACATATTCAAGTAGAGTTTGTAAAGTAAAAAAAATAAATAAATAAGCATTGCCACTGCCTCCCTTTATTTAGTAAAAGTTGTTTCCTTCAAATGCAGAGTTCTTTCCTCACTTGCTATTTTTTGTTTGTTACCTTTTAAACTCTCCACACAGTTTTCTGCCAGATGTTTTTTGCAGCTATTTTTGGCTCCCTCCCAACAGGCATCAACTGCTTTGCACCCAGTGCCTCTCAGTGACTAGGTCTACAAACCCCTCCCACCTAACGTGGACTTGCTCCAACAGTGTGAGGCAGGTGAGGAGATCAAGGGATCCTGGCTCAGTGTTGTACTGCTGCACAACAAGTATTTTACCTTTTACTCCCCACCATACCATTGTGCCAGCTTAATACCACCCTGAGGGTGGGCCACCCAATGGGCATCAATGCTGGGCTGCCTCTCACTTCTGCAAAGGACTGATATCATCAGGATGCCCCACCCACCCCCAGGCAGCACCACATAGTTGTTTCCCTGGCTGCACCAGGGAAATCAAACTGACAATGTGCCATGCCCATCCTGCCTGCTTGCCCGCAAAGACATTCTTTGAACTATGTTTGCTTGGGTATACCACTGGTGCAGGCTCACTTTGCCATTATTTTTACTTTGACAAAGATGAAGTGAGACATTGGCCCTTTTAAAAGGCTAAATATTTTGGATCAAGATATTCGTGCAGATCTGTAGAAAAATGAATGTGTGGCAGATTTTTAAGCAGATGTTGAAATGGGGTTTCACACAGTTTTTCCAGTCAGAATAGCAGGATTTCACAACAACCACACCTTCTGCCCAAGAACCCCACCTTTCTGCCAGAACACCACATATAATGAATTGAAATTTGTAAGTGCACACTCAGTCCTACAAATGTAGCCATTTGTTGTGCTTTATTTATTAATCAGTGAATACTCTGCTAACTGCAAATGTATATTATACGCTATTGTAACAAACTTTGGTAGCATTAAGAGTTCTTCCCTTTCATTTCATTTATAGGCAGGTGGAAGAAGGTAGTTGCTTCTTATCCCCAATACCTAAACCAACTGTTTATTCACAGGCCAGCAGAGAAATTAATGTTTCATAGTTCGCTGTTTGTCTATATTGTCTTCTGATGTTTTGGCATACCTTCCCTTGCCTTTCTGGTTTAGGCTTGCACTTCTGTCTTTCTCATCCATCCATCCATCCATCCATCTTCCTTTTGAAAACCAGAAATGGCTTCACAGATACTTTTTCTACCAGCATCTTTGGTGAGGAAGAAGTTTATGCCTCTGAATGAACCGAGTGAGTGTTTGTTGTCCCCTTGAATTCTGAATGAACTTTCTGGCATCCACCAAAGCTTATTTTGGTGCCTGCTGGGAAAAAAATCTTCAGGTTGGTAGGGTAGAAGAGTTTGAAACATATCCCACTATCCTTGCAGGCTCTCATAATTGGTACAAATGTATTTTTTCTGTTTCTTGTACAGACAGCAGCCATTATCAATACTTGATCTTGCATTCCCGACCTTTAATGCTTTGTCTTTTTTTTCAGTAGTCTCAATAGGATTATTTGATTCAGCTAATATAGTTGAATGTTGACTATTACATATCTGGGAACTTTATTTGCTGCTCCTATGGTACATATAGTGCATGTAGTGCATGTGCTCTATATATCAGTATCTCATTCTATGGAATTTCACTTCACTCATTTGTTGTTTTATGAATTTCACACAGTTCTGACCCAACTTTTTGGAGATATTTCTAAACCATAAATTTTCTCTTGTTATCCCATCTTCCAAGACTATTGTTTTTTTCCTTTATCTCTTCCTTCAGTGATTCTATCTTTGCTGCTGTTTGGACTCTATCCTTCTGTACTAGTCAAATTTCAACTGACTGACAAGTTAAGGTCTTGTCCATCTCTTTCATCCCTTTGTTAGTGTAAATTCCACTCATTTTTAGTACTTGATCATACATCATGTCTGTTTTTTCTCAAATTTAATCAATTTCTGTAGTTTTAACTGTAATTTCTTCTAAGACTCCAGGCTGGACAGCGGACACATGTTTTCAGTGCCACTGCTTTCTTCTGTTCTTTTTCTAATGTGGAATATCTTTTTATCTTCTTATATTTAGACATTAATTATGCTGAATATATGGGGGGAATTTAATAAAGCCTACATGGTCTTTTTTTTACCTTGTAGGTATTGTGCCATGGTGCTTACATGAAAGCAAGCAGGTTTGTGATCCAGTAAACCCTGACTCTTTTTAGTTGTACATTGTCTGAAGAAGCGTATCAGAGGATACGCGAAAGCGCTCACCTTTGTTTATTTCTTTCAAATAAATTGTTTTATTTTATTTAAAAACGTGGAGAGTCCGACGTTTTTGTATTTTACTTTTATCGCTTAATTTAACCAAAGACTCTTTAGCTGTCGAGATCCGTCTGTGTTTTTTATATCTGCTTTTGGCTTTCTTGGGATCTCTACAGCACACGTTATGGCGAATTCTGATGTTGAACTGGATTATAACCCAGAACCGAGGAGACTAACCAACGAACAGCAATGGACTGCCATCACTACGTGTAAGTCGAATCCTTTATTGGCTCTGGACTTGAACATTCCAGTTCCAAACTCTACAGAAGTCAAAATTGACAATCTAGAACTTTTTAACTCTAAAGTAAAGGTGTTAGAACATGATTTATACAAATTGCAGCGAATGATATGGCAATGCAAACACTTGGAAGCGTGCCTACACTACAAACTTATTCCACGTGGGATGCGCATTCTCTGTATGCCTTCATATGGAGATACGCACCCAATGCTACTTAAAAAATGGCAAGACATTAATATTGAGGCTAGCTATAAATATATGCAGCTCCTGATTGACTATTTTGATCCACTTGAAAAGGAGCTAGTATCCAAAGTTAACAATGTTAATACTGAATTACGGGATAATTTCTCTGAAGCCTTTTGTCTGAGAAAATTAGAGAGCGTGTATTGTCAAGTTAATGCTTATGCTATGAAACTTCAGCAAACAAAACTTAAGAAGCTTCAACGTGATTTCAGAGACTTTTCAACGGGAGGGGTCTTTGTTTGGCCCAGGAGGTCAGATAATCATCGTATAGGAGAAAATCACGTTTCAAGTTTAGCGCCGTTGGACCATACTCTCACAGCGTCAATTCCTATTGGTCCAACAACATCAGACCATATACCTGCTTCTTGTAATGATGCATCTCTTGAATCTTTTACTACGCCCCCTGAGACATTTGCTTCTATTGTTAGTACTGCTCTTATCTCCACTCCGCTTCCAAACCAAGAAGCGAACAAAGCTGCTAAACTTTTACAGCACAATGCGGGAGCTATTAGTAAACGCCAGCCACAAGACAATGCAGCTTTTTTACCTCTACCCATCAGTAAACCATCGTTCACGAGGGAAAGAAAGAACAGCTGGGAAACCAGAAAAAGGAAATTTTCCGGCGAAGCAAGCGCGTATCAACACAGAAGACAAAAACAGCAGTAGCACTTTATTTTAACATGTCCAGGTATGAATTAAATACTAATGACATTGATTTATTAAATAATGGCTTATCTTTTGTTCCCTCACAAGGGAGCAAACTGTCGGATGTTGTAATAGACTTACGTTTGTTTGCTCGTTCTGTTACACTTAAATTGTACTTTTCAAAGGATGTGAAGCCAGTAGGTGACAACGCTGCTAATCTCTCTCTCCATAAGAAGAAAAGTTCTTTTGTGCCAACGATGCCATATCATGTAGACTCATTTGTTAAACTTTGTGAAATTGATTTTTATCATTATTTTTACAATGAGAAAAAGAAATATGCGTATTTTAATATGTCAAGTGACAGTATGAAGTCACTACACAATCTTAGCCATGATTATTCTTTGACCTTCAGACCGGTAGACAAAGGGGGAGGCATAGCATTGTTTGACACAGTTGATTATGATGTTTTAATGAATGAAATGTTGAATGCTGATACTACATATTTATCAATCAGTCCAGTTAAGCTAGACCAAATAATTAAAACAGTTAAGGAAGATCTATATGATTTGCTTATGTGTTACCAGATTTCTAATAGTTTATATGAATTATTTTCTAATGATACTCCAGTTGTCCCTACTATTAAAGGACTACCAAAGATGCATAAGGGAGTTATGCCACCACCTATGCACCCAATTGTATCTGGAGCTAAATGGATTACTGAAAACATATCCATTTATTTAGAAAACACTTTAAGGCCCCTAGTTGATGTCATTCCTACAATTCTTAAAGATACATATCAGCTTCTAGACTACTTGCATTCACTTGATTTTGTTTTCATACAAGATAAGCATTTACTTATTACAATGGATGTGCAAAGCCTCTTCACTTCGATCCCCAATGATGATGGGATTGAAGCAGTACGAGAACTTTTGCAACATACTCCTACAATAGATGGGAATAAGACAATTTTGATTTGTCATCTATTAGAATTGGTTCTTAGCAATAATGTGTTTGCATTCAGGGGGGACCTATACCTACAGACCTCTGGTGTGGCTATGGGTACCCCCTGTGCAAACACATATGCTAATTTAGTCATGCATCACTGGGAATTAAATTATGTCTTTCAGCACACTTTATTTACTAAGGTTCTAGTTTATAGGCGTTTTGTTGATGACATTTTAATTGTATGGGATGGTTCTATGGAAGAATTTACCTTATTTAAAGAATATTTAGAAACTACAACTACCTTCCTTAGATTTTCAGTTGAAACATCATACTTATCAGTAAATTTCTTAGATGTTAGCTTAAACATCAGAAATGGGAGACTAATATCTACACTATTCAAGAAAAAATGCTGGAGGAATACAATTTTGAAGTATGATAGCATGCATCCGCGACACATTTTTAAAGGGATATTGAAGAGCCAATTTAGTAGATTAAGTAAAATTTGTCCTGATGAGCATGACTTAAGAAGAGAGGCAGATAATATGGTGAATATGTTTTTAGATAGGGGCTATGACTACAATTTAATTATGAATGTTAGGAATAATATTTTATTTAAAGATAATCTAGAGGCCATTGTTTTAAATGATAATAATTCTCTTCCCATATTTAGAAAGGACACACATAATAATCATGAGAAGGTAACTTTTGTTACAACTTATACTAATGATTTTCACAATATTAGAAAAATATTACTTAATAATTGGAAAGTTCTATTGATAGATGAACCCACATCAAAGATAGTAGGTAGAAACCCACATATAATTTATAGGAGTAACAAGAATCTGAAATCTATATTGTGTGACAGACCTGATTTGAGTAGCAATGATCAATTAATGCTAAGGCATCCTTTGGGGACTTATCCCTGTCAGCATTGTAATTATTGCAAGTTTATTACCAAATCACAAGATTTTGTACACCCTGAATTTCCTTATGTTTTCAAACCAAGATTCAGAGCAACATGTGATACTTCAGGCCTAATATATTTGGCTACTTGTGAATGCTGTTCAGTGTTTTATATAGGCCTTACTAAAAGGAAATTGAGAAATAGAATTTATAATCACCAGTACGATATTAAAAAGAAGAATGAGTTAAATGCTCTAGCAAAACATATTATATCTAATCCATCACACTCATTTGTATTTAGAGTATTACAGATAGTTGAAGTGAATGCTAGAGGTGGTGATTATGTAAATTCGATTGAATTAAATGAATTGAAATGGATTCTCAGACTTAAAGGCCATTACCCCCCTGGACTAAATAATTATATCACAATAAGGTCTTTTCTTAATAAACGCAGATAGCTCCTTTAATGCCCATTTTCATAACACCAATTTTTGCTTAATTTTTGCTTGATTCTTAATAAATTTATCTTGTGATAAATAGTATCTTCATACATGAATTTCTAGTTTTATTAGTTATCATTTAGCATTTATTATTTATTATTTATCTTCCTAATATTTCAATGTTCATACTTATTCATGAATTGTTGATGGTATTTTAAAGCGTTGTCTTTGAAACATATTCCTTAAGGTTCATGAACTTCATGAATGTTTCAATACACTTGTATTTATATTTATATTTGTTTTTTAATATTTTAATATTTTAATGTTTATTATAATCTGTTTTTTAAATAAGTCATTATAATTATTAATTGGTTATTGACTATTTATTAATTAATTATTTACCACTTATTTATTACTTATGGTTATATTTGTATTAAGATTTCATACAATATCTGTCTTTACATATTCAATGCACTTTATCCAATTTAGAATAGACAAATATATTTTGGTCATGAAACTTCTATATTTATTATAGCAATTCATTGTTATTATATGTTATATAGTATTTATAACAATGTTAGATAAGAACATTGACCATATCTGACTTTATGATAATATAAAAATTTATTTATTTATTTGTCTATTTATTTTATTTATTTATTTATTTACTGTCAGAATGCATTTTTAATATTTATAATATCTACCATCTGATAAAACTTGTTTTAAGAAAGTTTATGAACAACTATGAATTTTATGTCATATATTATGTTATATATTAGGATGATACATGCAAAGTAAGCTTTAAATAATTTAAATGGACTTCAGAATACGTTCATTATATCACATCAAGTCTTATACCTGTGTATTGCTTTAAATTTTTAAAGAAACTGAATATTTAATAGCATAATTGAATCATTAGTCAATTAATTAACAGCACAAATGAATTATGTCTTCCTATAAAAACCCTGACTCTTTTTAGTTGTACATTGTCTGAAGAAGCGTATCAGAGGATACGCGAAAGCGCTCACCTTTGTTTATTTCTTTCAAATAAATTGTTTTATTTTATTTAAAAACGTGGAGAGTCCGAAGTTTTTGTATTTTACTTTTTTAGTATCTCATTCTATGGAATTTCACTTCACTCATTTGTTGTTTTATGAATTTCATACAGTTCTGACCCAACTTTTTGGAGATATTTCTAAACCATAAATTTTCTGTTGTTCTCCCATCTTCCAAGACTGTTATTTTTTACCTTTATCTCTTCCTTCAGTGCTTCTATCTTTGCTGCTGTTTGGACTCTATCCTTCTGTACTAGTCAAATTTCATCTGACTGACAAGTTAAGGTCTTGTCCATCTCTTTCATCCCTTTGTTAGTGTATTATGTGTAATCTGCCAGAATTCCACTCATTTTTAGTACTTTATCATACATCATGTCTGTTTTTCTCAAATTTAATCAATTTCTGTAGTTTTAACTGTAATTTCTTCTAAGACTCCAGGCTGGACAGCAGACACATGTTTTCACTGCCGCTGCTTTCTTCTGTTCTTTTTCTAATGTGGAATGTCTTTTTATCATCTTATATTTAGACATTAATTATGCTGAATATATGGGGGGAATTTAATAAAGCCTACATGGTCTTTTTTTTACCTTGTAGGTATTGTGCCATGGTGCTTACATGAAAGCAAGCAGGTTTGTGATCCAGTAAGCACTGCTGGGTGGAGCGCATGCACGGGACAACATGGGAAGTTCCGTGGCATGCAGATCACCTCATAAGCAGGTGAATCTCATGCAAATGAGGCAGGTAAAGTGATCCAGCAAGCAGATAGGCAGCCCTGCAGACTCCATGTCAGTGTCCATAGTGTACATGTAAAATTCCGTGTACAGGACTGTGAAAAGACAAAAGTGGCTGTAAAAATGCAGATAGATGGACTAAAATGGCATATCACTCACAGATATGTGTGAAACTATCATCTGTGTGTCTCAATAACATTAAATATATTAAAATAAATATATTTTTTAATAATCTGGGTGGGTTTGCGTGGCGTGCCACTGTTCGCAAACATGCCTCATGTATAAAAAAAAAGGATTTAGTGTTCCATATAACCTCACGAATAATGAATGGTCAGTTTTAATAGCATTAAGTAACAGGAAAGATCATATTTTTAAACCTGCCGATAAAGGCAATAAACTTGTTATTTTACATATTTCTCAGTATCTTGATATGTGTTATAAACATCTTGATGTTACCAATCTATATCAAAAAGTACTGTATCCTGTTTATGAATCAGCTGTAACAGAATATGAAGAACTGTTAAATAAGGGTATCAGATTGAAGTACATATCCTGTGATGATGCTAGAAAGAAATTTAATGTGGGAAATAGCAATATTGCTTATTTTTATTGTGTACCTAAAATACACAAATGTATAACCCACGGTGGTGGTACAGCAGTAGAATTGTCGCCTCACAGCATAGACGTTGTCCCGTTCTATTCTCAGAGCATCTTCTGTGTGGAGGCATGCGTGAATGGGCATGCCTTCGTTGAAGGTTGTACATCAGGGCTGGCAACTCAGTACGTAAAAATCCACTGCCAATCATTAGCGGACCGGAGTTCTGCTGTGGCGACCCCTAACCGGAATAAGCCGAAAGACACAAACAAACAAACCTAAAATACACAAATGTCTCCAGCATCCTCCAATTCATAGGTCAGGTACTAGGCTATCTGCCCTAGGCCATTTATAAGCCTAGCCAGAATGTTGGCTTTCCCCTCCCTTTTAGACTAGATTCCTGAGCCTCTGTCCAGCAGGGCCATTCAGGCAGGAATTATTTTTTGCACAGTCTTGGGTGTTTGTTACATCAATTGTTACTTCCAAAAGTGATGTTGTTACCGGCATACGTAAAAGATGTGTTTGATTTTTTGAATAAAGTGCAAAATGTGCAATGGAATATGAATATGTATTGAATCACTCAGGACGTTAAAAGTCTTCATACAAGTATCAAACATACTTTTGGACTGGAGGTGGTTAGATTTTTTCTTGGTGAATGTCCAGCCACTGAATATATTATTGAACTTCTACATTTTAGTCTAACAAAACATTTTTTGAATTTAATGGTGAAATTTATCACCAGAAAGAAGGAACAGCTATGGGGACGGCATTCGCCCCTTCATATGCAAATCTTAGTATGGGGTTATTTGAACAAAAATACATTTATAGATCTACAATTTTTTGTCAGTATGTAAAAAGTTATAGTAGGTTTATTGATGATCTTATTTTTCTATGTGACGGGGAGAAGATCAAGTTTATAAGTTTACTGAAAGTTTACAGCAAAATAGATTTAACTTAAAATTTGAAGGTGTTCAGAGAGGGAAACAATTCTCATTTTTAGACGTAGATTTGGATATAACAGGCACAAATTAACTCCATACTAGGGTACATAGAAAATTTCAAGGCAATATCCACTATTTAAAAGCCTCAAGTTGTCATCCTCCCTACACCATAGAGGTTCTGCCCTGTGGTGAATTGGTGCATCTACAGAGATTATGTAATGATAGTACTGAATAACAAGAGGAGATGTTAAGAACATGTAATATGTTTGAATTTAGGGGCTGCAGTAAACATATAATGAAGAAAGCATGTTTAAAAGCAAATAAAGAAGGTAACAGGATATTGCATGAAAAATAAAATTACATCGGTAAATGACAACAAAACATCAGATATATATTTTGTGATTACATATAGTTGTTTTAGTGAGACAGTAATTAATTTGGTAAAATATTATTGGGGCTATGTGAAATCGTTAAAAGATTCCCATTTATGAATGACAGATTAAAAATAACTTACAAAGTGGGAAGGAGTTTAAAAGATTTTCTGGTGAAAGGTAGAGTGGTTATGCCCCTTGAAAATATGTATGTTATGATACAAAGTCATGGTACTACCATTTGTGGTAGATGTAAAGCTTGTAACCATATTATATCTAGCTTTGATAAAATAATTGGGCTGAAATTTGAAGTAAAAGGTCATTTTAAGTGTGATACAGAAGGCATTGTTTATGCCCTTAAATGCTCCTGTAATAAATTTTACATTGGGGAGTCTAAAAGGGCTTTTAAGATTAGACTTTTAGAACACATTCAGGATATTGAAAATGCTAAAGAATTTAGTTCAATAGCTGAAGATTTTTGCGTAGCACATCATGGCCAGTCAGTGGGATTATTGGGTACAATTTTGGAGAAGATTGATTTTAGTCAAACAGATAAAAATTAAAAAAAATAAACTTTTATATAAAGAAGCTTTATATATATTGAAATTTTACACCATGCTACCAAAATGAATGAATGCAGAGCTTAACCGGCGAGTTCTGCTTTAATTATTGAATTAATTGGTGTTAATTATATACATGTTGTGTTACAATTGTGTATGTTATAAAAAGAAATGGTGTTATAGCATGTGTCCCCTCCTTGAAGGTAGTATTGCCGAGACATCAGAGAGAATTAAAGTTTTTATTTTAACATGGTGTAGTCTGTGGTTTGTTGTTTTCCAGTTCTATTGTGGTATACGTATCAATCCATATGTTACCAGATGGGTAGCAGTCTGGCTCACTGATAAAACCCACCTAGTCAAAATAGGGGAAGCCACCTCAAGTAGACCCGTAACAAGCGGTATACCCCATGGCCAAATCTAGTGGGCTATGGCTGACCAAGTTTGCAGATGACTACAAGCTGGGTGCAGTGATCAGTTCCCCTAGTAATGTGGACATCCTTCAAGAGGGTCTCACCCAAACAAATGACTGGTACCAGAAACATGGCTTCAAACTGAATGCCAAGAAATGCATCATCATCCCTTTTGTGGAGAATGATGTCCCCACAAATTATCACATTGATAATAAGGCACTAAGCACGCATTCAGTCGCGAGGCATTTGGGCACCAGGTTGATAGCAGCCTCACTTTTGACCACCATATTGCCTCCATTGTACGTAAAGCTTTCTACATGAACCACCTCATTAGTAAGGGTATCTCATCCAGGGAGAAGATGGTCATAACATCCCTGTATTCTTCCCTTATAAGACCCATTATTGAGTAGAATGCCCTTTCAGCATGTACATCACAAAGCACATGCAGCAGCTGGAGAGACCACAGAGTTTACTCACCCAGAGAATCCAGGGCCTCACACATCTACCCTTCACAGATAGGCTAAAAGAACTGTCAGTCTCCTACAGACTCCTCAGAGGTGACCTCTGTTTGGCATACAAAGCAGTCTCAGACCTTGTCCTGATGGGACTGCTGCATATCTGCAAGTCAAGCTCCACTCAAGTAACCCGCACGTGTGACCTCAGCATGGTCTGTGACATCAATGGGAGTTGTTGGTGGGACAGATTTGTGTCCCAGAGACACCCCTTTTTGTGGAATAGAATCCCTCTCCACATAAAGCAGAGTGCCTCATTAAACCTTTTAAGTGCAACCTGGATAACTTGGTCGGGAACAGAAAATACACCCCTGGGATTCCACCTGTGTCCCTGGTTGACAGTGACATAGGGTGCTGACTTGTTGGAACATGGGCTAAATTCTTGGCTAGGCTTGTAAGGGCTTTAGGGCCAATAGCCTAGTAACCTCTAATCCTCTAATCCTATGACCATGGAGAGGTGCCATGTGTGTCTGTAGGTGACTTGCATGTGACAGTGGTGTGTGTGTGTGTGTGTGTGTGTGTGTGTGTGTGTGTGTGTGTGTGTGTGTGTGTGTGTGTGTGTGTGTGTGTGTGTGTGAACACAGTCAAGCTCAGTGCTATCCCTACATGTGTGTATGTTGGAGAGCTTTGGACCGTACATGGTAGGGTTGACAGTTCACCGTCTCAGGCCCCGAACACAGGAACTGGCTCTGCCAGGAGTTGCGCTGGCACCACCTTGCCCAAGGTCAGATGAGGTGCTAGTACCTGATGGTGACTGCTGTCTACTGGAACCGTGTCCCTCATGGAACCGCCCAGGACCACATGTTGTGGTGTGGATAGCATGTTCCCCTCTGTAGTTCTGGATGTACTGCCACTACTGGAGTGTAACTGTGAACAGCCGTGTGGACTCTCCACAGATGGTGTTTCTGACCTACATCCATGGGTCCGACGCCCTACTCCAGCCACACGTTCCAGCACCGACAATGTGCAGTCCAGGACAGACACTGTCTCAGCCCACCATCTGTCCACTGCATCAGTGAACTGATCCTGGGTATCCCCAGTGTGGTGGAGGCAGTAATGGATATCAGACTGTGCTGCACCCTTAACCCTAAGCATGCATCTGGTGTTCCGTTCAGAATGTGCCTGTGCCTCCATGATGGCTCGGAACATGCACCTAGTGACCTGTGTTGTGACACCTGCAACAGGTGGTGGATGGACAGCTGTCCTCCTGTGAGCACCCCTGTCAGTCCCCCTGTGTGGGACCTCGCTAGCCCTCAGGCTATGGCTAGTATCTACAGTCACTGAAGCCATAGTTTCCACACTGCCCTGTTCAATGTTGCCACCCTCTGACTGTCCAGTATTTGTGACCTCTGGGGACTCTGTATGTGTGAGCATATTGACTGTGTGCAGTGACAATGGGGGCAGAAGAGGGATGACAAACTCTGGGACAGATACAGCTCCCGACAACCCCACCTGTGACTTACTGTGGCCACCATGATCTTCTGAGTCCAAAGAGACACTGACATCAGGTTGTGTGGGGGAGAGTTCCCAACCCCCTCGGTCACTTGTGGGAACCAAGACTAAAGCAGTACATTACTACATGCACTATTACGTGTTGAAACTCCGCAAAGACTCAGAATAATGGGGATCCACAACTACATTACCAATCTCACATCTTCTCATCTCCACGGTCATGCACAACAGACTTTCTCACAACAAAATGCACATTCCACTGAACCCTTTATAACAAGAATATCAAGTAAATCACATGAAACTTGGCCAGTATAATTTACCTTTTAGTTATGCAATATGACACTGTGCTGGCTAAAACTTGATAAAACAACACTTAACACCCAAGGCACCTATCTTAACAAAAATATAGACATACATATTTCAATGCCTAAGTTCTGTACCATCAGCCTTTCTGTTTTTAGAAGGCATGTTGGATTAATTGCGTTATGTAACCCAGGAGGAATATTTGCTCTTAACTATAACTGCACAAGTGTTTCTTTTCGTTCAACTACAGTGCTGTGATTAACCACTCTAGGAACCTTAGGTACATGTTCCAGACTGGAACACACCAACATTCTGCTGTGGTAACACTCAGCATTAATTGTACATAAGCCATTATTCTGGCCCTCAACTTTAATACCATAGATGTGTTCCATAACAATACAGTATCAAGCTTACCAGAAGTAGGGCCATGGCCTGGGACAATGCCTGATGGACCTGTAAAAAGGTGAGGGTGAGGTAATCGTAGTACCACTGCATGTTGCAACACAACAAGGTAATACCTGCATATATCTCACATTTACAATAGCTGTTGTGTTATTTGAAGTATTGGTGACATTCTGAGTTTGAGTGTACAACTGAGCTTAAACCCCACCCCTCAAAGCACTTAGTTTTGACACCTACATAAAGGTATGTACAGCCTGACAAAATGACTGCTACAGTATTACAGTAGTGATTACAGTGGTGATCACAGTAAGCTTACCTGCACGCTCCACTGCTGTGGGCACTGTGGCACCCACCTCCACGATGTATGGTGTAATGGATGCTTGGGAGCTGTCGCGTGTCCCTAGGTTCACCAGGAATTCCTCGGTGACCATGAGTGGTTGCTCTGCTGCAGGCCTTCCACCGGTGAAGGCATGTTCTCTGGCTACATCAGCTGCCCTTCATCGTGCAGCATTCACCATGTTGGTAGCTTGGTGTCAAACCTGCTCATAAGTCCTGTCCTGGTGGCCATGGGCATTCACCTCCCAGACAAGGTCTGCTCACAATGCAGCCCTCTGTTCTTTGTTATACCTCACCCTGGATAGGAGTATGTGGTGATGCTTCCTTAGTCCTTTAAGTATCAGTTCATTCTCAGCATCTGAGAAGGGGGCATATCTTCTATGATACATTAGTCCTGAAAGACAAAAAAGGATGATATACATGGACATCCACTGTGTACAGATACAGCAAGTACAAAATGGCTGGCACTAACCACTGGTTGCTCACACATGTCATAACCCACAATATGACAACATACTACATGTGTGAATACAACCAAGATAGTACCATTTCCGAGGTATTTCCCTATGTGCAATGGCAGCTTCTGCTGTATGATCATACACCCAACACACCAGTCCACTGTGGTGTGTCCCATAATGCCAACCACACAATAATATGTCATAGAAGCAGTGCCGAACAAATAGCATTGTGCTATAACAACCACTATATAGGGAGAGTCTGACAACACCAGTGTGCCACACTGACAAAAGACAATGCCACCCTGATGTATGCCCCCTGTAGGTGTAAGTCAGCAGGGTATCACTGACATGTCATTATTACAGGTCTAAGACCGGCTTACTGCTGTAATCCCTATTCCCCATACCTCTATCCCCCCATCTGAATCCTTTTATACACAAAAACGTTACATACTTGCTAGAGTTACTACCACTGTTCTGTTGAACCATTTGTCTGATAAAGTTTCACATAGGTGTGCTGTGTATGAGAAAGTCTCATGTAGACTGTTTCCCCATAGCTAGCTGCTTGCAGTTTTAACATGCTGCTCATTAGCAGGTAATTGCCTGTAAACCAGTCTGTGGCTCTGATATGCTAATTGTAGCCTAAACAGCTGAATTGCATTATCGTTAGCCAATGACATGCAACCACTGTGCAATATGTAAGGGCTTTGTGTAGACCAGGGCCCCTTTCTTAGCTGTTGAGATGAACAGTACTGGGATGAGGAGATTACATTGTCACAGAGGCTAGGTCTGTCTGTAGCATAAACCTTTACATGGAGCTGTGTGTACCCCAGGCTGCAGCTGCTGCTGCAAGTAATAGACATAGGTAGAGGGTGTGAGCCCTTTTGATGACAACAGACTTAGGTGTACCCGTGTCAGCTGTGAAAGTCTTGTTGTAGAGGCAGAGCCAGGGTGGGGGTACCCTTTACACTCCAAGTATGGCATGTTTGTATGGAATGTATGTTAGGCAACTGCATCAGTAACAGAGTATTAGGCGTCATATATTTATGCTATATGAATATGTGAAGTACGTCCCTACCTGCAAGCCTGTGCCTTCCAGCACTGAAAAACAGTTATTATACTTGCAATGCTTTGTGTGGATAAAGAGTGCATGAATAATTCATTAATTGCTGTATTCACAATAATGTACTTGAAATGCAACACAACACTGGCTTTGAACCCAGGACTGTGTGTGGCAAAATGTACTGTATACAAGGCATTTAACAGACTCAGCTGCTGAGTCACTGCTAGGGCAGGTGTATTAGCAAGATATATGTGCACACAAACAGGCTTTGACAAACATTTTCCACATCCATCAATATGTTCATGGATTTATATGGCTGTATTTCTGCACCAGGGTCCCAGTTGTGCATGTACCTTGCCACTGATGCCATGGCAGGTGTCCTTCTACATGTTGCTGATAAAAGGGCACATTTACCTGCTATCACAGGCCTCACTTACATCCATAGTCACGTCTTTGGTTGTCTAGTGGTGTACTATTGCACCAGAGTCCAAAGTACACTCCCATTTATTCCATTACTTTTAACTCCAGTTTGCTTGCTGCACAGCTGTTCTGAAACACACCTAATGAGTATAACTGGCAATAACTTATGTTTTGTTTAAACTACCTGTATTAATAAAGAGCTGCATGGTGTGGTGGGTTAATGCAGTGTGTTCTAAGAGTGATGGGCTTGGTTCGAAAAATGTTAGAGGTATTTGTTTTGTAATAGTCTCGTACAATGTGATAACCAGATACAGTCATTATAGCTATATTTAGCTGAGCTAAGTGAAGCTGCATGATGTGGCGCATTGCACAACACCACTAAAAAATTAAAGAAAAAAAAAGGGGCGATAGCAAAGAGATGAAATGGGGACAAGCAGGGGGAAATCATAGTGAAATGCAGGGAGGGATGTGCAGGAAGGGATTAGGAAAGAACCGTAGCTATCCATTTCTTGTACAGCAACAACTGTGTGAATTTGGACTCTCAAACTCCAGAGAGAGGAGTGATGATAATGTAACTGTGTTATCAACCCAACTGGACCAAATTAAATGTGTCGAGTGGACATGTGTGTGAAATGGAGAGCTATGTATGGGACGAAAATTTTTTTGGGGAAAAGTGGCCATTTTTTTAAGGTGAGAGTGGAATGTTGGGGAAGGGACATGGGTACATGTATGGGAGGTAAGTTGGGTAGGGGAGGATGCATTTGCAAACAGACAAGACAGATAAGACAGCAGACAGGTGTGGTGTGTGACACATGAGGGGGTGAACACCTTGGATAGGGAGGGTCTTGTGGGCTCCGAGTCCTATGTGCCTCCAGATGGCAGCAGCATGACTCATGTCCCCACCCATGGAACTGTCGGTACTGCTCCTTCACTGGCCTGAGGGTGGCTGTGCTGGAGGCTGAGCACAAGGGAGAGGCTGCCCCACCAGGTTGGCCAGTATGCCCTTAATCCAGCGCAGGTGCCAGTCATAGCCACGGTGGATTGTCCTGTGCACCAGGACCAGTAGCTCACCCCGGGTGATTATTCTCCCTCTGCCACCACTCCCATAGGGGGACTGGGCCTTATCCCCTGGGGCGATACTACCCAACACAGCAGGTAGTCCAGGGGCAGCAGAGGGCGCACCACCAGTCTAGGTCCCAGACATGCTGGGACCCGGTGCCATGGCTGGTTGAGCAGGGGCATCTGCTGGAACTGCCCTTCCTTGACGTACTGTGGTAAATGAGGTAAAGCAATAAGTTACGGTTAGGAAACAATGAAACCATTGTTAGTATTAACAGAATGGAACATCTTATTTATTAATCCAAATACATATTAATGTATATTATGCACAACACAGTCTTATGTAACACAACTGTCAGCATGGTAATAGCATGCCAGTGTTAAGTAAACCATAAGGCCAACAAAACAGTTAGTTTAACAAAATATGTTAATATTGAATCATAATAAAACATAAGAATAATCAACCACATTTTCCAAAATGTAGTTTAACAAATTATGTTAATATTAAATCATAATAATACATTATACTAATGAATAAATTAAATCAAGGGGTGGGGAAAGAGAGAAAAACATTCCATTAGTGACATTGCAATTGATATCCCTGACAACATTGGTCATACATACTTCTTCAGGTGTGTGCTGACAGTTGTGATTACAGTAACTACAATTCTCCTATATCTGTTGTAGCACCTACATACCTCTCAAGCTAATAGCATTGGACAATAAGGGACAAGCACTAACAAATGCAGGTACAGAACTACTCAGAATGGTTTCACATAATGTGGACTTGTATAACTACCAGAGTGTTCTGTAAACAGATTTGGTAATACATTGCATTCCAGGTAATAATTTATCTGGTAAACAAGTGGCATATGGATTAGTCAGTTTTAATTACATTACGAGAAATTATAACACTTGAGAGGCATGTTTGTGTACAGTAATTAAACTAGACAGCCATTATGGCTTAGTTGGCAGGCATGGGAGTAGAACCCACTAGTTCTGACTGTGTGAGGCATCTGCAAATAATTCAGTAATTGACTGCAGCAGCATAGTACAGACATGCAAGAGATACAGCCATACTGGGATTACATGGGGATGAACACATTCTTGCTATTGAGTGCAACATTCTGTGAGATCTAAACACAATGTCTGCACATAATATAGGCTAACTCGTCCATAACATTTTTGTGTTCTTGGGGAGAGAGAAATTGTGAGCATTACATGATTGATACTGAAAATGTAGTGCTACATATCACTGGAGTTGAATCCAGGACTGTGTGTGGCAAAATGTACTGTGAACAAGGAATTTAACAGACTGAGCTACTGAGTCACTGCTTACTACAGGGTGACTAATACTTGCCTGGAGATAACCTGGAAACATACTATGAATTGTGCAAAACAAGTTACAGAACTTTCCTCTAGCATTCTAGAACTTCTACAGTGTTATACTAGACTGCAGTGACAATAGAACATACATGTATGGTATGCAACCATAGTGCATATATTGCTACAGCTTTATTTCACTTTCAACAATACTGGTGAATACATATTTTGTTATTGGTTTGAAATATCTGTGAAGTCCAGACACAATATCTGGCCATGGACTGGGACTACCTCACCCATATACCATTATTACCTGAAGTCTGTGGAAGACAGAGCATTATGTGACTGGTATTGGCCTAGAGACAGCCTTGAACTGTACTATGAGTTAAGAAATGCAGTTTGCAGCAATTAGATTTGCATTCTACAGCTATTACAGTGTTAATTCTGGAATTATAGCTAAACTCACTAAACTAGGTATAAATCCCTACGTCACAAGATGGGTTGCCAACTGGCTCACTGATGGAACCCACACTGTAAAAGTTGCAGACTCCAAATCTGACCTCAAACCAGTGACAAGTGGAGTACCACAGGGTCCAGTCCTGGGACCTCTCCTGTTTGGTATCTACTTCTCTGAAGTACAGGCTAACACAGAAGGCCTCTGGCTAATGAAGTTCACAGATGACTGCAAACTAGGAGCCATAGTCAAGTCCCCAAATGATGTGGACATCCTACAGAAGGGCCTCGCTGAGACAGATGCCTGGTGTCAGAGCCATGGCCTCAAGCTCAATGCCAAAAAGTGCAGTGTCATCCCCTTTGGTAAAAACTCTGTACCAGTGAACTACTACATAGGCAGCAATCTACTTAACACCGAATGTGTGATAAGAGACCTTGGGACCCAGGTGGACAGTAGTCTCTCCTTTGATAGTCACATCGCCACAGTAGTCAGGAAGTCCTTCTACGTGGCCCACCTCATCATAAAAGGGTTCTCATACAAGAAAAAATAAGTCATTGTTCCCCTCTACTCGACACTCATTAGACCCATTATAAAGTACAACACCCCTTTTGGAATGTACCTGACAAGACATCTGCAGCAGCTGGAAAGGCTACAGAAGTACCTCACAAAGAGGATTACTGACCTCAAACAAATACCCTACACTGACCGTCTCAAAAAACTCCAGCTTTATTCCATAGCATATTGCCTATTCCAAGGTGATCTCTGCCTAACATATAAAGCTATGTCAAACCCAGAGCTGTTGGACATGCTACATTTAAAGAAATCCCAATCCCTCCGAGCTACATAAACCTTGTCACCACAATAAACAGGACATGCTGGAGGGATAGATTCCTGTCCCAGAGACTTCAAGCAAAGTCCTTCATTAGCACTCTTTAAGAAAAATCTTGATGAGTGGATGGGAAATAGGAAATACACCCCGAGGATCATTTCTGTGTCTCTGCTCAACAGTGGCACAGGAAAATAACTTTCTTAGGTGGTGTAAGCCAGGGAACCTTGTTAGCTAGGCTTACATAGGCCCTTGGGCCGATAGCCTAGTTCCTACCTATGAACCTATACTTGACTGCAGCAACCTTACCTTACAGACTCAATGCATACAACTCTACTGCAATGGTTATGACAAGACAATTCTGATGTACACCATTTTCCTTGCTGTTATTGGTATTGTTTCTTGTTTTTATTAAACTACAGTTGTTGTTATTCATTTATTGCACTACATCTCTAATTCCACATTTATTGCATTACAGACATTATTGTATATACTTTGTTGCAGTTAAGGCTTTACTCTTTCTTGCTTATTGCACTACAGTTGGCATAATACATCAATACTCACCACGCTTATGGTGCAACCTGGCCAGGCACCCAGCTTGGGACTTGACATTGTGAGCCCTCACAGCTGCAGCTGTTGGTTGAGAAGCACATCATTAGGCATGCCAGTCTTGCAGACATTCAGCTTGCATTTTGTTACAACATCCGAAAACATACTTACATACTTGGGCATTCCCTGCCCTTGCTTCTTGGACCCAGGTGTCCAAGGTTCCCCTCTTTTGCCTTTTCAGGTCGTCATGGTGGTGATGACACTGCTCACTTGTGTGGGGGATACCAGTAACACTGGTGAGTTCTCTGGCCAACCTGTCCCAGGCCTCCGCCTTACACTCTGAGCCCTGGAAACTGCCCTGCAGCAGCCTATCGTCCTGGCTTTTTACAAGGAGCCCAACCATGACCCTGGACTCTTGAATGCCCCACTGCTGTGCCTGAAAGTGCACACCTTCGCCAACACCACCAGCGATACCAACAGTTGATTGAGCTCCAATGGATTCTGCAGAATTCCCCCCTATTGTGCTTAATATAGGCTGCTTTCCCACCCTTACACATCACTGAGCAACATTTAAAGAAGCTCCATGGCACTTGGAGTGCAGACCAGCTAAGTGGAGCTGAACAGCATGAGAACTTGCACAACTGTGGTTTAAGTGAAGCGTAGCACTATGCAAATATTAGCAGCCCATTAACAAGTTTATGCGGTTTAGCATGACTGAGCAAAGCTCAGCAGAATGCACCAGTGCCATATTTTACAATTTTATTATTAAATTCTAGAAAAATAGTTCAGCACATTACAGACGTTCTGCCTGCTACAGATTCACACCCAGAACCTTCTACACATACAGCTGTAACTCGACCCATTTAGCTACGTGGATATTATGAAAACTGCTATATCTTTGCATATACTACTGAGCTATATGTAAGCTTTGCTGTGCCAGGCAAACACCCGTAAACAGGCATAAACAAAACTTTAAATAATTGATTACATTTGTTTTTTATTTTTAAATATCTGGCAGGTGTCGCCTGTGTATGCGCAAACAGAAATTTAAAAGAAAGTTTGAAAAAACAAATAGATGTAATTATGATTATTGATTGCATCCGGTTCCTATTTTTAGATGTCTGGCAGGTGTCAGCTCTCTCTATCTGAGCACAGCTTGGCATTGTTGCACTCTACCCTGTGCCATGCAAACATGCAGTAAAAAAATGTTTATATAAAAAAAAAAAAAAAAAAAAAATCAGGGGAAACATAACACATCATTGAAACACTGTCATCCCTCTGCACAAAGGTGGAGCATCCACTGACCCAGCCAGTTTAGGCCAATCATCCTAACTAGCATCCCCACTAATTATCACATTAATAACGTTCTAAGTACACAATCAGTCGTGAGGGACTTGAGGACTCAGGTTGATAGCAACCTGAATTTTGACCACCATGTTCCTCCATTGTACAGAAGGATTTCTACATGACCCACCTCATAAGTAAAGGTATTTCATCCAGGAACAAGGAGGATATAACATCCCTGTACTCCTCCCTTATCAGACCCATTATCGAGTACATTGCCCCCTTCTGCATGTACCTTGCCAAGCACATGCAGCACCTGGAGAGACCACAGAGCAGGAAAATCCACGGTCTCAAACACTTATCTTATACGGATAGTCTAAAAGCCCTGTCCCTCTACTCAGTCTCATACAGACTGCTCAGCGGTGACCCGGGTCTGGCATACAAGGCCATCTCAGACCCAACCTTGATGGAATTGCTGCATATCCATAATCAAACTCCACTTGTGCACCCACATTCAAGGCCTCAACCTGGTCTGTGACATTAATAGAACATGTTGGAGGTATAGATTTGTGTCCCAAAGACTCCCCCATCTGTGGAGTAGAATCCCTCTCCATGTCAAGCAGAGTACCTCACTAGCCCTCTTTAAGAGGAACCTAGATGACTAGATGGGAAACAGAAAATACACCCCTGGAATCCCATCTGTGTCCCTGCTAGATAGGGAAAACAGGTGCTGACTTTGTGGGAACATGGGCAAAATTCTTGGTTAGGCTTATAAGGGCCTCCTGGCCAATAGCCTAGTATCATCCTATGAATCTATGACATATTACATATTTGATTCACTTCACAACATTACTACAGTGGTGGGGACCATTGCAGGGAGCCTCACTCATCTGCAGCCATAGTTAGCCGCAACACCTCTCCCTACATTGATTCAGTTTCTGTGTTCCTTGGTTCACCCTTGGCAGCACACCATCATTAATATGCATGGCGTACTACCAAGGGGGAACTGTGGCTGTGTACATGGATCCATTCCATGTAGCCTCTACACTGTGCCTACATGGATTTTATTAAATCCTGGGGTATATCTTTTTAAACATCTTGGCTGCTTTTAAAGATTTTAAGTAATAACCATGCAGGAGACCTAATTTAGTGCTCGTTATCTTGAGAACGCCATACCAGAAGTCTCGCATTCTAGTTAGGTCTCTTCAGAAAACCAGTGGTTTGAATTTTTTATACATTTTTTTTATTTGGTTTTAAAGCAATAGATAAACAAATCAATTATAAAATAAACATATAACTATTTACATAGTCCATAGCTGATCAATACATCAAAGGTATGTACATCAACAATTAATATTTTTTAAGCAAGTCATTAAGTATAAGCCAAGATTTGTAATAATGTGTAATATTAGAAGTTCTCATCTTTATGGTGTGCAGTTCACTACTACAAATAATTTTTGCCATACTAATAAATTCAACATTAGAGAGGGTAACTTTACTTTTCCAATTTTTAGTAATTACTTTTCTGGGTATAGCAAGCCTCGGTGGTGCAGCAATAGTGTTGCCTCACAGCAAGAGATTCTCCCGTTCGATTCTCAGCTGGAGCACCTGCTGTGTGGAGTCTGTATGTCCTCCCCACGGTAGAGTGACATTTGAAAGACATGCGTAGAATGGGAGTGCCTTCGCTGAAGGTTAGGCGTTAAGCTGGCACTTCGGCACCCGTAAAAAATCTACTGCCAATCATTAGCGGACCAGAGTTCCGCTGTGGCAATCCCCTAACCGGGAAAAGCCGAAAGAAGAACTAACTTTTCTGGGTATAGCAAGAATAGACTAAAGAAGAGGCACTTAGGTCTTTGGAATAATCTCAGGAATTGCATTAAATAAAACTAAAGATTTAGAAATATTATATCTATCTGACCACAGAGCTTGAATGAAATTAATTTTTTTCCAAAAAGGAGAGATGAGTTCACATTCATATAGCATATAAATCCAATCAGCTATTTCAGAATCATATCTCCAGCATTTAATTCTCTTTCATTTGTACATTGTTGTAATTTTGTTAGGACTGACAAAAGCTATGTGTAAGAATTTCCAAATGAAAAGCTTACAATATAATGAAGATGTGGTTTTATCAGTAGGTTTTAGAATTAATTTCTTGTATTCTTCAGAGAAATCTTCCTTATTAATTTTTGAAACTAAAAATGTTTGAGTTATATCTAATGACAATAGAACCTTGTATTCCGCAAAAAACTTTATCCAGCTATTTTCAGATATATATATTATTCCACAACAAACTTTATCCAGTTATTTTCAGTTATATATATGCCAGCTATTTATATATATATATATATATATATATATATATATATATATATATATATATATCTTTTGAGGAATAGTTCCAATAGGAATTGTCTAAATATGTGAAGTCTAACTTGATAATTTTATAAATTTGTGACAAATGTGATTTATTTTTCATTGCATTATTACTGATAATTATTAAAAATTCCAGTAATTTGGGAAGGATTTCTTATTTAGGTTAACCCAGCCACTGGGGATGCACAATCCAGTGCATTTCTTTGTGCCGGTCTGAAGCCCGGATAAATGGGGAGGGTTGCATCAGGAAGGGCATCCGGCGTAAAATTTTGCCACATCATACATGCAGAAAACTGTATAGAAATTCATACCGTATCGGTTGAGGCCTGGATTAACAACGACCGCCAGCAGTACTGTTCGCCAACAGGGTGCTGGTGGAAATTGGGCTACTGTTGGCCGAAGGAGGAGAAGAGGCACAAGGCATTCCCGAAGGCAGGTAAAGGCTAGGACTGTGATAGTGAGGGTCAGAACTTTGAATGTTGGCAGTATGACTGGTATAGGGAGGGAGCTAGCTGATATGATGAACCGAAGGACAGTTGGTATATTGTGTGTGCAAGAGACCAGATGGAAGGGGAGCAAGGCTAGGTGTATCAGAGGCGGTTTCAAATTGTTTTATCATGGTGTGGATGGGAGGAGAAATGGCGCAGGCATTATCCTGAAGGAATAGTATGCTAAGAGTGTTTTGGAGGTGAAAAGAGTGTCGGATAGAGTGATGTTTATGAAGCTGGAAATTGATGGTGTAATGATGAATGTTGTTAGTGCATATGCTCCACAAGTTGGTTGTGCGATGGATGAGAAAGAAAAATTTTGGAGTGAGTTGGATGAAGTGGTGATGACTGTACCCAAGGGTGAGAGACTGGTGATTGGAGCAAATTTCAATGGGCATGTTGGTGAAGGGAACAGAGGGGATGAGGAAGTGATGGGTAGGTATGGTGTTAAGCAAAGGAATGCAGAAGGTCAGATGGTAGTGGATTTTGTGAAAAGGATGGACATGGCTGCGATGAATACGTATTTTAACAAGAGGGATGAGCATAGGATGACATACAAGAGTGGTGGAAGATGCACACAGGTGGATTATATCTTATGTAGAAGGGCCAATCTGAAGGAGATTGGAGACTGTAAAGTGGTGGCAGGGGAAAGTGTAGTTAGGCAGCATAGGATGGTGGTTTGTAGGATGACATTGGTGATCAAGAAGAGGAGGATGAGTGTGAAGGCAGCACCAAGGATCAAATGGTGGAAATTGAAAAAGGGTAATTGTGAGGTGATGTTCAGGGAAGAGTTAAGACAGGCACTGGGTGGCAGTGAAGAGTTACCAAATAGCTGGGTAACTACAGCAGAGCTAGTAAGAGAGATGGCTAGAAGGGTGCTTGGTGTGACATCTGAAAAGAGGAAGGAGGACAAGGAGACTTGGTGGTGGAATAAAGTACAGGAGAGTATACAGAGAAATTGGTTGGAGAAGAAGTGGGATTGTCAAAGAGATGAAGTAGACAAGATTATAAGGAGATGAGGTGCATGGCAAAGAGAGAGGTGGCGAAGGCTAAGGATAAGGCGTATGAAGAGTTGTATAAAAGGTTGGACACTATGGAGGGAGAAAAGGACCTGTACCAATTGGCTAGACAGAGGGACTGAGCTAGTAAAGATGTGCAGCAGGTAAGGGTGATAAAGGATAATGAGGGAAACGTACTCACAAGTGAGGAGAGTGTGTTGAGCAGATGGAAAGAGTACTTTGAGGGGTTGATGAATGAAGAGAATGAGAGGGAGAGAAGGTTGGATGATGTGCGGATAGTGAATCATGAAGTGCAGTGGATTAGAAAGGAGGAAGTAAGGATAGCTATGAAGAGGATGAAGAATGGAAAGGCTGTTGGTCCAGATGACATACCTGTGGAAGCATGGAGGTGATTAGGTGAAATGGCAGTGGAGTTTTTAACTAGATTGTTTAATGAAATCTTGGAAAGTGACAGGATGCCTGAGGAATGGAGAAAGTGTTTTGGTACCGATTTTTAAGAATAAGGGTGATGTGCAGAGCTGTAGTAACTATAGAGGGATTAAACTGATCAGTCACAGCATGAAGTTATGGGAAAGAGTAGTGGAAGCTAGGTTAAGAAGGGAGGTGATGATTAGTGATCAGCAGTATGATTTCATGCCAGGAAAGAGCACTACAGATGCGATGTTTGCTCTGAGAGTGTTGATGGAGAAGTACAGAGAAGGTAAGAAGGAGTTGCGTTGTGTCTTTGTGGATTTAGAGAAAGCCTATGACAGGGTGCCTAGAAAGGAGTTGTGGTATTGTATGAGGAAGTCGGGAGTGTTAGAGAAGTATGTAAGAGTGGTACAGGATATGTACGAGGGTAGTGTGACAGTGGTGAGGTCTGCGGTGGGAGAGACGGATGCATTTAAGGTGGAAGTGGGATTACATCAAGGATCAGCTCTGAGCCCTTTCTTATTTGCAATGGTGATGGACAGGTTGACAGATGAGATCAGACAGGAGTCCCTGTGGACTATGATGTTTGCAGATGACATTGTGATCTGTAGTGAGAGTAGGGAACAGGTGGCGGAGACCCTGGAGAGGTGGAGATATGCTCTAGAGAGAAGAGGAATGAAGGTCAGCAGGACTAAGACAGAGTATATGTGTGTGAATGAGAGGAAGGATAGAGGAATGGTGAGGATGCAGGGAGTAGAGGTGGCGAAGGTGAATGAGTTTAAGTACTTGGGATCAACAGTTCAGAGTAATGGTGAGTGTGGAAGAGATGTGAAGAAGAGAGTACAGGCAGGATGGAGTGGGTGGAGAGGAGTGTCAGGAGTGATTTGTGACAGACTAGTACCAGTAAGAGTGAAAGGGAAGGTCTACAAGAGGGTAGTGAGATCAGCTATGTTATATGGGTTGGAGACTGTGGCATTGACCAAAAGGCAAGAGTCAGAGCTTGACGTGCAGAGTTGAAGATGTTAAGATTTGCACTGGGTGTGACGAGGATGGACAGGATTAGGAATAAGTATATTAGAGGGTCAGCCCAGGTTGGAAGGTATGGAGATGAAGCCAGAGAGGCAAGATTACGTTGGTTTGGACATATGATGAGGAGGGATGCAGAGTATATTGGGAAAAAGTTGCTAAGGATGAAGCTGCCAGGTAACAGGAAAAGAGGAAGGCCTAAGATAAGGTTTATGGATGTGGTGAGAGAGGACATGCAGGTGGTTGGTGCGACAGAGCAAGATGCAGAGGACAGGAAGAAATGGAAACAGTTGATCTGCTGTGGCGACCCCTAACGGGAGCAGCCGAAAGAAGAAGAAGAAGACAATTTCTTATTTAGGTTAAATATCTTATTTATCTCTGTGTTCACAAAGTCTTTAAATATTTGTAAAATTAGCCAGTTTTTAGAATCTTGATTGTATTTGGACCTTAAATTTTCAACAGTATATATATATATATATATATATGTAAAACAATATATATATATATATATATATATATATATATATATATAAAACAATATATATATATATATATATATATAAAACAATATATATATATATATATATATATATATCAGTAACATTTGAGAATTGATGCTAACAAATTAAGTTACTTGGTTTCAATACTAGCATTTTGTTTAAGTTATGAGTTTCTAAGCAGTCATTTGTATATGTAATTGGAAGGATAAAAAATATTGTCTTCAATGCAATGGTTAGAATATGTGAACTTTTGCAAAAAGGAAATGATGTTATCTAAATAGGGGATTTGAGAAGAGAGTGTAATTCCATTTACACAAAAATCATTTAATAATCAGATAAAACTATTAGGGACTATATATTTATGAGTGGTTGTGATATATTTGTTACTTAACATTTCTTGATGTATTTGTTTCCATTTTGAATCATAAGTTGAATTTAGCAACAAAGCTATAGCTTTTACAGTTGTTGAAGTAGCATACAACTGAATATCAGGGTATCCTATTACACCATTATCCCAACCTTTTTAATGACTATCAAAGGAAATGTTTAATTTTTTAGGATGCCAAAAATTTTAAGTAGAATATTAGTTATCGTCTTCATCAAATTTTTGGTGGAAATAGTACTAAAGATTTTAAGACAAACAATATTTTATGGAGAATTACCATCTTAACAAGCATTAATCTTTCTTCCATGTTAAAGAAGAATTTGTCCCAATTCATGACTAAACTTAAAACATTTATCTACAACCTTTTCAAAGTTTGCTTGTATAATTTCTGTACTGTTAGACATAATACATACATACAAATATTTCAGTTGTGGGCATTAATGCCCTTCTAGCTTGGCAACATGCCAAAACAGTTGTTCTCATAATGAGCGTCCAGAATGTTAAAATATCTAAACTAGTACTTGCTTTAATGTAAATTGTTAGTCTGTGTGCCAAGGGGGAACTGTGGCTGTGTACATGGAACCAATTTAGTACACTTCTCATTCCTATAGAATCTTCTACATAGGTTGTCTGATGATTCTCTAGTACTTTTTGATCACCCCAAACATTTCCAGAGGTAGTCTCTAAGTATCCTATATGTCTGAATCTCTTAGCTATGTATAAGAGACACTGTACAAGTTCGTATATGTTAGTCTATCATAATAACTTACATTTACACAGCCATAGATACCCTTGGTATATTTCCGCTGCACTCTTTCCAGTTTACTAATGCTTGTTTTCTTAGAGGGTTTCCATATTGTTATTCCATACTCAAGTTTGGGTCTAATGTAAGTAACAAACAATGATTTCATCATTTTTGATTTCCTAGATTGTATAAATTTTTTATACAACCGATAGTTCTATAACTATTATTAACCAATTGGTTGATATGATTAGAAAAACTCATAGCTGGATCTACCCACATACCCAGGTCATTAAACGAGTCTACAGTTTCAATCATTCTGTACTGTATTAAATATTCACCTTTCAATTTATGTCTTCCAAATCTCATATGCTTAGTTTTTGATGTATTTATCAGCATGTTATTCTTCTGTGCCCAAATGGTCAATGTAGTCAAGTTATTTTGCAGACATGCTTTATTTGTAACACATGTAATCAGTTTACCTAATTTCATGTCATCTGTATATAGACTGTAGAACACCTCCAGTGAAAAAGTTAGATCTGAACGATACAATCTAAACAAGTAAGGGCCTAGGACAGAGCCCTGTGGGACACCCTGACTGTAACCAAGAATTTCACCTGTCCAGTTGCTGTATGATACTTGCCATGTCATTGCCTTTCATTCCTCAGCACGTACACTATCAGTCCCTACTCAGCATTGTACTACAGTCCCTCCCCATGGTCTAATCCATTGGCTTAAGTTGTTCCCTCCCCTCCTGTGAATAACCCTTCTGAGATGTTATAACCATAGAACATTCCTGGCACCATTTTTAAATATATAGTGAACTAGGAATCCTTGCCCTTAGCAGCTTTCCATTAGCAGTGTGCCAGCCATTTAAGTAATTGCATTTTAACACTGTTTTTTCATGTTTGACCTTGCATTGCTACTAAAATATTGTAAATTATTGGCTGTTAGCCTGTCGCTAAGGTAAAACTGTGTTGTAAATGGTCTTTAGGATATACGGGATAATTTTGTTGCTCGTTTATACCACAATAGTGTTACATAGTTGCCAACTGGCGTCTATGATGTATAACAGCTAAGAATGAAATTGACCAAATTGTGTAGGTACATTGTATAATTATAGCTGATATATAGGTCAGGAAGTGATGAAAGCTGTATACTGTACTGCAATAGATGATTAGATCCTGCTAGTATGAATTGTCTGTCCTGAATAGTGCATATCATAGACACTCTCAGCTAAGGAAAGAGCTAACTACTCTTCCACTCTGCACAGAGGATCTTACTGATCTTTTTCACATATTTAAGCTCATTCATACTGCTCTGTATGTAACCTATTCCCATTATACCTTATCTTAATGTAGTTAACTATATCCCACCTAACCTAAGCATTTAATGTTGTATGTCTTTATCTTTACAGTTCCCCTCTAACTAAAGCTTGCATGCTGATTCTCCTCTTGAAAAATGGTAGCTTGGATACAACAGCGCTCACAGAAACATATTAGGAAATTGCTTAACTTTTATTTACCAGTGTATGTATTGCTCTGTGAAACTGTAAGCATGCAGTGCAATTTACTATATTGTCTTTAATTGGCATGCACACAGCTAAGGGTTCCTTTCTAGGCATCCCAGTTCCGCAGCAAAATATAGTATAGCATATACCTGAACTACAGATATATTACCTTCCTTCTATATCTGTCTATAGTAAAAACAAGATAAGCAGGATGTAGAACAGCAAAAGTATACCAGACGTGATAAAACCTTTATCTGTAGTAGACTAGCATCTATGCGGGCAAACCCCCCCTCAGGCATTTCTAAATAGGGCTTGAGTAAATTAAAATACACAGAAAACATATACAATAAATAAAGAATAAGGCTGTATATTAAATCCTGTAACCGATATTGATTTACTTACAGGGGGTACAGTTGAAACTAGCCTGACTGTTTTTTTTTTTGAGAAAGTGCACTCACTGATTGTTGCTCTAACCTACTCCATTTGCCCTCGCTAACACTCGGGCTCACACTGCTCCGTAGCCTACCCCCATTCCCACCCACACCCACTTTCCTTTAATTTATACTTAACTGGCCACATCCTCCCTATTCTCAACCAATCAAAATGTCAAACTGCTCTACCTTACTTATTACTCAACTTCACTATATACAGTGTGGATATTTATACCCCCCACTTAAAACTCACTTAACCACATATTCAAATATAACTTATTTCTAAGAATATGCACTTGATAACTATAATAATGATGCTATCCAGCTCTATTTTCCTTGCCATTATTAGAATATTGACGCACCTTGCTACCCTTTCATTATTAATTGTGACAGCCCTTTACTCCAGCTACCACACTACCATTCCACAACCAGTCTCACTCCACACTACCTCTGTACGTATTAATTTAACTCGGACAACTCCTAACATCACTATATCACCCATCCATTTTTAACATACAAATTCAACATATCACTTGCTATTCCCTACTGCCTCATACTACCACAGCTGCTCCTTCTATAAGATACAGTAGGCAAATACTTAGATTTCTAAAAACTCTGATCTCTGTAACTTCCAACTTAGCTCTCAGTGGTGACATTCATCCCAACCCTGGCCCACATACAGAACCCCACTGTTCCAGTACTATATATCTCAAACAGACACAATGCTCAACAATCCCCACTAGGAGCAAATCTGGCCTCCTAATTCTAAATCTTAATATTAGAAGTATCAACAACAAAATTCAGGAACTACATGCCAGTTTATTACTATACTCCCCAGATGTAGTCTTAATCACTGAAACCTGGCTTAAAATTTTCACTTCCAATAATGAGATTCTCCCTCCTGGGTATAATATCCTACGATTTGACAGATTAGGGGAAAAGGGTGGCGGTGTTGCTTTTCTGTATAAAAATCATCTAACATTAGAAGCTTCCAAAGAAGACATCCCATTTTTTGACAACGTAGAAGTATTACTTGCTAAATTTACCCTGCACTCAAACAAACATATCAATCTAATTGGAACCTACATCCCTCCTGGTAAAAATACCATTATAGGTTCATAGGTAGATACTAGGCTATCTGCCCAAAGGCATTTATAAGCCTAACCGGAATGTGTTGACTTTCGCTGCCATTAGTTCCCTGTGCCTCTGTCCAGCAGAGCCACTGAAGTGATCCCCAGGGTAAACTTTCTGTTTCCCATTCACTCGTCAAGATTTCTCTTGAAGTGTATTAGTGAGGACACCTGCCTAATGTAGATTGGAATCTTGTTCCAGAGCATGGGAAGTCTCTGTGATAGGAATCTATCCCTCCAGCACGTCCTATTTATTGTTGTGGTGATGTTTAGATCCCTAGAGCGTGTGGCTCAAGGGGATATGGTTTTCTTTAAGTGGAGCATGTCCATCAATTCTAGGTTGGACATGGCTTTGTATGTCAGGCAGAGATCACCTCTGAGTAGGCGGTATGCAACCGAGTACAGCTGGATGTTCTTCAGTTGAGTTGCATAGGGCATCTGTTTGAGACCAGTGATCTTGGTGAGGTACTTCTGTGGTCTTTTCAGCTGTTGCAGGTGTCTTGTAAGGTACATCCGAAATGGGGCATTGTACTCTTTGATGGGTCTGATGAGTGATGCGTAGAGGGGCACAATGACCTCTTTTGATCTGGATACAAACCCTTTTGTGATTAGGTGGGCCACATAGAAGGATTTTCTAACCACTTTGGCAATGTGATTATCAAAGGAGAGATTGCTATCTACTTGGGTCCCCAGATCCATTATTACTTCTTCCGTATTTAGGGGGCTAGCACCTATGTGGTAGTTTGTGGGTACTTTGCTTTTTCCAAAGGGGATGACTATGCACTTTTTGGCATTTAGCTTGAAGCCATGGTTTTGACACCAGGCATCTGTCTCAGTGAGACCCTTTTGGAGGATGTCTCTATCAGCTGAAGAGTCAATTATAGCCCCTAGTTTGCAGTCATCTGCGAAATGGTCAGCCATAGCCCTCCTGTGCTTGCCTGTACCTCTGAGAAGTATATGCCAAACAGGAGGGGTCCTAGGACTGAACCCTGGTGAATGCCACTTGTAACCAGTTTAGAGTCGGACCTAGCTCCTGCAACTCTTATCATGTGGGTTCTGTCCGTGAGCCAGTTGGCAACCCAACTCGTGATGTAGGAGTTTATGTTTAGGCTGGTGAGCTTGTCTATAATACCAGAATGGGGAATGGTGTCGAAGGCCTTTGCAAGGTCTAGGTAGGCTGTGTGGACTTCCTTTCCTTTCGTCTATAGCCTTGGTAACTGTCTCAAAAAAGTCCACCAGGTTTAGGAGGCATGATCTGCCACTAACAAAGCCGAACTGGGTAGGGTCCAGTATTTGGAGGTTCCCAATGTCTCTGTTAATGAGATCCATGATGATGTGCTCCATAGCCTTGCAGAGCAAGCTAGTCAGGCTTATAGGGCAGTAGTTCCTGGGGTCTGTTGTGGCTCCACCTTTGTGGAGCGGAATAACCGTTGCTGTGCACCACTCTATGGGCATGTAGCCTGTGGAGAGGCAGTGTTTGAACAGTGTGTTTAGGTGAGGGGTTAGTTCATCTTTGAGCTCGTGTAGGACGCAGCCTGGGACACCGTCCAGTCCCATTGATGCTATGTTTTTGGCTTTGGAGAGGGCTGTTTTAACCTGAGGATCTGTGATTTCAGGGGCACTGCATTCTTCTGGTATGGTTATGGGCCTTTTTGGGGGTGAGAGGGGGGTGAAGTTTGCACTGAACCTGTCTGCCAGGATGTTGGCGATATTGGTTGATTCAGCGTATTTTGTGCTATTCTGCACTAACTCCGAGAAGATCTGAGAATTGCCACTTAGATTCTTGACATAGCTAAAGAATGCCTTGTGGTTATCTTTGGAGTCCTTGGCAATTTTTCTTTCGAAGTTAGCCTTGGATGATTTTATGAGGGATCATAGTTTCTTGCTGATACTGATCAGTGGTGTCTTCTCTTCTTGCTATTTTACTCTCTTCTGTACTAGTCTCCTCCTTCTATTGTATAGCTTGTTTATGGCAGGGGTCCACCAAACTGGTTTCCTTTTCTTGGAGGAGTGAGTCTTGGTTTTGTTTGGGATAGCACGATCCATGCATTCTTGTAAGTGCCCAAAGAGTGCATTAGTAAAGGATTTTGCAGCTTGGGCAGCGTTATCGTTTAGCATGGGGGATTTGAAACTTTCCACCTCTGTCTTAAGTGACGTGAAGTTTGCTTTTGAAAAGTTTTTCACTGTGGTTTCTTTGACTGGGGGTGGGGGCGGAATGTGAATATTCAGAGTGATTAGTTTATGGTCAGATCTAACCAGCGAGGGGTTGATCTCCGCTGTGGAAAACATACTAAGCTGGTCTGACAAATCCCTACCCCAAGAAACAATTATCCTAGGAGAATTTAATATAGATTAGCCAGCTTGTAACTCTCAAAATCCCACTCATCACATTAATCTGTATAACTTTACCCAGCTCATACAAAACCCTATCAGGATAATTAGAACATCCCATAAACAATCCATACTAGACTGGATATTAACTAACAAACCGCATCACATTCTCTACTCTGGCTGTTTCCCAGACTGCCTAAGTAAGCAATCATCTCCCAACTTATATTATCAGACAACGAATCAACTCAAAGAAACAAGTAATTTACAAACAAATAATAAGTACAAACCAGTTTAACCCCCAAAACTTTATCAGCTCCCTAATCCATTCCAGCTGGCTACCACTGAAACATCTCCCCCTGGAAGATACTATCCATTGTTTCAGTAAAACCTTCCTCTCAATTCTGAATACTCACGCTCCTATCAGAACCATACGTGTAAAATCTAACTATGGCCCATGACTAAAGAAAGAAACAATGTCTCTGTTAATAGCAAGAGATAAAGCATGGAATCAGTGGTACAAAACTAAATCTAATACTGCCAAAAAATCTACCAAGAGTTCAGAAACAAAGGTAAGAAACAAATCAAACCAGATAAAACAAAATACTATACCGATATCCAAACTAAACACCATAGAAATCCCCAAAAATTCTGGTCAGCAATAAAAAACATACTTCAGCCAGGTAAAACAACTACCCCACAATCCACTACCTCAAATAATACAAACATCATAGCTACCCAATTCAACAAATACTTTACCGAATCAATAATAGCCATATCCTGAAAGCAACCAACCTCCACAATCCTAGACAGACCCAACTCCCAATAAAGCTGAAACCACCTTCTCTATTCACCCAGTCTCAACTAAAACAATAACAAAAATGATTTCTAAAATGAAACCTACTACTCTAGCTGCTGACAATTTACCACCCCAATATCTAAAAATAGCAGCTGAAGCAATAGCATATAAAGATTCTATACTCATAAACAGATCCATAGTGGAACACAAAATCCCAACCTTATAGATAACTTCCCACATAATCCCACTGCACAAAGGAGGTAATTGCACTGACCTAGCCAACTACCGACCCATTGCTATCTTACCCCCACTGTCCAAAATATTAGAGAGAATTGTCCACGCACATCTCATGCACTACCTGCAAATAAATAACCTATTAACTCAGTCACAACATGGTTTCCGTCCAAACCACAGTACAACCACTGCCCTATTATCTTTTGCCAACACAATAAATCAATACAGAAATAATAACAAATACATATCCTCTATTTTCTTAGACCTATCGAACGCCTTCGATATGGTCTCCCACAGCAAACCCCTTACCACCCTTTCTTCACTAAACTTTTTCCAGTCTTCACTTGACTGATTCCAAGACTACTTGACTGGATGACCGTAAGCAGTACAATGGCAACCAGAACTATCATCCCTTTTATCTACCACCATAGGTGTCCCCAGGGCTCTATAATAGGTCCCCTTCTTTTCTCATTATTCACAAATAACCTCAGTCCCACAGACATCCCAAATTCAGTACGCTGATGACTCCACAGTAATTTGCACTCCCCTTACTATTCAAGAACTGCAAGTACTCACCCAAAACTCATTCCTTGCAATTGAAACTGGCTGACTAACTCCCACCTCATCCTGATTACCAACAAAACAAAACTATTTCATCCTGCCAAATCTATAACAGCCCCCCTCCACATTCATTACTGAATCTGTCAACAAAAAACATAATTTCACCCACTATCTATACAAAGCTGTTAGGTGTTGAAATTGACAATAACATGAGATTTGATTTCCACACAGCTCATACTGTTAAAAAAGTCCACAAAAAGCTAGGTACCCTGTATAGGAATAAACTTTACTTTACAAACAACGCTAAAGCCACCATAGCTCAAACACACTTAATCTCACCCCTTCTGTATGCATCTCTGATTCTCACCAACCTTAGGAAATCTGACCTCAGAAAATCTTGAAACATGTTATAATAAAATTACAAGATTTGCAGCCAACTCAAACTCCAAATCACATCACTGTATATCACTCAGGCAGCTTAATTGGCTAGAGTTTCCTCATCTATTTTACATCCAACTATCCATGACCCGTAAATTACTCTACGAGAAAGAAAAGACACCTGCCCTGCAAAATCTACTACAGCTGTACTCCAGTACCAGAACGTTATGATCCAATAATAAATCCCTGATAAAAGACTCCATTGCCAATAATCAGGCTGGGGAATCTCACTTCTCTAACTGTATAGATAAAATCTGGAATAATTTACCTTCTAGAAGAATGTCCACCACAACCTCATCGTAATTTAAAGCTTTACTGAAAACTCAACCTATCTAAAAACTGGATATGTCCATGTATGGCTCCTGACTAATCCAGCATGTTTCCTTATGCTGGTGTTATATGAGTGTCATCTTACTAGTCATAATAGATATAATAGTACTGTAAGTTCTTGCTGAAGTGTTCTCAGGTCATTGTTACTAAGTCGGTCTCCTCCCTGTGCTTTGCTTGGATCCAGTTTGCGCTGCTCTTTTTCAATATAATCTAATCTGATTCCTGTATCTGAGGTTACCTGGATGTCACTATGACAACTTTTCACCCCTTTTGTGGAGCCAAACTGTTTCACATAAGATTTTTGTAAATATGTCTATAATCTGCTGTGTCTGAGAATAAATTTTAGAATCTGCACATAGTTTATCAATTTGTATATCTTTCCACATCTTATGCATCTATAAAAAGGTTTCCTTTTATGCTCAGTGTCTTTATATACATTTTCTTCAAACTTTTATTGATCTTGTTTTATGCTATGCTTAATCTGTTTGTCCTTCTTGCTTACTTCAGTTTTCAAAGTTGTAGTTTTACTTCTCTTCCATTTCTTCTATTTTTTGTCTCTCACCTTAATCAGGTGTCTTGGTCTTATGGAAATATATCCCCAGACGCTGTATGCCTAGATCCTGATGTTGACATTTTTTTTTTTTTGCACTCAAACAATTTCTCTTTCAAAACTTTCTACATTCCATCTGCAGTTTTTCCACTGAACACCTCACTCCAGTTAGTTATACATAGTGACTGTTTTGCTTCCATATAATCTGTAATTAACCTTCTGTGCATTGCTTTAGATTTTAGTTTGGCAGAATTATCTAGCAACAAATTAATCTTTATAACCTCATGATCACTGCACATTATTAGTGGTAAAACTTGACTTGAAACAGTAATTTCTTTAGGAACACAAACAATGTTTAGTATGTTCCATCCCCTGGTAGGTTGTTTTACAATCTGAAGCAATTCTTATTCCTGAATATACGTTGTGAATAATTTCCTTACTAATCCAGTTGATTCAATATTATTCCAGTCTGTTTCTGTCAGATTTAAGTCCCCAGCTAATAATATTCTTCCCTCCTGTGTTTTATGCAAGAAATGTTTGAATTCCTGTAGGTCATCTGCACTTGACTTTGGTGGTCTGTACACTCCAACAATTGTTATATTCTCCAGAGTTATCTTTATTGTCACAGTTACGCAGTCTATAGTATTGGTGTTACCATTGAACATGTAATGATCACAGGTCTCCTAACTGTCTTTAATCCCTATCATAACACCTCTACCTGATTTTTGTTAGAATGTCTGCTATAGTAAAAACATTTGTACCCTGACAGAACTGGTTTCCAGTCATTGTTCTTTAACCATGTTTCATAAATAGTGACAACAGCAATCTTGTAGGAATGTAGCAAATTTTCCAGTAAGAAAAACTTTATTATTAATGCTCCTTGCATTAACAGCCATATGAGGTGCATCAAATGTTGCTATCTGTGAACTGTTACATTTTTGACCTGGTAAAAATCCTGCCTAGTGTTTGTCAAATATTGCAAAATATCTGCTGCACAAAGTTCCTTCTCTGATCTTGACAAATGCATGCCATCCTGCCTGAACACATATGCCCAAAACTAGGCTTCCATTTTTTAAAACAGGACATTTTTCCATGTAGGCATTTACCCCAAAAAATCTTTTCATCTTTTCATTCACGGTGACCTGACTGTCCTTTCTATAGGTGATTTGTGAAAATTACGCCCTAACACCAGTACAAGCTATACTGTCTAAGAGGGCTGTCAGTTCCTTACTAACAGAGAGTCCTTGCAGATGAAATCATTTGTAATGACATGAATAAAAACAGCTTCATACTTCCTTACATTAAGACATTCCAAGGCTTGTTTCACATCTTCTCTTTTGACTCCTGGCAAGCATAACACTATTCAATGTTCATTAACTTCTCGCTGATGTAAGTATCAGATGTTCTTAGTGTTTCACTGTTCCAGTCATTACATTTGGGTAATCTGCTGGCAGGTTGCCCTCAGTCAGCCTGAATTCCAAAGTCTTGGGTCCTGTGTCAGTTGACGTCTTCTCTTCCATGACGTCAGGTCGTCAGAGGTATAAAACATGTAGCCGACGCCGTTTTCTTTAGTCTTTCTTGCCGTGTGGTGCCCGAAGCAGAAGCATTTCGCAAGTGCCGGTCGGCCGACTACTGAAATATTCGAGTTTGAGGTTCAGAACCGAAGTCTTCACTAAAGCTAAGTACCCCATTGGGGAAACTTTTTTCTTGCTTTTTATCGATGTCAGAAAAAGTTAATAATTGTATTACTTGTGGGAAGCAAATACCTCATAAGGATTTCCATTTATACTGTATTCCTTGCCTAGGCCCTGATCACAACGTGCCTTGCTGTTGGTTTTGTGCTAGATTTAACCAACGCACTATTAAGCGTCCGTATATTTTTGCATCAAAGTATTTTGGAAACAGATTTGAACTACCCAGAAATGTCGTCGGATAGCAATCCGACTACCGGAGTACATAAATGCAAAGAAAAGGACAGAGAAAGGCAGTCGAGATCCAAAACCGACGACGAAGCTTCTCCTAAGCCAGTCGCCGGTTCGCCGGTACTCAGTGAGGCACTTTCGCAGCCCCTGATACCTGCTACCTTTGAGTCGCAGGCCTCTACCGACACCCACGTGGAGTCCGGCATGCTGCAAGATACTCAAGGTATTGGACCGACGGATGTATCTCCCTCGGATGGGTCCAGAGCTGAGCAGGCACCGGCTTCTGAGGGTGTATTCAGACCTCAACATTTATATATCAAACTGACGAAAGCTGCAAAACCAAAGGCAAAGACATCTTCTAAAACTAAAAAAAACTGACCCCTGAGCCACGTGCACAGGCCTCTATGCCTAAAAAACAGATGATCAAAATGGCTGAAGACCTTATTACCTTGATCAGGGGTACCCAGATAAGAGGCCTAGGCAAGACACTGACTACGAATCTTCAGATCAGGTTTCTATTTCTTCTGATTCCTCTTCTAATCAGGAATTATCTTTACCTCCCTGTGAGGATTCTGATGCTGAGGAGTCTATTCCATCTGCATCTCCTCATGAGGATTATTCATTTGGAGAAACCTTGCATACTTTGAGGGAGCATTTTCACTGGGAGAGTCAAGACTTCTCCGAATCAAAAAAGAGGCTCATGGATTTCCTTCTCCCTCAGCACAAGCATTTAGCCATTCCCCCTGTTTTAGACATTGTGGATGATGTGTTTTCAGAGTCCAGCCTGACTTCTGACTCCTTACCTCTGGCTCCCAGTAAGCCTGACCGATATTACAGGGTCCCTGACTCTCATAAATTTTTATTTAGAAACTCTGCTGCTGATTCTGAAACTATTTCACAGGGTCCAAAGGGAGTTAAGGCCTCAACAGCAAAAAACCCTACCCCCTTTGACAGAGATTCAAGGACACTGGACAGATGGGGAAAAAGGTTTATACATCTGCAACCTTGGCAGTCAGGGCCTTAAACTGTCAATTTCATATGCTTAAGTACCAACAACATGTTATGGGATTGCTGAAACTGAAAATGTTGATTTCAGAATGTGCAGAAAATAAGGAATTGCAGGAATTATTGCATACAGCTGAACAACTTGGAAAAGCATACTTTGCAATATGGTTTTGATTCTTTAGAGGCCTCCTGCAAGGCCACAGTTACTGGATCTGTGATTAGGAGGCATGCCTGGTTAAAGGAACAAAATTTGCCTGATCATGTTAAAGCTAAATTGCTAGATGCACCTTTACAGCATGATTCTCTGTTTGGTATTAAGGCAGAAGAGGTTTTAAAGAAAATGGAAGACAAAGCTAAGTCCATGCAAACTGTTAAAGATTTCTTACAAGTGCAGCCACCTAGATTCAGTAGACACTGGCCTACAAAAAATTGGTCCTTTCCTGCGTCAGACAGAGCTCAAAGGGGCAAATCTAGACACCCTAAGGGTTCCAGGTACCAGGCTCAAGACTTATACAGGTCAAAGCAATGGGGCGCATCCACCTCCAAATTTGGAGGAGATAAAGCGCAAACCTACAGAAAGCAATCCCAATGACTTCCCTCTGCCTGCACCAAGCACTTATCTATTGGCAGCACCCAAAGGGGGGAAATTAGCACTTTTTGCTCAAAATTGGCAATTAATAACCCAGGACAAGTGGGTACTAAACATTGTATCACAAGGATACAAATTCCATTTCCACACTTTGCCAATGACAAATGATTGGCCAGATCTGCCAAAAAACCAATGGGCAGAGGCACAGAAACAGGTTACGTCCCTCATGGATATGGGGGCCATTCAGACAGTACCAGAACAGGAAAAAGGACAAGGCTTTTACTCAAGACTGTTCTTGGTACCTAGAAAGGACAAGGCCTGGCGGCCAATACTGGATTTATCAATTATGAACACATACCTGGACATTCCAAAATTCAAAATGCTCACTTTGCAACAGCTTCTGCCCATGCTGGGCAAGAATGCTTGGCTGGTGACTTTAGACCTAAAAGAGGCATACCTGCATGTCCCAATAAGACAGTCGTGCAGAAGATACCTCAGATTCAAGGCTGGCTTAATGCATTACCAATTCTCTACACTGCCCTTTGGCTTATCTACTGCACCCAGGGTCTTTACAAAGTGCCTGGCACCACTAATTGCATTTTTCAGACAAAGAAGTATTCAAATATATCCTTACTTGGACGACTGTCTCATTCAAGCAGAGAACAAGGAAACTCTTCTACGACACCTGGCGTTTGTGAAAAGGCTTCTAACATGCCTAGGGTACAATAAACAAAAATAAATCACAACTGGTACCCTCTCAAAAGATAACATTCCTGGGTGCAAGCTTGAATACAACTGCCCAGATGGCTTACCTCACGCCAGACAAAGGCAACTGACTATTTACTTCAAACTGATGGCAACAAAAACCCAGTCTTCTGCAAGACAAATTCTGCAGGCTCTGGACTTCATGGCATCCTACATCCTACTAATTCCATATGCAAGACTGCAAATGAGGAAACTTCAATGGTACCTAAAAAGTTTATGGAGTCAACATTCACACAGTCTGGAAACAATGATTCCTCTTATTCCCTGCCTGCAACAGGAGTTTCTATGGTGGGCAAAGGCCTCTCACCAAAACTTGGGATGGCCCTTCACTCTACTCCCTGCCAGCCAAACCTTAACAATAGACACATCAGATTATGCCTGGGGGGCTCACATGGCAGGAATTTGCATTCAGGGCATATGGGCACCAAATCAAATGCATCTACATATCAACCAGAAATAGATGCTAGCTGTTCAAAATGCCCTAACAGCCTTTAAGGACTTAACTTCATCCAGGACAACTACTGATAAAGACGGACAACACCACAGTCATGTGGTATATAAACAAGCAAGGGGGCACACACTCATACCCCCTTTGCAGATTAGCCATGGCACTGTGGGACACAGCTTTGACCTACCAAATACATCTTCAAGCTCAATTCCTGCCAGGAAAACAAAACACTCTGGCAGACAATTTAAGCAGAAACCTTATGGATCCTCACGAGTGGAAACTAAATCCACAAGTCTTCCGCATGATAACAGAGAAACGGGGGAGCCCAGACATAGATCTATTTGCCTATCCTCAAAATTATCAACTGAAAAGATTCTGCACAAGGACTTATCACAGACAAGCATGGAAAGTGGACGCCCTATCCTTCAGTTGGAAAAACCTATCAGTTTACGCCTTTCCTCCTCTGCCTCTTCTACCCAAGGTCCTCCTAAAAGTCAGACAAGAGAAGCCAAGTATGATATTAATTGCCCCTGACTAACTCACCAATACTGGAACCCAGTCCTAAGGAACTTGTCTCAGTACCCAGCTTGGACCTTGCCTCAAAAACCACAACTACTGTCCCAGCAAAACAATCAGATCCTGCACAATCAACTACAGACTCTGAACCTGGCAGCATGGCTAATCCTATAATCATACGAATGACACCTCTCAGTAAAGCTGTGATGGATGTCATTTTGGAAGCCAGAAGGCCTAGTACTAGAAAATCTTATGCTGACAAATGGAAGAGATTCTGTGCTTGGAATCAAGCAGAAGGAACTCATACAGCAGAACCACATATTCCTCAGATACTACAATACTTAACTGAGATGCTTGACAAAGGCCTATCTTTCTCATCAATCAAAATCCATGCCTCTGCCATTTCGGCTCATTACAATACAGAGCCACAAATATTTTCTCATCCTTTACTAAAGCAGTATCTTAGATATTTAAGGCCTCCTAGAAGATCACCCTTACCTGCATGGGACCTCAATTATGTGTTGGAAAAGCTCATCCTGCCTCCATTTGAACCAGCTGCTACCGCTGATATAAAGTTCTTATCATGGAAAACAGCTCTGCTGCTAGCAATTACTTCAGCAAGAAGAGTTTCAGAGCTACAGGCCCTCATGACTGTAGAACCTTTTATCATATTTTATCCAGGCAGGATGTCTCTGAGGACAAATCCTACTTTTATGCCTAAGGTCGTTTCCAGTGTGGCTCTTAACCAAACAATTCATCTGCCAGTTTTTATCCAAATCCGCAGAACAAAGGGGAGAGAATTCTGCATTCCTTGGACGTACACAGACAGCTAAGATTCTACTTGAGCAGGACTAAAGCTCTAAGAAAAACTGAGCAATTACTAGTGTCATATGCTGCAGGATCAGAAGGAAAGGCTATTTCAAAGCAGACAGTTTCAAAGTGGATAAGCCATTGCATCCGTTTGTGCTACTTTCACCATGGCAAACCTGTGCCCAAGGGCATTAGGTCTCACTCCACCAGGGCTGCAGCTACTTCAGCAGCCTTTCTCAGAGGAGTACCAACCAAGGACATTCTAGAGGCTGCTACTTGGAGTTCTGTTCACACCTTTACAAACCATTACCATTTGCCTCTCTACTCTTAAGTCCAGGGCAGGCTTTGCCACTGCAGTGCTGCAGGGCCTTATAGCATCACCTAATGCTGTTTAGCTCCAGCCTTCCAACCATAGCTTTGGGATTCTACCCAAATGTAATGACTGCAACAGTGAAACACGAAGAACATAGTACAGTTGTGTACACTTACCATAAATGTAGATGTTTGAGTGTATTCACTGTTGCAGTCCAGGTTACCCTCCCGCCCATCCCCCTGTCATTCTACAGTTTATTTTTCCTTCTCTATCTTTTACAACCCATGTGGTGCATTTGCTTGTAGATGAAGGTAAACTTTATATTGATGCATGTATGTATATATAAATATTTATAATATTGCTACCTTTATGGGGGCACCTGACATCAGGGGCAAGAAAAACTAAAGAAAATGGCGTCGATTGCATGTTTTATACCCCTGACGATCTGACATCACGGAAGAGAAGACAACAAATGACGCAAGACCCAAGACTTTGGAATTCAGGCCGACTGAGGGCAACCTGCCAGCAGATTACCCAAATGTAATGACTGCAACAGTGAATACACTCGAACATCTACATTTATGGTAAGTGTACACAACTGTACTTTCCTCTAATAATTGATTCTCTAATTACAAGAATATATTTACTGACCAGCTCTGACGAATCTTCATCTTTTAATCGAATAATATCTGCTCTATCAATTATTAAATTCTCATCCAGCTGGCATTGTAAATCCACAGCTTGAGCCATGTAGTCAACATATGTCTTTCTGTTCTTTTTTCTTACAGTAATGTTCTTCAATCCTTCCACGTTCAATTTAAATTTCTTCCTTTTCACCTGCCCCTTGCCTCTTTTTTCGACCTTGTCTTTTGAAAAATGATGCCTTTTTCTGTAGACTGAAGGTTTTCTGATAGAAAAATGTTATGATTCCCTGTAACCTGTGTTACATAACAAAGATGTGTCCTTTTTAGTACGTATTCTCTTTACTTTACAGACATTAATCAATTTCTTTTTCTTCATTGTTATTTGTTGTGAACTTCTTTCTTTCTTTCTTTTTTCTTCTAAGCAATCCAGATCCTCATATTGCTGAATACTTGCTTCCAGAATTCCAAAGTTGTCATGGGCATCATCTTGTTTCATAGGAGTTGAATGATCTTTACAGACAATAGATGCATCATTTCCTAATTGTGTTGTGTTTGTTGTTTTCCTAGCATTATTTGTCTCATCAATCTAGTCATTAACATATGTAACAACAGTTCTCCAAGCCATGCCAATTGCACAGGTGCAATCATCATCATTATGTCTAAATTTGCTTCTAACAATGTGAAGCAAATCATCCAACTTTTGATACGAGGAACATGGATCACCAGTGTTATCAGCTTTTACCTTTAAATATGCATAGCATTTATTACACTGTACAAGATAATGTGGGCATTAGCAAATCATTTATTGCATACTCATTTAAGGAATCCATATTCAGCTTCAAACGAATAAAATATTGCAAAAGAGTAATCTAAATCAGTAACCACAGAATTCAAAGAGAAGTTAAATCAACTTCGATGACAAAAATCACACAAGCAATATACAACTAAATACTAAAGTAAGTATAATAAAGTTGTTCTGACCATACAAGTTCTGCAATCCAGACAAAAGCTTTACGTCACACTTCTTTTTAACAGAAAAGATCAATATATCACAAACTTAAGTTAGGATTGTTTAGATATGCTGTGGATTTTCCTCTCTGCTGTCTGTGAATTTATAGTTGTCCCCTTATCCCCTTGGGATAATGAGAGCTTGCCTGTATAAAACTTATCCTTTTCTAACAAACAATAGTGAAATTAAAGGTAAAACAACAAAATATGAATCAAAGTAAATCATGTTAGCAAACTATCCCTTCCTACCTACAAACAGTGAAAAACAGTGATAACAAATAAAATATAAATGCAAATAAAACTTGTCTTACCAGTCAACTCCAGAGTAAATCACAAACCAAGGTAGGATTGTTTAGATTTACTGTGGTTATACCAATGCATTTAATTTGATTGTTACTCCAGTTGAAGTTAGAATATTTTTGTATGATTTTTTTTATTATTTTTTATAACTAATAATGTACTTGTTTTATTATGATAAAATCTAATTTTCAGAATTTCTTGAAATTGACTCATAGAACTAATGATTCTTCTGATGGTTCTAATGATTCTTTTTATATGTCCTGTTGTTAGTAAAAGTAAAATATCAGCAAAGAGTTGAATCTTTAGTTTGAAATCTTCTTTTATTTGGATACCATTAATATTCTTAATGGATCTAATACTATTAGCAGAGGGTTCTTTAGCTAATGCAAAAAGTAAAGATGATAATGCTGATAATGGACAGCCTTGTTTTGTTTTATAATTTAAGGGCGTTTAAAAGAAACAAATTAACCTATTTTAACATCGACACCACATTTATTGTTGAACTTAGAAATTAATGCAGTCAGCTAAGCTGCGAAATTATACACTTTGTGTATTAAACAGGTACGACCAGTTAAATCAAAAGCTTTATCTAAATCGAGACTAATGATAGAAAGTTCTTTTCTGTTTTTATTTTAATAGTCTATCAATGCATGTATTCTTATTATGTTAACCTATACTTGTTTTTTTAAATAAACCCATTTTAATCACTGTTACTTAGTTTAGATATAAGTAGAGTAATTCTGATAAGTAAAATGGACATGAAAGTACACATTTAAAAGTGAAATGGGTCTGTATGATGAACACTTTGTAGGATCCTTATCTTGTTTTAAAACAGGTGATATAAGAGAATATTTCCATGATGGGAAAATTTCAGCAGTTGTTTTTATTTCTCTATAGAGCTTACCTAATATTTTAACTGCACCTTCTGGTAGTATTTTATATAGTTCTAGTATAAGACCATCTAAGCCTGGGACCTTATTATTTTTTAACTTTTTATTTGAGGTTTTATTTCTGTTAAATGAATGGTCTATCAATCTTTTTTATTTGTTCACTTGTTTTGTTATTTATATTTTCCCTTAGAAAAGTTTTGACTATACCATCATTATCTAGGTTATTTGTATTATTATTTATATTTTCATGAAATATTTTAAAGCCTTCTAACCGGGAAAAGCCGAAAGACATTACTTTACTATTTAAAAGCCCCCAATAATACCTTTAATATCTCTTCTTTCTTTTTTATTTATATGTGTTATAATTTCTTTGATATGATTTAGTGAGTATGCCTGAAGTTTGTTTTTTCCAAATTTATTCAAACTTTATGATTTAGAATTTCAACATATTTTGTAATTAAGTTTTTATTTTCAGACTGACTGATAATGTCATTTGGTTTTAGATTTAACTTTAATTTGTCTGTTTTGGCCTGTAGTGTATTCAAGTCTTTATCCCAGTCTCCTCTTTTACTAATGTACCGGCTTGTAATGCTTTCAATTAAAATAAGACTTTAGTGAATCCCACAGGATAATGTCAGATACTTCACCATTCATGTTTATTTCTAGGAAAATTTTGATCTCTTTAACATATACCAATCCTTGAATCCTTTTATTTTAATAATGTACTGTGGTAGTCTCCTGTGATGTATTAAATTGTCAGTTTTAAAATAATATTAAAGCTTTATAGCATTGTGGTTCAATAGTGGACATGAAACTGTTGAAACTTCTCTGATATGAGATGATTGTTTGAGACAAAAATTGTATCAATATGTGTTTTGTGTTCCATATCTATATGAGTAATGGGTAAATTGAAGTGTGTTTTTTTCTGTAGCTCATATATATCTGTTAAATTTATTAGATTTACAAAATTTGTTAAGTGATTGGCTGAAGATGTGTTTCTCAGCTTTCTATCTGCAGTGGAAACTTTGTCTGCTAAAAGACAATTAAAATCACTAGTCATTACAACTTCATCTTTCATGTAATAGGTTATAAGTATTTTTTTTGCATCTTTAGCTCCAACCCCTGGAATCCAGTAAGAGTTCACCAATGTATATAGTTTTCTGTTTCACTCAATTATAACAATGCTTAACATACCATTTTTAGCAACAAAAGTGTCTTTTACTTTAGGCATTACTGGTGAGTTCTTCCATAAAATGAGGATGCCTCTTTGTTTAGCTCGAAAGCCAGAACCTGCTAAAACCAAATAATTCTTCAATGAAAGTCTATTTACATCTTTATTAAGTAAATTTGTTTTCTGTAGAAGTACTAGTTGAGCTTTATTGGGCGGCCACGGTGGTGCAGTGGTTAGCATATTTGCCTCACAGCAAGAGGTTCTCCGGTTCAATCTTTGGATGGGGTGCCTTCAGTGCGGAGTCTGCATGTCCTCCCTGTGATCGCGTGGGTTTCCTCTGGGTGCTCCGGTTTCCTCCCACATCCCAAAGACATGCTGTAGGTGGATTGGACATTCCAAATTGGCCCTAGGTGTGAGTGTGTGCATGTGTGTGCCTTCAGTGGAAGGTTGGACACCGGGCTGACAGCTCGACACCGTAAAACTCCACTGCCAATCATGAGCAGACAGGTGATCCTCTGTGGCGACCCCTAACCGGGAAAAGCCAAAAGAAGAAGAAGACGACTAGTTGAGCTTTATATAACTGGAAGTTTTTGAACAGACCCCCTACCTTTACTGGATTATTCAATCCATTAATATTAATAGATATGCATTTAAAATCAGACATTTGTGTAAGAGAGAAAAAAAACAGGTATAATGAAATCACATTTACAGAACATATTATATACTTAATATATAACAATATGACATTTTCAGCTATGGACAAAACCTTTGAAACAAATAAAAAATTACCTATTGATATAACCCTAAAACATTCTACCATGGAATAACATATTCCTAGTTTGTTGGAAAAGATAAACAAACTATCTCTCAAACTCTCCTTTAGACTAACAGTGCTTAGCTAATGCTTCTGATTTGCATTAATGTTTTTTAATATGCATCATCTTAAAAAAGCCTGTCAGTGAGTTATGTATAAGAAAAGTTAAACAGGTGTTCAGAATCTTTATTATAATTTGATGAAACTGAATATCTCTACAGTCATCTTTCCCTGTACCTCACATTGTCTCCTGGTCTACTATGGGGAGTAAGTCAGTTATTTTCATATTTATTAAAAGGTCCGATGATTGTATTTTATTTTTTTCTGTTTTATTTACTATGTGTAAAATTGTTCATAGGATCATAAGTTCATAAATTAATACCAGTTTAACTGTCCTTGTGGGCCATTTCATGCCTAGCCAGTTACCCCATGTGAGAATCAAACCCTGCTCCTTGTGTCTATAAGGTGAACACTTTAACCAGTATGCCAACCTTCCACCCTTGTAAATATATTTATATTCTTTAACTATGTGTATATTTACTTATTCTGATTTCTTTCTATTTCTGTTTGTATACTATGTCTTGTACTATTACTATATTCCTAGGTTTTATGTTTTGCCTATAATCCTAGTGTAGAGTGTCATATAATAGAACATTTATATTTAAACTTATATATTTGATACTCTCTAATCTAGTACTGCTGTTAGAATAAGTCCTATTTTTTAATTAAATGTTATGTCTAATATTATCTGAACAAACATTTGAAAAATCTTCCCTTTTAAGATTCAAACTTTCCATAATAAATAGTTCTGAGATTTTAAGTTTTGATGTCATTAAAAAGAGACAATAAAAGAGAAACACAATCCTATTTTTTTATCAGAAGTGTCATTCTATAGGCTAATATATAAACTATCCTTTTGGTATACTGCAAACATTCAGAACTATTTAATTGCCAGTGGTTTAGAGCACAATTCACTGTAATTTGCTTATTATCTAACTTTTATTCATTGACATATTAACATATCATTCAAAATATTATGATCACTTACTTTTAGACAGGAATAAGTAACCTGGACAGTTCGTAGAATTTTCAGAACTCCTGCAGTGTCATAAAAGTGCTCATGACTAAACTGCTTCAAGCTGGTCTTCATGACAAGGACTTGCAAATGAACAGTTTATCAGCCAGAACTCACAAAATGTGCACAAGTGAATCCAAGCCACCTTCACACCACACACCAGTCCCTTAAACCATTCCAAACCACTAAAAAAACAACAAAAAAAATTAAAAGTATGTTAGCCACTAAAAAGCTATTGTATTTACAAAAATAACATTTAATATTTCAGTAAGCATTATTTGTATGAGATGTTTAATATGAAGTAGACTATTTTTTTATAGCAGACATGGCATATTAACTTACATTAAAAGAATTACAGTTATGTGTGATCTAGGTATAACTTGTAAAACTGTGAATGTTACTCTAATTATTTGATAACATTCCAGTAATAACTTTTGTATATGTAAGAAACTATATTTTGTGTACTTTGTTTATAACATAACTTTCCTGGGTGTGTTGCATGTCAAATATTCTATCAGTAGCAAGTATTCAGAACTGTGTAATAACTGACAGTGGTTTAGAATGCAATTCTCACTGTCTTTTGGTTATTGTCTAACTTGTATTCTTTGACATCTTAGCATATGATTCAAAATACTATAATTATTTACTTTTAGACAGGAAGAAGTATCCTTGACAGTTCTTAGAATTTTGGAACTTCTCTCAGCAGCACAAAAGTGCTCGTGATTCTAAGTTGTTTCAAGCTGGTTTTCATGGTAAGGACTTGAAAATGAACAGTCCATCAGTTACAGTTCACACAAAAACCATTGTATGTAAATGCAAGACACCTCCACACCACACATCAATCCATAAAACCACTTAAAAGCACCATAAAACCAATAGGAAACATATCAAAGTATCCCAACTACTAAAAAGCCATTACACTCAAATAAATAGCATTTAATGATTCTGCAAGCATTATTTGTAAGAGATCTGTCATGTTTTTAAAGGAGACGTAGCATATAAACTTACATTAAAAGAACGAGAGTTATGTGTGATCTAGGCTTAACTTGTAAAAGTGTAAATTTTACTCTAATTATTTGATATAATTCCAATAGTAACTTTTATATATGTAAAAAGCTATAATCTGATGTCAGTCTTCATTCTATCCTCACAAATTGGTTTGGATCCCATCCGTAGGATACAGCTTGGCCAGTGCTACAGCTCACAGCCACCAGATATTTTGAGCTTCTCCCTTACCCACAATGCACCATGCCAACTACCTCAGATCTCATTTGCCACTTCTAGCTAACAGACGTGGTCTACTAGTCTCTCTTGAGCTGTAGTAGATAAGTAAACTTTTTGTTTGTAATTTCTCTTATTGAAATTATTTCCCTTAGCTCACCTGGTAACTTTTAGTCTTTACCATTTGTGGTTTATGATCTTTATTCTCCCTTGCCCTAATGACTTCATTGTATTTCCGACATACCATTCTTGGTATTTCCTTACCTCCTCTTTTCCTGTTCTATATTTGAGGGTTGTCATTTTTTTCCTCTGCTGTTCTTCAGTCTTCTTATGTAATTGGTACAGTTAGATACTATCATTTGTATCTCCCTCCTTCTCATGACTTTGTCTTAGTTCTTCATACCATTGGTTGTATTCTTTCTCCTTTCTTCCTTCAGCCTGTTTAAAAAAGGGTACTTATTTTTTCACTTTCTTATCTATTGAATTTTGATGCATAGTTGTTGTGGAAATATTTTTTACATGATGAGTGACAAATCTGCAGGTTTTAAGAAATGTTCCAAATGTCGACATAAGTTGCCTATCTCGGATGCATGCTCTCTTTGTGTGTACTGCCTGGATCCATTGCACTTTTAGGAAGATTGCTTGATTTTAATCTGCGAACCTTAATTTAACATAAATATAAATTTATATTAAAAGGTCTCCTTCCTTCCTCTTTTGTAGAAGCCATATCTCAGTCTTCAAAATTGAAGCCTTCCACCTTGTCAAAATCTTCCTTGGACTCTTCATGGGAATGGAGTGCTAAACATTCGGTCTCAATCCCAGATCAGAAAAAGATGAAACTTTCAGATCTGACTACTCTTTTGGATCTTACAACTTCTAAAAAGAATATTACAGTTCTGGCACAATCCAAGTCAGATCAGACAGAATCTTCAGATCAGACACAGCCTTCGGAGACTCTATACTGTCCTCATACTAGATATTTTCCAGCAGTTGACCCAGTACCAGACAAGCGTCCATCACCTTTTTTGCAGAGACCAGCATCCCCCTCCATTTACTCTACTCATTCTTCCAGAAGTCTCACAGAAGAAGATGTGAAGAGAGTGGTGAGGAAGGTTTTCTTGGCACAGGGGCAGATTGGTATTCCCCTGGTGCCTACCTCTCTGGGTCAGGTGATCCGAACTTCCACCACACCACCCTTGCAAGTTCCTCCTCTGACATCATTTACTGTCTTAGAGTTTCAGGATCCCAGTTGTCCAGATGTGTAGTCTTGGATCCGAGGATCTCCGTATCTTCGGATCCGATATCTTCTCTGACACTTCCAATCTTTTCAGATCAGGAGAGCTTTCTGTGCTGAAGCCTGCCTGCCGGATCTGGGGTGTAGCATTTGACTCAAAGTTTTTGGAGCTGTCTGTGTTCCTTGGCATCTTGGCACTGGAAAATTCAGCTCCATCTTCCTCCTTTGGGGCTTTGCTGACAGAGTGGAGAGAGGGGATAATTCAGAAAACCGGTTTCTAAGATCAGAGCCTCACTCTGACTCCAAGCTTTGTTTTCGAGGCTGTGAAGAGAGTATTCGCTGCCTCCAGAGCCCTGCTGGAGCCTTCCCCTTGGATCATACCTATTACACCATGATGCCCTAGTGTCTGGAGCCTCAACTACTCTCTCCATGGGGATATTCTGTACCAAAACCTCAGGTTTCCTCTCGGGGAATTTTGATTTCCTCTTCCAAGACTTCCCCGGAATGTCCCACTGAAGAAGTACCCAGGAAAACAATGTGCAAGAGGAAGCACCTAGACTTCCCCACAGGAGCCCATCACCAAAGACATGGATTTCAACAAAGGCAAAGGGTCCCCACGGTCACCTCTTGAAGATGTTCCCTTTGGAGACATACTAGAAATCCTAAAACAGAGAGGTGGCTGGACATCATCCTCCAACCCTATGTCTGGAGGAGTCTGTTCTCCTAGAGGCTTTTGGCACAGGACCCTCTACTTCCTGGGTGACTCCACCCGCCAACGAGCTCATGGATATGATTTCTAGGTTGGCATGGAAGGAGCCTGTACTCCATAGAACCAATACCTTGTAGACTGGACAGGATAATAGCACCACCTGCAGACAGTTTTGGGGGAAAGGGGTACCAGTTGATGCCATGGTCATTGCAGTGGCCACAGAGAAGAAACTAGCTGATGAGAGTTCCACTATCCATCCTCCAACAAGGAGTCATGAGCAATGGACAGATTGGGGAAGCATGTCTTTGCTTCAGCAACTTTTGCATTATGATCGCAGTACTGTGTCGCACATTTTGTTAGACTTCAGAGAGATTTTACCAAAGAGTTATCAAATACTCTCTCAGGACCGTATCTGCTGAGGTTAAGGATGCAGTAACTTCTCAGCTGGCAACCCTACAGGCTATTTCCAATAGTTCCATGAGGTTAATATCCAACATAGCAGAAGGAACCTCAAGAGCTGCTGGTTCAGACATTTCCATGAGTAGGCATGCCTGGATACATTTATGTGACTTTGTGGAGCCAGTCAAGTCCAATTTTGGCAATGTTCCATTTGATGTAACTTTATTTTTCTGCCCTAAACTGAAAGAAATGCTGTCCAGATGTGAGAAAGATGGTAAGACATTGTCTACCATGGGCAAATGTTTTTTGGCCTCCCACAGATGCTTCTCCAGGAATCAACAGAGTGGCTGGAAAATGTGCTTTAAAAAATACCAAGGTCCATTCCATGACACATGTGGAGGAAGTGCTCCCAGAGGCACAGGGAGGACTCTAATGGACATTGTTGCCCTCTTGGCAGAGGTGGGCTGCAAAATGAGGGTTCACGAGACTCTTTCTTTGATAAACTCTATCAGCGATCCTGAATGAAGGCCCCACTGTCCACCTCTGGAGACCGTCAGGGGAAGATTGTCCCTGCAGCAGAGGGCCTGGCTAGAATTAAAGGATTCTTGGGTGCAGATGATTATATCCAGAGGTTATGTAATACCATTTTTCCTTCCACCCCCAATTCCCAGGAAAATCCCTGATGCTCCATCCAGTCAGACGGATCAAGCAGCAGTTCAAATTTGAAAACTGTGAGAAAAAAAGAGTCGTCCACGAGGTCCCACTAGCCAAGATAGGATCTGGAATTTACTCAAGGTTCTTTTTAGTGCCAAAAAAGGCAGGGGACTGCAGACCAGTTTTGGATCTCACAAATCTAAACAAATCTGTTCAATTAACCAAGTTCCAGATGGTTGCGATTCAGTCCATTCTCCCTTTTCTGGGCAAGGATGACTGGATGTGTTTGATAGATCTCCAGGATGCCTACTGTCACATAAAGATGAACAGGTGGTCCAGGAAGTACCTACGGTTCCAGCTGGGAGCCAGTCATTACCAATTCAGAGTACTACCCTTTGGACTCACCACAGCCCCAGGGTCTTTACCAAATGCATGGCAGTAGTAACATCATACCTCAGACTGCAGGGATTCCTGGTGTTTCCCTGCCTGGATGACTGGCTCATTACCACTCCAACCAGGCATCAACTCATATAATCAAGAGTTCAGTTTCTCCACACCTGTGCTGTCCTAGGAATAACTATAAACTACAACAAATCACAACTTCAGCCAGCTCAGATATTGGAATGTATTGGAGCACTGCTCAACACAAAGATGGCCATTGCTTCCCTTCTACCTCACTGAGTTCTAAATATAAGTACATAGGTCAAGAAGGTAGTAGACAGTACATCAATTTCAGCCTGCACAGTCCTCAGAATTCTGGGCTTCATTGCTGCAGCAATAACCTTAGTTCCGTTGGCCAGATTTTACGTGCGGGTCCTACAGTGGATGTTGGCTACCCAGTGGTCAGACTTCCATCAGTCAATGTCGTATCAGATAAAAATTACCAACACTTGCAGAAGAGATCTCTGTTGGTGGATCCAGTCTGATCAACTGTTCCATAACAGTCTATTCATTCCCCAACAGTCCAAGGCCATAGTGACTGCAGATACTTTCCAGATAGGGTGGAGGGGCATAATCTGGGGAAGACATTTCAGGGTAATTGGTCCCCTGAAGAGGCCAATTTGCATATAAATCTTCTAGAGATGAGAGCATTGTTCTTGGTGTTGTGGCCATTTCAAGATGTTCTTCCTTCTGGGATGATTGCAATTCAAATGGACAACATGTCAATCGTCTAAGGAACCAGATCTTACCCACTGTGTCAAGAAGCGCTCAGGGTCTAGCAGTAGGTGATCTCTTCAGGCTGCTTTCCTTTAGTGATGCACATTCCAGGGAGAGCCAACATGACTGGGACAAACTGAGCAGATGCATACTACTACCACAAGAGTGGCCCTTCAATGAGAACATGGTGGATGAGATTTTCCATCAATGGGGCCAGCCATGCTGCAGTTTATTTTGCCTCTCTTCTAAACAACAAGTGCAGCAACTACTTTTCCCTGATTCCCCCTTGGTGACAGTCACTGAGGGATGCTTTATTTCATGATTGGCCTCCCGGTCTCCTTTATGCATTCCCACCAACTCCATTGATTCCAAAATTTCTGCAGAAAGCTGTCGGTTCAAAGAGCAGAGTGATCCTCATTGCCTCCTGTTGGGCTCAACAAATTTGTTTTCCCTTCCTATGGCCTCACCTGGTTCAACCACCATGGAGCCTAGATCCAACTGCGGACCTCCTGTCTTAACCATCAAAGGGCATGTTATACCCGGATATACCAAACCTCAAGATGACTGCTTGGTTTCTCCAGTTTCCTTAGTAGCCAGACAATCTGTGCTTTCATTACCTATCTGACATATAATTATGTCTTCCCATAAACCCTTGACAAGGAAAACATTATTCAAGTAAATGGAAAAGGTTTGCCATTTGGGCTGTGCAGCATAAACTTGACCCCTTTTCAGCCTTTATTTATCACATCTTAGATGTCTTTGCTCATATTTTTCAAAACAGTGCTAGTACATCAACCATTAGGGTACAGTTAGCAGCAATTTCAAATTACCATACAGGATTGAATGGCACACCCATATCTTCTCACAAATTGAGCAAGGCCTTTTTAAAAGGGGCACTCCTTCAAAGGCTGATTTTAAAGACTCTGCACCTCCATGGGACCTAAATTTAATGCTGCAGTCTCTCATACAACCTCCCTTTGAACCAGCAGCTACATGTGACCATAAACTTCTCTCATAGAAGACCATTTTCTTGGTTGCCATCATTTCCTCAAGAAAAATTTCTGAGATCCAAGCATTATCCTCTAAACCTCTTTACTTGTTTTTTCACAAAGATAGAGTGACCTTACGTACCAACCCATCCTTTCTTCCAAAGGTGGTATCAGAATCCAATATAAATAGTAATATCAATTTGCCAGTATTTTTCCTAAATTTACCAAACAAAGGAGACTATCTCTTATATTTACTGGATGTTCAAAGTCAATTGTGTTTCTGTCTGCATAGAACAGAAAAAAGTCATGGAAGCAGACCAACTGTTTGTTTTCTTCTCTGAACCAAAACTGGGAAAATCTATTTCTAAAATTACTCTATCAAAGTGGTTAATAGATTGCATCACCTTTGTCTATAATTGGTTAGACATTTCTCTTACACATCCATTGAAAGCACACTCCACTAGATGTGTGGCTACTTCCACAGTTTTTCAATCTAGGATGTGTATGGATGACATTTGTGCAGCAGCAACTTGGGGTATCCTCCTACCTTTATTTCCCCAAAGCCAACTTCATGCTTCTTAAGACAGAAGTGGCAAACTTCACGACACCCATGCTGTGACGGACAATAGAGGTACGACTGCTGAATCCTACACAAATGCACTTACACAAGTGCATGGATCGTGCAATCCCTAACAGAACCAAGATGCTATCCTCCAAAAAAAGGAAGCCAATCTGGTGGTCTCCTGCCATAAACAAACTCTACAACAGAAGAAAGAAACTGTTGCAAAAAAGAGTAAAATCCCATGATTGGAGGAGCTCCCTGGTTAGCCTTGGTAAGAAGCTGAGATCCCTCATAAAATCCTCCAAAGCTAGTTACGAAAACAATCGCCACTGATTCTAAAGAAAACCACAAAGAATTCTATAGCTATGTCAAGAATCTCAGTGGCAACACTCAGATCTGCTCTGAGTTACAGCACAATGGCACTAAATATACAGAACCAACTGATATTGCCAACATCCTGGCAGATAGTTTTAGTGCTAACTTTACCCCCCTCTCATCCACTAAAGAGCCTGTCTATATACCGGAAGAATGCAAAGTTCCTGTAATCACGGCTGCACAGGTAAAAAAAAACAGTCTCCAAAGTCAAGAACACAGCATCCATGGGACCTGAACACATCCCAGGCTGCGTTCTACATGAACTACAGAACGAACTGGCACCCCACCTAAGTACCATGTTCAGTTATAGCCTCACCTCAGACTTTGTGCCCAGTGAATGTCGCATAGCAACGGTTATCCCTCTCCACAAAGGGCGAGCCACCACGGACCCTGGGAACTACCGCCCCATTAGCCTGACGAGCCTGGTCTGCAAGGCTATGGAACATATCATCATGGAACTTTTAAACAATGACATTGGTAATCTCCAAACTCTAGACCCCACAGAGTTCGGGTTTGTAAAAGGCAGATCATGTCTCCTAAACCTGATAGACTTCCTTGAAACGGTCACCAAAGCCGTAGATGAGGGTAAGGTGGTTCACATAGCCTATCTAGATCTCGCCAAGGCTTTCGACACCATCCCCCACTCTGGAATTATAAACTCACTAAACTAGGTATAAATCCCTATGTCATAAGATGGGTTGCCAAATGGCTCACTGACAGAACCCACACTGTGAAAGTAGCAGACCCCAAATCCAGCTTCAGACTAGTGATAAGTGGAGTACCACAGGGTTCAGTCCTGGGTCCTCTCCTATTTGATATCTACTTGTCTGAAGTACAGGCTAACACAGAAGGTCTTTGGCTAATGAAGTTCACAGATGACTGCAAACTAGGAGCCATAATCAAAACTCCTAACGATGTGGACATCCTACAAAAGGGCCTCACTGAGACAGATGCCTGGTGTCAAATCCATGGCCTTAAGCTCAGTGCCAAAAAGTGCATTGTCATCCCTTTTGATAAAAACTGTGTACCCATGAACTTCCACATAGGTGGTACTCTACTTAACACCGAAAGTGTGATAAGAGACCTTGGGAACAAAGGTGGACAGTAGTCTCTCCTTTGATAATAACATCGTCACAGTAGTCAGGAAATCCTTCTATGTGGTGCGCCTCATCACAAAAGGTTTCTCATCCAGGAAAAAAGAGGTCTTTGTCCCGCTCTACACGTCACCCATTAGACACATTATAGAGTACAACGCCCCTTTTGGTATGTACCTCACAAGACATCTACAACAACTGGAAAGGCTGCAGAAATACCTCACAAAGAGGATTACCGGCCTCAAACAGATGCCGTACGCAGACAGTCTCAAAAAACTTCAGTTTTACTCTATCGCATATCACCTACTCAGAGGTGATCTCTGCCTAACATACAAAGCTATGTCAAATCCAGAGCTGTTGGACATGCTCTGGAACAAGCTGCCTATCTATATCAAACAAAGCTCCTCAGTAGCACTCTTCAAGAAAAATCTTGATGATTGGATGGGAGATAGTTCACCCCAGGGATCACTTCTGTGGCTCTGCTCGACAGGGGCACAAGAAAATAATTTTCTTGGGTGGCAAAAGCCAGGGTACCTTATGTAGGGCCTAGGGCCAATAGCTTAGTACCTATCTATGAACCTATTACATATTGGATCTGGTCTCCAGAGGTAGGGCATTATTTGGTTCTGTGGTGCTCAGGAATATCCTTCTTTGAGTCCGCCATGGATTCAAGTAGGTGGGGATGCTTTCCCATTTGTGAGGATAGAATGAAGATTGGCAACATCAGATAAAGATGTTATATACTCACCATAACATTCCATGTGTGTTGACGATCTTCATTCTTTCCTCACATTCCCTCCCACCTATCCCCGTCCCTGACTTCTAGACGAATGAGCAGTTACATGGTCTCTGAATAGGTACATTTACATGTTTAGGACTCTGGATATGGCTTTCCATATTTCTCCTTATCCTTCGACATTTTATGTCGGCAAACAAGATCTGAGGTAGTTGGCAGGGTGGATTTTGGGAAAGGGAGAAGCTCGAGAGAACTGGTGGCTGTGAGCTGTAGGATTGGCCAAGTTGGATCCAACGGATTGGATCCAAACCCATTTGTGAGGAAAGAATGGAGATCGACAACACAGATGGAACATTATGGTGAGTACATAACTTCTTTTTTTATACTTTGTGTATAACATAGCATGTTCTATCTGGATGCTATTGCATGCCAAGCGTACTAACAGTAGCAGACTACTGGGCCATTTTAAAAACCCAGAATGTATTTTAACATGTTGCATCTTGTACTGTGTTTAATAGTATATTAGTCAACAATAACAAAAAAGAAAAGCACCCAAAGGACCACAGGATATTTCTTTTAATAAAATAATAAAACAGTACACAATACATCAATGTTAAGTGCTGTCATCAAAAATTTTGACTTCATCAGAACAGCCACACAGTTTCAAAATTACCAATAAATACTCTCCACTTAATAAGCAATGAATTAACTTGCCAATAAATCAGTTAAATAAAATACTATTACCTTAAAAAAGTATCTCAACATTCCCACTTCATATTAACAAACTATATGCATACCTACAAAAAATATAACATTCAAAATACATATTATGTTCCCAATCTATACAGATCCATATTTTGGTCCATATTGTTAAACACTATTTTACATTAAAGTTAAATATGTAAATATTATAATGTATTTATGTCTTAAATATACATTGAAAAGTGCTCTTATAATTTATAATGCCCTAAATATATGCAAATATTGTTCACTCATTAATGCATACTTAAATACTCTAAGTAATTCTATTAATTAGCTTTTTCCTTTAATACTGGGAAGATGGATAAATGATCATTCAACCCTTGAGGGAAATTGGCAGCCAGTCTAAGTTGCCACATTAGTTCTTTTTTACAGAGATAATTCTTCCAGTCTCCACCCCTTACATCCAGGTTGACCACTTCCACAATACCAAACTTAAAATCTGTGTGTCCCAAACAGTCCAAACTGTGTCTGAGAAAGGGCATTGGTCTCTTTCTTGTTTTTGATTTCATATAGGTGCTCATAAATCCTGCACCTTAAAGCCCTCTCGGTCTTCCCAACATAAAACCCTGGACATGTATTGCATAATGGAATATAAACTATTCTATTAGTATGGCAATTCCCTTTTCTAAAACATAAAACACTGCCTATCCTGTTACTTAATGTAAAAGAAGAACCCTGAAAAATGTACCCACATTGGGAACACCTCCCACAAGGTTTGGTGTTTTCCTCAGTGTTAACCTGACTTACCTTACTGTTCTCTAAATTTAACTGTATTGTGTACTATTGTATTATTTTATTAAAATAAATATCCTGTGGTCCTTTGGGTGCTTTTCTTTTTCGTTTTGGTTGCTCATGTACTTACACACCATTTTGCTGTGTTTGTATATTACTCAACAATGCCAAGATAACAAAGTGTGCCACCTATCATATGTTTCATCATAATAATGATTAACTTAAATAAATAAAATGATTAGTTTAAACTCTAAATGAAAATAAGTTGCTTTCATTTCATATATAGCTAAATGAATCAAACTCGAACATTTTAAAAAGGGAACTAGCAACCATTTGCAGTAGATAAATAAATAAATAAATGATTTACCTTGTAAAAAGAAATATTCAGAACCTGTACATAAGTAATCAAGCACATCTTAAAATTAATAACAATTCATAGCTATGAAATACAGCGATTTTCATTTGTCCTTCAGTTTTTTACTCTTTTTTTTTGTCTTTTATTAACCCACCATCTTTTGTTGAGTTTCTCCTCAAAGAAGTTGATAGATTTTAATCCATGTCTTCTGCATTTTCTATGATTTTATTTTTCTGTATAAAGTCCATTGCATCTTCCAAGGAGTTAAAAATCTTTCATTCTGGAAGGTGAATCCTTATTTTTGCTGGAAACTAGATTTGTGCTTTCATATTGTTTTTCTTTAAGCCTTTAATAAGTGGGACACATACTTTTCTCTTTGATGTCACTAGTGAGTCATTGTCAAACCTTACAGTATTTTCTTTATTTTTTTTAAACACCTTTATTGAATTCATCACTAGCGACACAGGCAAATTTACATTCATATAGAAGTAATCAAACCATATTAACATAACAAACATACTTTACACATATTGTTATATATCGTATAACCTAAGCAAAATTACATAAATTATTCAATTACTGCCTTTTTGTTTTTTTAAACAAGAAACATCTTTACTAAACCATCACTTACTACATAGGCAAGCGTACATTATATAACTGAAAGTAAACCACACCAACACAATCCTAGTCGCAAACATTTTACATTACAAACCATACTGATACACTCCCAATTGCAAACATTATAGATCTCTTATAATCTATCCAGTCTTTCTCACTCAAATATTACATAGCTCATTTATGTCCTGCCATCTTTTAGACCTCATTCCTCCATTGTATGTATTGTTCCCACAATTCCCATTTTTTCCCATGTAGTTTGCTCCTACCTTTTTCTATAGATCTCAATTCCAGTTATTTTATCTCTGTTACTAGATTCACTACTTCCAGTATAGTTGGTTTAGATTTTGATTTCCATTTTCTAGTAATTGCTTTCTTGACAGCCACCATTATTAGACACAGCAAGACCTTACCATGTCTAGGTAATTCCGATTCTGTACCATAGTTCAGAAAAATCATCTCCTTCATCATACCAGTCTGCCCACCCAGCATCTCCGACAGTGCATCCTGCAGGGAATCCTTAAAGCCTGCCAATTCACTGCCCTCCCAGAAAGTATGTTCCCAATTACCTGTTCTTCCCCTTCATGCCTCCAAAATTCTCTGGAATCTCCCTTGTGGTATAAAAATATCTATGTAAACATTTCCGGGCAAAAATCCTAAATCTGCTAGATTTTGTTGCAGATTTGGGAGACATACATATATCCTTCCATTGTTTCTTTGTGAATTGTTTGTCCAGTCTCTCTTTCCAATCCTTTCTAACCTCTGCTGATTGATTCGTATAGTTATCATGCAATATTTTATATGCTGTACTAATTATTCCTTTCTTAATGGCAGCTTCTATTCTAAATTCTATTAAAAAAACTGTACCAGTGCTGGTCTTTCATTTCTTTCTTTTTGCCTATACTCTGATATCAATCCCCGATAGGGAAGGCAATCTCTAACCTGCAGTCCAAATATTCTTGGTGTCTTCCCATTCTTTCATCTTTTCCTGTCTAGTTATTTGCTCCTAATACCTTGGTTCCTTTGCCAGTTTTCTCCAATACATTCCAGCCCCTCTTGCCTGTTGTCTGTATCCCTAATTGCAGTCATCCCTATTGACAGAATGTCCTTTTTCCATTCCCATGTTGGTTTACTTTTTAGAATACTTTCTGCTACTTTAGGGATATAATATTCTGCATGGTTATTCGTATTCTCTTTAAAGGCCTGCACCCGAAATCCCAGTCTCTCCTTGTTTCTTGTGCTTCCTCCACGTTTCATCATCATCATCCCTTTCCACTTTGAATTATAGTTTTTAGCTTGTGTTATGTATACAAGTCTTAACTGTGTAGCTCTGAAATACCTCTTCAAATTGGGTAATCCCAGTCTGCCCTGTTCTGCTGGAAGAATTAGTTTATCCCACTTGACTCTTGCCATCTTCCCCTCCCAGATAAAGTCCTTCAGCTCTTTACTAATTGCTACCCAGAATTTCTCCTTTGGTTGATAAAAATATGCCTGACTCATGTATAAGACTAAAGGGACTATAAACATTTTAATTGTTTGTATCTTACTATCCATATCCATATAACAAATCTTCCATTTTCTCAGGTTTTGTGTTATTTTTTGTTTAATTTCTTCCCACATTTCCTTAGTTGCCACACTAGAATAATTTTTAATCCATACTCCCAAATATTTCATTTTATCATGTCTCCATAAATATGGGTATTCCTGAACCAGTTCATGCGTGGGTACATAATTTACCACTATTGCCTTTGTTTTAGCTTCTTCAATTTTGTATCTCAGAAATGTCTGAAACTGTCTCAAAATGTTCCACAACACTGTAATGTCTTTCCTGATTTTGTCAGGTACAAAATAAAGAGAAGGTGCCTAGAGAGGAGTTGTGGTATTGTATGAGGATGTTGGGGGTGTCAGAGAAGTATGTAAGAGTGGTACAGGATATGCACGAGGGTAGTATGACAGCAGTGAGGTCTGCGGTGGGAGTGACTGATGCGTTTAAGGTGGAGGTGGGATTACATCAAGGATCAGCTCTGAGCCCTTTCTTATTTGCAATGGTGATGGACAGGTTGACAGACGAGATCAGACAGGAGTCCCCGTGGACTATGATGTTTGCAAATGACATTGTGATCTATAGTGAGAGTAGGGAACAGGTGGAGGAGACCCATGAGAGGTGGAGATATGATCTAGAGAGAAGAGGAATAAAGGTCAGCAGGACTAAGACAGAATATATGTGTGTGAATGAGAGGGAGGATAGAGGAATGGTGAGGATGCAGGGAGTAGAGGTGGCAAAGGTGGATGGGTTTAAGTACTTGGGATCAACAGTTCAGAGTAATGGTGAGTGTGGAAGAGAGGTAAAGAAGAGAGTACAGGCAGGATGGAGTGGGTGTAGAAGAGTGTCAGGAGTGATTTGTGACTGACGAGTACCAGTAAGAGTGAAAGGGAAAGTCTACAAGAGGGTAGTGAGACCAGCTATGTTATATGAGTTGGAGACAATGGCATTAACAAAAAGACAGGAGTCAGAGCTTGAGGTGACAGAGTTGAAGATGTTAAGATTTGCACTGGGTGTGACGAGGATGGACAGGATTAGGAATAAGTATATTAGAGGGTCAGCCCAGGTTGAAAGGTTTGGAGACAAAGCCAGAGAGGCAAGATTACATTGGTTTGGACATGTGCTGATGAGGGATGCAGAGCATATTGGGAAAAAGATGCTAAGGATGAAGCTGCCAGGTAACAGGAAAAGAGGGAGGCCTAAGATAAGGTTTATGGATATGGTGAGAGAGGACATGCAGGTGGCTAGTGTGACAGAGCAAGATGCAGAGGGCAGGAAGAAATGGAAACAGTTGAGCTGCTGTGGTGACCCCTAATGGGAGCAGCTGAAAGAAGAAGAAGTCAGGTACAAAATAAAATCATCTGCAAATAAAACCGTCTTTTCTTGACTGCCATACCAATTATATCCTTGAATTTCTGAGTCCCTTATTTTCTTTGCCAATGGTTCTAGATATAATGCAAACAGTAAAGGGGAAAGAGGACACCCCTGTCTAGTTCCTGTGCTCAAGCAGAAATTATCAGAGAGGGCCCACCCTCTTTAATTTTCACCTCCGATCCCTCATACATTCTCCTAATCAACCTTATAATTTTTCAGGAAATGCAAATACTTCCATTGCCCTGCTCTTAATGTCCCAGCTTACTCTGTCAAATGCTTTCTCTGCATCAAGACCCACCAAAGCAATGGTATTTTCTTACATTCTGCTTCCCTCTGGATCATCAGTGGTCTGTTAATGTTTGCCTCCCCTCAATGAAACCAGTTTGATCCTTGTCTGTTTTTGCATTACTTTTGCCATTCTTTTAGCCATTATGGACATGAACACTTTATAGTCATGGTTTAGTATTGAAGTGGGCCTGTATGAAGCTGGATCTGATGGATTCTTACCCTCTTTATGTACTACAGCTACCACTGCTTTCTTCCAGGATGGTGATACTTTTCCTCCTCTTAAGATACTGTTAAACAAAACCTTCCAGATCTTTATCAGTTTTTTTCCTCCTAACTTCCAAACTTCTACAGGAATGCCATCTGTTCCTGGGGTCTTTCCTATAGATTGGTTATACATCACAATTTTTATCTCATCTCCTCCTATCTTAACTGTTAGTAATTGAGCCTCATCTACCTCTAACCTTGGCATATTTAATTCTTCTATAGACATTTCCATTTGTATCTTTTCTTGATTTTCATATTTCTCTGCTGTACAGAGACACTCATAACTAACTGCGGTGGTGGTGCTGCGGTATCGTTGTCGACTCACAGAAAGACGTCTGTTTGATTCTCAGTTAAAGCGTCTTCTGTGTGGAGACATGCGTGAAGGGGCATACCTTAGTTGAAGGTTGTGCGTCAGGGCTGGTAACTCAGCACGTAAAAATCTTCTACCAATCATTAGCAGACCGGAGTTCCGCTGTGGTGACCCCTAACCGGGAAAAAGCTGAAAGACACAACAACAGAGACACTCATAGAATTTCCTAAATATTTCTAGTCCCTCTACAGGATCTGTTACCTTCTTTGTTATAGGCTCCCTAACTTTGGTGACAGCTCTTTCTGATTTCTGTTGCCTGAGTCCATTGTGCTAAAAGATTGTGTGCTCTGTTATTATCAAAAAACAGTTGCTTAACAGCAATCTTTCTAAGCTCATGCATATTATTGAGGTAATCCCTTATTTTCTGCCTAGCATCCTGCAGTTGCTCCTCTTCTTGTTCTGTAAGATTTCCCCTATTCTGCAATACTTTTAACATTTGTCAGTACCTCTAAATAATTTGTTACTTCTTAACCATAGCTCCCTTTCTTTTATTTCCACCCTATTTTTAAACTCCACCTTAATTTTATCTAACTCCCTAGTTATATTTTCAGAAGAAATTTCTATCCTCTCTAACCCCTCCTGAATAATCAATCTCTACTACCCATTCTTTAAATTCCTTTCTTTTCAACAGATAGGTGGGAAAGCAAAAATGTCTCATTTTTATTTCATAACCCTGTGTTTTATTTTGGCTATTATTGGCACATGATCTAAAATAGTCATTGGGTTGGTATCATGACCTTCATTTAAATGCAGATTTTCCTGTGAAATGTAAATTCTGTCTAGCCTGGCCTAGTTCTTATATCTTGGGGAATAATATGTAAATTCAATTTGAACTCCTATTACTGAATTAACGTCTTCCATGCCAAATATTTTCATAAATTTCTTCAGAAAATTACCCTTCTTTGTTATATTTTTCCCTTCCGCCCCCCCCAGACACATCTCTGCTGCAAATCAAATTTCACTCCCCACCTATAAGTAGTATTCCTTGCTGAAAACTGATTATTTCTCCCAGAATTTTCTTAAGCTCCATTATAGTAGTTTTAGTTTGAATATAAATACATGCCAGTGTAATCATCCTCCCTTCCCAGTAGCCCCATAGTATTACAAATCTGCCATTATTATCTTTCTTTATCTTCTTTTATCACTATTGGAGCTCCTCTTGCAATTAATATAAGTAGTCCTCTTTTCCTTGGTCCCAGGTATTCCGCTGAGTAACTCTCCTGAAAACCTTTCTGTGTCAAATTCACATCTTCAGTTCTTTCTGTGTGTCTCCTGTAACATAGCTATTTACACTCTACATTTTTTAATATAGTTCACTACTCTTTCTTTTGTATTTATCTGTGAGGCCATTTACATTTAAAGGCATTAAAGAAAGTATCATTGTTATAAAAAGTTATTATTCCCACCTTTTATATATAACACCTGTTTTTTTAAATGTCTAGTTGGGTTGCATGCATACACTATTTGGCAGGTTGAACTTTTATACAGTTGTTTCTTGTTATATACATTTGAGCCTATGTCATATCTTGTAAAACTTTTGTTTTATTGAAAGCCCTGAAACCAGATAAAAACAAACAAACCCCAATACCCCCCTAAAACCTATTAACTTAATACAAACACACAAAGCTATGTACACCTTCAAACATTAATAGGAAAAAAAGTCCCAAATTGACAGCCACGCTCATAGACTTGAGTTAACCTAAAAGAAAGGTCATCCATGCTAAGATGCATGGTGCAGCCTGTACTTCTACTAAGTGTGGATTAGTCTTGTCTTGTCTTGTCTTTGTAGCTCTCCCAGCTTGGAAAACCCATAAATGTTTTCAGAGAACATTAACTACCTTTGGAAAGCCCCTGAGTGCTTTGGAGAACTTTGCGTACTTTGGGAAAATCCTTGAATGCCTTTAGAGAACATTATCCCCTAGCCAATTTCTCTTTTCTTTTTTTTCCCTCAGCCAGTCACTGTCCACTAGACTATAGGCAGTTGCTCTTTATCAGATTGTCTCCATGGAGACATGAGAACCAAGCAGCCAGTTTCTCTTTATCAGATTGTTTCTGTGGAAACACGGAAGACCAGCCACAGAACTTTTACTGAGCATACATGTATTTGCTAGAAAAAAAGCCTCATGATATTAATATCCAATGTTCTTTTTCATTTACTTTCTCTCTCTCGTAAAACTTGTTACTAAATAAATCTAAGGTCTTTAATCCAGTCATTTCCCCATGCAAGAATGAGAAAAAACACATTATTTTTTTCTTTTATCTTGCTTTATAAACCAGGCTTTTTTATATACTTTACAGTGCCTACATTTCTTAAAACTGAACTAGAAGAGGGAGAGAAAGAAAAGAAAAAAAGAACATCAGCACCTGTTTACAATCCCTGTTACACTTAAAAATAACTGAAAAAAGCTTTACTTTATAGCATGTAAAGAAAACCACACGCCACAAAATTGGTAGTATTTAAGAAAAAAATATTTTCTTAAAGTTAACTTTCTCCTTCCTCTTCCCCTCCCCAAAGCACTTTTCCAAACAGTAATGATATGTAGTAGGGCATATGCTCTAGAGTCCTGCACAATCCAACACATTCTGAAAAGGTCCAATATTTCCAGATTTTCTTGTCCTGTCATATTTCACAAATGTAATTATTGCATAGTAATCTCATAGAAAATTACTGGTTTTATTACTCTTCATCTCCAAAATCCTGTCTCTGCTTCATTTCCAGTGTACTCTGGATTCTTCTAGTTAATTCCCATGCTCCCTTCTTTGTCTGCAACATTTTCTGGTGAAAATTTTAAAAAGGTTTCACAGGTACAGTCCTGCTGTGGTCTTTAGTGCCAGAAGAACAAGAAGCAGAATATTCTTCTGTTTCACGGCCCACTTTTTGTTGGACAAGCTTTTGTATTTCCTCCTTAGCACGTACTTCATTAAAAATTGATTTTCTCTCTCCAGGGAAGAATACCTTGAAGACAGCTGGGTATGACAGTTTGAATCTCACACCTGCATCGTGACATTCCCTGAATAGTGACTAAATTTGTTCCTCTTCTCTCTGGTGTACATTGATTAATCATTCTCCACAAATACTCTGCTGTCTCCCACTTTTAGTACTTTGTCCTTCTGTCACAAGTTTGTCAGAATCAACTCCTTCTGTTGGTAGGATTTCATCTTTCCTATTAAAGGTCTAGGTTGCTTTCTTATAACCAAGTTTGGACGATACACATGATGTGCCCTTTCAACTAATAACTCCTGCTATAGAATACCAGTCCAGTTGCTTATTTGTGCTTTCATAAAGTTAATGCAGTCTGTTCCTTCCAGCTTCTCTGGTATAGCTGAATATCTCAGGTTTTCCCTATGTGCTCTGTCCTCTAATTCTATTATTTTTTGAAACATCTTTTCCTGAGCACTCTCATATTCAGCAAGACTTTTTTTTTATTTCAACCTCTGATTTTTGCAGCTTTATCATCTCATCTGAATATCTGTTTAAAGCTTCTTCCATTTTTTCCAGTCTTTTGTTGTTTGTGTTGATATACTCCATTAGTGATTTGTTTATTTTAACCAGGTCTGTATGCAGTTGTCTTATATTTTCCTGTAGGTTACTGGAAGTCATGTCTGAAGGTTGCATTGCTTTTTTGCTGAATAGCTGTAGAACATTGCCCAGTCATTGTTTCTTCCTCACTTTTTGTAGCTGATTTTTTTCCAGGTCTTCTGTATTTCTTTATTCCTGGCATCCAGTACTTACTAGCCAGTTACTGAAATTTACCCATAATCACAAGTCTACTGGCCTTCCCTGCTGAATTTCTGTTTTCCAACTTGGGAGAGCTAGCTGTTAAGCTGTTACTCAGTATTCAGCCATCTTGGAAGTCCAATATTTTCTTTAATTTTAACTGGATAATTAGTCCAGGCAGCCTTCAAGACCAAATTCTTGTCTTGACTTGAGAAAAAAACTTACATTCACTGACCTTGTGAAGGTGGTGTTTTTTTTGAAAGATGAGTTAGAAAGTGATCTATTTGCTCTTTCAGTGCCAAAGGAAAAAGCTTCAGGTAGGTTCAAAGTTTTGGGCAGTAAGGTATTAAGGAAATGAATCATACTGTGTCCCTCTTCTTTTTCAGGAATCCCACAAATCCTGATGTTATTTCTTCTAGATCTGTTCTCTGAGTCTTCTATTTTTCCCAGAATAAGTTGTTTTGTTTCAGAAGAAATTCAGTGTTATTCTCATTTTCAAGTAATCTTCCATCAAAATCAGACATTGCCTCTTCTGTACTTGAGATTTATGTTGATTATTGTTTAAGAGATTCACTTAGCACTTCAACTTGTTTTTTACAGTCTTCTTTAAATTTTTCCATTTCGCTTTCTAATTTATCTCTCTTTACGGATAACTCAGTGATGTTACTTTGTATAGCCTGCATGTCTTTTTTCATACTAGTGTCCTGTACATTGGGCATAGAGTGGTTCATTCTGAGAGAATTGTTTCTATTTTTCTTGACAGGAAAAAGCAGTTAAGTAAATCTTTCAGCAGAATTTCAACTAATAATTGAGACCATCTCTTTAAATCCCATTGAATTTCAACTAATAATCCATCAAGTTTTGAAACATTCTGTTTGAATTTTTTAGTAAGTAGTTTGAATTTTTTTGCTGTGTCAGTCTTTGTAATGAGTACTGTGTATAATCTTCTAACAGTGGTGCATTGCATCAAGTAAAAACATGATTAAGTACTTTACATAGACCACCATACATTAGGAGAAGCAAAAAATATGCATGAAACTCTAGTTAGTATGCAATATCACTTGAACTTTGATTCTGATTTTTTTAGCAGTTTGCTGTTACAGTAGGTGCCATCTGTTACATTTCACCTTGTGTACATTGTAAAAAAACATTTTATGTAATAGTATTAGTTATGCTGTTTAGTGGTGGGTTCGGGGGGCAGCATAAAGAAATGGAGTAGAACCACTAAGATGCACACACACACACACACACACACACACACACACACACACACACACACACACACACACACACACACACACACACACACACTGGATATGCAAAGTGTACATACACCTGTTAAAATGCCAGGTTTTTGTGATATAAAGAATGAGATCACAATAAATCATTTCAAAACTTTTCCCACCTTTAATGTGACCTATAACCTGTATAATTCAATTGAAAAACAAATATCCACTGCATATATAATATCAAGTGGCACTACACCTCCCAACCGTCCCGAATTACTCGGTTTTTACCAAGTTTTGGGGTCCAAATGAAGGGGTGCCACGATTCCCGAGTGGCACCCCTTCATTTCCGATTTCTTTGCTGTTTTTTTTTTATTTTTTAAATGTTCGCTGTCGGAGCTGACGTCATCACGTGCACGATGATGTCAGCTCCGTCTGCACTGCCAGCCAGTCGGAATTGAGCTCAAGGAGCTCACGTCATCATTTCTGGCTGGCTGCGAGCAGGTGGGAGAGAAGAATTGCTTGACGGATGGAAATCCACTGCTGCAGCTCGTTTTCTTCAGTTGCTTAAGATTTTCTTGGGCTATATAAAACCAGTGCACTTTACTGTAACTGGTGTATTTGAATGACACCTCAGTGGCGTTTAGGCACAGCCCACCCAAGTTCTCACTACAGTCAAGAGTAATAAGTATGAATACCACCTTTATAACTCAGTATCACACACCGGATATTCTCAAAGCATAAAAAAATGATAACTTTGTTGAACTACTGCATCTGGATTCTGGAATTCAAGCTGAATGTCAATAAATAACTTTGCTGCTACAGGGACTCCATTGCCGGGACTTCTTATTTTGTTATGTTTGCTTTGCTGCTAAAAAGAGAATGGGACTTTTGCTGCAAGAATTTCTAGACAGACTGCTGAGGGACTCCGCTGCTGGGACTTCTTATGCTGTTGAGAGAATGGGACGTTTGCTTTGCTGCTAGAGAGGTTCTGAGAGACTGGGATGTTTGCTTTGCTGCTAGAGGGGCTCCGTTTGCTTTTGGCTGCTGTTTGGACTTTGCTGGGAATTATCAGGTAAGAAAAGGAACAAAGGGTTTGTGTGTGTGTGTGTGAGAGAGAGAAAATGCTTGACGTAAATAACTCTGCACGTTCAGCAGAGGTTAAGGATATTTTCTCAATGGCATAGACTCTGCACATTCTCTTTTAAATAAGGTATAGAACAGCGTGAGCTATGTACAGCAGCTATCTGTAAAATGGCTATGCTGCATCTGTGGAAGAAGAAAAAAATGTGCTTTACACTGTGAATAAAAAAAAATTACAAAAATACCAATCTGAAAAGTCTGCAAAGTTACACAATATAAAACTAGATGTGTATCCAAGGGCTTAATTTACTCATATAATCAGCAGATTCTTTTGAATTCCTGAAAGTTAAATGTTTATGAAATAATTATGTACAAAACAATGACTGTGAGTATAATTATAGGATGTGGAAATAACTGCATCACCCAGCAGTAGCACTAAGGAAAGAAAAAACTAACATTGCATATTTCAGGTGGAGGTTCTCCCATTGTCATCAGGTATGTAGGTCTTAGTTAATGCTGTCAGCAATTAAAAAAAGCAAGACATATGAAACCAAACAGCCTGGGGACATTTCCCTCAGAAGTTTTTTTGACAAATACCATGCATTATTTTATCTCTTGAGACAAGTGCTCCTCACATTACTTGGCTCATTAATTAGAACAGATACAAAGGATGCTAAGCATTATTGCTGAGTAGTGGAAGTTGTTACTGGGACCTAGATCTGTAAACTATATGCATTGCTGAAAAATGGCACAAAAGTAGGTATGTGCAACTGGAACTAAGCATCTGATAAGGTGAAGAGTGCTACAAAACATTATAAAACTAACCATGTTATTGAAAACTTCACAGATACAGAATGCATATTTAGAATTAAACTGTATTTGCCAACATTTTGTTTAAATAACATGTCACATGCGACTTACTGATTGTTGTGCCAATGAAGTCTGCTCTTGTTGACAGAAGAACTGTGCATAATTTTGGGCAGCATGGTATGGCACATACTAATTTTACTGTCTAGATGGTAGTCATACCTCTCAAGTGGATGTCATTTCGAGCAACGTTCCTCATTTGGGGTCCTAAAAAGTTCATGTTCTTCAAAGTTACACATTGAAAGGGTGTGTCACTAGTTCAGTGTTAGCAATGTTTTAGCTGATATCAATGGTAAATGAAACTGAATCATATTATTTCATTAAAAGACATATTCTATAAGTTAAAATATCACATTTTAGCCATCCTGAGAGTTTCTTAGTTGAAGTTGTTAGTAAGCGTTCCACATTTTTCCCATTTGTTCCACATTGTGAGAGAGTGTTCCTCATGTTGGAGATTCAAGGTTGAGAGCTATGACCCCCAATGTAATACACCTGGTGGCTGGAGGTATTTAGGCTCAAATTCTGTACCTTTGGTACAGGGTAAAAAGAGACTAAAGTCCCTAGCCACCACTATTTCTCAGCTTTGCCCAGATTTTTTTGTGCTACGATTTGAGAGCTATGGTGACGTGACAGCAGAATTTGTATTCCCCCATTATTGGCTTTGTTGTTTGTCCAGGTTTTATGATGAGTGAGAAGTCAGTTGTATTTACTATTCCCCCTTTATTGACTTTGTTTTTCCAGGTTTTTTGTGCTAAAAGGTTGAGAGCTATGGTGAGAAGTGAGAAGTGAATTCACTAAATGATAGCATTAAGTATCATCTTCCTATTGTTTAAACTGCTGATTTAGCATAGTGCTATGTTGCACTGACTGTAGTCTGTAGTGTTCTGGGTTCAAGATTTGCCACTGCCAGTAACATGCATGGTGGTAACACATTTTATCCTAGCAACTTTCCAAAATTATCCAAGCAATGTTTAAAATGTGTCCCTGGTTTTTGACCTGAAAATTGAAAATAAGTGTGAGAAAAGCTGTGCAAGATGTCTGTGGCTTACACTACTATCATTCTGTTTGTAGTTTGGGTGTGGAAGTAGACGTTTATGATGGAAATGTTCTGAATTGGGCAGTTTTGCAATTTTTGATTCATGCATTTTCTTCCATTGTGTAATGCCTACAGTACAGCCTACTGGAAAAATGTTCATTCAAACAAATTTAAAATGTGCTCTGTCTAAGTGTGCTGTATTATATAAGGAATATAACTTAATAAAGTCAAGAAGTTGTATCAAAGAAAAGAACGCATGTATGTTTCTTGTTTTGTGTGCAAGGGGCCAATGATTTGAAAACAGCCCAAAGGTATTCTTTATCCATCACTGGCCAGATGCATTTTCTTTGGATGTGGTGCAGGTTTCAGTGCTGTTTCAGTGAATGTGAGTTTCAAGGGCAGAGACGTTTTAATGCCACATCTATTTTCATTGTGAGACAGTATTGCTTTGTGTATCAGATGTCTGTTAGTGTTTGCATTGATGTGCTGCAAAATGTAAAAATAAAATCCAAATAATCATTGTAGAAGTAAAACAGTATGCACACATTAGTGTTTGTGGTAAATGCGGCAAAAAAGCCAGGTAATGGGACATTGGAATTGCTGCAGGGGGACTCTGGTGCCATATTTTGGTAGTCTGTTCTTCAGTTTGTGTTCGAAAGTTAGTATCCCACAATTCCATTGGAATGGGTGGGGGTTACATAATTATGTATGCAAGTTTGATGTTAATTAGTGTACAGATTTGTACCTATTTTTCATGGCCCTTGTCCAGATTTTTGATGTTTCCAAGTTGAGAGGTATGAGTGGCACATTGTGTGCTTCAAGTGAAAAATAATTTTAGATAAAATGACTTAAATCAAAAAGTGAGTTTCTTTCCTTAATTTTAGATTGAAACATGACCACCTGCTTGACCTCCTTGTCTCTTTTAAGTGTTTAGGTAATTAAAGAGTTCCCAACATAAACAATGTGACTCCTATCCAAAAAGATATACATCACTTTAACATTGCTGGTTTGCTTTGCTGTTTTGTTGTATCATGGAAAGCATTAATCCTGCAGCTCTGAATATGTGTGATGAGCTACAACAGGGACAATATCCACTGTACTTGGTATTTTCTTGCATTTATTACAGACATAGTACGATTGCAGAAAGCAGAATACAGTTGGAAATATGTTTGAAGTGTGATTCTGCCTTATTCAAACATACTCTATATGCATACAGATTCACTTCTCTTCACTTTCTAAGTGTGTAAGAGTAGTGTAATGAAAGTGGCATTGATACTTGTGGTAAATGGCTGAGGCCATAAGCCACACTGCTGGATAGGAAAATGTATTCACAAGTGCTCTGCAATGAACCCTTCTAGGAGAACAAGAAAGTAAGCATTCCAGTTAGTAACATTTTATACTAGTTTATTCCACATAGTAAGATTTTGTTCTTAAAGGTACAGTATGCAGTTTTCTGACAACATGCATCTCTTTCTGCTTATTTAATTCATGCAACTCAGTTTTAAATACTAATATTTTCCAAAGTATGTTATTTTTTATGTGTTTCATGAAATGAAGCATTGCAAGGAGAAGTCCAGGTTCATTCCTCTGGGGAACATGTAATTAAACTAATATAAATTTAGGTTCCATTTCATTTAGAGCATTAACCATGTCTATTTCTCTTGGTTAATAGGGTGTTCCCAAGGCAAGATATGCAGAGTCAGAATAGTTCTATTATGTTCTTCATGTATATGACATGTTGCTTAGCTGCCTGGGTTCTTTCTTACTAAATTCCTTACGTGTTTCTAAATTCATATTTTTATTCTACATTTTTTTACCCTGTATACTGTCTTGATTTTACACAGTTACAAAAATTGCACTGGGGAATACATATGCACTAGAGGTATATATATACCACTGAAAATAGTGATTTTATGACACTGCCTTGGATAGCGCAGAAAGGTTATTAGAGATCATAAGTTTAATCATTTTAAGACAGGCTAGAGAAAAGGCAGTTCGTAGCATGGAAAAAATTAGTAAGGCCAGATTCGTGAATGCTTACACTGAGTGTACACGATCTGTATTCACGAATGTGTACACGATCTGTATTCAAGAATATCTCTACCACTTTTTTTGTACTTTCCTTTCACACAAAGTGTAGATGTACTCTGTATATTGTAGTAATCTTTATGAATTATCCTCGATATTTAAGGTTGCAAGAAAATCACCAGGAAAACTAAAATTAGGAGGAAGAAGGCAAAAGTTATGCTTGTGCTGCTTATTCACTCAGAGTGGTGTATATTTAGTGTAGGCATTAATAAATCCAGCCTTCGGTCTTTTTATTTCAAGATGTGAAAGGTATGCCAGGTGATAATTAATGTTTAACAGTTATTACCGTTTCCTAAATTGTTGTAGCATTATAAAGAAAAGAAACGGTACAGTTTGATGACGGATGAAAAGTTGAGAAAGATTATACTTTTTAAGCCAGGGGAGCACTGGAGAATTGCTATCTTTAAAGCCACCAACAAAACACAGGATTGAATTGTCTATGGACTTGTTTGAGTGTGTAAGATGTAATGTGTGGCTATATGTCTTCAGGACAAGAGTTGTCAGCATTAACTCTAGAAATTTGTGTTGAAGAGTATTTCTTGTGTTAGCCATACATGATTATGACATTTGTAATTCTAAGAAATTAACATGGTACGTAGGGCAAGTAAAGATTAGGGTAGAAATCTGAATTTAGAAGCATGTTAGGAATGTAACAAGAAAAAATTGGACAGCTCTGTAGCATGTCATGCTCAAGAAGGACATAGGTGGAGATTTGTTGACCTTGCATATTTTGTTATGGTAACATTGTATTTACCAAGAGAAGGAGACATTAGTGTTCGAAATAAAATGGAAATTAAGTTTATTTTAAAGTTTAACACCATGTTCTCTTGAAGAATGAACATGAATTTCTCTTACCACTATTTGACTTAATGATAAACAAACAAGAATAACGTTGTTTTAATTTATTATTTTAAATTGAATATATTTTATTTGTATAAATTAAATAAGTAGAGGGAAACATGCTGTCAGAAATCTGTGCATTGTATGTTTAAGAGCTGATGATGTCACTAATTATGTGCCATGCGTTAGTATAAAAATGTGAAATTGAATGCTGCACCTTTCGTTCCTCTAGAAGGCCTCACTGCTGATGCACTTGGAAATAAAATTCCTATCCAACATTGTAGTTGAGTGTTTATAGTACATTTGTTTCTACAGTGTGATTTTAAAGGGTTGCTACCCTCACTTCTTCACTTACTCAATGGTGTAAGAAAAAGTTGTTCACAGTATTTGCAAAATGTAGGCCTTTGAGTTACACCTTCATGGGAACACTGTCTCACTACACAGTACGTTTGTTTTAGGAAACTTCTGTAAGTCTAACTCAAATTCTTTAAGTTCATATATACAAATGAGTTATGCTTGTAGAGTATAGTAAACCAAAAAACATATTTTTGACCTCTCCATTTTGTGTGCAATGTACTAAACCAAAAAACATTCAATGTTATGTAGTCCAATCTCGCCTACATTCTGTTATGTAGTCCAATCTCGCCTACATTCTTACCGTAGGTTCGGAGCCGAATGTTGGCTCCGACTCGGCCATACTTTTTTAGCTCGAAATCTTTCTATTGGCTGGGCTAAGATGGTCTCCCATGCTGTACTGCTCTCTATCCCCAGATCTCGTTTGCCGCTCATGTAGCTCGGACATGGTCTCGCTCTTGGCTGTGGCTAAGTACCCTTTTTCTTCTTTATCAGAGTAGATGTTCATCGTGTTTCACTGTTGCAGTCATCACTGTAGGGTTCTTCCTGCTGGCAGGCAGCCCACAATCGGCCAGAGTCCCAAAGTCTGGGTCCGGCATCGGCTGTAGTCGCTCCTTCTCTGACATCAGAGCGCCAGGGGTATAAAACCTACAGCCGACGCCATCTTCTTCAGTCTTTCTTGCCGCGCGGTGCCCAAAGCAGAAGCAGTTCGCAGGTGCCGATCGGCCGACTCCTGTGAAACATTCGGTTTTCAAACCAAAGATTTTCTTCTTCTCAAAGCTAAGTACCCCATTGGGGAAACTTTTTTTCTTGCTCCAGACCGATGTCAGAAAAAGTTAATAATTGTATTTCTTGTGGGAAGCAAATACCTCATAAAGATTTTCATTCTTACTTATTCCTTGCCTAGGCCCTGATCATGACATAGCTAGTTGTTGGTTTTGTGCTAGATTTAACCAACGCACTATTAAGTGTAGGAACGATTTTGCCTTTCATTATTTTGGGAGAAGGTTTAATCATACCATGTCGTCAGACACCCATCCGACTACCGGAGTACATAAACGACGCAAGGACAAAGATAGGACTTCGAGGTCTAAAATGGTAGAGCCAGTTGCCGGTTCGTCGGTCATCAGTGAGCCGCTTTTGCAGCCCCTGACGTCTGCCATTTCAGAATCGATTGCCGATACCGACTTCCACGAGGAGCCGATGAGGCCTTCAGAAATTCACTGATTAGGACCTTCGGATAATGCTCCCTCAGATGGGTTCGGAGCCGCTGTGCAGGTACCGGCTTCTGAGGGAGTCTTCAGGCCTACACAGCTTCAGGTAAAGATGGCTTGAGCTTTAAAGACAAAGGCAAAGACCCCTTCTAAGGCAAAGAAACAAGCACAGTCTTCTTCTGATCCAGGGTCTAGGTCACAGAAACAAATGCTCAAAATGGCCGAAGACCTGTTGACTATAATCAGGGGATCCCATCCCCCTCCTGACAAACGGCCTAGGCAAGAATTTAGCTATGACTCTTCTGATCAATTATCTATCTCCTCTGCTTCTTCCTCTGAGCAGGATTATGTTTTCCCTCCTTATGAGGATTCTGATGCTGAAGATTCCATTCCTTCAGCCTCCCCTCCTGAAGATTATTCCTTTGGGGAAACCTTACATGACATGAGGGAACACTTTCACTGGGAGGGACAGGAATATTCTGAATCTGAGAAGGCTTAGAGATTTCCTTCTTCTTCCCCAGCATAGGCCCCTGGCTATTCCTCCAGTTTTAGATATTGCGGATGATGTTTTTGCAGAATCTACCCTGACTCCTGATTCTTTCCCTCCAGTCCCTGTGAAACTGGATAGATACTACAGGGTCCCAGACTCTCACAAATTTCTTTTCAAAAACCCTATTGCTGATCCAGAAACCATTTTTCAGGGTCCTAAGGGTGTTAAGGCTGCCTCTGCCAAGAACCCTATTCCCTCTGATAAGGATTCCAGAGCATTGGAGAGATGGGGTAAGAAAGTGTATACTTCTGCAACTTTATCCATTAGAACTTCAAATTGCCAGTTCCATATGTTGAAATATCAGCAGTATCTTTTATCTGTTTTGAAGCAAAAGATGTTAGCTGTTTCTGCTTGTGCTAACAATAAGGAATTGCAGGATTTGTTGCATGCTACCGAGCAAGTGGGGAAGCATACTTTACACTGTGGTTTTGATTCTTTGGAGGCTTCTTGCAGGGCAGCAGCCACTGGTACAGTCATTATAGTTTCATAGTTTCATAGTATAGTACTAGGCTATCTGCCCTGGGGCATTTGTAAGCCTAGCCATAGTGATGTGGCTTTTGCCACCCCATGAAATGGTACAAAAATGTACAGAATAAATCTAGAATACTGTGCCTCTGTCTAGTAGTGACACAGTGAAGGTCCCCTTATATAATAGAATTAGTTTACTGTGCCCCTGTCTAGCAGTGACACAGATGTAACCCCTGGGGTAAACTTCACGATCTCTATCCACTCATCAAGATTTCTCTTGAAGAGAGTCAGTGAGGGCTCTGCCTAATACGAACTGGGATCCTGTTCCAAAGCATGGGAAGCCTCTGGGTTATGAATCTATCCCTCCAGCATGTCCTATTCATACTTGTGCGAGGTTTAAGTCTTTAGCTTTCGTGGTCCTGATGGATTTGGATTTTTGAGGTGGAGCATGTCCATCAGATCCTGATTGGACATGGCCTTGTACGTCAGGCAGAGATCACCTCTGAGCAGGCGGTATGCTACTGAATAGAGCTGAAGTTTCTTTAGTCTGGCAGAATAAGACATATGTTGGACACCCTTGATCCTTTTGGTGAGGTACTTTTGTGGTCTCTCCAGCTGTTGCAAGTGCCGGGTGAGGTACATACCAAATGGGGCATTGTACTCAATCATGGGTCTGATGAGGGAGGAATATAGGGGTACAATGACATCCTTGGATCTGGATGTGAAACCCTTCATGATGAGGTGTGCAAGGTAGAATGTTTTTCTAACCACTTTGGCAACGTGGGTGTCAAATGAGAGGTCGCTGTCTACTTGGGTCCCTAGGTCTCTGATTACTTTTTCCGTACTCAGTGGGTTGCTGTCTATGTGATAATTTGTGGGTACTTAGGGATGACTATACATTTTTTGGCATTTAGTTTAAGGCCGTGACTACGGCACCAGTTGTCCGTTTCAGTGAGGCCTTTTTGTAGGATGTGTGTATCTGCTGGTGTATCGACTATGGCCTAGTTTGCAGTCATCTGCAAACTTTGTCAGCCACAGCCCTCCCATGTTTGCTTTAACATCTGAGAAATAAATGCCGAACAAGAGGGGTCCCAGGACAGATCCCTGTGGGACACCACTTGTCACTGGCTTTGAGTCTGACATTGCTCCAGCGATTTTAACTTTATGGGTTCTGTCCTTTAGCCAGTTTGCAACCCATCTAGTGACATAAGGGTTTACTTTTAAGCTGTCTAGCTTATCTATGATGCCTGAGTGGGGTATTGTGTCGAAGGCCTTAGCCAAGTCCAGGTATGCTGTATGGACTGCTTTGCCCTCATCAATGGCTCTAGTGACTGTTTGAAAAAGTCAACCAGGTTTAAAGGCAGGATCTGCCCTTTACAAAGCCGAACTGGGTGGGGTCAAGCGTCTGTAGGTCCCCTATGTCTCCGTTTATGAGTTCCATAATGATTCTTTCCATAGCTTTGCAGACCAGGCTAGTCAAGCTTATGGGGCGGTAGTTTCAGGGTCTGTAGAGGCACCCCTCTTGTGGAGTGGGACCACTGTTGCTGTACGCCAGTGTTCAGGTACATATCCCGAAGTAAGGCTAAGGTTAAATAGCATTTTATGTGTGGGTTTAGCTCCTCTTGGAGTTCACATAACACGCACCCGGGATGCCATCAGGTCCCATTGATGCTGTGTTTTTTGCTTTGTTTAGGGCGGTTCTCACTTGGACATCTGAGATGACAGGGAGATTACATTCAGCTGGGATAAGTATTTCTTCTTTTGGGGGTGAAGGAGGCGAGAAATTTGCACTAAACCTGTCAGCCAGAATGTTAGCAATATCTGTGGGTTCAGTGTATTTTTTGTTGTTGTGAACCAACTCTGAGCATATCTGAGGGTTTCCAGGTTTCTAACATAGCTGAAGAAGGCTTTGTGGTTATCTTTAGTGTTCTTAGCGATTTTTCTCTCAAAGTTTGCCTTGGATGTTTTTATGAGAGAACGTAGTTTTCTGCTAATGTTGATCAGAGATGTCTTCCCTTCATGGGATTTCGCTCTGACGTGCAGTAGCTTCCTTCTTTTGTTATACAGTTTGTTTATGGCTGAGGTCCACCAGACAGGACGCTTACATTTGGTGGAGAGGGACTTGGATTTGTTTGGGATTGCATGATCCATGCATTCTTGGAGATGTCCATAGAAAGCATTTGTGAAGGATTCGGCATTGTGGGATGTGGTATCCACTGGCACAATGGGCTTAAAGGATACCATCTCAGTCTTAAGAAGAGTGAAGTCTACTTTTGAGAAGTTTTTCACTGTGGTCTTTTGTGCTGGGGGTGGAGGTGGGATATGTATATCCAGGGTGATTAGTTTGTGGTCAGATCTCACTAGTGACATGCTTGGTTAAAGGAACAAAGTTTGCCTGATCATGTTAAAGCAAAGTTATTAGATGCTCCTGTTCAACAAAATGCTTTGTTTGGGGCTAAAGCTGAAGAGGTTTTAAAGAAAATGAAAGACAAGGCAAAATATATGCAAACGGTGAAGGATTTTTTGCAGGTACAACCACCTAGGTTTAGCAGGAATTGGCCAGCTAAAAATTAGTCCTTTCCCAGCTCGGATAGGCCTCAGAGGGGCAGGTTCAGACGCACCAGAGGGAGGACCCAGTCACAGACCCCTTACAGATCCAAACAGTGGAGTGCTTCCACCCCCAGGGGAGGTGAGGAAAGATCTCAACCTTATAGAAAACAGTCACAATGACTCTCCCTGTGTGATTCCAGGGCAAACGCCCCTGGAAGCACCTTTGGGAGGAAAACTCTCTCTTTTCCATCAGAATTGGACTTGCATAACCCAGGACAAGTGGGTTCTGGACTTAGTTTTAAGAGGTTACAAATTCCACTTTCACACCTTGCCAAAACCAAACGGATGGCCAGATCTGCCCAAAAATCAATGGGTAGAGGCACAGAAACAAGTACAGTCCCTCATGGCTATGTGGGCTATAGAATTGGTGACAAGTTCAGAAATAGGGCAAGGTTTCTACTCAAGACTCTTCCTAGTACCCAGAAAGGGAAATTCATGGAGACCAATCCTGGATCTTTCAATCTTAAACACCTTTCTACAGATACCAAAATTCAAAATGCTCACTCTGCCGCAGCTGCTGCTGCCTATGCTGGGCAAGGATGCCTGGATGGTGACTTTAGATTTAAAGGAGGCTTACCTGGATATTCCTATAAGACAGGAGTGCAGAAGATACCTGAGATTCAAAGCAGGTTTGAACCATTACCAATTCTCTGCGCTGCCCTTTGGCTTATTTACTGCACCCAGGGTCTTTACCAAGTGCCTGGCACCAGTTGTGGCCTTTTGCCAACTCAAGGGAATTCAGATTTACCCTTATCTGGACGACTGTCTCATTCAAGCAGACAACAAGAATATTTTACTTCAGCATCTGGATTTTGTGCAGAATCTCCTCAGCTGTCTGGGATTCACAGTGAACCTACAAAAGTCAAATTTGGTACCCACTCAACAGATAACCTTCCTGGGTGCACTTTTAAACACTACTGCCCAGATGGCTTTCCTAACACCAGAAAAACAAATGCAACTGGCTTCAATATTCAAAAGCCTGGCGTCAGTGTCCCAGCTAACTGCAAGAAAATTTCTGCAGGCTTTGGGATACATGGCGTCCTCCACCCTGCTAATACCATATGCAAGACTGTATATGAGGAAAATACAGTGGTACGTAAAGAGTGTATGGTCTCAACATTGTCACAGTTTGGAAACAATGATTGCAGTCTTGCCTAGCCTACAGAAGGAGTTTCTTTGGTGGGCCAGGGCCTGTCTCCTAAATAAGGGGAAGGCTTTTTGCCCCACTCCAGCCAAGCAAGTTATAACCACGGACGCCTTGGATTATGCATGGGGAGCACACATGCAGGGAAAATGTCTACAGGGAACCTGGATAGAGGATCAGATGCACCTTCACATCAACTTAAGAGATGTTAGCAGTACAGAATGCTCTGATGGCTTTCAAGGACCTTTTACAGCCAGGGCAATTATTGATACAGACAGACAACACTACAGTTATGTGGTACATAAACAGGGGGGGTTCCCATTCTTACCCCCTTTGCAGACTGGCCATGACTCTGTGGAACACAGCACTGGCTTACAAGTTGGATTTACAAGCTCAAGTTCTTCCAGGAAAAGAAAACACTCTGGCAGACAGTTTAAGCAGGAACTTATCGGACCCGCATGAATGGATGTTGGACACTCAGATATTCAAGATGATTATAAAGGCTTGGGGATGTCCAGACATAGATCTGTTTGCATCTCCTCAGAACTACCAGTTACAAACCTTCTGCACAAGGACTTACCACAAACTAGCATGGAAGGTGGATGCTCTCTCATTCAGTTGGAAGAACCTCTCAGTGTATGCCTTCCCTCCACTGCCTCTCATCCCAACAGTGTTATTAAAGATAAAACAAGACAAACCAAAGATGATATTATTGGCCCCCAATTGGCCTCAACAATTCTGGTACTCAACTCTGATGAATCTTGCCCAGGAACCACCTTGGATCCTACCTCTAGTTCAAAATCTTCTGTCTCAACTACAGGGCCAGATCTTGCACTCTCATATCAAGACTCTCAGCCTGGCAGCTTGGCGTTTCCAGGCCCTTTAGACAATTCCACCCTTTCCAAGCAGGTAATGGATGTCATCCTAGAAGCCAGAAGGCCTAGCACCAGAATATCTTATGCAGGAAAATGGAAGAGATTTTGCACCTGGATGCGGGTTCAGGGTTTGGATCCTGTAACTCCAAACATTCCTCTGATTCTACAATACCTTACAGAGATGTTGCATAAGGGCGTATCTTTTTCATCCATTAAAATACATGCTTCAGCTATCTCTGCTCATTATAACATGGACCCACCAATTTTTTCACATCCGCTGCTTAAACAAGATGTTCTTCATTCCACATTGCTGCAGTCCTAACTATTGGGTAGTCCGCTGTCCAGTCGGCCCGAATACCAAAGTATATGGCTGACGTCGGTCAGGGCATTAGACCCCAATCCGCCACGATCAGGGTACTAATCGCGCATGACCCGACGCCATATCCTCGAAGGCCTTTTGCCGTGATGGTCCGATGCAGAAGCAATTTTTGCGAGAGTGCAGAGTTGGCGTTCTTGAAAGTTTCTTGAAGTCAGAGTTTCAGACCTAATCAAAGTTAAGCTAAGTTACCCGTTGGGAATATTTTGGTTTTTTTTCTTTGCCTCAGTATTTAACCGGATGTCAGAAAAAAGTGAATAACTGTATTTCTTGTGGGAAGCAAGATACCTCATAGGGATTACCATACTTTGTGTATACCTTGTTTAAGGGCCTGAGCACTGCAGCGTTGTTGGATGCCGCTCTTGTGCTACCGATTTAACAAACGCGCACTATTGCAAGAGAAGGCTGCTAGGACTGTGCCAGGATTAGTGTTTGTGAGCGTTGTAATTATAAAATGCCAGCTGGATGCTCCGGCGCTTCGCTATTCAAAAGCGCAAAAGATAAAGCAGCAAAGCCTAGGGTGGAGGGAACCGACGTCCGAGCGTCCCTGGAGTTCTTTGGAAGGCTCGGTGGAGCCGGAGGCTCTTTGCCAGGTGTCTCTTTACCGAGTACCAGGAAGAGACTTTTACTGTTACAGGATGTATCCTCTCAGGAAGTATAGGCCAGGCTGAGGGGCTCTCCTCGGGAGGTGGCTGTTTATTTCCCTCTCTTCCTAAGGTGATTAGAGCCTCTCCTCTCAGTTTCAAAGGGCTTTGAGGGGGCAGGAGCCAAGTTCCCAGCTTCTGTGGGGGTTTCTCCTAGTACTTCAGGCTCTTTGCCTAAGAAACACATGCTTAAAAATGGCAGAGGATTTGATTGGCTGCTGATTAGGGTTCTAAGCCCCCTCCTGATAAGGAGGCCTAGGGGTGGAACCTGAGTTTGAGAGTTTTGAGCAATGCCTGAGGCTTCGGAGTCTCTGTGGCTGAAGAGGCTTGCAGTGAGCACCTCCCCACCTTGATTCTGATGTGGATGATTCTCACTCCTTCCAGCCTCTCCTCCTGAGGATTTTTCATTTTCAGAGACTCTCTGCATTCCATGAGGGAGAGCATTTTAAATGGGAAGGTCAAGATTTCTCTGATTCCAGGAAAAAGGCTTAGGGAATACTTGTTTACCTAATTCTGCTATAGGCCTCTAGCTATCCACCTCCTGTTTTGAATGTGGTGGAAGAATGTGACTTTGCAGAGGCTTCCCCTGAATCCCATTCTTTGCCTCCTGCCCCAGTTAAACCCTGGATAGGTATTATAGGGTGCCCTTGAAGCTCATAAGTATCTTTTAAGGAGTCCTAGAGGCAGACCCAGAAACTGTCTCTCAGGGGCCTAAGACAGGCAGAAGGCCTCAGTTGTTCAAAAATCCCAGTCCTCCCTGGGATAAAGTTAGGCAAGGGCTTTGGATAGATGGGGAAAGAAAGTGTATACTTCTTCCACTTTAGCCATGAGGGCTTGAATTGTCAGTTTCACATGTTAAAATATCAAGAATTATCTTCTTTCTGCTAGTTGAAATCTAAGGTGGATGCTCTGGCTGGAAGCTGTATTGAGTGTAAAGAGTTGCAGGATTTAGTTCATGTCAATCTGAACAGGTAGGTAAACATTCCTTGCAGTGTGGTTTGATGCTGTGCAGGCCTCCTCCAGGATGGCTGCCACTGGTTCTACTACCATTCTTCAGTAGGCAGCCTGGCTGAGAGATCAGGGAATTTAGCTGAGATAAGTTAAGACAAGGGATTTTGGATGCTCCTTTACAGTCCTGATGTGTTGTTTGGTTCGCCTGTGGAAGCAGTTTTGAAGAAAATGGAGGACAAGGCTAAGTCTATGCAAACTGTTAAAGATTTTTTTGCAAGGGTGTGTTCAGCCTCAGTTCAGTAGAAATTGGCCCTACTTAAGGGATGGACTCTATCCTTGCTTATGATTCCAGTCTAGGGGCCCAGGTCTAGACGTGGTAGGGGCAGAGCTCAGGCCCTTCTTTTTAGGGCCTAGGACAGGGAGTTCCCCTGCTCAGGGACTTCACCAGTGAGGGCAGGGGTCAGTCCTAAAGTAAAGCAAGACCCAATGAGCCGTCAGTCCTTTCTGTCTCTTTTCAAAGAAAATTGGGATTCAGTTCTAGACTGTGCCCCTGTCTAGCAGTGACACAGATGTAACCCCTGGGGTAAACTTACGATCTCCTATCCACTCATCAAGATTTCTCTTGAAGAGAGTCAGTGAGGGCTCTGCCTAATACGAACTGGGATCCTGTTCCAAAGCATGGGAAGCCTCTGGGTTATGAATCTATCCCTCCAGCATGTCCTATTCATACTTGTGCGAGGTTTAAGTCTTTAGCTCTCGTGGTCCTGATGGATTTGGATTTTTGAGGTGGAGCATGTCCATCAGATCCTGATTGGACATGGCCTTGCACGTCAGGCAGAGATCACCTCTAAGCAGGCCGAATGCTACTGAATACTCCTGATGTTCCTTTAGTCTGGCAGAATAAGACATATGTTGGACACCCTTGATCCTTTTGGTGAGGTACTTTTGTGGTCTCTCCAGCTGTTGCAAGTGCCGGGTGAGGTACATACCAAATGGGGCATTGTACTCAATCATGGGTCTGATGAGGAGGAATATAGGGTACAATGACATCCTTGGATCTGGATGTGAAACCCTTCATGATGAGGTGTGCAAGGTAGAATGTTTTCTAACCACTTTGGCAACGTGGGTGTCAAATGAGAGGTCGCTGTCTACTTGGGTCCCTAGGTCTCTGATTACTTTTCCGTACTCAGTGGGTTGCTGTCTATGTGATAATTTGTGGGTACTTTGTTTTTCCAAAGGGATGACTATACATTTTTGGCATTTAGTTTATGTCCGTGACTCCGGCACCAGTTGTCCGTTTCAGTGAGGCCTTTTTGTAGGATGTGTGTATCTGCTGGTGTATCGACTATGGCCCCTAGTTTGCAGTCATCTGCAAACTTTGTCAGCCACAGCCCTCCCATGTTTGCTTTAACATCTGAGAAATAAATGCCGAACAAGAGGGGTCCCAGGACAGATCCCTGTGGGACACCACTTGTCACTGGCTTTGAGTCTGACATTGCTCCAGCGATTTTAACTTTATGGGTTCTGTCCTTTAGCCAGTTTGCAACCCATCTAGTGACATAAGGGTTTACTTTTAAGCTGTCTAGCTTATCTATGATGCCTGAGTGGGGTATTGTGTGAAGGCCTTAGCCAAGTCCAGGTATGCTGTATGGACTGCTTTGCCCTCATCAATGGCTCTAGTGACTGTTTCAAAAAAGTCAACCAGGTTTAAAAGGCAGGATCTGCCCTTTACAAAGCTGAACTGGGTGGGGTCAAGCGTCTGTAGGTCCCCTATGTCTCCGTTTATGAGTTCCATAATGATTCTTTCCATAGCTTTGCAGACCAGGCTAGTCAAGCTTATGGGGCGGTAGTTTCCAGGGTCTGTAGAGGCACCCCTTGTGGAGTGGGACCACTGTTGCTGTCGCCAGTGTTCAGGTACATATCGAAGTAAGGCTAAGGTTAAATAGCATTTTATGTGTGGGTTTAGCTCCTCTTGGAGTTCACATAACACGCACCTCGGGATACCATCAGGTCCCATTGATGCTGTGTTTTTGCTTTGTTTAGGGCGGTTCTCACTTGGACATCTGAGATGACAGGAGATTACATTCAGCTGGGATAAGTATTTCTTCTTTTGGGGGTGAAGGAGGCGAGAAATTTGCACTAAACCTGTCAGCCAGAATGTTAGCAATATCTGTGGGTTCAGTGTATTTTTTGTTGTTGTGAACCAACTCTGAGCATATCTGAGGGTTTCCGCCCAGGTTTCTAACATAGCTGAAGAAGGCTTTGTGGTTATCTTTAGTGTTCTTAGCGATTTTTCTCTCAAAGTTTGCCTTGGATGTTTTTATGAGAGAACGTAGTTTTCTGCTAATGTTGATCAGAGATGTCTTCCCTTCATGGGATTTCGCTCTGACGTGCAGTAGCTTCCTTCTTTTGTTATACAGTTTGTTTATGGCTGAGGTCCACCAGACAGGACGCTTACATTTGGTGGAGAGGGACTTGGATTTGTTTGGGATTGCATGATCCATGCATTCTTGGAGATGTCCATAGAAAGCATTTGTGAAGGATTCGGCATTGTGGGATGTGGTATCCACTGGCACAATGGGCTTAAAGGATACCATCTCAGTCTTAAGAAGAGTGAAGTCTGCTTTTGAGAAGTTTTTCACTGTGGTCTTTTGTGCTGGGGGTGGAGGTGGGATATGTATATCCAGGGTGATTAGTTTGTGGTCAGATCTCACTAGTGACATGCTTGGTTAAAGGAACAAAGTTTGCCTGATCATGTTAAAGCAAAGTTATTAGATGCTCCTGTTCAACAAAATGTTTTGTTTGGGGCTAAAGCTGAAGAGGTTTTAAAGAAAATGAAAGACAAGGCAAAATATATGCAAACGGTGAAGGATTTTTTGCAGGTACAACCACCTAGGTTTGAGGAATTGGCCAGCTAAAAATTGGTCCTTTCCCAGCTCGGATAGGCCTCAGAGGGGCAGGTTCAGACGCACCAGAGGGAGGACCCAGTCACAGACCCCTTACAGATCCAAACAGTGGAGTGCTTCCACCCCCAGGGGAGGTGAGGAAAGATCTCAACCTTATAGAAAACAGTCACAATGACTCTCCCTGTGTGATTCCAGGGCAAACGCCCCTGGAAGCACCTTTGGGAGGAAAACTCTCTCTTTTCCATCAGAATTGGACTTGCATAACCCAGGACAAGTGGGTTCTAGACGTAGTTTTAAGAGGTTACAAATTCCACTTTCACACCTTACCAAAACCAAACGGATGGCCGGATCTGCCCAAAAATCAATGGGTAGAGGCACAGAAACAAGTACAGTCCCTCATGGCTATGTGGGCTATAGAATTGATGACAAGTTCAGAAATAGGGCAAGGTTTCTACTCAAGACTCTTCCTAGTACCCAGAAAGGGAATTTCATGGAGACCAATCCTGGATCTTTCAATCTTAAACACCTTTCTACAGATACCAAAATTCAAAATGCTCACTCTGCCGCAGCTGCTGCTGCCTATGCTGGGCAAGGATGCCTGGATGGTGACTTTAGATTTAAAGGAGGCTTACCTGGATATTCCTATAAGACAGGAGTGCAGAAGATACCTGAGATTCAAAGCAGGTTTGAACCATTACCAATTCTCTGCGCTGCCCTTTGGCTTATTTACTGCACCCAGGGTCTTTACCAAGTGCCTGGCACCAGTTGTGGCCTTTGCCAACTCAAGGGAATTCAGATTTACCCTTATCTGGACGACTGTCTCATTCAAGCAGACAACAAGAATATTTTACTTCAGCATCTGGATTTTGTGCAGAATCTCCTCAGCTGTCTGGGATTCACAGTGAACCTACAAAAGTCAAATTTGGTACCCACTCAACAGATAACCTTCCTGGGTGCACTTTTAAACACTACTGCCCAGATGGCTTTCCTAACACCAGAAAAACAAATGCAACTGGCTTCAATATTCAAAGCCTGGCGTCAGTGTCCCAGCTAACTGCAAGAAAATTTCTGCAGGCTTTGGGATACATGGCGTCCTCTACCCTGCTAATACCATATGCAAGACTGTATATGAGGAAAATACAGTGGTACGTAAAGAGTGTATGGTCTCAACATTGTCACAGTTTGGAAACAATGATTGCAGTCTTGCCTAGCCTACAGAAGGAGTTTCTTTGGTGGGCCAGGGCCTGTCTCCTAAACAAGGGGAAGGCTTTTTGCCCCACTCCAGCCAAGCAAGTTATAACCACGGATGCCTTGGATTATGCATGGGGAGCACACATGCAGGGAAAATGTCTACAGGGAACCTGGATAGAGGATCAGATGCACCTTCACATCAACTTAAGAGATGTTAGCAGTACAGAATGCTCTGATGGCTTTCAAGGACCTTTTACAGCCAGGGCAATTATTGATACAGACAGACAACACTACAGTTATGTGGTACATAAACAAACGGGGGGGTTCCCATTCTTACCCCCTTTGCAGACTGGCCATGACTCTGTGGAACACAGCACTGGCTTACAAGTTGGATTTACAAGCTCAAGTTCTTCCAGGAAAAGAAAACACTCTGGCAGACAGTTTAAGCAGGAACTTATCGGACCCGCATGAATGGATGTTGGACACTCAGATATTCAAGATGATTATAAAGGCTTGGGGATGTCCAGACATAGATCTGTTTGCATCTCCTCAGAACTACCAGTTACAAACCTTCTGCACAAGGACTTACCACAAACTAGCATGGAAGGTGGATGCTCTCTCATTCAGTTGGAAGAACCTCTCAGTGTATGCCTTCCCTCCACTGCCTCTCATCCCAACAGTGTTATTAAAGATAAAACAAGACAAACCAAAGATGATATTATTGGCCCCCAATTGGCCTCAACAATTCTGGTACTCAACTCTGATGAATCTTGCCCAGGAACCACCTTGGATCCTACCTCTAGTTCAAAATCTTCTGTCTCAACTACAGGGCCAGATCTTGCACTCTCATATCAAGACTCTCAGCCTGGCAGCTTGGCGTTTCCAGGCCCTTTAGACAATTCCACCCTTTCCAAGCAGGTAATGGATGTCATCCTAGAAGCCAGAAGGCCTAGCACCAGAATATCTTATGCAGGAAAATGGAAGAGATTTTGCACCTGGATGCGGGTTCAGGGTTTGGATCCTGTAACTCCAAACATTCCTCTGATTCTACAATACCTTACAGAGATGTTGCATAAGGGCATATCTTTTTCATCCATTAAAATACATGCTTCAGCTATCTCTGCTCATTATAACATGGACCCACCAATTTTTTCACATCCGCTGCTTAAACAATTTCTTAGAGGGGCAAAAAACTCAAGGCCCCCTAGGAGAGCACCTATTCCCACCTGGGATCTCAGTTATGTGCTGGAAAAGCTTACTCAGCCCCCTTTTGAGCCTGCTGCCACTACAGATTTAAAATATTTATCCTGGAAGACTGCTATCCTGCTGGCCATTACTTTGGCCAGAAGAGTCTCAGAGTTACAAGCCCTCGTGGCTGTGGAACCTTACATTATTTTTCACCAAGACAGAGTTTCTTTGAGGACTAACCCTACATTCATGCCTAAAGTAGTTTCAAAGGTGGCTCTAAACCAGACTATTCACCTCCCTACTTTTTTCCCTAACCCCACCGGCAGCTTCGATTTTACCTGGACAGAACAAAAGCTTTCAGGAAGATAGACCAACTGTTTGTAGCTTATGCTACTACTTCTCAAAGCAAAGCTATCATAAAACAGACCATTTCAAAATGGATTGCTCATGGTATCTGATTTTGCTACTCTCATCATGGAAAGCCAATACCTACTAACATTAGGACACATTCAACTAGAGCTGCTGCTACTTCTGCAGCCTTCCTCAGAGGAGTTCCTACCAAAGAAATTTTGGAAGCTGCAACTTGGAGTTGTGCACACCTTTTCTAAGCATTATAACCTCCCTCTTTACTCTAAATCTAGAGCAGGCTTCGCCTCTGCAGTCCTGCAGGGCCTTCTGTACAATAACCATCCAACCCGTTCTCAGCTTTGGGATTCAACCCTACAGTGATGACTGCAACAGTGAAACATGATGAACATAGTACAGTTGTGTACACTTACCATAAATGTAGATGTTCGAGTGTCTTCACTGTTGCAGTCTTGGTTGCCCTTCCTCCTATCCCCTCATCTGCTATTACTTGGATGATGTTCATCTTTACCCTTATTTGAGGTTTATTTGCTGGTGATTTAGGGGTATGTTTTATGTTTGGTCTAACATATTAGTCCTTTTTGGGGCACCTGACATCTGGGGCAAGAAAAGACTGAAGAAGATGGCGTCGGCTGTAGGTTTTATACCCCTGGCGCTCTGACGTCAGGGAAGGCGCGACTACAGCCGATGCCGGACCCAGGCTTTGGGACTCTGGCCGATTGAGGGCTGCCTGCCAGCAGGAAGAACCCTACAGTGATGACTGCAACACTTGCGTTTGTGTCTGAGGATCGTTTAACGTGGAGATGTTGTGGTATTCTGTTTGTTGTAGGCTTTTTCCCGCCTTGTGACTGTTTGACCATTGGTCGATTTATTCAGTGGTTAATTGTTGTTGGTTAACCATGTCCAAAGATACTAAGGAGCACGAGCCCTCAGGCTTCAAGAAATGCTCTAGGTGCAGTTATAAAATGTCCATTAGTGATGGACACTTTGTGTGTATTGCCTGGGAGCGATTCATCTCCAGGAGTCGTGCAGTTTCTGTCATGCCTTTAGTCCGCGAGTTCTTCAGGAAACGAAGAATAAGTTGATTTTGAAGGGACTTCTGAAACCCTCATTCGAGGAGGGTCTGGAGAGTGCTTCCAGCTCTAAGGCAAAATCCTCAAAAACAAAAAAGAGATCTCCGGCTCCATCAGTCTCCTCGGAGCCACCGGAGAAAATAGCAAAGTCTGCTTCGACATCCTCGGCTCCATTGTCCTCGGGGCCGCAGGAAGTGTCAGTTGTTATGGAACCTGCTTCGGCTCCAGTCTTCTTGGAACCTGTTTGGAGCTGATCGCCTAGCATTAGGCCAGTATCCCCTCCTCGCAGGTCCCCTTCAGAGAGGAGGTCTCGATCTCCTTCTCTAGCCTCCAAAATTTCCAGGACCTTATCAGATGTGGATGTCGATAGAGTGGTGCAGAGACTTCTTCAGTCACCGGTACTGGCAAAATTGTTCTCGGCTACGACCCAGTCAGCTCCAGAGCCGGTCCCTCAACCTGCTTTGATACTTCCTCCTCTGAGCACATCTCAGCTTTCGGAGCCGGAGTGCTCGGCTCCGTGTGATGTCCCTAGCTCGGTTCCGACAGCCCCTCCTGGCTTATTGGTGCCGATGTCAGCTCCGACCCCATCTGCACCATCCACGGGGTTCAGGACTCAGGATTCTTCAGTCGGACCTGGGGGAGAGGCTTCAGGACACCTCTCGACTCCTAGTCTCCCTCTCGGTGCTTCGGCATGGGGAAGTCTGACTCCTGTCTTGGCTTCAGAAGCTGGTCATTCTTCGGACTCTGGAGGACCAGCCTTCGAGGCCATGTGGAGAGCACTGGCCAGGTCGTCAGCGGCATCATGCGGGTCAGTCATTCTGTCCCCTACTACATCGGTGCAGGTCTCTGATCGCCATCTATCTCTAGACAGCGGAGCCCCAAGGCCTCAGGGTACCCCCACGAGTGGTCTCCACATTTCTGAGCGCCCCTCAGAGATTTTGCCTGAGGAGCCACCCAGAAAGAAGATGTGCAAGAGGGAGCACATAGATTCCCAGGATGAGTCTCTCACATCAGACACCGACATTGAGGAATTGGAGGGGTCCCCTAAGTCATCCTCTGAGGATGTTTCTTTCTCTGACATCCTACAGATTTTGAAACAAAGAGGTGACTGGCCATCCAAAGCCCCCTCCGAGGAGGAGTCTGTCTTCCTAAAGGCCTTTAGTGCTCAGCCTTCCACCTCCTGGGTATCTCCACCATTCAAGCTTTTGGATTTGGTTTGTCGAAGGGTGTGGGAAACCCTTGACTCTGTGGAACCAGTCCCCAGGAGACCCAATAAATTTTTGTCTGCTCCTCCTGATAAGGAATTTCTGTCCAAAGGAGTCCCTGTAGATGCCATAGTGGTGGCAGCTGCCACCCAGAAGCAATTAGCTGAGACTTCTTCCACCGTCCATCCCCCTAACAAGGAGTCTAGGCCCATGGACCAGTACAGGAAGCATACGTTTTCTTCAGCGACCTTTACCTTACGATCACTGAATTACTTATCACACTTTACTCGGCTCCAGAGAGATCTCCTCAAGGAGCTTGGAGATACTCTCACAGGTAACGTTTCTGAGGCGGTGGCCCATACGGTCAACGCTCAGATGTCTAACCTCAATTCCATTGCAAACTTCTCCATGAGGCTAATCTACTATGCAGTTGAAGGAGTGAGTAGGGCAGCAAGTTCAGGAGTTGCTCTTAGGAGGCAGGCCTGGATGCGCCTTTGTCATTTCGTGGCGGCCTTCAAGTCTTAATTCACCGACGCCCCTTTTGATGGTTCCTGTTTGTTCGGAACCAAGGTGAAAGACACTCTCACTAGGTGCGAGCAGGAGGGAAAAACACTGTCTGCCGTAGGAGTCAGTTTTTCCCTTCCCTCTAGGCCTTATCCCAAGGCCCAGAGGGGTGGCAAAATGTGGTTCAAGAAATCAGAGGTTTTATCCCGGTGCACAGGTGAACCCCCCTCCAGAGGCAGGGGAGGGTGTGGTTATTCAGGGAGATGCCGCCCTAGGGGCAGATGAGGCCCCCGCAACTTGGGAGACCGCAATTCCTTTTGTGGTTCTCGCTACCGCCGCTCCTGATGGGCGGCCCGACTGTGCGTTTCCGGAGCCAGTCGGGGGTCGAATCTCATTGTACCCAGAGGCCTGGCAAAACATCACCCAGGACCAATGGGTTCTACGAATAATTTCCGGAGGATATGTCATCCCCTTCTCGTCAAATCCCCCTCCAATCAAGAAAACAGTTGGGCATCACATTGAACTGGGAAAAATCTGCCTTGTTGCCCTCGCAGCATGTCACTTTTATAGGCGTCGAACTAGACACCGTCCTTATGCGGGAGTTTCTACCACAGGAAAGAATCAAAAGTCCTACAAGAACAGGTTTATGCTTTGCTCCCTCTGAGAAGAGCGAAGGCAAGATGGGTCCTCCAACTGTTGGGGACAATGGCTGTTAAGATTGTTAGTCCCTCTGGCAAGGTTACATATGAGGCTCCTTCAGTGGCTACTCTTTGCCCAGTGGTCTCTTCAACGTCTTCCACATTCTCACCCTAGTCTACTCACAGACAGGTGCAAACAGGATCTCAGTTGGTGGCTTCGCATCGACAGCCTGAATTCGGGAAAGCTCTAAGTTCCTGCTCCCCCGGTTGCCACGGTGACCACGGATGCCTCCCAGATGGGGTGGGGGGCATTATCTAGACAGGAAAGTCCAAGGCACATGGCAAGAGCATGAGATGCATCTGCATATCAATGTCCTGGAGATGAGACCTGTGCTACTAGCATTGCAAGCACTTCAGAGTTTTCTTCCTCTCGGGACTATTGCAATCCACTCAGACAATATATCAGTGGTGTGGTTTCTGAACAAGCAGGGAGGAACCAAGTCTTACCCCCTTTGCAGAGAGGCCATGCGAGTGTGGCAGTGGGCAGTGTCTTCCCAACATTTTCTGGTGCAACACACATTCCGGGGAAATCAAACGTGATCGCAGAAAGGCTAAGCAGAGCTATTCTGATGCCTTACGAGTGGTCCCTGAACTGTCAAGTTGCGGAGCAGATCTTCTGCAGGTGGGGTCAGCCTTGCTGCAACCTTTTTGCCAGCCCCCTCAATGCCAAATGCAGCAGCTACTTCACGTTGATCCCCCCCCCCCAGGGGGAGTCACCCAGGGATGCTCTAGTCCACGATTGGCCCTCCGGTCTACTATATGCCTTCCCTCCGGTCCCCTTGTCAAAGGTTATTTAGAAAGCGCAATCCTTGGGAAGCAAAATTATTCTGATTGCCCCACACTGGCCTCATCATATTTGGTTCCCCTTTCTCCATCCCTGTCTCATGGATGCTCCTTGGATTCTGGACCCACAACCAGACTTACTAACACACGTCAGGGCAGCTCCATCCCTCTCTTCGGACCCTCTGGTTGACAGCCTGGCTACTCCACTTCCATCATTAGTTAGGCTTCATCAATTTTCGCCGGAGGTGGTTCATATTTTATCTTCCTCTCATAAGCCCTCGACCAGGAAGATTTATTACAGCAAATGGAAGATGTTTTCAATCTGGGAGCATGCCAAATAGATTGACCCTTACACAGCTCCAATTTCGTCTGTATTGGAGTTCTTGTCTATGCTCTTTAACCAGGGTTCAGGGGCCGCAGCCATTAAAGTCCAATTGGCGGTGATTTCTAACTTTCATGTCACAGACGAGCCTATCCTGATGGCACATAGACTCTGTAAGGCTTTCCTGAAGGGCACTTTGTTACTTCATCCTCTGGTATCGGAACCTGTTATGCCTTGGGACTTCAACTTTGTTCTACAGGGTCTTACCTTTACCCCCTTTGAGCCTGCAGCCACTTGCGATTTAAACTTCTTAACTTGGAAGACTGTCTTTTTGGTAGCCATCACGTCAGCCAGACGCGTTTCGGAGCTTCAAGCTTTATCAATCAAACCCCCTTATTTGATTTTTCATAAGGACAGTGTTTCTCTCAGACCGAACCCCTCCTTTCTTCCGAAAGTGGCGTCAGTCAGTAACCTTAACCAATCTATTGAATTGCCAGTGTTTTTTCCCCAGTTCTCAAACAAGGCAGAATTCAAATTTCATCAATTTGGTGTGCACAGACAATTACATTTTTATTTGCACAGAATGAAAGACCTCAGAAAATCTGATCAGTTGTTTGTTTCATTTTCGGAAAACAGAATGGGGTCTCCTGTTTCCAAAGTCATGTTGTCCAGGTGGATTTCCAGTTGTATTTCTTTCATTTATTCCTCAGGGGGAAATGATTTACCATTCCGGGTGAAGGCTCACTTTACTCGGTCTGTATCTACATCTGCAGCTTTTCCGGCCAGATTGTCTATGGATGATATTTGTGCTGCGGCTACTTGGGCATCTCCTCACACCTTTGTTACTCATTACAAGTTAGATGTGGTATCTAGGGGCAGGTCTTCCTTGGTTCCACAGTGCTCAGGAGTATTTTCCACTGAGCCTCCCAGGATTTAGGTGCTGGGGACGCTGTCCTACGGGTAAGAATATAGTTAGATTGGACTACATAACATGAAGATGTTATGTTCTCACCATAACGTTTGATGTATGTAGTCCATCTCGCCTCACATTCTTACTTACCCCCCTTCCTTCCCCCGTCCTGGAGGATCTGGAGGTTAGGTCTGGTTTCAGAACTCCCTTCATTCTTCGTTTGTTCTTCCTTTCCTTAGGTGGTGTTATGCATGGAGAATAAGTGCTGGTGCTCGCAGCAAACTAGATCTGGGGATAGAGAGCAGTGCAGCATGGTATACCATCTTAGCCCAGCCAATAGAAAGACTTCTAGCTAAAAAAGTATGGCCGAGTCGGAGCCGACATTTGGCTCCAAACCCACGGGTAAGAATGTGAGGTGAGATGGACTACATACATCGAACGTTATGGTGAGTACATAACTTCTTGTTTTGATCTCTCTTTTCTGTTGTAGTTCAGTATACAGACTAAAATATAGCTACAAGTAATAGTTTCATATAAGGGCAGCTGTAGCAATCTGCTGATCAGAAGCAAAGCAGTACATATAAGAGTGTTCACATAACTCACATTCATTAATGTTAAGTCCACTGGATATTGTTTTTGACTTCTGGTGTGTTACACAGGTTACTGTTCAAGTGCTTATATCTTAGCATTATTTCAGAGCAATAGAAGAATCTAAAAATTTTGTAGCAAATAAGGAAAAATACAGAGTTGTTGTCTTTATGTATATAGCTTTTCATATATTTCAGCAATATAGTGCTACACATCATGGTAGCCGATATGTTTTTCTTAACTGTCTTGTATTCTTTCATTTTATACCAGCCCACTTTTCCCATACTAGTTGTACATATAAGTGAAACACACAGATCTACTCCAGTTGGTATATCTAATAGTAATACTGACAATAATATCTTTAAATCCTTACTGTCACCACTCTTTTTTGTAAGTAGCCGTAATACAGCTTCTTCACAGTCTCGAAGTATCTGACTAGTGTCTATCCCTCTCCATTACTATCTCTATCACCTCCTTAATACTCCTTCATAGTTTGCAACCATCTTCTTCAGTGTCTCCTACTATTTATCTTTTTTCAACTGATTCCATTTGAAAGTAACTAGACTCATATAAGCATGATTTTAGCTATTATTTACTTTATTCTTCATTTAACTGTCATGTTTGCATTTGCTGCCATATCATTACAATTCTATGTATGTTCTTTTATTACTCAGTGTATGTACATTTACTATTCTTTGTATGTATATTTGTCATATCATATCATATCATATCATTACTAGTCTATGTATGTATGTACATTTATTTTGTAAATCTTGTATGACTGCATTCTATACATTTTGCAAAATGGAGCATTTCTCCCTGGACCTCCACTGAAAATGTGATTTATGACCAGTTGGCCTTTCCCAGTAAACAAAAGGAATAAACTAGTAAATACAGTAAAAATACGTAAGATCACATTAATGTAGAAGTTTGTAAACAGTTACAAAATAATGACAGATATATTCCCTGTAATACACAATTACTTTAAAACTTCATTTTGTCTATTTTTGTTCAGGAGTATTACTGAAACATGAACAAAGGTAATGGGAAGCCACGAGATAGTGGAAAAAAATAAAACTCTAATGAAGGCAAGAGATGCCGAAAGCGATTAACATTTTATTGTGTGTTCACCAATAAACGTGTGTATATATTTCTTCCCGGTGGTGGTTTATTCAGAGTATTGCTGAAACATCTTTAATTCAGAATTTCATGACATCTTGACGTAGAAATCTTGAGGCTTCCTCTGTGCCCTATATTCTCGTACGTATAGTTGCTGCATAAGAGCCAATGTCCATCCAGGGTATTTTTTAAAGTTAAATACTATTACTTTCTTTCTAAAAATCAAAATATATGTCCACATGCTTTACAGAGCATTTTCTAGATAGTCTTCAAAAGTTTAACTCCCTCCAGCTTGTCTATCAAAAGCTTAGTAACACACATAGGATATTCAAATCTTGATTAACAATCATACCTTTTTAGAGAAGCTGCTTGCATATGTTAGTAGCTTACAATAAACTTATTGGTCGTTTCCAGCAAAGTAGCTATGAAGAGCCTCTACAGAAAAGTGGTTTTGCACTGTAACTGTTAATGTGTTAGTTTTCCTTGTATATGATAGCAGGCCTCGCTTTAAGGGAAATGGAGTCCTGAGCATGGGATTCCATGATGTGGAACCCCCCCCTGTCAAACATTCCCACCCCGCTGGCCGTCCCCAGTGCCCCCATCCATATCCTGTCCCCCCCACACCAGTTGGATTGTTTTCTTGTTTCTTCATACTTTGCCTTACTTTTAGCCTTTCCCTGCATCTTTTAACTCTCCCTTACTAGTCAGGACTGAACTGTAGTAACAGTGGAATAAAAAATTGAATTAAGTCAGGACCAAGGGGGTCAGTAGGCCTCAAGAAGCCATGGGGTTATAGATGCTGTGACATGTATTTTAGAGCTTTTTTGCAAACTTTTGATCCAGTGATGGCATGGAGAAAAATCATGACTAAGGAAATCAATTTCATTATAGTTTTTACTTTCAAGAAAGAAAGAAGTTGGGGGGCATGGCCAAGATATGCTCTGAGTAACAGCAGCTTTCCTTAGCTCTACCACTTTAAGGATTTCTGACAGTTTTTTTTTTTTTTAATCAATCCTATTTGAGATATTTATACTGAATTGGATATTATCAAGCAAAATCTAGGATTGTATTAAAAATTATGTATATTTATTGAACTTTTGCTGTCAGACAATTGCCTGAAAAATTCTTCTCACCATCCTGGCAAAAATGAGCTTCTCTGAATCTAATTCTCAGGATTCTTTGCCCAAAAAAGAACTCAAGTCTCTTTTAGCAACCATTCATGAGCTGTCACTGAAGCTGGATGACATGGATACAAAATTAGACAATTTCAAAGAGAAATTCTCAAAACAGATGGACTTGATAAATGAAGATTTACAACTATAGAAATCTCAGATCTCCGGTATTGAACAATCTCTAAAGGACATAGACCAAAGAGTTCATAAGGGAGAGAACAATATTGAATATATATTGAAGCAAAATACTTTACTACAAAATAAATTGGAAGACCTGGAAAATAGGTCATGGAGGAATAATATTGGCCTTCCAGACAATATTGAAGGTAGTAACATGGTGAATTATTTAAAAACTTGGTTGCCTAGTGTTTTAGATATTCCTGAGGCTCTTTCATATGGAATTGAAAGGGCGCACAGATCTCTTGTTATATCACCTCTCAAAAGCAGCACCTCATCTAAATCAGTAATAGTGAGATTTCTCATCCCAAGATAAAGAAATAGTTCTGAGATCTGCATGGGCTAAGTCAACTATTAAAATAAAAGATAACATCATTCACTTTAATAGTGACTACTCATCTTCTGTCATCACAAAAATAAAACTTTTTTATGCCTTTGATAAAAGAACTTAAAAACAAGCAAGTAAAGGTACACCTTTTATTTCCTGCTAGACTGAAAATATTTCTCTCTGACGGATTTAAAACTTTTGAAGACTTGGACTCTGTAGTGGCATTTATAAGATCAAACAAAATTTTGGATACAATACAAGACATGGAAAGGGCAGGCATATCATTGAAAAGGGTTACAGAAAAACAACTGGAAGTTAAATGAGAAGAAGAAAAAAACGAAATGACTTTTAATTAATTAATTAACCAGTTATTTTCTTCTTAATAGTGATGTATTACTTTAGTAATAATATAATTGCTTCTATTTCATGTTAATACTCTAAAAGCATGATTGTTACATTGAGAAAATTCTTGGAATGTGGAAATATATGACCTGATGGTCTTCAAACGATGCAATACATGCTAGACAGTTTATTGTTATTAATTTTTACATTGCAGTGGTTTGAAAGTTATTGCACTACCTTTCTTTGTTGTGGTTTACACTGTTTTCATTTGTGGCTGTGATTTAAATGTTTATTGCATTTTTGTTGGTTGCTTCATAGGTTGGTACTAGGCTATTGGCCCTAGGGCCTATATAAGCCTAGCCATAACAATTCCCTGGTTATTTCTTCCCACAGTATTTACTTCCCTGGACCTCTAGCAGGGCGTCTGATCCCCAGGGTGAGTTTCCTATCTCCCATCCAATCATCAAGGTTCCTTTTGAAGAGGGCCAAAGAGGGGCTCTGCTTGACATGTATGGGCAGTTTATTCCAGAGTCTGGGGAGTCTCTGGGTCAGGAACCTGTCCCTCCAGCATGTTTTGTTCATTGTGATGACAAGGTTTAGATCCCTGGAGCATGTGTCTCTGAGGGATTGGGATTTCTTTAAGTGTAGCATGCCCAACAGCTCTGAGTTTGACATGGCCTTGTATGTTAAGCAGAGATCGCCTCTGAGTAGATGATATGTGACAGAGTATAGGGGGAGTTTTTTTAGACCTGTCAGCATACGGCATCTGCTTTAGGCCTGCAATTCTTTTAGTGAGGTATTTATGCGGCCTTTCCAGTTGTTGCAGATGTCTTGAGAGATACATACCAAATGGGGCATTGTATTCTATAATGGATCTAATGAGGGATGAGTACAGTGGGACAATGACATCCTTTTTTCTGGATGAAAAGCCCTTAGTGATGAGGTGTGTCACATAGAAGGATTTCCTGACTGTTGTGGTGATGTGGTTATCGAAGGTGGGACCACTGTCCACCTGTGCCCCTAAGTCTCTTATCACACTTTCAGTGTTTAGTGTACTGCCACCTATGTGGTAATTCACAGGTACATGTTGGGGATAACTATACATTTCTTGGCATTGAGCTTGAGCCCATGGCTCTGGCACCAAGCATATGTTTCTGTAAGGCCCTTTTGTAGAATATCCACATCATTTGGGGATTCAATAATGGCTCCCAGTTTGCAGTCATCTGTGAACTTTGTTAGCCCGAGTCCCTTCATGTTGGCCTGTACTTCAGAGAAGTAGATGCCAAACAAGAGCGGTCCCAGGACTGAAGACTGAGGTACTCCACTTGTCACTTGTCTGGAGCTGGATTTGGAGTCTGCTACTTTTACATTGTGGGTTCTGTCAGTAAGCCAGTTGGCAACCCATCGAGTGATGTAGGGATTAATGCCCATCTTACTAAGTTTATCTATGATTCCAGAGTTGGGGGATGGTGTCGAAGGCCTAGGCAAGGTCCACACAGTCCATGGCTCTGGAGACTGATTCAAAGAAGTCAATCAGGTTCAGGAGACAAGATTGGCCCTTCATGAACCCCAAAGTGCGTGAGGTCCAGTGTTTGAAGGTTGCCACTGACTTTGTATATAAGTTCCATGATAATACGTTCCATGGCCTTGCAGATCAGGCTCGTCATTTCTTTTTTTTTTTTACTGCAGTTTGAAATGCTTTAACATTAAAAATGAGGTGGTCGTCATTAACAGCTGATGTGTTTTTACTTACTTGTGTCATGCTGTTGGAGGTCGTAAGATGCACTTTATTTTGTTGGGCAGATTTTCTGTGATGATTTTCACTGGGATGTCTTTTCATCTTTTTTTCCTTTCTTTGAGTTTGTACTCTGTAGTGGCATAAGAATTTCAGCTTAGCGAACTGACTTTCACAGCCTTGCAATACTATGAAGAAACAGGAAATGTATCCTGAACTTTGACCTACCCACAAGAAAGTGGGATAGAATGTTGAGATGGTCAATAAGAGTTATTGCTCTTTTTTGCTTAGATTTAAGTCAGTTCATAAAGGTAGAGGATATATAAAAATATACCACTGATGCTGATATTAAATGAGTAGGGTGAGTTGATCTTTCTTCGTTTTATTTATTTATCCTGAATAACTGCAAATTTTATACTGTCATATAGTAATGCTTAACACCTTGAGCAAGTTCCTGTTCATTTAATTGTTGTGCCGTTTTGATAGTAGGAAGAGATTAGGTTATGATAAACTTTAAAGATATATACAGCTGCTGTACTTTTAACTGATGTTTTTTGCTGGCTAGTACAAGCATTTACCACACTTCACATATTACAGGTGAAGGTGAAGGAACAAGATTATACTGCATTAAAACTAAATGGTATCACCACAATGGAGTCTACTGATATAGTTAACTCCAAAAATGAAATGCACCGCGGAAGAAAAGTTTATGAATAATGTGGTAATAAACACAGTTAGAGTAAGTGTCAGCAGCATTTTGTATCATTGCTGTCTGTGACATTGCATAACATACTAGTAGTGCATTATGTGCTAACATCTAAAGGATAACCACACACTGACCTGATGTAAGGGTAGATAGGGGCGCCATACGAGAGTTTGTTAAAATGTGTCACCCACAGTTTAAATTAAGGTGGATATTTGCAGTGCACATCCAAGTAGGTTTACAGATATATGATGCAGTAACCATTTTGTTATAGAAACTTTTCATTAATAAACAGGGGACAAGTTAGAAATATTACAGGTATTAACTCTGCAAAAATCGCACTAATTACTTAATGTGCTGCTGCTGTATGAGGATGAGCATGTCTTGTTCCCTAAGACTACAAAAGAGAGAACTTACAAAGGAATTTTATACATAGGTTGTTGCTGTGAAGCCCTGGGAGCTGCACACACATTGTCATAAAGGTCTTACCTTGTCTAAAGGTTTGTTTGTGTCTTTCGGCTTATCCCGGCTAGGGGTCGCCACAGCGGAACTCCAGTCGTCTAATGATTGGCAGTGGATTTTTACGTACCGGGTTGCCAGCTCTGTCGCACAACCTTCAACGAAGGCACGCCCATTTACGTATGCCTCCGCACAGAAGACGCTCTAGCTGAGAATCGAATGGACAACGTCTTACTGTGAGGCGACAACGCTACCACAGCACCACCACTGCACTGGCATATATTAAGTGGAAAGACTTTCACTTAGTCTGCTGTTAAATGGTATGTAATGCTAGGGCATTTTGTGTGTTTATTTATGTGTGTTTGTGTATATATATGCATATATATATATATATATATATATATATATATATACACACACACACACACACACACACACGCACACACGCATATATATATATATCTACTGTGTTCCTGAACCATCCTATTAGTTCTCATGATTCCACACTTGACCTATGTTATCGATCTCTGAAGAGGGGCTTCCCATAGGGTCATTTAGTTAATTGATTACTATTTAAATATGAATGCATAAGTGTGTAAACTATTACACACCTAGTCAAAATCCAGACAGTGATCAAAGGTGAGAATCAAGGCCTGCACCTTGGATCTGTGAGATAGACGCCTCACTCATTATGCCAAACCCAACCCAGCTGTTTATAGATACACAGACAGATGGATTATATAGGCAGTATACAAATGTACCATGCAAGTAGGGGAAGGCTGCTAATAATAGTGTTTCTGGTGTATGCTGCAGGTGATGCTGGATGTTTTTTTTTTTTTGGTGCCATGAGTGATGATCTTATTAACAAACTCCAGACTTTGGCAGTGCTAAGTTTTGTAATGTTGTATGTAAAGCATATTCCTCTGTAAGTGTTGTTACTTAATTATGATAAATTAGACACAAAATCTTATTTTTCATTGTGCCTTCATGAAGTGTTACTAGTAACTCATCAGAATTACATTGAGGCATCATTAACTTATGCATAATATTTCCAACAAGTGGTGGAGGAGGGAGGACTGTTATTGTTTGTGGGAGGTTGTCTTGAACTGTGTTGCTGTTCAAGCTGGGAATTTTATTCTACCTCCATGAAAGGGTTATGGATTATAGAACTTTAAGTTAAGATTTATGGTTTTTATTTGTTTCTGGTTGGTGTCTGCTATTTCCTTAATTTTATCTCACATTATTGTGTCATGTATTCATGACAACAGGTTTATGAATATTCATAATAATTTCAATTGAATGAAACTTGGTATTAATTATAAAAATAATATAATGGTCAATTTTCCAGCAAATTCTCTTATTGACTTATCTAAAATGTTTATCAATTAATATAAATGGTATGAATAATAGCTTTAATAGGGGGAACTTGCATAAGTATTTGAAATTGCATAATCCATGTTATTTTTTACAAGAAAAACACATTTTGTCTGAGGATATTGATAAACTTAATACTAGAACTTACTCAGTTTTATCCAATTCTCATCACTCTGAAAAGAAAAGAGGTGTATCTATACTTTGGAATAATTCCTTGTCATGTAATAAGGTAATAGATACTTGTAAAGATGATAAAGGTATGTTTTGCTCGGTTACGTTGGAACTTAATAAAAACATTATACACTCTAATTAATATATATTGGATTCCAGGGATAGGGATTCATACTATTCAACAGCATTTCAATCAGATTATTCAAATTTCTAAACGTAACATTATTCTAGCAGGTAACATGAATTGTGTTTTAACAGACAAAGATACTAATGCTTCTGGTAATAGGAAAATTCTGTCTTCAGCTAAAAAATTGAAGGAATTTACTGAATCATTTCATATGTGATATTAATGATCTTTCTGACCCAGACTCTTACTTTTTACCCATTTTTCACATAGACAGAGTCTGTATGTATCAATTCAAATGATTAACTGTAATAGGTAAGGTTAAAATAATTGCATGTCCTCTCTCTCAGACCATAATGCCATTTCCTTTGAAATACAAATTAATACAAACTATCATACTAAGATTAAAATAATAGCTTATGTAACCACATTAAAGGAATTTAAAGACTTCATCGTATCAGGGTTTCAAAGTTTTATTAAGCTAAATAATACTAATGATACATTAGATGTATATGTATGGGATGCATTAAAAGCTTATTTTATTGGAGAATTACTTCTTGGTATGTAAATAAGAAGCAATGGGACAGAGAATTAAATGAGATTCAAGAGAAACTTGACAGGTTAAAATTGCTAAATCAAAAGGGTAGAAGTTATAAAATAGAAGAGCTTAATACCTTAAATAAGAAATACCTAGAAATCTTAAATCATAAAACAAGAATTAACATTGAGTGGTACAAATTCATAAACTTTTCTATTAACTCTAAATTGTTATGCAGTTTAGCTATGAAAACTGTGAGACTTAGTAAACGTAATCATATTAAAGAGATTTACTCACCTAAAAAAAGAAGACTGTTACTGAAATAGGAGATAATTTAATAGAGTTTAGAGAGTATTTTAACAAAATCAATCAGAATTCAACTTTACTAGAATCTAAGGAAGTAATCAGATTCTTCATTAAAACGTGTACCAAGAATAAATTATCTAAACTACAGGCAGGCACATTTGATAAACCAATTACAATGTCTGAAATTCAGACTCAAATTAATAATTTAAAACAAAATAAGGCCCCTGGTAATGATGGAATTATTCCTGAAATATATAAAATAATGCCAAAAGAAGCTATGATCCTTTTACACAAAGTTTTTTCTATTTGTCAATATTTAATTAGTATCCCTCCATCATGGAAATGTTCTCTCAAATCCCCTATATTAAAAGCTGATAAGGACCCTACCAAATGCTATTCATATAAACCAGTCTCTTTCTTAAATGTAGGTTATAAAATATTTGTCTGTTTATGCTATTCTTAATTGATGAAGACCAAACAGGTTTTATTTTAAATAGAAATACATATGACAATATAAAGAGAGTATTAACAATAATTGAGTATGCTTATAATGCAAAGAAGAATTTGGCACTTGTTAGCTTGGATATAAATTGTGCTTTTCTATCTTTTCTGTTTATTAGAAGATTTAAATTTTTCTACCAACTTTACGTAACTTATCACTAATCTTTGGAGGATGTCGGACATATATCAAGATAGGTACTTATATTTCTCAAAGCATTCAAGTATTGAAAGGAGCTAAACAAGGCTGCCCCTTGTCTCCTTTACTCTTTACTCTAGTAATGGAACCCTTTGTAATTATATAAGAATAAATTCAGATATTGAAGGATTTGAATTAAGCCCTGATGTCACATCTAAAATTCAGTTGTTCGCAGATAACATTCTTCGTACTGTTAAAGGAAATAATATGACTATTTCTAGTATTTCTGGTATTATGGAAAATTTCCAAAAGATATCTTAATGATAATGAAACAAAAATACTCTGTATTAATGTTAATGTAAACAATTGGAATAAGGAGTTTACCTATTATTTGGTGGAAATAGGAAAACTAACTTACTTAGGAATAGTTTTAACTAAAAATATTAATGACATAATTAGCCTTAATTTTAATAAGATTTTAACATCTGTAAGGAACTATATAAATAAATATAATAAGATCCATTTCACAGTGGAAGAAAGGCTTTCAATCATTAAAATGATCATTTTACCAAAAATATTATAGTGTAATGCCGCGGTTGGGCGCGTTTTGGTCAGTGAGGCCGAGGCAGTTTGAGCACCAACAAACCAACCGTCGTGCTACAAGATTACGAAGATTATTTAATAACTATTACTAAACAAAAGAAAAAAGAAACTTTATTATAACTTAAATAATACCATAATCCTGTTTGCTGCCCTTCCCCAGATGTCTGGTTCCGCGGCAGTTCTGATGTGCTGCGGCGCCTGCGCAGACGCGAGGTAAAAAGCAAAAAGCAAAGAAGAAAGATCTTCTCTTTTTTTTTTTTTTTTTTTTTTTGCTTTATTTTTGGTTTAAATGAGCGAGACATAAGCATAAAAATAAGCTTAGGATCTCGTTTGCTTGTTATTTTAAAATCATAAACCATTAAACCGCGAGACAATGTTTTAAAACCGAGTTATACTAATGGAAAAAGTCCCGGTTTTCCCGGCTTTTTCATTACTATACTACTCAATTACAACGAAGCTGGCCAATCGCACGTGCGTTTGGAATAATAATGGGGGGGGGGTCATGGTATAATATACATTATACAATCTATATCCTTATTACTTGCTAAACTATATATAAAATAATTTAATTCAGTGATTTTAAAGTTTTTGTGGTTTCCAAATAAACCTGGAGTAGCATTGCTAAATCATATGAGAGATTGGTCTGGCGGGGGAATTGGATTACCAGATTTGGAAATGTATTTAATATCTTCTGTGATAAAGACTATTATCTTATTAATCAATAAACATTACTTAGCTAAATGGAAAAAGTTTCAAGAAGCTCTCTGCTTTAATACTAATAGCATACTTAACTCTTCCCCATAAAGTTAGCAACGACCAGTGTCTTTTTTTTTTTACTTAGGTGCCTCTCACATTCATACGTCCTGTTCCATTTGTCAGGCTTTTGTACCTAAAACCCTTTGTAGTAGACTGTCTTCTTTGGTGTTTTATCTTGAAAATCAGCCTCTTAAGCTGCTTACAAAAGACATAATGGAGGGTACTTTCTGCTCCAATGGACAGTCAGTGAAAAAGATGGCCAAAAAGCCTAGACCAGAATCTTCTGCTGTTCAGCTTCTGCCTGACATCTCTCCTGGGGTGAGTGAATGCACAGAGGTGAGTCTGGCTTTGTTGTTGGATTCCTCTGCTGTGACCGGGTTGTAGGCCGGCAGGGATCCTACTTTCAGGACATTTGAGGAGGCTTAGCAGAGATCCATTTCAGATGCTCAGGGGGAACCACAGCTGATTATTTTGAAGGGGCCTAGAGGTATCTTTCAAATATTAGTCCAAGAAATAGTCCCTACTACTGACATTGAATGCTGTCCTGGATCAGAGATATCCAGATTTTATAAGTCAGATGTCCCATTGAAGAAAAAGCAAAAGATGAAACATATTTCTCCTGCTCATTATCCAAAGAGTGAAGGGCAGGACTTCACTCATGGTTTCTTTAGTGCTTTCATGGCATTGCATCCTCCTCAGGGAGTTTCTGCTCTAGCTCCTCCTTGGTCCTGTACTCCCCTAAAAAGAGCCAGGGAATAGGATTCCTCTGAGGAACAGCTGGATTCGGAATTGGAATCCCTTGCTTACTCTTCTCAGATTCCTTCTACTTTGGACTGTGGATCAGAGGAAGAGGACTCTACCAGTCCTGATAATCCCTTTGAAGAGATTTCTTTTGAGGACATGATCTCCAGGATAATGGAGTTCTTAGATGGGATTGTGTGCATGTTTCTGAGGTACATAAAAGATACAGTGAGTTGCTGCAGAGAGTCTCTAAACATTTTGGTGTTCCTCCTGTGTTGGCTGCTTTTTCCAATGCTTCTAAGGCTTCAGACTCTCAGCGCCCTGCTCCCAAGAAACCTGATTTGATTTTATAGGGTGCCTGAGGATTGCAAATATTTGTACAAATGTCCTTCTGCTGACCCCTCAGTGGTGTCTGTAGCTTCTGACAAGCCCTCTCAATTGCTTCTTTTCCCAAGTTACTGTTCTCTGACAAAGATAGCAAGACCATGGAAAGGCTAGACAAGAAGGTTTACACGTCTGCTACCTTGGCTTTTAGGGCTGTTAATTATCAGACCCATAAGTCCAGGTACTTGTTGGCTCTTCTATCCCAGGCTTGTCAGGTTATTTCTAATCTTCCAGACTCAGGTTAAAACTTCTGCTTTTTCCCTGTTGGGGACTTACTGTCAGATGACTCATTATTATTCCATCAAATGTAGTTATGATGCAACAAGAACAAACCAACAGTATGAATCTTAATCCAGTGGAAATCAGACAGCAAATAGTAGAATGAAGAACCACTGGAATACATGAACTGCTATTCTAGACCAGGAACACTTTACTGAAATGCAAGCCTGAAGAAGCCTGAAGGCAAAAGTGTTTTTACTTGCATTTCAATAAAGTGTTCTTGGTCTAGTATAGCAATTTGTGTGTTCAGTGGTTCTTTTTTCTTTTACTTGTAGTTATGCAGTAGATGCTTCCTCTAGGGCTGCTGCTTTTGGGTCAGTGATGAGGAGGTATTCTTGGCTTCAGCTTCAACCTTTGTCTGATGATATTAAAGCTAAGTTGATAGATGCCGTTCTTGATAATAAACACTTGTTTGGTGAAGCTACTGCTGATTTGTTTAAGTCCCCTCAAGAAAAGGGTAATGCTTTACAGGAACTTAGTTTGCAGGCAATCTCGCCCTCATTCTAAGGGCAAAAAGGGTGGGAAGTGGGCTCCTCCTGCTAAGGCTATCCAGACTTCAGTACCTCAGAAGTCTCCTTTTCCAGATAAACTAGGTGCTATCTGACTATCCTATTCTTCTCAGTCACTTTTCTCTTTGCCCCTCTCTCTCTATCTCTTTTCCTGTTAGGCTACAGATTACTCAGGATTTCTGGATCCTGTCCATTATTCATCGGGGGTATTTCATGGTTTGGAAATTGCTTCTCCCATTTAATGGATGCTACTTTGCCCCTCAGGAACAACTAACCTCCTTTCCAGAGGTGCTTCGGGACCTTTTGACTTAGGGTATTATTCAAGATCTGCCTGTTTCCGAAAGGGGGAAGGGTTTTACTCTCATCTGAACACTTTTCTGAAGGTGCCCTCCTTTCGAATGTTGTCCTTTCAGACTTTGTTCTCCCCTTTGCTTCCTAAGGTTTACATGGTGTCTGTTGATCTCAAGGATGCTTATCTCCATATTCTAATCTATCCCCTTTTCAGGAAGTCTTTACATTTCTCTGTTGATTCCTGGCATTTTCAGTTCTGTGCTTTGCCCTTTGGCCTTCTTGCTGCCCCAAAGGTATTCATAAAATGCCTCACTCCTGTGATTGCATTTTGCAGGATTCAGGGGATCCAAGTATTTCCTTACTTTGATGATGTCCTGTTTCAGGAATCCTCTCCAGAGATCCTGTTGCAACATTTTCATTTTGCCATTTCCCTTCTGCAAAGTTTGGGGTTCACAGTAATCTTCAAAATGTCTTTTCTGACTCCTTCTCAGGACCATGCTTTTCTGGCAAGCAGGATTCAAACTGTGCCTATGCTGGCATCCCTGCCTCCTTCAAAGGCCTTGACACTAATTTCCTTCTTCCCCTGGCCTCTATTACAGGGAGTGTCTTAGAGCTCTGAAGTTCATGGCATCCAACATCTCTATGCTCCCTCTGGCCAAACCCCGCCTGAGAAAGTTTCACTGGTTCCTATTTGGTTTCAAGATGCGGATCCCCTAGAATTTGTAGTTCCTCTTCTATCTTGTCTCAAGAAGGAACTTCACTGGTGAATACAGCAGTTGTCTCTAAGTCCAGGGCTCTATTTCAGCCCCCTCTTCCCTCTCAGGAGCTGTTCACAGATGTTTCAGATGTGGGATTGGGAGCAGCTTTTGACTCCCTAAAGGTGCAGGGGGTGTGTTTGCCTCTTCAACAGAAAGAGCATATCAATGTCAAAGAGATGAGAGCTGCTCTGCTGGTGGTTCAGGCTTTTCATCCTCTTTTCTCCCCAGGACCACATAAGGTATTTATAGACAATACCACAGTGATGTGGTATGTAATTAAACAGGGGGCAACAAGGTCTTATCTTCTGTGGCGGTTGGCACTCCAGATGTGGAATCTTGTTGTCCAGTATCAAGTGACACTTCAGGTAGTTTACATTCCCTCAGGTAAACCAGGAAAACCAAAAACCGTAAAAGTGTCCGGAAAATACAGATACTAACAAAACAACAATACTCATCCATTTCCACCTGTAAACTCTTCAATGGACAGTATAGGTGATAGGATTTTGATTCCAGTTAGAATACCTTTTTTCTGAGGACGTGCTTAGAGTCCTGCAGCAGGCCAGGAAACCCAGTGCTAGGAAATCCTATTTATCCAAATGTGGATACTCCTTTGGTTCTCTCTTATCTGTGTGAATTGCTCAGTGCTTGGTTGACTTATTCTTCTGTTAAGGCCCATTTATCATCTATCTCTTGTCTGCATGTATATCTTCCTTTAGCTTCTAGATTTGAGGCTAAAGAATTCCTTAAAGGCATCCTTCATATTAGGCCTCCGGGAAGCCTATTCCTCCTTCCTGAGCCTGCAGCTTCAGCTTCTTTGCAACATTGCTCTTGGAAGACTGTACTTTTACTAAACCTTACTTCTGCCAGATGGGTGTCTGAGCTTCAAGCCCTTTTGACTTGTCCTTCTTTTTTGTTTTTTTGTAAAGACATGGTGTCCTTGCATACTAATCCCACTTTTTATGCCCAAGGTGGTGAATGAGTTGTCCCTTAATCAGTCTATTCATTTACCCACTTTTTTCCCTTCTCCGCAATCTGCCATTGAGAAGGTGCTGCACACGTTGGATGTGCATAGACAACTCAGATTTTGTTTGGATAAGACAAAGACTATTAGACATCTTATCAGCTCTTTGTTTCCATTTATTCTAGGTCCTTAGGATTAGTTTTATCCAAGCAAACCATTTCTTCTTGGATCTGAAAAGCTGTTTCTTTTTGTTATTCCTTTAATGGTAAGAGCCTTCCTTATTCTGTTAAGGCTCATTCTTCTAAGGTTGTGGCTTCTTCTGCTGTATTTGTCAAGGGCTTGGATACATTTTCCAAGCACTACAAATTGGATTTAATTTCCAGAGGTAGTGCTGGTTTTGCTTGGGTCATCCTTCATGATTTCCTATAGGGCTCTGCTGGTTCTTCCTCCTCCTGAGTTTTGACACTCTCCCTAATGTAAAGAATACTGCAATAGTGAGATGGAAGGACATAGTACAGTTGTGGAAAATCTTACTGTAATGGTATATGTCCTTCTCTTCTCCATTCCAGTATTCACTCCCTCCCACCTTCCTCCCCCTGGTCCTTTTCTCTTCTGGATGTATTTGATTACCTCTGTTTTTCTGGGATTGGCATTCCTAATGGGGCTGTCAGTTATGCGGCTGATATGTCTGGATGTCATCTTTTTGCCCCTATGCTATGCAGAGAGCATACTTGTGACAAACCACATACCTTTAAAACAAGCAAAATACTTTTGTATACTGGCTGAACATTGGGCTGCCCTTGGCAGGGGATCCTTAATGTAAAGAATATTGCAACAGTAAAGAACATCTACCATTATGGTAAGATTTTACATAACTGTACTTTCTGTTGGGGTGAAAGTGAATGAACAAATGACCACAGTCATGTATTTCAAGCTGCTGCACTCATAGATCTACACAGCATCCCTCATCACCCTTATCCCTAAAAGACAACCACCATCTGCATGTAAGTTATATGTCAGATTGGGATGAAAGTGAAAAAACATATAGAATGCAGTAACATATTTCAAGTTATTACTGTAAGACTCATATGCACTGTATGTCCCCTTACCTCTTCTGCAATGTATATACAAACGCCTGATGTTTAATTCTGATAATAATTAAAAAAAAATATTGATCACAGTAATGTATTCTGACTTGTTGTTCCTAAACAGTATATTTCAACTAGAAAAACTGTAGTGACCTTCTGTGCATCCATCTGAGGTGTGACTGTAAGAAAAGATAAAAGAAATAATTACCACACTGTCCTCAACCCTGCCACAAGCTATAGCAATCTTCTGTGCACATTGCTGAGGTTTGATTATGAGGAAAATTAAAGAAGTAATGACCACACTATCCACATCTCTCCACAGAAGCTGTAGTAACCTTCTGTGCACACCACTGAGCAGACTAAATTTTAGACAAGGTGGGGCCTAGGTTAGAGGCCCCCAAATGTGTGCCAGAATCTATTTGTATAGCCTGTGGTCACAGGGTCACCAGGCCCCCCAGAAGCACTGATGGTCTAGATGAGCTTTATTTTGAAATATAGTAATATCTTAACTTTTTTCTGCTACACAGAAAATTTATGCATGTGGTTGTCAGTGTTGTACATGTCCACAGATACAATAGGTGATATTTTCACACATCTTCACACATACACACACACACACAGACACACAGACACATACACACATACATTGACACTGTACCCTGACATGCCTGATCGGTCTGTCACAAGATGCACAAATGCACACTCTTGCATGAGAGCACTCGCACACACAGGCAAATTGGAAGAATGTCAGATCCCCTACAGCACACCTTTGCAGTATTTCAGGAAACAAGAGCATCTGGATAAAACCTACACAGAGACAAGATGAACATACAGATTCCATGCAGAATGAGCCACAGCCAAGAACTCAACCAATCAAATGCTTTCACACAAATTCTGCCCAAATCATCAAGGATGACCTCTTGTTGTATAGAGTGCTGATATCTGATTGTGATGAAAAAGGAAAAATTATGGCTGACTTTACTCTTAAATACACAGCAACACCCCCACACACACAGGCAAATATGAATTTCAGCAAGTATAATACATTGTCTGTCACTAACACTGTCATGTCAGACTAGTGACTGTTAAACCGTAATTAGACTGTAGAGGTAAGTTACTTTTATTCACAGATGGCCTTTGTGCCCCTTAATTATATACACTTTATTAACTGTGTACCCCTTAGTTGTCTGATTGTGATAAAAATGGCCACCGTAAAGTATTTCAACTTCCTTTGCACAAATGCCTACTAGTCCTGTGAAGCTAGATTAATGAGTGCTTATGCTGATCATAGTAGTTGTAGCAACAGTGTTGACTGCATGCACTTTAGATGTGCTAGTGTGGTAAAAATAAGTGGTAATAGTAGTAGTAGTAGTAATAATAATAATAATAATAATAATAATGGCCATGGTAATGTGTTTCAGGCTTGTTTCACACAAACACATAGTTACTCTTTAAAGTGAGCAAATAAAATGGTTAGTTACTTTCATCCACAGACAGCTGCCTCCACCCAGCTGTTATAGCCACTTTGCCAAATACAATAAAAAATAACAGCCATAGTATTAGTTCAACATTGTTTCACACTGACAGTAACCAAAGTGTTCCAAGTTGCTTTACACATGTAACATTACTCCTAAAAGCCAGAATAAAAAGTAAATTAGAGCAGTGTCAGTCATTTTCATCCACAAACAGCCTCTGTGCCCTGCAATTAAGCTACTTTGCTGTCTGTGTGCATCTCTGATGTCCGACTATGGTGCAGTTAAAAATAAGTAAATGAAATGAGGACTACAATAATGCAATTCAGCTCCATTTCACAAACACACAGTTGCTCATCCAGTCCTGCAGATCTTTCCACTGCCCATATCTGGTTGCCCTACACCATTAAAAAAAAAAACTTAACTCATGCTACTTCCAACTCCTTCCTGTCTTCCCACTGCAGTTATACCTACCACTTTATAATTTCACTTTGCGGGCTTTGTGCTGTGTCCCATCCATGATCTAAGCAATGAATAAGGAAGATCTTGGGCAGGATGGAGAGGAAAACACATAGATTGAGTAGTCAGGAGCACAACACCTTCCATGGGCACTGCAGCTTGGGTTTCCTTTTGAGTGAGGGCAGTTTACTGATATTTATATATGTTCTAAAGTAAAGAAACACTTCATTTTTTTTCCTTAAAAAATAACTATGTCATTTAAATGTCCTTAGCTGAATACCACCCTAAATGGCTGCCTAGTTTAACAGTGCCTATAGCAGGCCATAACAAAAAATAAACCTCAGTAGTAAGGGTTCATACAAGTTTTCAGAAACTTTGATGTCTGTTAGTGATCATTCTGTAACAGTAGTCTCTTTTCCAGAAGTTTTGCATTAGAAGTTCAGCTCTCAAAATTCTGTCACTTGACCATGTATAGTTTAGTTACATCCATCTCCTTCTTCCATTTCACATGCCTTTTTCATCCTTAACGTTTTTACAGTTCCATATTTGTCCCCCCGAACATTTTGCCAGTTTCCATGTTTGCCAGCACTAGTTTTACTATTCTATATTAACGCTGCCCTAGACAGGTTTACCTTTGAAATGTTGAAAATCATGTTGTCGATCAGCCCATTGGGCGAACAGAAATTCCAATTCTGGATGTCGGGCGTCATGGAAGTTCGAAACTCGGCAAATCGAACAGCAGATTCACTGACTTTCGAACTCCAGTGTTGAACACACGATGTTATGCAGGGGTGCAAGCCCCTCTGCACCCCCCACTTTAATATTCTAACTCCGAGATCGCATTACAGTGGGGAAAAGGTCCATTTCCTGATCCCCACTATAGTGCAATCTGCACTCAAAATGCCAAATCTGCAATGAGCGAATGTCACTGTGCATTCCCTCATTGCACATTCGATGCATTTGTTTCGTCTATATGAAAACTGGAAAACGTCCTTTCACACAATCCAGTTTCACATATGTGCACTACACACATATAAAGGTAAACCTCCTAGACATTTTACTGTTATGTTTGCAATTCACTGTTTTTCATTTTCCAGTTCCTCCTTTGCTAGAAAAACACAATATCCCTTACATGGCCTTGTGAGCTGTTTGGTATGCTCCCATTCCCAGTACTGTCTGACATTTTGAGGCATGCCTGGTAGCCTACATAACATATACATTATTACCTGAGGATGGTATCCCTGTTTTAGATGGAGCTTATAACAACCACACTGTCATGCTTCTATAGTCTGCTTAAGTCTGTGCTATTCTTGTTAAGTGTGTTGCAGATCATCAGAACACTGAAATGGGTAACTTTTCCCTGCCACATTTTTGCCACAGACTTGTTCCAGATCAGCAGAGAGTAAACACATGATTTTGACATAGATATGCAGGCACGATTTCATGGTGATCAGAAATTCATGAAGCTAGAAACTGAATTGTGAGAAGAGAAAGATCATCAAACCTTTGCAAAGCAGCTTGATACATACCCCAGTGCAGTCATGATGAGTCATGTAAGACCAATACCACATTGAACTTGGTTAAAAGGTAATTTATACAGTGGTTTCAAGAACTGATGTCCTAGAACTTGAGGCTAAACAGTGAAGGCCAGAGCCATAGCTGACTCATTTAGCACCTTGTGCCGGTCTTTTAACTCCTGCCCCAACCCCTTAGTTCTTCAAATGAAGAGGGAAAAAAAAAGGATGTCAACTAACTGTAAGTCAATCAGTAATGTCCCACCAAATTTGTAGACCCACCCCCACCAACAAACCCACTCAAACATAGGCCGAGTATAGGGAGCCAGTTGGTTCACCAGCTTCCCTATGGTCTAAACATGCCCCCCCTCAGCTCTTTGAATGGAGAGCGAAAATAAAAAATTCAGATTACTTTAGGAGGACAGTTGGCTTCCTGCAGTAAATATGTCAGTCACACACCACCAAATCCATGCCGCCCCCTTTAAGAGAAACAAAAAAAGATCTTTGGATTACTGTAGGAAGCCAATTGGTTTCCTTCAGTAAATCAGCCAGTTGCTCCCACGAACTCCACCCCCCAGCTCTCAACTAAAGAGCCAAAAAAAAAAAAGTCTTCTCTTACTGTGCAGTTGGCTACCTGCAGTACATCAGTCAATCCATAGGCCTCAACTCTTCATGTGAAGAGCAAAAAAAAAAAAATCACTGTACTCAAGTCCCTTTCTGTACTGGCCTTTTGTTACAGAAAAAAACTGCTTCTCGATCACACCCCCTAACACTTTGTACCCGGGTCATTTGCCCACTTTGCCTCTTCCTTGCTACACTTCTGGTGAAGGCTGTAGAACTGACAGTTTCCTACAGAGAAGGCAAAACTGTATATGTGATCTAGAGGAAGTGTACTGAGACTAGATTTATCTACTGGGTGACTGGACACTTGCATGTACTGCATCATAATTGTCTACAGTCCAAGCAATATGTAACATTGTATCAGAATTTTAATATTTGCTGTACATTGCAACGCAGCTTGACCAGGTATATGTACAATTGAATGCAACCTTATTGATCACCTATAAGGAAGGTGCTTTTTTCCAGCAAAGTAAAAAATATATTTTAAAAACCCTATACAAACGTTACATGTACTTTCTTAGAAACACAGGCTGATTATAGCCTGCCAAGTTTTCATGGTTCTCTGGGAGTGTACAGTACAGGTATAGGTAGCATATTCAAATTCTTATTTTGATAAGCCATGCCTTCATTAGAAAAAGGCTTCCAGACAGCAAAACCACATCCTAAAGCAACAGCAAAGACACTATAAAAGGTGTGGCTGGAATGTTGTGAGTTAATATGCATTGCTATTGTCATCATCACAACAGGAAGTACTGGACTGATTGTTAAAGAATGGCCAATAAGTATAAAAGGATAGATGGCTGTTTTTTTTATTTAAAAAGCTGCATGGTAGAATGAAAGGAGGAGGTGGGAAGCAGAAATAAGCAAGTGGAGAAAGACTTGTAAAACTAATGAACAGTGAAATTATTTTAAGCATGACATTGGCATACTGTAGAATCCATGAATATGCAGATTCTGATTTGGACCCTTTCGCCTTACCTTCAGCCCTTGCTAGAGTTAAAAAAAAAAAAAAAAGCTGTTCTTGTTAAAATATGGTCTTCATCATCTGGCTCCAAGATCGGGAGGAATGAAGCCCTATCTGTAGCACAAATGATCAGGATTTGATTAGCAGGAGCAGTCAGGCAGGGATGGAGAGGAGTGAAAGGACGTGGCAGCTGACTTCTGTATGCAGTGGAAGGGAGGTTGTGCATGCTTTCTCTAATGGACACCAGGAAACTGCTTCCAGTGCTTCAAGGTTGGTGGACAGGGTTGTTTGCTGGCATATGTTCCTCCTAGTTGTGACAGACAGCCCACCACAGACCACAGATAGCACAAACAGTATATACCAGCTTTCTTTGAAGAGCTTAGGGTGAAAAAGAAAAAAACAAAAGGAAAAGCTTTAACTCCCCCAATGGTTTCGTAAGTGATGGGTCCTAACTGATGACCGTTATCAGTGATGTGGGAAAGAATAGTTCATTGGACCAAGAGGGGGCTGATGATTTGCATCTGGTGGGGGCAAAAATTGCAGATAAAGAAATTTTGTCTTTGTCAACTGTTGTTGCATCCCCTAGAATTGTATGTTCCTGGCATTAGTGAAGGTTACACTAATCATAACAGTGTAATGGTATGTACCTGATATGCAAGATGACTAAGGCTGATGATAATGATGTAATTGAGCTAGTGTCAGCTTAATGAATTACCTAGTGACCACTGATTTTAGCCAGGTGGATTATGGTGGGTGACCACTCATTGCCAGAGTTATAACTGCTACTCCAGCACACCAGTCATTAAGTGACTGCTTAATTTTAGGTTGAAACATTCTCAGCACAATTCTCAAGAGGCCTGTATTGTGTGGACCCCCCAGAGATCATGAAAGCAATGAATTTAATATGGATGATGAAGAATTTGGAAGCAAGTATAATTTTATGGTATGTATCTGAAAAGCAGAACTGATAGGATCACTTCATGCTAACTTCTTCTAGGAAAAGTTAGTTTTTAGTGGTGTGGATAAGAAAATCAAAAATGTTTCACAAAAGTGAATGATGTTTAATGAATGGAGGTACTGCTGAATCCTGTCAAATACAACTTAAGATTGCATCTGTTCATATAAAAAGGGTGAAAATGTCCAGCTTTATGCATCTGTCATGCTCAAACTTTTCTGCTGGCCAGTATCAAATGCCTAGTTGACTGTCTTCCTTTAAAAATATTTAGCACTGATGGTAAGGCAATATTTTTTTCACCAAGACAAACTTTTTATTGGTCAGCTGCCTCTGTTAATGGTGATAGGATTTTCTGACATTATTTTTAGTGGTGTTTAAAATAAAAACATCATTCAGTTTTAAACACATAACGTTTAGTTCATAATCCTGTGTGTTGATGGTAAACCTTTGCATCTTGGTATTTAAGTAGAATAATACTGTTACAGGAAAAAATAATTTAATTCATACTCTCAAAAATATATTGAAAGACAATCCCTTAATAATTGACCGCATAGCATTTAGTCAAGACTGCACCTTTTTAACTTTTAATGTAAGTTCTTACCAGGGTTGTATAGTGATCATTATTCCTTAGTAAGGGCATATGCTTGCTAACACCTTAATGGCTACACTGAATGTGATAGTATATGCTATCTTTAGATACTTCTAATCACAGAAGAGACATTGTATTCAACTTCATTTAAGCATGAGTATCTACAACTGCCTAATCACATGCATTTCTGTAATCAAACTATTTTACCAGAGACCATTTTGGAGGGTTTATCCATCTGACCACCTGCACCCTGAGAAAATCGAAAAGATATATACATCATTAGTGGTCAGCACACAGCCAGTATCTATGATTAGCTATCTGTCTTCATGTCTGTTTATTGTGTATTTGTCTTAATAATGCATTCCCAGATAAATGGTGTTAGAAAAACATGTATCTGGTACACTTTGTACATTTTTAATATCCATACTCTTAGCATATCATCAACTGTATTTCCCATACTTACTACACTATAAAAACTAAAGTACATTTCTTATACAGCATACATAAAACATAAACATATACCCCCAAAAGTGTCCTAGCTCATCCAAAACAGACCTTAAAGCCAGCTCCACACCTGGTTCAGTAAGAAAGCAAAGTAAAAGATAAAAAAATCAAACACAAAATGTATTTCCCGTTCCCGTCATTGTTAAAAAGTAACTTCATAATAAACACATCCAAAATGCACGCATAGCCCTCACATAAGTACAACCCATTTAAATCAGCCCCCAGAAATTAAATTATTTCTTACTGGTACAAAAAAGATAAATAATAAATATTTTAAGTAAAACACTTAACATAACATTCAGCAAATATTATGAGCAAAATACATCCTATAAACTATAAAACTAACGGCTCCTAACATACCCCACTGCAGTACTAAAATGCATTATAACCTGAAGAGCCACTGCAAAAATTAGTAAAATGCCTGAGAAACTACAGGACAAAACTACATGCAAAACTTTTTGTAAAACCTGTATAAGATGCTTAAAGCTTTGTTCAGCAGAAGCATGGCTATTTAATGTCACTAACTGCAGTGAATGGAAAGCAGTACCACAACATAAAAAATACAGCTTAAATTAATGAATAGAATATTTTGGGATATGCTTTGTGTAATATATGAAACTTGTTGAACTGAGTTCCCCAGTATATTTATTTATTTGCTTTTGTTTACTGGGAAAGCCCATCTGAGGTTTAGAATCCCTTTTCAGCAGAGGCCCAGTGAGAAAAGCTCCACTAGTACTTTATAAATATAATATATATATGTTAGCAAACAAACAGTGTTGCCAAACAGAAAGCTTAATAGATGAATCATTAATAGAATGTTTTTCCCTTTTTTAAAAAAATATATTTTATTAAGCTTTTTCGTGAACTAAAGAAAAAAATGTCTATGGTGTTTACAATCCATGCTGATATTTTCAATCTATATGTAAAACAAAGTTTTTTTTAAGTAATTAGTAAATTAGAGAATCCATAATCTTGGTATGGTAATTTAACAACATGCAAACAAATGCAGACTATGCTCAATAAATACCATACATAGATTAAACATAGAAAAAGCAGATTTTTTTCCATGTTGAAACCGGAGTTATTTACCTCGAAATAATAATATCCAAATAATGAGGTAATGGAAAGTAATTTCATATATGCCATCTTAGCAATAAGAGGATTTTTAGCATATTCAAAGAAAATGTATCTGTAGTGTAATATTTATTACTTTCCCCAAAAATTGATTTTATTAAGTTTTGCTGTTTTATTTTCATGTATTAGTTTATACATTTAAGATGTTTTCAAGTAATTTCCAGGAAATTAGTCCAGAAAGCGGAATGTATATCAGTCCATTTTGGTAAGGATGTAATATTTCAGTAAGGCAAAAAACGTAATGAAAATATTGATTTTTTGTCTTTTTATGTACTTCGTAGTAATTTTATTATTATTTTTTTTATTTTACATTTGTTTACTGGGAGAGTCCGACTGGGCATAAAACCCTTTTTCAGCGCAGGCCTGGGGAGAAAAGCTCCATTGTTAGTAAACTATTTTGTTAGTAGAAAGAAAATTGTATAATACAATAAAGAAAAAAATAGTAACATTCATAACGGTAAAAAGACTAGAACAGAATAAATTGGTCAAGTGGGAAACAAGACCAATAATCTTATATAACAATGCTTCTAGAAGACAGTTCTTACAGTAGTAGCAGGTAGTGGCATTGTATGCAATAAGAGTGCAATTACGATACTTAGTCTTATATACAGGTATCATAGCAAACTGAAGACTTAAAATCTGATAGATAATAACAGAAAGAAAAAAAAACAACATAAGGTAGTCATATGACTTAAATTCAGTGCTCATTACATATGAAATTAAAATTTTAAAATCAGCTAGTTCCATGGTTTGGGCTACCCATGCCCAGTACATGTACAAGTCCAGGAACTGGTGAGCTGGGCTTTAATGTGATGCTTGAAGTTTTTTAAGCTAGTTATAGTTCTAATTTCAAGTGGTAAGGCATCCCACAGTTTAGCAATGTAGTAGGAGTATAGAGAGTCACCTGAGCTATTTTTACTCCTGGTTACTTCAATTAGAGCTTTATTAGTGGATCTTAGTGGGCGGGTACTTATATGGGGATTGTGGAGGCCTTGTAGAGCTGGTGTTTTATCAGGTTTATAGTAGATTTCATTTGCGGTAGAGAGTTGCATGAAAATGAGTTGGTGGGGTAGTTCTAACTAAGATAGTTGTCTTAGGGCCTTACAATGATAGGTTCTAGGAGGACAGCTAGTGACAAATTTAGCTATCTTATTATAGCAGGCATCTAGCTTGCTTAGGTCTGATTTGGAGAAGTTGGTAAGGATGGGTGAGGCGTATAGTAAAGTTGACAGAAGATTAGTTCTGGCTGTGGTTATTCTGGAGTTTGTGGTTAGGAGGTTTTTGCATCTGTATAAGGTACCTATTTTCTTGTGTACTTTTTTTTATAGTCTGGGCAATGTGTAAGTCGAACTTCAGATTTTGATCAATAACAACACCGAGAAGTTGGGTGGATGGTACCGGTTCAATCAAAGTCTTATTACTGGATGTGATGTTGAAGTAAGTGGATTGGGATTTGAATTTAGTGGAGTGGAAAAGCATGAGTTTAATTTTATTTGGGTTCAAGATTAATTGGGCAACTGCCAACCATGATTCAGTAGCACTAAAGGATGTTTGGGGTAAGTTCTGCAGTTCAGGTAGAGTTGGGGCAGAACATATGACAGTGGAGTCGTCTGCATACTGTATAAGGGTGGCTAGAGTTGTAGCATTATGGAGATTATTTGTAAACAGGTTAAAAAGGAGGGGGCAGAGAATAGACCCTTGAGGCACCCCCATAGTCACTGGTAGTAAGGGAGAAAGAGCTTTGTTAAACCGTACCACTTGTTGCCTATCTGTGAGGTTCTGAATCCAGGCTAGAGTGGAGTAGCTTAGGTTCAGTTTAGACAAGGCAGTCAGCAGTTTGTTATGCGACACTGTATCGAAGCCTTTTGATAAGTCTAAAAAGATTGCTGATACTAGCTCACCTTTATTTCTAAGTTGACTGATGGTGTTAGTGAAGCTAATAAGGGCTGTAGTAGTACTGTGGTAGGGGCAAAAGCCATGCTGAATATTTGTAAGTAATTTATTGTCTAGGAGATGGTTAAGTATTTGGGTGTGAACACACCTTTCAAGGATTTTTGATAGAGGGGACAGGATTGCTATGGGCCGATAGTTAGAGAAGTCAGTGGAGGGACCTCCTTTGTGTTAGGGGTATGATGTGAGCAATTTTCCAACAGTGGGGATGCATTGCTCGGATATGGAATGGTTAATTAGTAGGGAAACTGGATAGGAGATGGCTTCAGGTGCTATTTTTAAGTATGTTGAGGGTAGGTTGTCAGCTGCCAGGGTTGTGGGTTTTAGCAAGTATTTGTGTATGTTGTGGGTTGGGACTTGTTTTAAGGAGAATGTATTATTGTCTGGTAGAGAGGTTAGGTTGATGGGCAGTGATAGGAAGTTTTGGTTAGTAAGGATTTTGATGGAGTCAGTGAGGTATTTATTAAACTGGGTAGCAATACATTCTAGTTGATTACTTGCTGTTGATTGCGGGGGTCTTAGTTTGACCTGGTCGTAGTATTTTATTTAAAGTGGTTCAGAATTTTTTAGGATTATTTTGGTATTTAGCTTGTAAGCTAGTATAGTAACTCTTCTTATCAAGCCTTATTTGGGTTTTGGCTTTGTTTCTTAGCTGGAGATACTTCTGGTGAGTAAATATTGATATTTTGTGAGTCCATTCATGCCATGATTTATCCCTTTATTTTAGGAGTGATTTTTTCTGTTTAGTGAGCCAAGGAGAATAATTAGATTTTGCTCGTATTGTCCTGATAGGGGCCATGTTATTTAAGATATTTAAAAGTGTGGTGTTAAAGTAGTTGACTGCACTGTCCAGGGATAAAGTTTTGAGGGGTTTCCAGTTGCAGAGCTTAAGGGATGTTATGAAATCTTGAGGCCTGAAATTTTTGGTGTTGTGAATTTGTTAAGTAGATGGGTTTTTTGTAGGATTTGCCTGACTACATATAATGTATGTTGGAAGGTGGTCACTGAGTGAATTGGGGAGGGTATCAGAACTATAGGAAAGTGTGGAGTAGTTGGTGAGAATCCAGTCAAGGATAGTTTCCTTTTTAGTAGTTTTATCAAACCTTGTTGTGGTTTGAATTAATTGGGTAAAGCCGCAGAGGTTGATATGGGTGGTAGGGTGGTCAGAGTTGCAGGAGTACCAGTTAATATTAAAGTCCCCTAGTATAATGGTCTCTTGTGGGAGGTTATTGGAGGACCATTGTAGGATGGTTTCAGGTTTGTCTGTTTTGTTGACGGGAGGAATATAGGTACCTATGATATTGATATTTTTATTTTGTTGAGTTTTATTTTAGCCAAGAGTATTTCTAAGTTGCAGATATTAGGGGAGTTAAGGCTAACCTTCTCTAATGTAAGATGGGTTTTGAAGAGCAGGGCTATACCACCACCCCTTTTTGTTTTCCTGTCTTGCCTGAGAATGCTATAGCCAGTGGGAAGAATTTCATTATTAAGGATATCTGGTTTGAGCCAGGTTTCTGTCAGAAGGACTATGTCAGGGGAATATAGAGATAGGCTTGCACGGAGTTCCTGTATTTTGTTTAAAATGCTTCTTATGTTTAAGTTTATTATGAGTAGATCATTACTTTTACTGGGGATATTAAGAGAGTGGTTTTGAGAACTGATTGTGTTGTCCTGAAAGGGTGAGGGTCCGTGGGTGGGGTAAATGTCTCCACTAAGACTGAGTAGGATGGCTGTTAAGTAGTTGTTCTTTAGGTCTTTGAGTATTAGTTTATTGTATTGCACGGTTGCCTGTAGGGTAGTATATTGGGTAACTATTTGAGCAGGGCAAGATCTAAAGCTGTGTAGTTGTAGATAGCTGGGTTAAAGGCAAATGTAATTGGTTTAACTTTGAATGGATTATATGGGTGATGGAAGTAAGTGTGCTGAGTATAACTTACATTTGTGTGATAGGACGTAAGGTAGGACAAGGTGCTAAGAGTGAATAGTGCTACACAAGGAAGGATGAGCATGGTGTAGTAGAAAGTCAGTGAGTATGGTAAGAATGAGGTGGGTGTGTATTGGTTGTTAAGTGTAGTTTGGTTGAATAAAGTGTGATGGAGTAAGGAAAGGTGATTATGGAAGTGAAAGCAAGGTGGTATATGGTCTTAATTAACTAGAGGAGGTGTCTAAGGTGTGTCCTATGAGTGGATAATTGGTGAGGAGTGCTGAGGAATTTTAATTGGGTGAGAGAAGCAGTGTGTGTGGTTGGCTAGGAATAAATGTAATTGAATAGGATGTGGGTGGGAATGGGGGTAGGGTAGGGGAGCTAAATGGGTTACACTCAGGAGAAATTGAGCAGCAAATGCTGCAAAAAACAATCTATGGACCCGATTTCAGCTGTGTCCTTTCTGGGTAGATACCTAGTTTGAAGCAGACAAAAAGTGGCAGTTTAAGTACCTTTTTACCTCTATTTTACAAGTGGCCAATTCCAGTGTATCTACCGGGTTACCTTTTTTTTCACCTAGAGCTTTATCTTAGTTTACTGATAACTGAACAGAAAAAGTTTAACTGGGGAATTTATTTACAGCTGATGGGGGTGGGGAGCAGCTGTCCCTAGTCATGGGTAGAGCCAGTTATTTTTGCTTTAGACCAGGTACTTTGTACAACAGCAGGCTAAGAGGGAAACATAGCTAGACACCTACAGTAACTTATTTTCTTTTTAAAGCCCTTGAGTCCTTGTGGCTGGTTTCTTCACTGCAGATGTGGTCAATGGCAGAGGATTCAGCAAGTGGGGGGACTGAGAGGGAACCCGTTTGCAGGGACAGTGGTCACTAAATGAAAAGATGGAGACAAAAACATTATCACATTAAGGTCTCTGAAGGGGAATGAGAGAGAAGTGCTGTAAAAAGTAACTGAAATAATAAATGATTACCCAAGTGGGAAGGGTATTGGGTTTAAGAGTAGCAGCACTTTATACTATTTACACAGGTACAAAGTGTTTAGTAAAAAAGGCTCAGGCAACTGTTATGCTTTCGCATATGAAGCCCTTGACATACAAAAAATGGCTTACTTACAATGTTACATATCAGATAAGTTAGGTAGCCCATGAATTTAAAGAGACAGTTTGTCACAAATATAGCAGTAGTAAACTATCACAGCAATTGTATATAACAGTACTTAAATATCGGAACACAGAAATTTACATATTTACATTGCTATAATATTTGTCATGGTAGAGCAGTTAAAACAGCTAAGGATCGCTCTGACTTGGAAACAAAATAGGACTTTTAGCCGTAATATGGTGTTCCATATTTAACTTATGCTTTCCTTCAAACTGAATCACAAAACACTGCTTAGCATCTATTTTAACTAAAAAGTATGTACTAAACAAAAATGATGAGGAGTAGCAACCCAGTTTGATACTGTAGCATCTGTAAGTCCTAGCAGCACGAAGCACACTAAGCCCCAAGTCAGACTGGAAAATGATACATTGTAACACTTTGTCTACAACTTGTATCAATAGGAAACCAGTTTTGCAACAGTAGCAATGCTGACAGTAACAAAGCAATAGAGCAATTGAGTTTGACAAGACCTTAGCTGTAATATAAAAAGTAAAAATCAAACACTTACAATGAGATACACCACGAGTTGAAGGGAATGGGCAGCTGCTGTGAGTAAGCCAAGATGGCTCCAGGGGGTTAAAAAAACTATGCTGGGATAATATTGTAGGAGGGGGAGTGGGAGTGGTCACAGGTAATGTGAAGTAATTAGTTCTTGTAGAAAATCACACTCAGGAGAAACTGAGCAGCAAATGCGGCAAAAAACAATCTGTAGACCTGATTTCAGCTGTGTCCTTTCTGGGTAGATACCTAGTTTGAAGCAGACAAAAAGTGGCAGTTTAAGTACCTTTTTGTCTCTATTTTACAAGTGGCCAGTTCCAGTGTATCTACTGGGTTACCCTTTTTTGCCTAGAGCTTTATCTTGGTTTACTGATAACTAAAAAGAAAAAGTTTAACTATTTACAGCTGATCGGGGTGGGGAGCAGCTGTTGTTCCTAGCCGTGAGTAGAGCCAGTTATTTCTGCTTTAGACCAGGCACTTTATACAGTAGCAGGCTAAGAGGGATATATAGCTAGACACCTACAGTAGCTTATTTTCTTTTTAAAGCCCTTGAGTCCTTGTGGCTGGTTTCTTTACTGCAGATGCGGTCATTAACCAAGGATTCAGCAAGTGGGGGGCTGAGAAGGAACCCTTTCACAGGGACACTTGTCAAGTAGCTTATTTTCTTTTTAAAGCCCTTGAGTCCTTGTGGCTGGTTTCTTCACTGCAGTTGCGGTCAATGGCCTAGGATTCAGTAAGTGGGGGGGACTGAGAGGGACCCCGTTTGCAGGGACAGTGGCCAAGTAACTTATTTTCTTTTTAAAGCCCTTGAGTCCTTGTGGCTGGTTGCTTCACTGCAGATGTGGTCAGTGGCCGAGGATTCAGCAAGTGGCTGAGAGGGAACCCATTCACAGGGACAGTGGTCAAATGAGATATATCATGAGCTGAAGGGAATGGGCAGCTGCTGTGAGTAAGCCAAGATGGTGCTATGAAGAATGACAGATAACAAGCTCCATGGGATATAATTAAAACCCATGGTTAACTTTACCCTGTATTCTTTTAGTGAGGAATGTCCACAGAGGTTCCTTACTAAAAGAATACAGGGTGTAAGTAAAATGTCCAATGCAGACCATCTCAAGTCCCTATCACTGTATTCTGTCTCCTACAGGCTTTTGAGGGGAGAGCTATACCTGGCATACAGGGCATTGTCAGACCCCACTCTGATGGACCTCCTATATATCCACAAAACAAACAGCATCAGAATTACCCATTCTAAAGACTTAAACCTTGCCTGTGACATAAATTGGTCCTGCTGGAGAGATAGGTATATATCCTAGAGGTTACTACCTCTGTGAAATAGGCTCCCCATCAATGTGAAGCAGAGTTCATCCCTAACCCAGTTCAAGTGCAACTTGGACAATTGGATGGGAAAACAGAAATTCATCCCTGGTTTGGCACCTGTGTCTCCAATGGTCACAGGTAGCCTGTAAATGGTTCTTCTTCCAAACTCATGCTTACACTTATCAAGAGTATCAGAACTTTTCAGAGATTTGGGATGCATGGCTAGGCATAAAAAGGCCCTTGTGGTCATTAGCGTAGTAAACACCTATGAAGCTGTGAACTCATTTGGTGTATAGGGTGTCCCCAAGAACAATGTGATATATTATTTGAAATAAGTGTGATAGTGCAGTAGTAACAGACAATCAGATATGGACTATCTGAAAGGAATATATGCAAGATCACAGAATGATAGCAATTGTCATTTATAGCTAAGAAGTAGTTTAGCTGTGAAACAAGTCAGTTGAAGTATATGCAGTTCTAGAAATCTGTATGTTTACTAATACAATAGTGAGTACTGAAGATATTCAGTAGTAAAATAAAACTGTTTAGAAATAAGATTAGGGAAAATAACTATATACACTATATTAAGTATGTAAGCAAGTTATGATTTCTCTTAGACTTAATGTGCTTAAACTGAGTGCCTGTGGAGATGAAGAGATGCAATAAGTGTTTGAAAATTGCAATAAGTTAAGCAAGAGAAAAGCAGGACTAGATCCATGAGTCTTTCAGGAATTGTTTTAGTGAAAATCTGTAGATGTGAAGGTTAATTGCTATTAGGTCTTGGTGACAGAGGGATGGAATTGAAGATTTCAGCAATGCAGTTGGAGCATACCTCTCAACAGTACTGAATTCCTCAGTATTTCCTGGTTTTGAAAGCAAAATAGTGGGGTGCCATGAATTCCCGAGTGTTACAACTTATAGTTACTGCTGATGTCATTGCGCATTGCCAGCACATCCTGCAACATCATCAACATGCAGGGATGTGCATGATGACATCAGCATCGTGAGACAGTGCCTGACTCCCTCCTATTGTTTCTGGTTGCCATGCATTGTGTTCAAACTTGGGAAGATAAGAAGAATTCTGATATACCCCTATCCCCTACTGTTTTAACATGAGTGACTGTTAAGTCTTCCAAAATAGAGCTATTAGAATTACTGCTTGTTAAGCTACAAAAGAATAGCAGCTTGAAGCAAGTTTCTTAATAATAGTACTTATGAAGCTGCTTAAACAGAAACCCTGCTCCAACACAGTCAAATGATGATAAGGTACTTGCATTCATTAAAAGAAATCTAATTCCATAACACATAAAACTCTCTATTTTACAACTCAGTCCATCCCAGGTCATTATTTAAAACTATTTGTACCTGGCAACTTAAATCGCACTATATTTTTATCTGCAGCTGTGGTGCAAGGACGATTTAAGACTTTCCAGTGCACTTTTGCGGTACATCTGACATGTTGACTCATCCATCCTGAGTGGTTGACTGGTTCCAGTCCTATGGACATTTGAAAGGGGATTCCTGTCATGAAATCGAACAGGCTGAAGAGCTAACGGCTTTAACATCGGAAATGCTGTTCATCTATGTGTTTTTTGTGAGATCGCAGTACAGTGAAGATGGGAAAATTTGCCCTTTCCTCACTGTAGTGCGGTCACGGAATTGGTATATATAATTAGCGGGGGACTTCGAGGTACGGCATTTTCAATGTTTAAGCTGTTCACTCTTCGGTCTTTTTGATCTCGTAATATAGACCCTTGAAAGGTGACAGGCAGTTGTACCTGAATGCAGTGTTGCAGAATTAAAGTCACTTTATATGTCCTTAATTTGTTTGGATATACAAAAATGTTATGTCCGGTGTGTGTGTGTTTGCTGTTTAACATGATCCAGAACACGTAATCAACAATTATTTGTTTATTACTGTAAGGTTGTATGCAATGCATTATTTTATATTGTCGTCTTGTACCTTTTTAAGAGTTTCTAAATGTTAACCTGTGCTTCTTTGTGAAGGTACAGTTTTGGCCCGCTGCTGCACAGTGTTTTGGTATTCCCTTTTTGTTGTGACAGCGGAGATGATTTAGTCTGAGAATTACTTTCTTTAGACTAGCTGTGTGGATGAGGCCGCTGTCTGCCAACAGGGAGGAGATCTTGTTGTGGATTGTTCCTAGCCTCCTGTAAATGGCTAGCCTTTCCAGTCCCCGACCCTGAGCCATGTTCACTGGACTTGAGTGTTCAGCAACTGTTCTTAGGCCTACAAGAAGAGCTGTCATTATGGAATGAATGTTGCATTATTTACTATGATATAGAAAAGATTTTGGTATTTTCTAAGTAAGGACTTGTGAGACAACATCAAAGCTAGCGGTGTTTTGTTTTTCAAAATGGTGAAAGTCCTCTATTTACACCACCCATTAGCTAATATATTAATGAGAACTTGCAGTGCTCTTTATGTAAACTATGAGAGTTAATACATTTTATTCATGCATATGAGTTTGACCCAGCACTTACTTTAACATGAAAGATGACAGACGAGACTGCTAAGAGCTTAAACCTGTCCTGCTTGACATTAGTAAAATGAAGCTGATTGTCCTTATTCGCAATCCCCTCTTTAGTACACCCTCAAAACTATGTAGTTGCATTGGTTTAAATTTAAAAAGTGCTCACTTAGTGGCTTGTCTGACTGCCTGCCTGAGACTGGGAGCATGCATCTGTTCCATGAGCCAGTTTAGCTGCCAGCACTAGATGGTACCTTATGGTAAACAAAAAGCCCAGTTGGGGAGGTGCGAAGAGCTTGCAGCTGGGAGCTATTTGTAACGTGATAAGCAGAGGGCAGGGTACTTGGTGAAAAGTAGTGGTTTTTGCAGGGTGACAGTTTAGAAACAACATTACATTTGGGAAAATCTGTTTAGTCTACGTAGTTAGTTGCATTTTGTAGCCTGATATGGCTGTTTAGTTTTTGTACTCATTTTTTTAATATTTCTTTTTAGGTGTATGTTGATGTTTTCCATGGAGGTAGATTTGAGCACTTGTTTTAAAGGTCAGCAAGAAGTAAAATAACTTGTGAATTTAGTTACGTATTAGTGATGTATTTGTAAATGTAGATCTCTGACAGTTGCGGTGACACGATTTCTGATTGTCTGCTGTTTGCAGGTAGTTGCAGTAATGAACATATTTGCTAGTTCTTTCTGAAACTGACTTTGTCATGCCTTACACAAGTGTTGGTGTTATGTGGCTGTTGCCTGGTGTTTCATTGTACTTGTCTTTCCTGTAGTACTCATTTTTTTCTGTGGTGATCCCACTTCCTTTTCTAGTTGGTGTCAGGATTATTGTGTCTGGTATGGCATAACCTGTCACACCCTGTTATCATTTGGAACACTTCCAACAATGCACATGCTTTTAGTTGTGCTTTCCATCCAGTTTACATTTCGTACGACAGTACCGTCTATCTTTTACCTCCTTTGGTACATCTTCACTGCCTGTCTACATGACCATAAGGTGGTGTGATTTTTATTTTACAGTGGCTGACCTGTGCCACCTTGGCATTGTGCTGTACTCAAGATTTCTAGCCAGTATTCACTGGTGGCAAAATATTCTTTGATAATCTGTTGGAGTATTTTAAACTTAGGGTGGAGAGGAAGACTGTACATTCATCTGTATATTGGACCAGGGTTATGTGTTTGGATGCATTATGTAGGTCATTAATGAAAATGCAAAAAAGTAATGGGCCTAACATGGACCTTTGTGGTACTCTAGCATTAATGGGAAGGAAGGGTGAGTATTCTGATTGTCACTTAATTGACTGAAACCTGGCAGAGAGACAGCTGTGAAACCACAGAATGGTAGAATGTGAGAGACGTGGTATGGAAAGCTTTTCTTGTACTAAATTGTAGCGCGAGATGATGTCAAAAGCTTTTGATGAGTCTAGATCTAGTGAGGAGACCAAGTTGCCAGTGTTTCTATTTTGATTAATTGTACTGGCAAAAGAAAGTAGGGCAGTGGTTGTTCTGTGGTTTGAGCAAATGTCATGCTGAATGGCCAGAGAAGCTGAAAATCCAAGATATTATAAAGAAGTTGGGCATGGCTGCTAAATGTTTTGGATAGATTCCTATGATTTTTGATGATGTCAGGCTTCCCATGCTTTATCTCTTTTATAGATGTTTTGGTGTTTTTGTTAACTATCAAGCAGGATTTGCTTTGATTCTCTTTTTTAAGGATAGCCTTCTCATTACATATACTAAGGAACGCACTGTTAAAATCTAGTGTAGTGTTTTCAAGAGGCAGAATTTTTAATGTGTTCCAGTAATAGGATTTTAAGGTATTAGTGAAAGTTTCTGTGCTAAATTTTTATAGGTTGCATACTAGATTATAGTAGTGAGCCGTTGGTGAGTTGGTTGCAAACATTGGAAGATGATCACTGAGTGTATCTGGAAAGGTACCCTAGAATCAGTATTTGGTGGGATCTGAGATGAGTATCCAGTCAAATATGGAAGGCTTGTTATTAGGCTTATTGCATCTGCTAGGGTGTTAATGATTTTGATGAAAATATATAGATTTATTGTAAAAGATGGATAGTCTGTGGAAAGAGTTACCAGTCTAAGTCACCTAAAATAATAGTTTTGTGGGGAAGTGCTAGAAAAGCAGAAAAGGTTGTCTCTTGCTGCTGAGTTGTTATTGTCGGGATGAATGCAGAGTGGTTAAACAAAGGCTTTTGTAATTATTTCCTTTAAGGAAAGAGGCAGTAGGTTCTGCATTATTGAATTGTGGAACAGGGTGATGTTAGAGAGAGCTTTTTAGGGAGGTAGGGTAGATGATCTCTTTGTTCCAACTTTTGTTTTCTAACAATCATTTTTAGTGATGTTATAGCCACGTGGGAGGATTTCTTCATCTCTTATTTGAGCTTTAAACAGGTTTCTGTAATGCAAAGGATATCAGGAGAATGATGGGTTGTCTAAGCATGGAGTTCAGTTCTTTTATTGCATATATTTTGGAGGTTAAAATTGATAAACCTTATAGCCCTAAATTATTTTTCCGAGAACAGTGCTTTGGGTAATGAGGTTGGAACTGATGGTTGTGGGTGGTTCCTTATTAGAACCAGAGTTTGGGTGGGTGTTACTATATAGGTAAATGTTGAGAGGTAATGATTATTATTATTATATTATTATTTTTTTTTTTTTTTGGTTTAGCTTGGATGTGAGTGAATATGTTAGTGAGAGGGATGTATTGTTTAGAGGGGTTAGTAATAGGGTGAGTGAGAGGTAGTGTTGTAAAAGACTGTTATGAAAAAAACTGAACAAGCACATGAATCTGACTAGTTCCAACCTCACTACCATGAGTATTGAGGAAAAAATAAAAAATAAATAAATAAAAAGAGATAAACTAGTGGTCTTAAAACTTCATAAATGAGCTTGGTCACAATAATTTCAAAAAAATTATGAAATCCAGGTAGTGTAGATAAAGATTTTTATTAGGTACAGATTAGTGGTGGAAGGCGAGGTGGGTGTAAATAAGATTGTGATGCATTTTGAAGAATATTGTTTTTGTTGCATAGGTTTTGTAGGATAAATGGAAAGGAGTTAATATTGGGTAAAATGGTGTGGATGTAAAATTATAATCAAAATGAGAGAGAAATGGGGATTTTAGGATCTAATTTGGATGAGTTAGGGTTTATGGTATAGGGGCTTTGAGATCGGGTGATCTTTACAGGGAATTTGTATTGTGGGCTGTTGTGATTGAAGATACCATTAGTAACCTGTCCACCATCTGTGTGAAGAGCACAAGGGTTTAAATATAAACAAAGGAGGCATGGGCAAGAATTGGGGGTACGATAGAAAAGTGAAGCAATCCCAGGCATAGTATAGTCAAACCCCACCCTCCTGTAGAAAGTATCTTCCAAGAGAAGCAGTCTGTGGAAAGTACTGCTTGTTGTTACATGAGCAGGCATATCCACAGTGGGAGAAAGCTTAGTTGTAAGTAATTTGCTACTTTTTCTTGTGTTGCTGCTAACAAAGTTTTACTTTGAGATAGATGATGGCTGTAATACAGATATGTTTATGGCTGAAGAGTGGACTAAAAGCCAGCATAATCAGGAGCGATAAGACTCATTGGGGAAAATCCTACAGTACAAGATATTTTGCTTCCCCCACATTTCACACAGATTCAACTGGATGAAAGTTGAAAAAAAACTATTTAACCTTCAGTTAATAAAAACCTCCTGAAAGCTTATTCTTCTTTTTTTTAGGGCATGCCTCCCTACCTAACTCCACAGTTCCACAGCCATGGAGCACAAGAGCAGGACCATATGAGATAAATCACTGCTGGCATAGAAATAGAAATTGTGCTGGCAGTAAGTTTTTGTAGGAAACCGCTATCAGAAGTTAATTCTAAGTTAATTTCAGTTGCCAAGTAGAAAACTCAGTCAGTCAACAGTCAGTGATATATGTATATATATATATATATATATATATATATATATATGTATATAAGGTCTTGAGATATTTAATGTATCATACTCTGAACCCCCATTTATTCAATGTCAGTGTGTAGCTTTGGGAAATGTTTTGACTGTTATAGTTTTGCTCCAGATTTCCAGTTTCATCTTCAGTATTCCTGTTTTGGTCAGGAAGAATTACATGAAACTGTGTCTAATCAAAGACAGTTCAAGACATGCCATCTACAGAACTTGAATACCACTTTTTATTTTTGATTATGACACCATTGCAAAGGCACCTTATTTAAAGATGCCATGAAAATATATACTAATAACATAATAAGCAGTTATCAAATGGTTCTCAGGTTTGTCAGGCAGTAGAAAATTGCTAAAGGAAAAACCTTTTTGTATAAATAACGGTGTGATATTATGCTACAAGTATGAAGAGCATTATGATGACTTGTATCATAGATTTATCTCATAATGTTAATGTGGTTCTAAGTGCCTCTCAGATGTACTGTGGCTTCTTGTTAAATTTGTATGTGCTCAAGTGTCTGTTTGTGTGTGTGTGTGTGTGTGTGTGTGTGTATGTGTGAATATAGGAGAGACAGGGAGAAAGAAGTTACATTTCTCAGTTTTCAGTAATGAAATACATACCTGTGTTTTCATGTAAAAAGATATGTTTAATATAGCGTAAAAATCCTCATCGAAACACTATACTTTAAGTATGGCTACATAACTGTTTCTTTAAATTAAGAATGTTTTACAGTACTAGCCAAACAGCAGCCAAAAGCACAGTTTTAAATGAATAAACAATGAAATGTCATACATGCATGACAACCTAAGGCATTATAGCATTAGCTACCTAAACCTTTAAAGTTTTTCCTGACTATACTAAATGGTGTGGGGTTTGGGGTATATGGATAGTAGCACTTTAGTATTATCTGTTGGTGCTGCAAAAATGTTTTAGCAGGCTTCATCAAACCCCAATTTTGCATATTTGGTACAACTGATTCAGGAGCTATAATTTTATCTGTCTAATTTATCCCTGCACAGGATGTTCCTGTTTATAGATGCATGCCCTTATTTTCAGGCTTGATTTACCCTTTCACACAATTTTCTGAATCAACCCTCATCACACATGATTTTCAAAGCTGTCTAGTACACAAAAGAAAAACAAACTACATAATCAGCATACTAGTAGCATTAATAATTTAATGAAATGGGACAAACATCATACATCTCCCTTTTTCTGAAGCAAAAATAAATTATGTTGTGTGGTAGAATTTTGCAGTACAGTTTACTAAAGTGTATAGATTTTAAATGGTCTCTCTGATAATGTATTTATACTGTTCCAACATTCTTGTCATTCTCTGTTTCTTAAACGTGTTTTTGAGTATTGTCTCACATTCTTGTTGGAATTAGGAATATGAGCTAGCAGGTATTCTAATTTTATGCTAATTAGATGTCCAGATTTTTAGCTATATGTTCCTACTTTTCAAGGGCCTATGTAACTACTTTCAATGTCTGCGGGTTGAGAGTTATGCTCCAGACAACAATATAATCAATGTTTACTTTTAAGGAAGCTTGTTTATTGCAATTTTTATAATGTGGTGTCTTCTCTTTAATTTCTTAATCTGTTGAGCAGTTAGAACTATACCTCCTTTAATAACACTAACTGCTAATTTGGCTGTAGCAGATATTAAATAATTATAAGAAGAACAAAATAAATTTACATTCACCATTACCTTCTTTTCAGATGCGCAGGCATGTTTTGCTGGTGTCACCATTTGACAGTAAGATACCATATCTTATCTTTGTTGGTGATTGCTGCTTTTTTTACAACATTTATTTTCATGATGTATGGAACAAGTAAAGCAAATAGAATCAGGTCAGTCTGCGGCTTTTAAGTCTACCAATAGTTAGCCGTAGTATTTGCATATGATAGCTTCAAGTGCTTCTTCAAAAAAATGATATACTTCCTGAATATATTTGGTGTGCTAGTATATTAAATTGTAGCTTAGCTCTAATTTTTTTTAACTGATGCTATGTCATTTGCATCTGAATTTATGGTGCAGCTGTTTTCCTTTGTCAGGCAAATTCTGTACAACTTTAATACATGACAGTGCTTGACAAAATATTTTTGTCAAATATTTATTAGGGAGTTTAATTTATGCTATGTCATATAATGAGCAATAGTAGTTAATAAAACATTTTTTTCGTTTCACTTTTAAAATATTATTTTTCAGCAAGTATATACAGAACCTTTTGAACTGTTTTGTGATATCCTCAACTGATTTCATCATGGGAAATAGTCCATACAGTGTTGTGTACAGTGATTGGTAGCATGTATCCATGCTATATTTTCCAGAAATTTTCATTAAAAGTATAAATCCCTGTCTGTTGCAGGTTCTAAATTCTTAATAAAATAGTTCTCACAGTTCAAAGGCTCTTCTAGAGTGCAGACAAACAGTTATTTATTAAGTGTGCCCCTTTCCCAGTTTTGGAAATGTCGCTGTTGTCTTGGCTGGGTGTCTTCCTGAATCACTGTTAGTGGGACTTCTTTGTCAGGTAATTTAAGAGTATAACTGCAAAGTTTGCACATACCCACTACCCAGGGTTTTGTGTTTGCTGCATTAACTGCAACCTTTTTTTGTACAGACTGGGCATTAAACGTATGCTTTATCAGGATCTGTTATGAGATTTGTAAACAATGCCGGTATATCTGTTGAAGCTGTGCAAATCCTGTCAGGTTATTACTAATGGGTAACACATTTTAAAAATAATCAAGGAAAGATGGAAGATTAATATTCCTTAATCTTAAGTAGCTTACAATATAAATATTTTTGGAGCCTTACTACCCTATCCGTAGTGTTTCTTTTGAGTATTTTTTTACAAATGTAGCATCCTCTGAAGTGTAGCCTGAAAGAGAAGACTCATAAGCTGTATGCATTCTCAGAAATGACTGCCATCTTTGTCATGTAGAACAGACTGAAGGGAGATTCCTCTATCCATTTTGTGTGTGCGTATTATCAGTTGAGTGGAACACATCCTAGGGGACCTGTGGAGATCATGAGAGGTGTCTTTATAGGAGGACATTTGATGACCTGTGATCTGATAGACATGTTTTGAGGATGAGTTTAGGCTTGCATCAGATATCAGATGCAAATAATCCTCAGTGAAATGGCAGTAGTTAGACATGGTTGCCTGGACTGATATTGGTACGTACTGTGATGATGTGAGGTATTGCCAGCAATGCAAGGAAAAGTAGGGTAGTGGGTGTGTAACTTATACCAGCACAGGTAGCTAGATTAGATTTTGTAAAGAATTATATGTAATTTGTATATCAAACTAATTTGTACAGTTGCTTGTGTTGGAAATGTATTTGTTAAGCTGCTTGTGTTAAAATTTTATCAACAGTGTTGCCTGCTGGAAAGAAAATAAATGTACATCCATTATTATGGTTCATAGGTTAGCTACTTAACTGCCCAAGCCATTTAATTTAAGCCAGCCACCATCCCCCTTGAGAGACAAAAACCTCACCTTTTGTGTGTTTGTAAGGCAAACACCTTAACCATTATGCCACCCTCAGAAGTCTCAGGAGCAGTCTGTTTAAATGTATATATTATAACAGGAGATACTGGAAGAGAGGAGAATAATCTTGATACACCTGACTTTGAGAAACAGTAAGAAAATTAAATTACTGAGCCTAAGTTGTAAAGATGTTATTTCACAGATTTGAATGCAGCCAGAGACAAAAAATCTGTACTAAGAAGCTTCCTGCAGTGTCATTGGGGTGAACTAATTGCTGCTCTGAAAGGGTGGAGGTTTTACATTGTTTTCTGACATCCAGGAGCTGCAACAGACTTTAGCAATGTGTGTGTGTATTATTGACACCTATGTGATAACTCTTGACAGTTTGTAACAGTGGGGGAGGGGTTGCATGGGAACCAGAAGTCAGATGACTAGATGTATGTGATGTCATTCTGTACAGAAATAATGATGTAACAGTAGGTGAGACAGAAGTCTCAGGAGCAGTCTGTTTCTTGGAACCTGACATAGAAGGATCTCTCACCTACTTCATCTTGCCTTGCTCTAGTAAGTGAACCAGGAATTAGTAACTCTCTAGTCAGGAAAATATAGTGAGATTAGTTAAGTACTAGTTTTCTGTATCTGTGTGAATCTGTGCTATTTTAATATTTCCTGTGATTGAAACTCTGGTGTTTACTGTAAATATATATTTCATATTGTCATGTTAATTTATTATTACATTATTAAATATATTTAAACTTTCCATTGTGGCTGGTCCTTTAGAACATATTTTAACCTTTGAGAGTACTTATATCTATTGGTGACTCTGTGGCCACTCCTGAAGCTGGCTGTTTGGTCAACATTACCATTTGTATTAATATTAATTTCACTCAGTATAATTGGATATTCTTGCAAGAGCCTTAGGTATCTGGCTTTGTACTGTCTGGTGGTAAGGATAACTACCTTATAGTCTGGGTGGAAGGGGGCACAGTGGGTAAATCTGTGCCAGCCTTTCCCAGGTGTGTGTGTGTGTGTGTGTGTGTGTGTGTCTGAAAATCAAATCTGAAAGTGTGTGTGTGTCAGCTACATGGAGCAGGGACATGAAGCACTGGCTTCACAGAGAGGGTACTGAAGGACTGGGCTTGGACACTCTGCTGAGGACTTAACCCTGCAGCAGTGCCACTGGGGAGCCTTACTGGGAAGAGACAGCGAGAGAGAAACCCAGACCCCAGGCTAACTGTGTTCCTTGTGTGTTCTTAAGAGAAATTGTGCTTAATGCAGAGAGGTCTGCATCTGGAAACACCTAGTGTATCAATTTGTATTCCAAGTAAACATCCCTCTCCAGTGTCGGTGGTGAAGATTCAGGCTCCTTGATTACTGGCCCAGAGTGGGGACGTCATACCTACAATGGTTCATTAACTGGGAAATATATTGCTGGTGACAGTGCTAATCATAATTTGGTTACTGTAAGTCTAGTAGGGGTTTAGTGGCTTGTAAGTCTCCTTTTTTGGAGTATTCTGTCCGAATGGGTATATTTTTATCATCCTGTAGAATTAAACCTGAACAGAATAAGTTATTTAGAATAACTGGGATTTCCAGTACTTGTCCCTGAAGGGAGCACCAATGTTTTTTCATGCTACCGATACTGACAGTTTCTTTTCTCATCTTTGAGGGATGCTGCATTTTTATTGTTGCACCTGCTTTTGAAGATGCATCACCCTGAAACTGTAATTTACAAGCACAGTTTAACTATTTAACTTTCTTAATACATCATAAGGCCATTCCAGCTGAGTTGCACCAACACTGAGAGGCTAGAGAATGCTTTGTAAAAATTATACACTGTCTTTTATAAAGGTAGATGTTCCTTTATAAAATCATGACATTTTGTAACAGACCACACAGTGGCATGGTTGTTTATAAAATATGAACTGTCCGTGCTGTGTTATATGATTTGTATATGGTAGAAGTCTGTCTGCATAGTTTTGTTGATGGCCACTTATGCTGGAGGTCTTTCACGCCTTGTTCTCTTTCAGAGATGCTCCTTCTATCGATATATATTTTGTTGTCACCTGGTTTTCCATCCACATCGTCATCAAGTACTATTTCTTAGTCCTTTCCAGGAGCAGTGCTAGTTTTTGATGGGCAGTCCTTAGGCGACCACTGGACTGATGTCAGTGTTTCTTATGCACTTTGGATTTGAGGGTCTTTTTGCATTGTACGATTTCCCAACTGTTATCTTCTGCAGGGTCCTGCTTGAAGTAGTAACATAGTATAATGCACACATTCTAGCCCTGTCAGCAGATCTGTGAGATGTTTCTGCAGAATGACCCTCCATTTTTACTTATTTCTTACAAAGGATGACAAAAGGAGTTCCTTCAGGTAAATGGCTACCCACCTCATCACTGGTCATCACATTAATAAAGAACTTGGTAGGTTTAACTGAACAACCCTTTGTAGGACAGACCTACACAGATGCCAGTGTATGTCAGGAATAAATCCCAAGAAGAAGGTGAGCAATAGTTTGCTGTGCTGTGAGTGGAAACTTTGATCTGTTGGTAGAGTATTCAGCTAATATCTGTACTTTTAGAGGGTAGAGTACCATTGAGATGGGTTACAGTAAAACTTCATGGTAAGTAGGCATCTAGGTAGATTGATGTATGATAGCAAGCTATATTTCTGTTCAATTACTAGCCTCAGGCAGGAGGAAAACATTGAACTGATATTATCAAGAATTGGGTGGCTGTGCTACAGCAGCTATCATTGCTGCCTCACAGTTTTTGGGATTCAGAAAGGCTTACTGTAATGTAGAAGCCTTAACTCCAAAGGTTTCTGCATCACAGACAAGGTTCATTGACTGCTACAGTTTTACTTTGGAAGTGGCTCTAGTGAGGGAGAGCAGTCTTAGTGATGCACCCACATGCAAATGCATTGGTCCACGGAAACAGCAAGTGTAAACTAACCATGTGTTATCCTCCAAAAATGTAATTCTCAGTGGATTAACATGGTAGCATGCTTCAGAGACATGTTTTGCTCATTTTTTTTCACAAGGAGGAAATTAGTGAATGCAGTCAAAAAGATGGCATTTACCTATTCACCCCTATAGGAATGGTTGTTGCTTGCAGCATGGCTACAGGTAGGTATTGTGGAGCTGTTACTTGTTTGTGTGTGTGTGTGTGTGTGTGTGTGTGTGTGTGTGTGTGTGTGTGTGTGTGTGTGTGTGTGTGTGTGTGTGTGTAGCACACATATTTGGGTATTTTTAAGTGGGCTGATGGGAAAAACCCTGCATAGTCAGTAGGAAAAGCCTGCATAGTCATGTATGACAGTACAGTATTTGATACAGAGGCATGGTAATTAGCTGCTAATGAGGTGTTTCTTGCAGCAACTTTACCTTGTTATGGATTTGGAGAGTTTCATTGTCCTCTGATTGACCTGCCCACATTAGCCAATTACTGCTGGGGTGAGAATCTCTCTGAATCCCAGGGAATGTTTGGATCTCCATAGGTGCATAGGTGTTTACTAGGCTAATGGCCCTGGAGCCTTTACAAGCCTAGCCCATAGAATTGACCTGACATTAGTTCCCAGTGCCCCTATCATGTAAAGCCACTGGCGTGACCCTGGAGTGAACTTTCTATTTCCAATCCACTCTTCAAGATTTCTCTTGAAAACGGCCAGTGAGGTGCTCTGCTTGACATGTATGGGAAATCTATTCCAGAGCATGGGCAGTCTCTGGGTTATGAACCTGTCCCTCTAGCATGTTCTGTTGATTATGGTAATGAGGCTAAGGTCTCTTGAGCACGTGGTGCAGAGGGATTGGGATTTCTTTAGATGTAGAATTTCTTACAGAGCTGGGTTAGACATGGCTTTGTAAGTCAAGCAGAGATCGCCTCATAGTAGACGATATGAGACCGAGAATAGCTAGAGTTTTTTGAGTCTGTCCATGTAGGACATGTATTTAAGGCCTAGTATCCTTTTCGTGAGGTGCTTTTGTGGCCTCTCCAGCTGTTGCAGGTGTCTAGTGAGGTACATACCAAATGGGGCTTTATAATCTATGGTCTAATGAGGGAAAAGTAAAGAGAAATGATGACCTCTTTCTTCCTGGATGCAAAATCCTTGGTAATGAGATGTGCCACATAGAAGGACTTTCTGACCCCAGTGGCAATGTGGTGGTCGAAGGAGAGGTTGCTGTCAACCTGTGTCCCCAGATCTCTTATAACACCTTCAGTGTTCAGTGGGCTCCCATCAATGTGGTAATTAGTGGGAACTGAGTTTTTCCCAAAGGGGATGACCATGCATTTTTTGGCATTAAGCTTAAGGCCATGGTTTCAACACCAGTAATTGGTCTTAGTGAGGCCTTTCTGTAGGATGTCTGCATCACTTGGGGAGTTAATAATGGCTACCAGCTTGCAGTCGTCTGTGAACCTGGTCAGCCAGACTCCCTCCGTGTTGGCCTGGACTTCTGAGAAGTAGATGCCAAACAGGAGAGGACCCAGGACAGATCCCTGTGGGACTCCACTCATGACTGGTCGGCAGTCTGACTTGGAGTTTGATACTTTCACACTCTGGGTTCTATCTGTCAGCCAATTTGCAACCCACCTAACAATATAGGGGTTGATGCCTAGTTTGGTGATTTTATCAATAATTCCTGAGTGAGAAATGGTATCAAAGGTCTTGGCCAGATCGAGGTAGGCTGTATGAACTGCCTTACCTTCATCCAAAACTCTGGTCACTGACTCAAAGAAGTCAACCAGGTTGAGTAGGCATGATGTACCTTTCACAAAACCAAATTGCATGGGATCTAGAGTTTGGAGATTTGCTATATTCTTGTTCATTAGAGCCATGATTTTGCGCTCCATAGCCTTACATATCAGACTCGTCAGACTAATGGGGAGATAATTTCCAGGGTCTATAGTTGCTCCTCCTTTATGGAGACGGATGGCTGTAGCAGTGCGCCATTCGGTAGGGACAAAGCCTGAGGTGAGGCTGTGAACAGGGCAGAATAAGTGGTGCCAGTTCACTTTGTAATTCATGTAGAACATAGCCAGGGATATTGTTGGTTCCCATGGAAGCTGTATTCTTGGCCTTGGACAATGCAGCTTTAACCTGTGCTGCAGTAATGTTGGGTGCCTGGCATTCTTCCGGTATTGAGATTGGTCCTTTGGGGGGGGGGTAAAGTTGGCACTGAATATGTCTGCCAGTATGTTGGCAATATATGTTGTCTCAGTATAGGAGACACCATTGTGCAGTAACTCAGAGCAAATCTGGGTATTGCTGTGGAGATTCTTGATATAACTATAGAAGGCTTTGTGGTAGTTTTTAGTGTCTGACGCAATTCTGCCTTCATAGCTGTATTTGGAGGTTTTGATGAGGGATCTCAACTTTTTGTTGAGACTAATAAGGGAATTTTTCCAGTCTTGGGACTTCATCTTTTTCTGCAACAGTTTCTTCCTTCTATTATAGAGTTTATTAATGGCAGGGGACCAACAGATTGGCTTCCTTTTTTTGGAGGAGAGCGTCTTGGATCTGTTGGGTATGGTTAGTTCCATGCATTTATGTACGTGTTTGTACAGCGCATTGGTGCATGATTCAGCAGTCATGCATCTGTTTTCCATTGGGATGGGTGCCGTGAAGTTAGCCACTTCTGTTTTTAGGAGTCCAAAGTCAGCTTTGGAGAAGTTTTTCATTGTGGATACCTCTGGTGGAGGAAAAAATGAGCTGGTCCAGGGCATTGCAATTGATGAATTCCAGGAAGTGTTGGGCTGGTGCATTGGTGCATGAGTAGTTTTCCCAGTTGATGGAGGGGTAGTTGAAGTCACCTAGTATGAGAGCTTTGGGCTGGATCTTAATCGTTACCAGGGTGCTTAGGAATGTGGCGTGAGAGTCTTGGGACATGGTTGGGGACCTATAGCAGGTTACGACCTGAATCACCATTTTACCCAATGTTAGTTGTACCTGGAGTATCTCAGATGCGTTATGCTGGGCTAGTAGTCTGGAGGTGTGCATATTCTTTATGAATATGGAGACACCACACCTTTGGAGCTTTGGTCCATGTTCTGAGGCTAAAAGGTGTGGAATGAGTTATAGCCTGGTAGCACAGGGGTCCTTTCTGCTGCTTTAAACCAGGTCTACATTACAGCACAAATGTTGATGTTCTCCATTCTGAGGAGAACTTCGAGCAAGTGCATCTTGAGATTTAGACTTCTAGCGTTGAGCAGCATGACCCTCAGATTGCATTTATTTATAGCTGTTATGGTGGTAATTTGCTCTTTGGAACACCTCCTAAAAAAGGCACTATAGGGCTGGCAAGAGCCTTAGCTAGTACCCGGAAACCCAGGGGTGAAAGATGCAGGCCATCTCTGGCAAAGCATTGAGGTCTGTCAATCATTTCAAACCAAGCAGACAGATACTGGATCCACTTAGAATGACACCAGAAACTTAGCCAATTGTTGAAGTCAATAATTTTCTGTTTGTACTGTGGTATCATTCTGGGTGATGGTAGGATGCTGCTCAGGGCTAGGGTCATACCTGCCTGGGCCACATAATCCGAGAGCTCTACCATGTCTCCTTTCATGTAGTCCAGGGAGGTGCATCTCAGGTCATTCACACCCACATGGACAATGACAGAGTTATACTTGTTGTGGAGTGACCTGACTGCGTGTGTTATGTGTCGGATTCTGGCACCTGATAGACAGCTGACTGCTACCTTCTCCTTATTCATCTTATTGAGTAGGACATCAGTGTGCCTCACTGTTGAGTCATCTATGACTATTGCATTGGGAAAGCTGTTTTGCATTAGGGGCTTAGGTTGAGGGGCACACTGTGTAGGTAAGCTATATGTCTTGTGGTTTGTGCTGTGTTGTGGTGGATGAGTGCATTTCTGCCTTGGAGGTCTCTGCCATTTGGTTAGATTTCTGTTGAGAGCCTCCACGAAGGTGGGTGTGTGGTTTGTGTTTTTATGTGAGGGCTGAGATGGTGGGTGTTCTGGAGGGCTATGTGTTCCATGTGGTGTGGTGCAGGTGTTGACCTTCAACTCTTGACCAGCTATTCCGGTCTTTGCTGGAGAGTGCATGACTTTCAGTTTGGAGATATAAGTGCATCTCTCACAAGTCTGAGTGTTGGGAGGTAAGAGAAGAGGGTGGTCTGTGTACATGAGGCAGTTGCTACACTGCCTCAGAATGCCCAAGTTCACCAGGTTAATAGGATAAATCACAGGAAACTGACGGTTAGACATGCCAGGAGGGATGATCATCATTACTAAGTACTGGAGCTGTTTCCTTATAGGACACCAAGTGCTGATAGCACTTATATGTGCTACAATAATTGCTACAAAAACCTGATGAAGTGCTAGGTAAATAAGCTAATTAAAGTGCAAGAGAGAAGAGAGAAGAGATCTAGCTTTTTCTAGTTGGAGTGCCTTCTGTGAGAAGTCTGCATGTTCAACCGATCTTGAGGATTTGCTGGGGTCACTAGCTTCTTCCCATATCCTAAGGTTGGTCCTCTAAAGTCCCTGTGTGTGTGTCTGCAGAGCTTTGCTAGGATATCCGAATTCCCTGCAATCCTGGATAGCACAAATCAGGTATAATAAAATGAAAAAGTGAATGATGCTAATAAGATTTAGTCTTGATTAGGATGGACCATGGCATTGAAATAACTTGTAAGAATATGTATACAATATGTACAGTTTTGTATTCATGAAACACCATTTGTGAAATGAGAGCGCTTTAAAATGTAGTTGCTAACTAAGAGTATTGGATGTTTTGTACTTATTGTACTGGATTGTATGCATGCTTTGTTAATGTTGGCTATATTTGTTTCAATTTGACAAACTTATTAAAAAAAATGTTCTGATTTGGTAAAGTAAATTACCTTCCTAAATTCTAATAACAGTTCTATGTACTTAAGCTACTTAGCTGGTATTCATTGGCACTCATGTTGGCTTTCAAAGTAAATTTGATGCTAACCTGCTGGGTAAATGTGATTACTCAATAGTTTCAGACTTCATTGTAAAGATGTCATCCTTCCTTACATCCATTTTCAGTATCAGTCTTTACCCATATCAGGGTGATGGGGAGCCGAAGCCTATTTCAGAATGCAACAAGTGCATGGCAGGAATCAGTCCTGGATGGGATGCCATTCTGTACTAGAAAAGACATGAACATGTTGCAGTGTCTGAGCACCTCCATTTCATCTACCAGCATGTGTTGTTTTTGGTATGTAGGAGAGAACCCCAGTGAAAACTATGGGGACACAGTGAAAGCATTCAAATTCTACAGAAGTACCACCTGATCCAAGAACTGAACTGAAGGAAAAGATATTATGGGACACAGAGCCAGATCATGGTTAAGTGGGGCCCTAGACAGGGTAATGTGTTAGGCCCCACCCCCTGCAGCCAGCATCCCCCAGCCATTCTAGTGCCCATTACATGGCCCTCTCTCCCTAGTTACCATAAATAATGTTCAAACTTGTCAGTGTGTGTTCTGTTTTCTTCTTTACTTCACTGCAATGAGTACAGATATTTGGATTTAATTTAAAACATTTACTTCAAATTTTATAGTGCAAACACTGATAGCCGTTTGCTAAATAAAACAGTAGTCTCACAATGAAAACACACTTAGTGTAAGCAACAGTAAATTTCTCTGCTCCTGAAATTCACATTAGTTGAAACCTGCATTCATAGAAAATACATCTAGCCAGTGGCAGATTGTATACCCTTGAGCTGTTTTCAAACCATGGGCCCCCAGCATGCATTTTTAGGACCATGCAAAAATGCATTTGTTCTTTGATTCACCTTCCTGATAGTATTAAATTATATTTCTTGTTTCATACAGCCTCACTATTACAGTGTGTGTTTTGCATTCGTAGTTTTAAAATGTTTCCAGTAAACATTGAAACAAAACATATGAACCAGTAATGACAAAACTACTAAAACGAAGTGTAAGCAGCAAAACACCAAAGAAACCTTTCCACTGCTCAAAAACCAGCCAACGGAGGAACGTAGTAAATTATTTTATTACTCTTATTAAAAACTTCTTTTAAAATCTTGCTGTTCAGCACAAAACTTCAACAAAATGAAAAACAAATTCCAACAGTTTGAATCAAGCGTTTTCGCTTGGTCCCATTGCCAAGCTTTATCAAGATAAAATGCTTGTAGAATTCTGACTATATTTATAGGGTCTAATGACCATCATGTGATAGCTTTAGTAATTAAGTTTTAAAGCTATACAAAAGGTTTCAAACCTATCAATTTAACATCCACTTACCACTGCTGTACATTCACAAATATTAACCTGCATATAATGTAAAACTTTATACAAAACTCATTTTATCAAATTACTATACTTTATCCATAAAAAATATTTTATATAAAAAAATATAACAAATCTGTAAATCCATGTGTAAAGAACTTATTTTAAGTATAAAACCATACATTTCTTTTAAAATTCTGTATACTGATTATTAAATAGATCAATATATATAAACATTAATAAGTTTAAATATATGTTTTTACAATTAACTAAATGCATATTTATTGAACCATCATTAAATAGTACATTACTTTTATAAATATGACCTACAATTGATGTATTATTATGAAATCTATATATGAATTTATTAAACCACTGTGCTACGGACATATTATATTCAACTGATTACATATTAATTTATAGTGACTTCTCCTTACTTGTAAATCACAATCTGGCCCATTCTTAGTTTAAGGACACTCTTAATGTTTATACTATCATTTAGACCGGGACTTGTGGCAGCATCCAATTTAAGCTGCCACAAAAGTTCCTTATATTCTAAACGCGTTTCACAGTCTCCCCCTCTACTATCCACTTGCACCTGTTCTAACACAATAAATTTTATAGACATTTCAGGACATAATATTGAGTGTTTGTAAAAGGCATTTGTATCTTTTTTCCTAGAGACCTCATACATATGCTCGTAAATTCTCTTTCTCAGAGACCTTTCTGTTTTGCCTACATAGAAACTGTAGCACTTGGTACAATAACCCAAGTAAACTATCCCTTGCGTTGCACAGTTTGCATAAATGTTAGCTTTAAAACAAAAATTCCTAGAGGGAATGTATAAGGAATCTCTATTCAAAATGTGTGTACATTGTTTACAGCTTCCACATTTGTAGGTGCCTTTTTTCAAATTCTTGTTGTTACTAGTTCTTTCTTGTTGTTGAAATTTCTCAAATAATTCCTTTATATTAGTGTCCCTACGTCTCGTGAACTTAGGATGCTTCGGAATATATTTACTTAATTCTTCATGTCCAGTTAAAACCGGCCAAAATTTATTGATCACTTCTTCAATTTGCTTTGAATCAGTTGAATAAGTGTGGATGTAGCTATTGGTGAACACAGAATTATTGGTTTCACTAGATTTCTCTTCACCAATCTGACCTAAGCCTAATAAAGGGGGAAATTTTTTTCTCCCTGTGTTCAACGACTTCTTTACTTATCATATCTATCAAATCTTCCTTTCCAAAAACATGGTTTTATTACCACCAATTCTTCCATGAAGAATTCTAAGGTACTTGACATTCTTGATGCCCTTACCATTTGCCCTTTGACTATGCCTTTCTTTTGATAGTAAGGGTGACCACTTGCATAATGCAAATAGGTGTTGGAAAAGGTGGATTTTCTATACAGTTTAGATGTAAACCTGTTGTTGACACAGTCTTTAGAAATTGTAACATCCAAATAATTCATTTTTTCATCACTTATACTATACGTGAATGACAAAAAATTAGTTGTGGAACTAATATATTCAAAAAATTCCAAAAATTGTGTCTCAGTACCGGTCCACAATATACTTATGTCATCCAAGAACCTTGTGTAATGCTTAATGCATTCTTTCCATTGAGTGGAAAAGATGAATTCCTGTTCCCATTTATGTAATATAATATTGGCATACATGGAGGCACATGGTGCTCCCATTGCCACCCCCTTCTTTTGTCTGTATGTTTCTCCATTAAAAAACATGAAATCATTTTTTAATATAATTTCCATGAATTCCTCTAATAAGTTTATAGTGTTAGTTGACAAATTTGATTCTTTGACTAGTGTTTCATTAAACCATTCCAGTCCCTGCTCATGGGGCAATACTTGGGAACAAGTCCACAACATCAATGGTAATTAGTATTAAATCCACTTGGAATAATTCTCCCTGTATGTTTCTTAGAAAATCCCAAGAGTCTTTACATATATGTTGCAATGTTGTAGCAAAACTTTTTAATTTGAAGTCCACAAACTTGCCTATAGGTTCCAAAATACCTCCTTTACCTGAGACTATCGGCCTGAACTTTAATGGTTCTAGGCCTTTATGAGTCTTTGGAATTCCATAAATTATTGGGATTTTGGGTTTGTTGACATTCAAATAATTGTAAAGCTCTTCATTAATAAAACCTTGAAGTAAATGGTCAGTTAAAGTATATTTAATTTTGGAATAGGCCAGGTTCACTTCATTTTTAGATATCAATTCATATTTTTCAGAATCTTGCAATAAGTTAAACATATACATTTCATAACCTTGTGTGTACATCAAAACTAGACCCCCTCCTTTGTCTGGTTTCATAGTTCTACATTTTTCTTTTCTTAGAAACTGTATTAATGATATTTCTTCTAATTTCATATTCACTGGAACTCTTTCCACTTTCTTACAAATAACCTTTCTTATTTCTTTAGTAACCATCTCTTCAAATACTTTTAAACATAGATTGGTTGGGGGGTTGAATGTACTGGCTCTCGTTAATGTGGTTTTATTATGGGGCTGTCCATTGAAATTTAAAATTAAATTAATCTGCCTTACGAACAATTTCAAATCTATTAAAGCTTCTGACAATTCAGATGGATAAGCTGGAATGAAGTGGAGACCTTTTGTAAATAAATCAAAATATTCCTTTTTAATTTCTATTTCTGTGAAGTTGTAAATCATAAAATTCTTGTCTTTAACTAGATTATAGTTTTTCTTCATTCTCATATGAATTTATCACTTCCCATCCATTATAAACTAAAGAACTAATGTTATCACTATCTGAATCTAAGTTTTCCTCCAGTTCTGTTGCTGGTAGTTCTCCCCCCTCCCCATTAACCTGTCCTGGGGAAAGTGAAAATCCTGGTGTGTGTTTTTTCTACTTTTTTCTGCTATTCTTTCACTCCTTCTCAATGGTTCAGTGGGAAGATCTACATGGTCATTTCTGTATGTATTAGCTTGTACTCGATTCCTATTGTAGTCATCACTGCTTATTTCTCATTACTACAGGGTATGCTAACCCTTCCCTGTATTCATTCAAATCCCTTTCTAACTTATGAATTTTCCTATTTAAGATTTTTAAACAGTATTGGTTCACTTCGTCAAACACATTGTCATAGCTTTTTTTAACAGACAAAAAACCAGAACTGTTAATTAATTTCTCATTCATAACATTTAAATCCTTTAAAAGTGCATTAGCCTTGGCTTCATATTCTTCAACCATAGCTTCTAGCACCTGTAAACCAGCCCTATTGAAAATATTACACAACTTGTCATAATGTAATGTACCTGGCTGCACGTTGTTTGGAAATTTAAAACAACGCAGCCCCTTAGATACTCGTTCAACATTTACACATTCCTTGAGATAGTTGATTTCCAACTGATTACTTTTATAAGAATAAAGTCTTTCTTTAAAAATGTTAAATTGTTGTTCAGTATCAGATTGATCAATTTGTACAGTACCTTGCTTAAACCAAAACTGCTTGTCTGTCCAAACGTTAAAGTTGAATTGGTTACTGTGAACTTCAGATTCGAGTGTACGCTGTCCACGAACTGCTTCCACATAATTGACATTAGCTTGCTGTAATGAAGTAGAACCTTTACTAGAATTGTTGTAAAATCTTTTTTGAGCGACCGTTACTTTTGGCGTTGTTCGCGTTGTTCTCTGCTCAAGAGCCTGTTCCTGATTACCGGGTATGTGACAGGAAGTCCCACCTTTGTTGCCTTTTAACGGCTCATTTAATTGGGTTAAAAGGTCCAGCACTTTGTAGAATTCAGCTCTTGTCACAGGAGCATCCTAACTTTCAATACCAAGCGCTAATGGCGTTCTGAGGAAATCCTCCGAAACTGTTTCTTTAGCCATGGATCGTAGAACCAATAAAACGAAGTGTAAGCAGCAAAACGCCAAAGGAACCTTTCCACTGCTCAAAAACCAGCCAATGGAGGAACGTAATAAATGATTTTATTGCTCATATTAAAAACTTCTTTTAAAATCTTGCTGTTCATCACAAAACTTCAACAAAATGAAAAACAAATCCCAACAGTTTGAATCAAGCGCTTTCGCTTGGTCCCATTGCCAAGCTTTATCAAGATAAAATACTTGTAGAATTCTGACTATATTTATAGGGTCTAATGACCATCATGTGATAGCTTTAGTAATTAAGTTTTAAAGCTATACAAAAGGTTTCAAACCTATCAATTTAATATCCACTTACCACTGTTGTACATTCACAAATATTAACCTGCATGTAATGTAAAACTTTATACAAAACTCATTTTATCAAATGACAAAACTACCCATTTCAGAACATTTCAGCCGTAAAAGACCACTCATATGGCTGCCATTGTAAATCCACCGATATCAGTCAATATACACAAGCCCTCAGAGGCAAAAGTCATCTGAATAATTCTACGTTAAAGAGAACTATAACTAATTAAGAGGTTGCTGTGGCCAAGTAACTTTGCATTTCAGTGTTGCATCTATAAATTCAGTGCTTCCTGGCCTTAAAGAACAAATTGCCTATGTTACATAGAAAAAAAAAAAGCTTGCTGTGCTGGTGATATGCAATAAGGAAAGACTGGCAAACTGACAGTTACTAGACATCTCATCCAAAGGAGGGCAGAATCAGGAGTACAGAACCCACCAAACAACACAGCTCTAAAACTCTTGACTGATATTGACAGACTGCAGTCCTTCATGATCTACACAAAAAAAAAAGAAAAGAAAGGCGACGTGGCAGTTGGTGTGGAGGTTTAAGGCACTTGCCTGCTCTTATTAATTAAATGGTTCAGGGTTTGACTAAGCATAGTCACTCAAGTAGACAGTGCCTTTAAATGAGGGCATCACACACAGATAGATACACACTTTGTGCAACAAAATCCATCCAAGCTCATACACCGTTACCACATGCTTGTATATGTCCCACTCTGTATCTCTAATCTAATCTAATCTGTGCATGATTACTTCATAAAAAAATGGACTTTTCTTCAGCAAATCCATCCATGAGCACTTTAAAATAAAATTTGTGTTTTTCTGCAACAAATCCATCTATGAGCTCTTTAAAATAAAATTGGTGCTTTTCTGCAACAAATCCATCCATCTGCTGTTGAAAATAAAATCAGTGCTTTTCTGCAACAAAACCATCTATACACTCTTCAAAATAAATTCTGCAACAAATCCATCATTGCAGTTGTTCAGAATTAGATTAGGGCTTTTCTGGAACAATGCATAACTGGGAATAGATTTAATACTCATAGGTAAACACAAATGTAAAATTGAAATGTAGACTTTGATAATATATAATTGTCACATAGCTTACCTTTTATGCTCATTTTATTGTTATATGGACTGCAGATGCTGGTTAACAACTGCTTTATTCTTCTCACTAAGCACTTATTGCTCTTTTTTATACAGTATATTTTAAACTCACTCACAATTTGAACCTAAAACCTTCTCAAGAAAGCATATTTATGGATCCATCACATGCTGTCTTGAAAATGTATACAGTGTCCTTAAACTGATAAATACTTATCTTTTGACTGAGATGTGTTTTTTTCCTGTTTATGTGGTGGTCTGAGATATGCTTTGTTCTTAAAATCTGCTGACTACATTGCAGAGCTTAAAACATTGTTATACTCCTCCTCCTCTTTCATTCCTCAGAGTGTACTTTCTTCACATGGCTTCATTTTCTTACTCCCTTTGATTAGTTTCCCGGCACTCAGACTGCTGCTCGAACCTCAGGTACCAACATCACAGCCACCTTGGCCCTTCACTAGTGACCTGGATGTTTAACTGTGTTGTATTCCTGCTAGTAAGCTTAGGACTGCCCACCCCCCCCCAGCCCTCCAAGATGTTTTCTAATGCTTGTCTACCTTTAAGTTATCTGGCATAACACTCCCAGATCATATGTCCCATTTTTGTTATCATGTTTTTCTCTTCTAGTAGAGTAGTCATTCCTTGTATTTTTGTGTTTGTTTATATTATATAACCTTAGACAGAATGCAAGCTGTAATATTTTATATTACTTTTCCAACTCTATTTAGTTCATAATGATATGATCCACCCTGCTATGTATCAGTCATTTTGCAAATCTTTCTTTAAAAAAAAAGACATTCCACCAGGATCAGTGCAGTATATTGTCAGGCAGTGGACAGCTGACACCTTGCTTACCTTGTGTGTGCCCCCTCACACTTTTTTATTTTAAAGGAATTGTATCACTAGGTTGTTAGAGTTTATTTCAGCATTCAGTAAGAAGGTATGTTCATAGGTTCATACTAGGCTATCTGCCCTAGGGCATTTATAAGCCTAGCTAGAGTATGTTTGGCTTTCGCCACCCATTTTAAATTAATTTTGCTATGCCCTTTTTCGAGGTTAGTATACTGTGCCTCTGTGACACCGAAGTGATACCCAGGGTAAACCTACGATCTCCCATCCACTCATCAAGATTCCTCTTGAAGAGAGTCAATGAGGGACTCTGCCTAACTTGGACTGGGATTTTATTCCAGAGTAAAGGGAGCCTCTGGGTTATGAATCTGTCCCTCCAGCATGTCCTATTTATTTCAGTGCTGAGGTTCAAGTCTCTCGAGCGTGTAGCTCGATGGGATTTGGATTTTTTGAGGTGCAGCATATCCCTTAATTCTGGGTTGGACATGGCTTTATACGTCAGGCACAGGTCGCCTCTGAGCAGGCAGTATGCCACTGAGTAGAGCTGGAGTTTCTTTAACCGGGCAGCATATGGCATTGTTTGAGCCCTTTGATCCTCTTGGTGAGGTACTTTTGGGGTCTTTCCAGTTGCTGCAGGTGTTTGGTAAGGTACATCCCAAAAGGGGCATTGTACTCGATTATGGGCCCGATGAGGGATGAGTAAAGAGGCACGATGACCTCCCCTAATCTAGATGTGAATCCCTTCATGATTAGGTGGGCTATATAAAATGTTTTTCTAACCACTTTGGCCATGTGGTTGTCAAATGAGAGATTGCTATCAACTTGGGTCCCCAGGTCCCTAATTACTACTTCTGTACTTAATGGATTACCACATATGTGGTAATTTGTGGGCACTTTGTTTTTGCCAAAGGGGATGACTGTACACTTTTTGGCGTTTAGCTTGAGGCCATGGCGCTGGCACCAGTTGTCTGTTTCTATGAGGCCCTTTTGGAGGATGCTTGTGTCGGCTGGAGAGTCAATTATGGCGCCCAGTTTGCAGTCATCTGCGAACTTGGTCAGCCACAGTCCTTCTGTGTTGGCCTGTACCTCCGAGAAATATATATCGAACAAGAGAGGTCCCAGGACTGAACCTTGTGGGACGCCACTTGTAACTGGTTTGGAGTCTGACATGGCTCCAGCAATTCTAACCATGTGGGTTCTGTCCTTGAGCCAGTTTGCAACCCATCTAGTGACATAGGGGATTATATTTAAGCTGGTGAGCTTATCTATAATGCCCGAGTGGGGTATTGTATCGAAGGCTTTTGCGAGGTCCAGGTAGGCTGTGTGGACCACCTTCCCTTCGTCAATGGCCTTGGTGACTGTTTCAAAGAAGTTGACCAGGTTTAAGAGGCAGGATCTGCCCTTAACAAAGCCGAACTGGGTATGATCCCATGTCTGTAGGTCCCCAATATCTTTATTTATGAGGTCCATGATGATCCTTTCCATAGCTTTGCAGACCAAGCTAGTCAGGCTTATGGGGCGATAGTTTCCAGGGTCTGTTGAGGCACCACCTTTGTGGAGAGGGACCACTGTTGCTGTACGCCACTCTTTGGGTACATATCCTGTAGTAAGGCTGAGATTGAACAGTAGTTTTATGTTTGGGTTTAGCTCTTCTTGGAGTTCATGTAGGACGCAGTCCGGGACACCGTCTGGTCCCATTGATGCTGTGTTTTTTGCTTTGGAGAGGGCGGCTCTTACCTGAGCATCTGAGATGTCAGGGGGGCAGCACTCTGCTGGGATAGTGTGCTTACATATCAGACTACCACATTTTATCCACAAAAGACAATATTTAGGAGTAGGAAGAAATCATTTTAAATATCTGCACTGAAGTGGCTCAAACAACATATTCAGTTGAAACTATATAAACTGTAGAAAAGATAACTCCATCTGGTGGTGACAAGTGAAACAAAGTAGTTGAAAACTAATATGTGTGAAAAATAGAAGTCTTGATGTTTTCACATTCATATATGAACCTTTGAGTATGTAATGCTTAATAATATTTTAGCCCTGCAGAGACAGTACTGACCTATGTTTACTCTTATGAGGGATTTGCTGAGCATCAAACATGACTTGACAACCTTGTGTATAACTAAGAATTTATTTAACTTATCATACTAGTTTTGACATGACCAGGAACTCAGGAATGTAGCTATCTTTGGCATAATGTTTGACTATTTTATTTGTTATTAATTTGTTTATTTGTTGTTGACCTGGTAGGGCTGACTAAATTATAATTAATTTTTATACTCTCACTGGCTCACCAGCTCATCCGTTAAACCACCTCCACAACTGTCTAGTGTCTCCATTCATTTTCTCAGTAAGTCACTCCTGAAACACAATTATTCCTGAAGCAGTTTTAAGTAGTGCATACTTAATTTGTTCCCCCCCAAAGTAAAAATATTCTTTCCACTCACTCAAAGCCATCTCTTTGCTACAAGGGATATCCAGCAATGTATCATTTGTGCCCAAAGCTGTAGCAAAGGAATTAGGTGTCCTGGGGGGGGACATATTCATTGCTTGCTCCCTTCATCAAACCTGCAGAGTAGTAAGTGGTGGTATGGCTTGATACTGTGGAGTTCACAGTGTATAGCTGCACTTCATGGACATTGCAATATTCTGCAGACTGTAGGCTCTTGACCAATATTCAAGTTTGCTGAAAAATCTTAACACTGTGAAATTAATAAAAAAAAATCTTGAGGAAATATCATCCCCCTTTCCAAACTCTGGCAGACATTTCTTAACAGCTACAGGTCACCCCTATTCTGGTGAAACTTAAAGTAGATTCATTCAAAGTTATGGACAGGATAAGACATCAAAATGTGCACTTTTTACAAATGTACTTCAAAAATATATATATGGAAGATGCAGGATACTTGATAATGCTGTACCTACTGACTTTCAGGGAATAATGACTATTACAGTTTACTGAGTACAGTTCGGCAAGCCACCCAGTTTATTGTAGGTTTCCATTTCAGATCTATAATGAAAACAACAATAGCAGTGGAGGGACCCTCCACAGTGCATTCAGAAATGTCTGTTTATAGGCAGCCCGCAATTATAGTACTATATTGTACTGTAATTATCGCTAAGGTTGTTAGTTTGTTCTTTCTTACCATCACTTTTAGATAATGTACACTGAGATCTGCAAATAAAACGGGTATAGAGCAAACATGTGTCAAGTTTATGATATAATTAAAACCCGTCTATACTTAAAAGACAGCTCAGCAGCAAAGTTAATAATCTCAAACAATGGGTTCTACAATTCATAGTACCAGCAAACATAATTAATCATTTTTAACACAGAAACTTGTGTTTTTGAAGCTTAACTGCAAATCATACTGTGCCATACACACCACTATAATTTGGTTACTTGCTTTTATTCAGCTATTTGGCTTTTAATCATGTGTGTATTTCAGAACACAAAATTATCTACTTCTGGCAAAATAGAGTTTCTGAACTGTTAGGGGATGCGCTGATAGGAGTGAGGTTTTGGTGAGGGAGTCTGAGGCCATGCATATGCTGCCTCACTGCTGTGGTTCACATCAACCACAGACTTACTAACCATAAAAAATGACAACAGTGTTTGGAGGGGAAGTTTTAACAATGGTAATGCAGGTGAATGTTTGAAGCTCAGAAATATCAGGGTAGGCAGTCGAGGACAACTAAGAAGATGCATGAATATACATTATGAGAAGAAGCATTCTGTACTTGCATCCATTCCAACCAGGAGGTATATTGTTGAAAACTGTGAGGGTCTTCTGACTACACTTTCACATGTGATCACTGAAATCACAGTTGCATGGTTCAGAAGAATTTTCTTCTTCCAGAAAAGAACATTTTTTTTTTCTGTTACAAAGTCCTGCTGTTTTTTTTTTTTGGCTCTCTACCAGCAAGCTCCAGTCTATATATAGCAAGCTGGCTGTGATGTTTACACCTCAAACACAGTGCACACAATATCCTCATATAAGATGTTAGTCTTCAGTGACATACTCACAGGATAAGAATAACTATCCGGAGAATTTTTCTTTAGATGTACCTTCATTCATCAAATAACATTTTTTATTAGTAGTAAACTACCAAGCTTACATGAGCAGAAGAAATCTGTTTCAAAAGAAAAATATCATTTCATAGTAGAAAAAAAGCTTACTGAGTAGTTAAGAACAGTGCCAGTGAATGAAGTCCATCTCTGTTCCTGCTATTTGTCAACATGGACTTCTGTTGCTGTAAAAGCCAGAACATGGTACATTTTTCAGATTTCCCCAATCCTCTGTTGTCATATAACAGATCTCTCTATATGCTTCCACAGTCTTATTAGATGTATGAATACCTGTTATCCTCTTACCACAAGAAATCTGGACAAAGCCTAAAATAATGGGGAAGGGGCTAAGACCCAAAACAAGGACAGATTTTGAATATTGGTCTTATAAACTTAGAAAGTTGCTAGAGTGAAAGGTTTTGTGTTAGTATGCATTTTACAAAGGATATGAAGTTTGAAACTCGGGTGTATGTCATTATTTAATGACTTCAATTCTCAGCTATTTGCCAGAAAACCACAAATTTTATGAACAACAGACTAAAATATGAGGTAAAAATCTGTACATTCTGTAAAAGTCAAGATAGTTGACATGTATAGCATAATGCTTCAGGTATTATTTCTTTCTTTCTGTAATAGTTTATACACCTGTATCTTGCCCCTTCTGCTTTGCTGACCTTGCTCTTGCTACATAGAAGATAGCGAACTGTGATTCCTGCTTAGATATGTGTGTGCACCAGTCCTGTTCAGTGTTCAAGACAGTGAATTCTTTAGGGTAACTTACAGGGATGTTGTGCCCTGAAAACACTAAATGGGCACAAGATCCAGTGTCTGTGTTGTGGGGGTCCATGGGGGCATGCCTCTGACCCCCCACATGGAAATCTTAAGCAACATGGTGATGGCAGAAGTAACTGAAATACAATTATGGTAACTTATGATGTTATGTGGTCCTATCTCGCCTACATTCTTTACTCACGGGTTCGGAGCCGAGAACGGCCAACCGGCTGGGCTAACCCGGTATCCCAAGATGCACCTCGCCCTAGTCCCAGATCTTGTTTGCCGCTCGTAGAGTTAGGACGTGGTCTCGCTTGGCTGTGGCTAAGTACCCTTTTTCAAAACTTTTTCATACGTTTTAGCAGTGTGTTCTCTTGTAAAGCTATTTTAATAGCTAGCCTTTTTTGTGAGTGTACTGTGTAAGTGAGTGCATGTTTTTTGTAGGTATCCCTCTGTTTCGGCGGGCTAGGCCCATTTAAATTAGAAGACCTAGTCCTCTCCTGTGTTGGTTTTTGTGTAAAGTTGCGTCTTGTTTGGTTGTTTTTTTTGGGTTGGTAGTTAGATTTCCTTGCTGCTCCAAAGAAACGTTTAAGTTAGAGTTTCCTTGGCTATTAGTAGTGTTTGGTTTTTCCTGCCTTCCTCTTGTGCCTGTCGTTGTCGGTTGAGTGGGTGTTGTAATTTGCTATGTCTAAAGAGCAGAAGGAGCATAAACCCTCTGGGTTTAAGAAATGCTCAAAATGTGGCTACAAAATGTCCATTACAGATTGGCATTCCATCTGCGTTTATTGTCTTGGTGCTATTCACCTGCAAGAGTCCTGCAGTTTTTGCCACGCCTTCAGACCGAGGGTACTGCAGGAAAGAAAAAATAAGTTGATACTGAAGGGCCTGGTTAAGCCTTCTTTTGAGGAGTCATTAGACTCTTCTTCTAGTACAAAGTCCAAGACTTCCAAGGCCAAGAAAAGATCTCCGGCTCCATCTGTCTCCTCGGAGCCTCCAGAGAAGGTTTTGAAAGTGGATACTGCCTCCTCGGCTCCCTTGTCCTCGGGGCCGCAGGAGGTATCTGTTGTACTGGAGTCGACCTCGGCCCCGATATTATTGGAGCCTATTCGGAGCCGGTCACCCAGTGTCAGACATGAGTCTCCCAGTAGGAGATCCCGATCTCCTATTTCCTCCAAATCCTCTAGGCTGTCTGATTTGGATGTGGATAGGGTGGTCCCAGAGGCTCCTGCAGTCGCCGGTGTTAGCAAAATTGTTCTCGGCTCCGACCCAGTCGGCTCCGGAGCCAGTCCCTATTCTGGTACTAATGATTCCTCCTCCGAGCACCCCTGTGTCATTGGAGCTGGAGTGCTCCACGCCGAGTGATGTTCTCGTGTCGGCTCCGATTCCCCTTGTGAGTCTATCGGAGCCGATGCCGGCTCCAACCATGTCGGTTCCATCCTCTGGTTTTTGTACTCGGGTTTCCTCAGTCGGACCCGAGTGGGATACATCAGGACTCTTGTCGGTTCCGAGTCTCCCTCTTGGTGCATAGGCTCGGGGAACCCCAATTCCGGTTGTGGTCTCGGAGACGGGTTGGTCCTCGGATGCGGGGGGACCTGCCTTCGAGGCCATGAGGAGCGCACTGGCCAGATCGTCAGTGACATCACTTGGATCGGTCACTCCGTCCCCCTACACCCTGGCTAGAGCCTCTGGTGGCCCCCTGTCCATGGATGGCGGAGCCCGAAGGTCTGAGGATACCCCCATGAGCGGTCCCCAACTTTCTGAGGGCCCCTCAGAGTCGGTGCCTGAGGAGCCCCCTAGAAAGAAGTTGTGCAAGAGGAAGCACATAGACTCCCAGGACGAGTCCCTCACTTCTGATACCGACCTCGAGTCAGAGGGGTCCCCCAAGTCGTCCTCCGATGTCTCTTTCTCCGACATCCTGGAGATCTTGAGGCAGAGAGGTGACTGGCCGTCCAAGACCCCCCTCTGAGTAGGAGTCGGTATTCCTCAAGGCCTTCGGAGCTCAACCCTCCGCCTCCTGGGTGTCTCCACCCTTCGACGAACTCCTGGATTTGATTTGTCGGAGGGTGTGGGAGAGCCCTGATTCCATGGAATCGGTACCCAGACATCCAAATAAGTTTCTTTCTGCTCCCCGGGGAAAGAGTTCCTGACCAAAGGGGTTTCCGTAGATGCCTTGGTGGTGACGGCAGCCACTCAGCAGGAAGTTGAAGAGGCTTCTTCTTCCGTCCATCCTCCTAACAAGGAGTCCAGGATTATGGACCGGTACGGGAAGCGTACCCTGTCTTCAGCGACCTTTACCTTGCCGTCACTGAATTATCTTTGTCATTTTACTCAGCTCCAGAGAGATCTCCTTAAGGAGCTAGGAGACACTCTGATGGGTAACATGCCTGAGGCAGTAGCGCAGACGGTTAATGCCCAGTTGTCTACCCTTGGTTCCATTGTCAACTCGTCCATGAGGCTCATATACTATGCAGCCGAAGGGGCGAGTAGGGCAGCTAGCTCAGGTGTAGCTCTCAGAAGGCAAACCTGGATGCGCCTGTGTCATTTCGCGGAGGCCTTTAAGTCTTCCTTCACTGATGCCCCCTTTGATGGGTCCTCAGTCTTCGGGACCAAAGTGTAAGACACCCTCACCAGATGTGAACAGGAGGGAAAGACCCTATCTGCCGTAGGGGCCTGTTTCTGTCTTCCTTCTAGGCCTTACCCCAAGGCTCAGAGAGGAGGGAAAATGTGGTTCAAGAAGTCATGGAAGTCTTTCCCTGCTGCTTAAGGTGAGTCCCCCTCCAGAGGCAGAGGAGGGGGAAATTATTCTGGAAGACGCCGTCCTAGAGGCAGAGGAGACCCCCACAACTCGGGAGACTGCAATTCCTTTCGCGGGTCTTCCTTTCAGCGTTCCTGAGGTGTTGCCCGACTGTGCTATTCCGGAGCCAGTCAGGGACGAATTTCATTGCATCTGGAAGCCTGGGAAAGCATCACTCAGGACCGTTGGGTGCTTTGAATAGTTACCGGAGGTTACACTATCCCTTTTTTATCATTACCACCTCCAGTAAAAAGAATCCCGGACGTTCCACCTAGTCAATGGGATCAAGCAGCACTAGAAGTTTCAAAGCTGCTAGAAAAAGGAGTCATCCAACCAGTCCCCTCAGACCATATCGGATCAGGAACTTACTCAAGACTCTTTTTGGTGCCGAAAAAAACAGGGGACCTGAGACCCATTCTGGATCTCAGCCAATTGAACCACTACGTTCTTAAGTCCAAGTTCCGAATGGTCACTCTTCAGTCCATTTTTCCCTTGCTGGGAAAAGGAGTATGGATGTGCTCCATCGATCTCAAGGATGCCTTCTACCACATCAAGATGGACAAGGCATCCAGGAGTCACTTACGCTTCCAGCTGGGAGCCAGTCACTTCCAGTTTCGTGCCCTGCCCTTTGGTCTCACCACAGCCCCCAGGGTGTTTACCAAGTGTTTGGCAGTGGTGACTGCTCACCTGAGACGTCGGGGATTCCAGGTGTTTCCATATCTGGACGACTGGCTCCTCACCGCCCCCACCAGGCATCTCCTCATTCAAGCCAGGGAGGCTACCATTACACTTTGTCAACAACTAGGAATTACCTTGAACTGGGAAAAGTCTGCCTTGTTACCCTCACAGCGTGTTGTTTTTATAGACGCAGAGCTAGACTCTATTCAAATGCGGGCTTTTCTGCCACAAGAGAGGATAAGAGTGCTGCAGTCTCAGATTCACGCATTGTTGCCTCTCAAGAGAGTTCAGGCCAGGTTAGTTCTCCAGCTTCTGGGATCCATGGCAGCCACCATCATCCTGGTGCCTCTAGCCAGGTTACACATATGGATCCTACAGTGACTCCTTTTGGTCCAATGGTCCTTTCAGAAATTTCCTCTTTCCCACTTAATACTTCTCACGGAACGTTGCAAACAGGACCTCCGCTGGTGGCTGTGTTCCACCAATCTGGACAAGGTGAGGAGTTTGATTCCTATGCCTCCAGTGGCCATGGTGACCACGGACGCCTCCCAGATGGGGTGGGGGGGCATTATCTTGGCAGAACGGTCCAAGGCACGTGGCAAGATTACGAGGTACACCTGCACATCAGTGTTCTAGAGATGAGAGCGGTGTTACTAGCGTTGCCAGCACTCCAAAGCTCTCTTCCTCTGGGAACGATTGCAATTCACTTGGACAGCATGTCCGTGGTGTGGTACCTGAACAAGCAGGGGGGAACCAAGTCTTATCCCCTCTGCAGAGAGGCCATGTGAGTGTGGCATTGGGTAGTGTCTTCCCAATGGTTTTTAGTGGCAACGCACATTCCGGGAAAGACCAATGTGATAGCAGACAGGCTCAGCAGAGCTATTCTGATGCCTTATGAGTGGTCCCTGAACAACCGAGTGGCGGTTCAAATTTTCAACAGGTGGGGTCAGCCTTGCTGTGATCTCTTCACCAGCTCTCTCAATGCCAAATGCAGCAAGTACTTCATACTGATCCCCCCACAGGGAGAGTCACCCAGGGACTCTCTAGTCCACGATTGGCCCCCTGGTCTGATCTATGCTTTCCCTCTGTTTCCAAGAGTGATTCAGAAAGCCATATCCTTGGGAAGCAGAATGATTCTAATTGCTCCACACTGGCCTCAGCAAGTATGGTTCCCCTTTCTTCAGCAGTACGCAGTGGACGGTCCTTGGACTCTGGACTCAGTGCCAGACCTACTGATTCACATGTCAGGACAACTCCATCCCTCCCTGCGGACCCTCAGGTTGACAGCCTGGCTGCTCCACTTCCATCACTAGTTAGACGACATTCTTTTTCACATGAGGTGGTGCACATCTTGTCTTCGTCTCATAAGTCTTTCACCAGAAGGATCTATTCCAGCAAATGGAAGAGATTCTCCATTTGGGGTCAGGCCCAAGGTTTGGACCTCTTCACAGCCCTAATCCTGTCGGTCTTAGATTTTTTAGCCATGCTTTTCCGACAGGGCACCGCGCCTGCTACCATTAAAGTGCAGCTGGCTGTAATATCCAATTTTCATACATCTTACGAGCCTTCTCTTATGGGCCATAAACTCTGTAAGGCCTTCTTGAAAGGCACCTGGTTACTTCGCCCTCCTGTGTCAGAACCTGTCATGCCATGGGATCTAAACCTTGTGCTACAAGCCGTCACTTCACCGCCCTTTGAACCGGCTGCCACCTGTGAATTAAAATTTCTATCTTGGAAGACTGCTTTCCTTATAGCCATTACATCGGCCAGAAGAGTATCAGAGATTCAAGCTTTGTCCATTAAACCTCCGTATTTGACCTTTCATAAGGACAGAGTTTCCCTGAGACTTAACCCATCCTTCCTTCCTAAGGTGTCATCCACTGTTAATCTTCATCAGTCTATTGAATTACCAGTGTTCTTTCCAAACTTTTCCAATAAAGCAGAGTTTAGATTTCACCAGTTGGATGTGCACAGGCAACTAAGATTCTACTTACACAGGACTAAGCATGTTAGGAAGTCTGATCAACTGTTTGTGTCCTTCTCAGAAAACAGAACAGGTTGTCCTATTTCCAAGACCACAATCTCTAAATGGATCAAAGATTGTATTTCCTTTATATATGCGTCAGCAGGCAGAAATTACCTTTTCCCATCAGAGCTCACTCTACCAGGGCAGTGTCTACATCAATAGCTTACCATGCCAGGCTTTCATTGGATGATATTTGTGCTGCGGCCACCTGGGCCTCCCCTCACACTTTTATTACTCAATACAAGTTGGACGTGGCTTCTAGGGGCTAGGCTTCTTTTGGTTCCACGGTTCTCAGGAGTATTTTCCTATGAGCCTCCCAGGATAGAGGTGCTGGGGACGCTGTCCTGTGAGTAAAGAATGTAGGCGAGATAGGACCACATAACATCAGTTAGTTATGTACTCACCATAACGCTCGATGTATGTGGTCCATCTCGCCTACATTCTAATGTACCCTCCCACCTGCCCCCTTCCTAAAGGATTTGGAGGAAAATTGGCTCTGAGAACCCTTCAATGTCAGTTGTTTTTTCTTTCCTTTCTGGCTGGAGTTCTTTCCAGTGATGGTTGTGTATGGGGTATGACTGGAATGACTGCAAACTAGATCTGGGGCTAGGGCGAGGTGCATCTTGGGATACCGGGTTAGCCCAGCCAATTAGAGACTTCATGCTAGAAAATAAGTCGGCTGAGTCGGAGCCGATTCTCGGCTCCGAGCCCGTGAGTAAAGAATGTAGGCGAGATGAACCACATACATCGAGCTTTATGGTGAGTACATAACTACCTGTTTTCGTGCTAAGGAACTAATTTTTTTATCCTAGTAGTTTTAATATATTTTTTGCAATCCATCTTGCAGCCATCTGTTTTTTCTTGCCTACCTAGAATATTTTTGAGGACAGCATTGTTAGTCTGAAGTAGCAAGTGTAGAGGACATTAATGACTCAGTAACCTGCTTCTGTAACTGCCTGAGGCAGATTTCTCAGTCAAGATGAATCATAAACTTGCACTGTTTAAAATAACAGTATTTTAATTTCATAAACAGAGACTATATTACCAGAGGACTTGAGGATAGAGAAAAATATTTTATTAAATCTTCTTCAGGTAGGGTTACTTTAGATTCAGCTGCATTGTGTGTTCTGTCTCACTCAGTTCATCATATTCATATCCTTATAAAATAAAAATTTTCCATTTAAGTATCCATTGTAATTCTAAATTCCCTACATAATCATTCAGGCTGCCTCCCTTGAGGTTGATCTTTGGACATTGTAAAACTCTAAACAAGAAACTGTGTCCTGGATTTTCCTTGACATGTTTGGCTAAAGCATTTGTCTTTTAGTTTCTGCACCATCTTGCCTACATAGAAACTAATGCATACCTTACATGTAACTAAAACGCAATGAAAAATAAACGTTCTGCAAACTGCAGAACCAAAAACCAGATGAGAACGCTTAATACCTCCATGTCTTGGGACGCTGATATCCTTTAAAAGAGCAGCAAAAAAATAAATAAAAAATCTCTACAACATTCCACAGTGAATAAAACTGATTTAATATCACAAATCCAACAGTAGAACAACGGTTAAGCGCTTTCACTTGCTCCATGGCAACTTCATCAGAACACTGAAAAAAAAAACATTAGCATTTAAACAAACTATTTGGCGCCAAAAGCGCTATTTAAAAATAATACATTTAAAGACATGTAACCTGTACAATGGCATTAAGCTAAAATAATAGGCTAAGCGTGTCCCTGGAGCCCTAAATTATTTCTTGATGCATCGGCAAGTGTAAATCAAATACTAACTGACCTACCTATAAACACTAAACATAACATCTTCCCCTATGGTTTATAAAAATGATATACATTGTGATGTTTATCTCATATGACAAACTACTGGACGAATGTGGAAATACAAATACAAATTACATAATAAAAACTGCTAATATATAAAAAATGCAAGAACTGCACATATATAAAAAAAACTCAATTGATGTATCAAAAATCACAATTAATGTACTATAAACCTGATAATTATATTTTAATATTTTTATGTTTTTAAACAATCATTCCATAGCTAACAGGGGTTTAATGGGAATAACATCATTTAATCCAGGTGTGGTGGAAGAATCTGTATATATTTGCCACCAAAATTCTTTGTATGATAATATTCTTTTATAGTCTCCCCACTAGGGTTTATTTGAACACTGTCCAATATTGCAAAATTGAAAAAATGCCTATCACCACATTCCTTAATATGTCTATACAAAGCATTTTTTTCATCTTTAGTTCTAATGCTGTATAAGTGTGCATAGATACGCTTATTAAATTTCCTTTCGGTCTTTCCAATGTAGAATCCTGGGCAGACCATACATTTTGCTAAATATATAATCATTTTAGTGTTACAATTTCCTTGTTGGAATCTAATTCTAGTTCTCTTCACATTTTCTAGCACAATATTGTTTTCCTGAAAAATAGTATGACATTGTTTGCAACTTCCACATTTTTTTGTATGTGTATTATAGGAAACTTTGTACCAGTAACCTCTCTCTAAGTAGTTTTTAATATTCTGTCCCATCTTACAAACTGTGGTCTAGTCCCTAAGATCTTAGCTGTATCCTGGTCAATTAGAATGATATTCCAATTGTCAATCAGGATTTTCTTTATTTTGCCTATATACGGTCCATGTTCCAAAACACACATTCTACCATATATTGCACTATCAGCAGAAATATGATCACATGTGTTAGCATTATTGGCCATGTGTTTGTAATTATTTCCCAACAGGGGCTTGTATCTACTTCCCCATTCCTTTATAACTGTTTTGCTAACTTTCGCCATCATCTTGGCATCATACCCTCTATCCTTGGACAAAGATGTAATAAATGATTATATCCCTGTTGGGATATAATTACAAACACATGGCCAGTAATGCTAACAAATGTGATCATATTTCTGCTGATAGTGCAATATATGGTAGAATGTGTGTTCTGGAACATGGACCGTATATAGGCAAAATAAAGAAAATCCTGATTGACAATTGGAATATCATTCTAATTGACCAGGATACAGCTAAGATCTTCGGGACTAGACCACAGTTTGTCTGTAAGATGGGACAGAATATTAAAAACTACTTAGAGAGAGGTTACTGGTACAAAGTTTCCTATAATACACATACAAAAAAATGTGGAAGTTGCAAACAATGTCATACTATTTTTCAGGAAAACAATATTGTGCTAGAAAATGTGAACAGAACTAGAATTAGATTCCAACAAGGAAATTGTAACACTAAAATAATTATATATTTAGCAAAATGTATGGTCTGCCTAGGATTCTACATTGGAAAGACCGAAAGGAAATTTAATAAGCGTATCTATGCACATTTATACAGCATTAGAACTAAAGATGAAAAAAATGCTTTGTATAGACATATTAAGGAATATGGTGATAGGCGTTTTTTCAATTTTGCAATATTGGACAGTGTTCAAATAAACCCTAGGGGGAGACTATAAAAGAATATTATCATACAAAGAATTTTGGTGGCAAATATATACTGATTCTTCCACCACACCTGGATTAAATTATGTTATTCCCATTAAACCCCTGTTGGCTATGGAATGATAGTTTAAAAACTTAAAAATATTAAAATATAATTATCAGGTTTATAGTATATTAATTGTGATTTGTGATACATCAATTGAGTTTTTATATATATATATATATATATATATATATGTGTGTGTGCAGTTCTTGCATTTTTTATATATTAGCAGTTTTTATTATGTAATTTGTATTTGTATTTACACATTCTTCCAGTAGTTTGTCATATGAGATAAACATCACAATGTATATCATTTTTATAAACCATAGGGGAAGATGTTATGTTTAGTGTTTATAGGTAGGTCAGTTAGTATTTGATTTACACTTGCCGATGCATCAAGAAATCATTTAGGGCTCCAGGGACATGCTTAGCTTATTATTTTAGCTTAATGCCATTGTACAGGTTATATGTCTTTAAATGTATTATTTTTAAATAGCGCATTTGGCACCAAATAGTTCATTTAAATGCTAATGTTTTTTTTTTCAGTGTTCTGATGAAGCTTGCCGTGGAGCAAGTGAAAGTGCTTAACCGTTGTTCTACTGTTGGATTTGCGATATTAAATCAGTTTTATTCACTGTGGAACATTGTGGAGATTTTTTATACATTTTTTTGCTGCTCTTTTAAAGGATATCAGCGTCCCAAGACATGGAGGTAATAAGCGTTCTCATCTGGTTGTTGGTTTTACATGTAACTAAATAAACCACATTTAAAGTTTGACAATCCACATAGAACCTTGGTTCAAATATGTAATCAAACACAGGATGTGGAAATCTCTGTTGTTTAGTAATAACCTGACACGCCTTACATTTAAGACGAGGAAATGTACCCAACCTTTGGAAGAGGGGCCAATCTAAGCATGGCCCTCTATCACATAACTGTTTCAGGTTCTTAGAATTCCTAAACCTAAACTTGGGTCTTGACCCAACAGTGCCTGCAGTCTTGTTATCCACGGTTAATAAATTCCAGTTTTTATGAATAATATCACAAACTAAATAGGTATCATTGGTAAATTTAGTGCAAAATCTTAAATCATTACTCATACACTTTCTTCTCCTGTTCTCCTGACATCTTTGGTATTGTTTAGTGGAAAAGTATGGTCTGGTTGTAGTCTCCCTGGTTTCCATAACTCTTTCCCTTATTCGTCCTATGTCACTCATGTTGTAGCTTTAAAATGGTCAGACAACAAATCCATATTCGTAATACAGTCTTCAGATTCAGTACATAATCTGGAGACTCTGGTAAACTGACTGTGGACAACATTAGGAAATATATGCCAAGGATGCATGCTATCATGTAATAGGAGACTATTCCTCCAGCATGCTTTCCTAAATATTGTCGTGTCAATCTGTCCATACACATTCTTATTTAATCTAATATCTAAGAAATCTATACTTGAATCTGATGCTGTGTATATAAAAGATAAAAAGTCAGTAGTGCCATTCACATAGTTAAGATATTCTTGTAACTCACATTTATCCCCATCCCATAGTACAAATGCATCATCCACAAACCGCTGATAAAATTTGATGAAACTGGAGAACACAGGATGATTAAAAACATAATTCTCTTCACAGTGATACATAACAAGATGGCATAAGAATTAGCACAGGGGGTGCCCATTGCAACCACCCATTGCTGTAAAAACAACTCTCTGCCAAACATAAACACATTATGTTCTAGGATTTATTCCAGTAACATACACAAAACCATGATATTACTGTCGGTGTATCTACTCCTTTGTTTTAACATCTCTCCCACTGCCTGTATACCATAATCATTGGGTATACTAGTAAATAAATTATTAATGTCCAGGGTTACAAAAAGACTTGTAAAAACATCCCCATTAACATCACTCTATTCAATATAGTGTTGAAGGTCCATCAGAAACTGATTAGTATCCCTTAACACAATAGTGATAGAACACAGAGCCCCCTTCAATTTCTCCAGTACAAATATAGAGAGGGGTTCCGTCATCCAGCCCACCCCTGCCACTATGGGTCTCAGAGGCAGGTTTATTGGGTCCTTATGTATCTTAGGTAGCCCTCTGATGACTGGTATAATGGCCTGTTCTACAACAAAAAAGTGGCACAGTTGTCCATCTATGGTACGGCACATTAACATATCATACAAAACGTTCTGCACATACTTTTTAAGTCTCTCCAGTTCAAGTCTGTCTATTCTTCTATAAGTATTTTCTTCATTAAGTAATTTATATATGGAGTCACTGTAATCATTGGAGTTCAGTAGTACCAAAGCATCTCCTTTGTCAGCTGGTCTTACAAAAAAATCTCTGTTGTTAATTGTGGAGCGTAGTGCTACTGTTCTGCTTCATTTAAATTATAAAAAAACTTTTTATGTGGGGCATTTAAGCTCCTTACAAGTGCATTTTCACAAATATGCAAAAACGTACTTATATGTGATGGTAGTTGTGGATTAAATAGGCTAGGATGTTTGAAGACGCCAGCTTCTGCTTGTCTTCTATCACCAAACATTAATTTTAAAATAAGGTTGCAAACGAACTGTTGTAAATCCAATAATACCTCACCCAAGTCAGACGAGGTAGCGGGAATAAACAACAAACCCTTGTTAAGAATAGCAAGTTCCATCACAGACAAGTTGAAATCGGACAGATTCACAACCAAAGAACTCATCTCCGAGATTTCCTGTTTCACAGATGTTTCTAGTTTCCTCTTCTACCTCTTCTTACTCTCACCTTCATGGGGAGGGGAAAATCCATAGAGACCAAAGATGTTTTTGGTCTCGCTCCAATCCTTTCATGAACCAACGCTTCATGATTCGGTGGTGGTGCATTAGCTTCATTGAGTTGCACTGCTGAAATAACAGTTTAAATGTTTAAGGCAATTTCTGTGGTATTACAAGCTATGTTACTGCTGTCATCTATTTGTGAGCTGGTAGAAGTACCGGTAGGAACATTCACTTCAGGTACTTCCTTCTTAAGCTGTTTAGGCTATACAAAAACACTACAATTACTGAAGTCTCTAAAAATCTCATTGCAGTTTTTTAATCTTAATTTGTTGCAGTTTCTGTTCATAGCCTGCAACATTATTAAGCACTTTTTCTAAGGAGAGTTCGTAAGACTCACCCTTAAATTGAGCAGTTAACGCCTTATATAGTGACTCCACCTCTTGTTGGGGCTCTTCTTCTAGGGGGTTTAAAATCTATTATAAGTTGTATATAACTAAAGCTTACATCCAGGTTCATTTGTTGCCATCTTTTCAGTAACAGGGGGTGTGTTTCTCCATAGGTGGGCATACAGAGGACGCACATCCCCCTCAGCACTACTTTGAAATGCAGGCAGGCTTCCATATGCAGTTTTTGCCACTGCAGTCTTTTTAATTTAAATAGATCTTGTTCAGCTTCTCTGGATTTAACTCGAAAGTTATTCATACTCACTGTAGCAACATCGCCTTCAGCGGTATTGTCCATGACCTCAAAAATGGTATCAAGGTAGAGGGTTACTCAATAGGTTTCAACATCCTTTGCCATTGTGGTTGTGTTCTTAAGTGGGACAGATTATAGTCCAGTTCTACATTCAATCTTTCGGCCATGTCATGTGATAAGCCCAAGAAGGACAAATACAAATTGTAGCAGAAGAGGCTCAAAAACATGCAAAAGCCTGTGCTGGACACATAGTATAACCGAAAAATATCAAAGAACAGCAAGGCTACCACGACCATATAAAATAAATATTTTAAATAAATCCTGGATAAGCGCTTTCGCATTTTAAAATGATTCATCATATCCAAACAACATACAAATACATAAAAACAGTATTGAGAATTTAAATAATGCATTGACCAATCATCAAAAGGCTGAAAACTCTCAGCCAGTAGTATCACAGAACCACTTTCCTTCTTCTTTCCTCAGAGCTGGTTTAAGGCAGACATTAGCGTTCAACCCAGGGTGCTTGTTTGCCTGTAGTTTAAATATCCATTGTAACTCTAAATTCTGTACATAATCATTCAGGTTACCTCCACTGGGGTTGATCTTTGCTCATTGTAAAACTCTAAATATGAAACTGTGTCCTGGATTTTCCTGGATATGTTTGGCTAAAGCACTTTTAATATTAAAAACCTTAACGTCATGGAAATGTCTTAAAATTCTGGCTTTTAGTCTCTGTACCGCCTTGCCTACATAGAAACCAGTGCATACCTTACATGTAGCTAAATACACCACATTTAAGGTTTGGCAATGTGCATAGAACCATCGTTCAGATGTGTAATCAAGCATAGTATGCTGAAATCTCTGTTTAGTAATAACCTGACACGCCTTACATCTAATGCTGGGAAATGTACCCAACCTTTGGAGAGGTCTAAGCATGTCCCTCTATCACATAATAATTGTTTCAGGTTATTAGAATTCCTAAATGCAGACTTGAGTCTAGACCCAACAATGCCTGCAGTCTTGTTATCCACGGTTAATGAATTTCAATTTTTATGAGTATCACATACTAAATAGGTATCATTGGTAAATTTAGTGTAAAATCTTAAATCATTACTCATACACTTTCCTCTCCTCTTCCTTTGACGTCGTTGGTATTGTTTAGTGGAAAAGTATGGTCTGGTTGTAGTCTTCCTGGTTGCCATAACTCTTTCCCTTATTCACCCTATGTCACTCATGTTGTAGCCCCTGGCTTTAAACTGATCAGACAACAAATCCATATTTGTAATACAATCTTCATATTCAGTACTTAATCTAGAGACTCTAGTAAGCTGACTCTGGGTGATATTAGCAAATATATTCCGCATGCTGTCATGCAGACATTGTTGGGTCTAGACCCAAGTTTGGGTTTAGGAATTCTAAGAACCTGAAACAGTATGTGATAGAGGGCCATACTTAGACAGGCCCCTCTCCCAATGGCTGAGTATGTTTCCCTGTCTTAGATGTAGGGTGTGTTAGGTTATTACTAAACAACAGAGATTTCAGCATCCTATGTTTGATTACACATTTGAACCAAGGTTCTATGCGGATTGCCAAACCTTAAGTGTGCTTTATTTAGCTACGTGTAAGGTGTGCATTGGTTTCTATGTAGGCAAGATAGTGCAGAAACTAAAAGATAGAATTTTAAGACATTTACATGTTAAGTGTTTTAATATTAAAAATGCTTTAGCCAAACATGTCAAAGAAAATCCAGGACACGGTTTCTTATTTAGAGTTTTACAATGTGCAAAGATCAACCCCAGGGGAGGTAACGTGAATGATTATGTAGAGAATTTAGAGTTACAATGGATACTGAAACTACAGGCAAACAATCACCCTGGATTGAATACTATTGTCTGTTTTAAACTAGCTTTAAGGAAAAGGAGGAGGAAAGTGGTTCTGTGACACTATTGGCTGATAGTTTTCAGCCTTTTGATGATTGGTCAACACATTATTTAAATTCTCAATACTGTTTTTATGTATTTGTATGTTGTTTGGATCTGATGAAGCATTTTAAAAGACGAAAGCGTTTATCCAGGATTTATTAAAAAATTTAATTTTATATGATCATGGTAGCCTTGCTGTTCTTTGGTGTTTTTCTCTTATACTGTGCCTCCAGCACAGGCTTTTGCGTGTTTTTGAGCCTCTTCTGCTAATATCCATAGACTTATGAAGCCCTACTTTGGTCTCATGACAGTATTTTTGTAACCTTGGTTAGTGTGGGAGTACTCATTAGAGCCAGATCCAGCACTAGGTGACCTAGGCAGTTGCCTAGAGCCCGTGTTGGCTGGTGGGGGTGGGGAGTGGTCTGGCTTAAATTTCTCCTGCAAAGGTAAAAAAAAAAAGTTGTCTTCTGAACACCAGCATTAGAACCTTGCAGGAGACTGCAATATGCAATGCAAACCAACCATGCAGCGCACACAGCAAACCCAGAAACCTTAGCATTAGGATGCAGAACATCCTAGTCAAGCTTGGATAATGCAAACCTTATTAGAAGAACTGCACAGGAGATTGTATGTGTTACAACTTTGCATACTTCTCAACCTATTATAGCAAGAAATCTGGACAAAGCCATACATAATGGTGGGACAAAAGGCCCAAAAATATGGGCAAATGTTAAATATTGCTGTTATAAACCTAGAAAGTAGGTAGAATAAAATGTTTTGCATTAGCATGAATTTTCTAAAGGGTATGAAGTCTGAAACTCAAATGTCTGTCATTATTTTCTGACTTGCATCTTCAGTGATTTGCCATTGGTTTGCTAAAAAAACACAATTTTATGTAAAATGGACCAAAAATATGAGGCAAGCATCTGGACATTCTGCAAAAATCTGTACAGTTGAGAGGTGTGCAACTGCGTGGCAGAGAGGCAAGCAGAGGGAAGTCAGGATTCAGAGATGAGATCAGGAGTTTTGGAAAGCAAACCATCATAGTGCTGTTCTAAGCCCTGAAGAGTGTGTGTGTGTGTGTGTGTGTGTGTGTGTGAGAGAGAGAAATGTTCCAGTCAGGGGCACTGCCTAGTTGTGACTGCTCAGTCAAACCCTTCTCTTAATTATTTGTAAGCATGTACCTTTAACCTCCATACTAACTGCCAGGCTCCTTTAATTTTATTTATTTTGTTTCTGTCTTTGCAAATCAATAAGGATTACAATATCATGCACAGAGTTTCGTAGTTGTGTTGTTCAGTATCAGTGGTGCAACAAGTAGCATGCTTGTTTTTGTGCAGAAGGGTTGGGTTCTCTTCCTGCAGCACATAGATTGTTGATACACACCATTTTTTTTGTATGCAATGTAACCTATTTATTGTATAAGAATAGCAGATGCTGAATTTGTAGATGAAGCACTGAAATGGAAAGTTGTTTGCCAGCAGAAACCTCTAAATTGATTACAGTTCTCTTTAGTGTGAAATTATTAAGATGACCTCTACTTCTGTAGAGATTGTACACATTGACTGATGCTGACGGATTGTAATGGCAGCAGTTTGTGTGGCCTTTTATGGTTAAAATGTTCTGAAATGGGTAGTTTTGTCATTATTGGTTCATACATTTTGTTTCACTGCTTATTGGAAAAATGTAAAAACTACAAATTTAAAGCACACTAACAAGTGGTGCTGTATTATACAAAGAATATAATGTAATACAATGAGGAAGGTGAATTAAAAATGCATGCATTTAAGCATTTATGCATGGTCCTATAAATGTGTGCAGGGGGCCCATTTTGAAAAAAGCCCAAAGGTAAACGTAATCTGCCATTGGCCAGAAGCATTTTCTATGAATGTGGGTTTCAATGCAGATTCAGTGAATGTGAGTTTCAAGGGCAGAGGAGTTTACTGTTGCTTATGCCAAGTCTGTTTTCATTGTGAGGCTGTATTGTTTTGTTTAGCAAGTGGATATCAGTGTTTGTGCTATAAAATTTGAAATTATAGTTTTAAATTAAATGCAAATATCTGTAACCATTGTAGAAGTAAATAAGAAAACAGTATGCACACTGACAGGTTTGAAAAGTATTTTATGGTAACTGGAGAGAGAGAGAGGCAAATAATGGGACAAAGGAATGGCTGCTGGGCATGGATGTGGGGGGCATGATCCATTATACTGTCTAGGGCCCCATTTGACCTTGATCTAGCACTGGTGCTTGTACAACAAAACAGCACCAGTAGCACCAATAGGTTCTTCTCAGCTGTTTCAGTACTTCACATCCTGCATCATTGGTGGGGTAATTTCATCTTTTGTGGCTTAATTTTACCATTTATTTGTTGTCTTCTTTGGAGATCTGCAATAAAACACTAATAAAAATACTGTGTTGTGAATTTTGCAGGCTGTTGCCAGTTTGTATGCAACACTTTTAACTCTTCTTTGAAGAAAATTAATAGGGAATGAGAGAAGGATAAAAATATCAGCAAACATGAAAATTCAAAGGATACCAAAAAAAACCCAAAACTTCAGTTCCAACATTTTTTTTTGAGAAGGATATTAATACTTAACTTCCTGAAAAAGCAACATGAAGTCATTTATTAATAGTACCAAAATTCATAATTGTACTCTTTATTTCTAAAAGATAAGATCTTAGCAACACTGCAGTCAGTATCTGTGGTGGCGTTCCCCGAAATCATGTTGGTTCCAGGGGCATCAGTGATATAAGTGCCCATCACATAACACTTCATCAGTGTGTAGGGCAGTTTTAGCTGCATGTAATTGAACCCCCTGTCTTAATGCTGCCTACAATTGTAAAACCTTTTTCTGGAGAGCATTTCAGTATAGCACACGAAACTGCATTAAAACCACAGGCATCTGCTTCAGCACCATCCTCAGGCTGACATCAGTCTATGTATAGAACAGACGCATTATCTTTTCACTTACTTGTAGATCTTTGAGAGGGCAAAAAGAAAAGGAGGAGGACTGCTTTCCAAGTTCTCTGGTAGAGAGGAAGATTTTTATATGAATTTATTCTCACTTCTTTCCAATAAGGAAAATTCTTCCACTGAATTTCTCACTTAGATGTTTGTCTTTTCGGCTTTTCCTGGTTAGGGGTCACCACACCGGAACTCCGGTCTGCTAATGATTGGCAGTAGACTTTTTTTATGGCGCCGAGTTGCAAGCCCGACGCCCATTCACGCATGTCTTTCGGAGGACACTCAATTGCGGGGAGGACATGCAGACTCCACACAGAAGGCATTCCAGCCGTGAATCGAACAGGAGAATCTCTTGCTGTGAGGCAACAACGCTACCGCTGTACCACCGCGGCTTCAATAATTATCAATTATAATGCAATGAAAAGTAAATCACATTTGTTACAAATTTTGAATTTCTCACTTAGATATCTTGCTCTATTAAACAGAGATAAAGAGATAAAATTAAGGCTGTGCCAGATTGAGTGGAGTGTATCATTGCTGTACTCCACATTTTGTGATGTTTTAAAAGCAGATAGTTACTTTCATGATACACAAGCCTTTGTTATTAAAAAAAATTATAGCTCCCCACCACAAATGCAGTCAACCAAAGAAGTAACCAACTGCTAGCTAATTAAAATACTACTAGGTTCAGCATGAAAAGTAGCATCTGGCCGTTTGTTGCTATTTATGATGTTTAATGTTTCACCTCTAGTACCATTCATCAAGGAATAACAATTAAAGCATTTCAGAACATTTCATCCATATCTATAATATTTGAACGTTACAATACCGCCCACTACACGTTCTGATGTATTAGGCGCAGGTACACATTTTGTAAAAAAAAAAAAAAAAGTTATCCTTATCCTTGCCAAGACTTGAAACAAAGTCCTGGAGATCCATTATCATGTAATATTTTTCATAGCTGGCAAGTGTTGTCCAAATTGGAAAACCTCGGCAACCCAACCAATCCAATCACAATGGATATCACGAGCCTTAATACTAGTATTCAATATGAACATAGTTTGGAGGCTGTAAAGTACTTTTTGAGATATTCACCAATAATTATGTATCTTTTGGAATTCCTTAATTTTTATTTAACAAGTATTACTTGATGGTCAGATTCACTAGCAACTTAAGGGCATAGCCACAGGTGTTTTTTTTTTTTTGCCTTAGGTAATACTTGTCTGTTAATATTCCATTTTGAATTGGAATATATTTTTTCTAGGCAGGCTATTAATTAGTTCCATTTTATTGATTATCTTATATTTTATTTCTAATTGGGATTAGTTCTAATTTTTGCTATGTGTACTGTGACACAGACTTTGTAGATGTTAACCTTAAAGGTTGTTCCTTTCATGTACATTACTACTAAGCTGTATTGCAAACCTACTTGCAGTATGGATTATCTTTATGGGACTACCTTTCATCCTTCTCATTTGACAGCATCCTTACCACTAGGTGAATTTCGTAGGGCTAGGAGGTTATATAGTTCTAGAACAAATTTTTAGAAGAATGTTGAAATCTTATGCATATTGTATGCAATAGGAGGAATCCGCAGAAAGCATACTGACAAGCCTCTATAACACCGAGAGATTCTGCAAAATGATTCCTAAGAGATTAGTTATAAAAGAGAAGTAAAAAGCTAGAGAAAGGTATATAATAGCAGTATTCATGTATACACAGTTTCACAATATAGTGCTCTTTCAGATTAAATTGTTGTATCGGTTAAATTCACCTTTGATACCTTTCTATAAAGGCAAAGGTAGTTATTTTCTACTCTTCATGAAAATGTTCCTTTTTAATCCCACAGGGTCATGTTCCTTCCAGTGAGTGTTCAGTTCTAATATGTAACTAATAGTTTTGAGAAAATAAATCACAAGCAGTTTGATGTTAAAGGACAATATAATTGTCTCTCACAAGATATAAATTTTGCTATGTCCATGTGGACTTTTCTAAACCAGAGAAATTTAATGATCCAGTGTTGTCCTTTTGTGTTTGATTCAACAGATGGACCTTGGTTCTGACTTAGATTCATTCTTGGAACATCCAAACATGTGGATACAGGGCTCTGACTCCTTCCCTACCCATAATCCCTACCTGCTTCTCCCTGAATACCTCAGATCTTGTTTGCTGCCCAAACTGAACGGTTGTGCGATTCAAGGAGCTCTGATGTGCACATCTCAGCAGTCTATCAAAATTGCTTCTTTTTCCTCTGTATCTAGCTGGGTCTGTCTGTACCTTTTCCTACCCTAGTTAGTAGATCCTAAAATAATAATAACAAAACTTTTTTTCTGTCTTCCTGAGATAGTTATACTTTAGAAGATAATCTCTACTGGGTTCTATCTTTTAGTTGTCTGTTGTTTGGTTTAAAAAAATTCTTATGTAGATATTAGGTATCTTATTTTTCTAGGAAGTTTAGCAGTATTGTCTATTCTTTAAAGTACTGTGGTGTTGTAGAGTTACCCTTTATTGTACATCATGTCAGATAAGAGCTTTAAAAAAGTACTCCAAGTGTGGTGACGAAATCCATCTGCAGGAATCCCACATTCTGTGTGCTTATTGTCTGGAAGTGGCCCATTTGAACACTAATTGTGAAGCATGTGCCTCTCTTGGGCCTAAGGCCTTACAAAGCTGCAAGAAAAGACTGATTTAAAAGGTTTGCTACCTTCTCGGCAAGTATCATTTCTGCTTCTCCCACTAAGGTGATTGAAAAATTAGTTCAGAAGGACAAGAACAAAGAGGAGCAAAAATCTCAAGGAAGCAAGACTGCTGAGAAAGAGTGCTGAGAAATCTTGTAAATGGTCACCTGAACCAGCAGTTCTCCCAGGTCTGGCACCAAAAGAGTCAAAGCCATTGGATCCTAAAACAGGTCAGATCCAATCTGCTTCACCTGCATTGCTGTTCTTCCTGGGACTGATTAGTCCATGGCTGCACTCTCCTTATCTTACAGGAAAAAAGACCTTTGAGAGCTTCTTTGGTAGTCTCTTCAGTGAGATCTAGCTGTTCTTCGAGGAGACTTACCAAAGCTGATAGGATGAAGTAGAGATTTCTTTGACTGCCGATCCAGTTGGGGGTCATCCCAGTGTCATCTCCACAGATCAATCCAAGAAATCATCATATTACTCCTCCTCTCAGGAACCCTGTGTTGATCTGATCCTCAGCTCTGCAGTCTATGGATTTGAACATACCCAGAGCATCTGGATCTGCACTGATAACCTTAGTTCTTTGACTCTGACCTTACCCCACTTTCTTTCAACTCCGACCTTGTCGGATTAGGAAGGGAATAGGAACCAAAGTGTCAGGTCCAGAGGACAGATCAGCTTCAAATCTTTTGGATCAGTCTCTGCCTGTCAGAGCATCTACTCTTGATATTTTGGCTTCAGTGCTGACTTTGGATCCTGGCCAAGTTGGTATTGGTGGAATTCTCTCTGCCCTGGCTCCTCAAGAGTCCTCCTCGATCCTGATTTCTCAGTTCAGCATTCAAATCCTTCAAGAGGGTTACCTCCTCCATGATTTGATTCATCTTGGCCTCTTTCTTTTTCTGCACACCTCCACATTGACAGGGACAATTAGCTTCCAAAAGTCTCTGAGAAGTGCTTGCTCTGATTAATATCCATTGTCTGAGACTACCCAACCTTGGATCCATAAGAAGCAGACTTGTAAGAGGAAACATATAGAGTCATCATCAGAATCCATCAAAGAAGATGTGTTGGATGAAGGGGAAGGTTCCCCTAAGTCCCCCTTCAGAAACATCAGTTTTGGCAAAATCCGTGACTTGATGAAGCAAAAGGGGGGGGGGGTTGATCCACTTACGTATCTTCCCAGGAAGAATTCATGTTCCTGGAGGCTTTTGGAGCTGACTCTTCTACCACCTGGGTGGTCCCTCCTCCTGACCCCCTTATTGATTTGGTGGTTCAGAGAGCTTGGAAAGAACCTGACACAGTGGAGCCAATACCAAAGAAACCCAACAAGATCTTAGTTGCTCCTAAAGATAGGCCACTTTGGAGTATATATCCTCTGGTAGATGCTGTGGTCATAGCAGCAGCCACTAAAAAGGAACTCTCTAAAGAGAGGATGTCTGTTCATCTCCATAATAGGAACTTTAGGGCACTAGACAGATTTGGAAAATGTACTTATGCGCCAATTACTTTTTCCCCTTATAGCATTGAACTAAGCAGCTCATGTCACATGCTTTCAGAGAGAATTGACCAAAGGGCTTAACCATTCTGTTTTGGATAATTTGCTAGTGGATATCCAGAAACATCTGGACTCCCAGCTGTTTATCCTTAATTCTATTTCCAAAGGCTCTATGTGTCTGGTTGCAAATGCAGCTGATGGAGCAGCCAGAGTGGCAGGCACTGGCATAGCCATTCACAGTCGCACCTGGATGTGATTGTATGATTTTGCGAAAGACTTCAAGAAATCCTCCCCTAATGCTCCTTTTGGTGGTTCCACTCTCTTTGGAGCAAAAGCTAAGGACACACTAACCAGGAGCTAGCAAGACAGTAAGACCCTGTCTGTCGTAGGACTCAGCTTCTCCACTCCTGAAAGGACATTTTCAAGGAATCATTGAGGAGGAAAGAAGATGTGATTCAGAAAATCACAGGATGTTATCCAAAATGCTTCCTTGGTCAAACCTTCTCATGGCTGGTGGGGGGGGGGGGGTCGGTTTCAATGGACATCACCCTAGGGGTAGAGATGGTCTGCAAACCATGGATTTGGGGCCTTTTTCCTCAGAAACTCTTAGTTGCCCAACTGCTGCAATCTGGAGGTAGTCTGAGAGCATTTACCCCTGCACCATCAAACCTGGTAGGCTACCACTTCAGACTCATGGATGCTGAGGATAATCACCAGAGGATACACACTTCCCTTCCTTTACTCTCCCAAACCAAGAAGAAGGATTCCCCTAGTGCTACCCTACCAAGTGGAATTCACCACAGCAGAAGTCAAAAACCTGTTAGAAAAATGAGACATCAGACAGGTCCCTCCAGACCAGACCAGATCTGGAGTCTACTCCAGGTTCTTTTTAGTTCCAAAAAAGACAGGTGTGCCAAGGCCAATTCTCGACCTTAGTCATTTAAACCAGTTTGTGAAGTAGACAAAATTCCAGATGGTCATGGTTCAGTTTATCCTACTGCTACTAAGGAAGGATGACTGAATGTGCTGAGTAGATCTCCAGGATGCTTATTATCATGTAAAGATAAACAAGCAATTAAAGAGATTCCTCCGTTTCAGGCTGAGAGCCACTCATTATCAATTTAGAGCTCTACCCTTTGGTCACACCACCATCCCCAAGGTGTTCACCAAATGGTATGGCAATAGTCACAGCCTTTCGCAGTCTGCACGAATTCCAGGTTTTCCTGTATATGGACAATTGGTTGCTCGACACTTTGATAAGAATTTACTTATCCAAAGGAGGGACACTTTACTGTGGTTGCTTCACAGACTGGGTGTAACAGTCAACATCCAAAAAAAGTTAACTGAATCCCACTCAGTCACTGGAATTCATAGGATGCCACTTAGATGCATTGAATTTGATAGCTGCTTTACCTCACTCCAGGATTCCTTCTCTTCAGGAAGTGGCAAATCAGGTATTATTACATTCCTCTCCACCAGTGAGATTGGTTCTAAAACTACTAGGTCTTATGGCCTCAACAGTTACTCTGTTTCCCTTCTCTCATTTCTACATGGAAGTCCTTCAGTGGAGTCTATCAATTCAATGGTCACAACTACATCATCCTTGAGTACACCTATCAGGCTACCTCCATTATTCAGAGCTCACATCAGGTGGTGGGTATTTTCCCCAGTGTTAGAGGGCCATCTGTTGTGTCTCACTTCTCCAACAGCTGTGGTCACCACAGACACTTCCCTTTTTAGGGTGGGGCATTACGAAAAGAAGACTGTTTAAGGTACCTGGACTCAACTAGAGACCAATCTTCACACCTGGATTCTGGAGATGAGAGTAGTTCTATTAGTGACGCAGACATTTCAAGGCTCTCTACCAGATGATTTGATCATAATTCAGACAGACAGTGTGTCAGTAGTCTGGGACATCAACAAACAAGGGGTGGGGGGCAGATCTTATCCTCTGTCAGGACGCCATGAGGGTTTAACAATGAGTGATGTCTTCCCATTGCTTTCTTCTAGCAACGCACATCCCAGGGACTTCCAGTGTGCTAGCAGACAAACTAAACAAAGACATTGTTCTGCCTCATGAGTGGTCGCTCAGGCAATCAGTAGCAAATGACATTTTCTGTCACTGGGGCCAATGTTCCTGCAACCTGTTTGCATCTCACCTCAACAAAAAGTGCAGCAGTTACTTTGCCCTCATCTCTCTTCAGAGTCAGTAACTGAGGGACTTCTGTGGTCCACAGTTGGCCCCCAGGTCTTTTCTATACCTTCCCCCTTTTCCCTTGATCACAAAGTTCATTCAGAAAGCCAGGAGGTGCAAAGCAAAAGTAATCCTCATTGTCTATTGATCCTGATAGGTTTGGTTCCTGTTTCTTTTGCTTCATCTTTTATGACCTCCTTGGACACTGGCTCTCAGCCCCAGATATCCTATCTCACCCATCCGGTTATCCCCTCCTAGATTTAGACACCCTGAATTTCACCTCTTGGTTACTCCAGTTTTAACAATGGCCAGAGATCCCAGGTTTTCTGAATGAGTAGTTCACATTCTGACTGCTGCTTAAAAATCTAGCACAAGGAAGGTTTACCAAAGTAAATGGAAAAGTTTGTCATTCTTGGCTACACAAAAGAAGCTGATTCCTTTCTCTGCCCTTCTTCCCATAATTTTGGGTTTCTTGTCGAACTGTTTCATAAAGTTTCTGTTTTCTCAACCATAAAAGTCCAGTTAGCAGTGATTTCAGATTTTCACATTGGTCATAACCAGACACCCATAGCATCTTTAAAGGTTTTCAAAGCTTTCCTGAAGGGAACCTTTCTTCTCAGACCTCCAATCACAGATCCTGTTCTACCGTGGGACATTATAGTAATGTTCCAGGCTCTTGTGCAATTTCCTTTTGAGTTAACAGCCTCGGCAGATCTTAATACTTAACATGAAAAACAAGTTTCTTGGTGGCAGTCACTTCAGCCAAAAGAATCTCAGAATTACTGTCTCTCTCTTGCAAACCTCCTTATTTGATATTTCATAAGGATAAAGCCATTTTAAAACCGAATCAGTCCTTTATTTCTAAGGTAGCATCAACGTTTGCATCAATCAATCCATACAACTTCCAGTTTTCTTCCCAATGTTTTCTAACACAGGAGAATGTACACTACATTTGCTTGATGTACATAGACAACTTAGATTTTATCTCCACAGGGCAAAAGACTTCAGAAAATCAGATCAGTTGTTTATTGATTTTTCCAAAGTCAAATTAGGGTATGGTGTTTCCAAGGCCACCATCTGTAGATGGCTGTCTAACTGCATTTTATTTGTTCATAACAAACTGAGTTTATCATTATCTTAAAACCAATAACTCATTCAACAAGATCAGTGGCAATTTCCACAATTTTGCAACAAAATCTGCCCATTGATAACATTTGTGCTGCTGCAACATGGTCAACTGTCTCATTATAAACTGGATGCACAATCCAGATCATATACCTCTTTTGGCTCCGCTGTGTTCAGGAATGTTCTTCCTTCATATCTCCTAGGAAGTTGGTAGCCAGGGGAATCTGTCTCACCTGTTGAATCAGACAAAAAAGGACATCATCAGATATGAAAGTTATGTACTCACTCACCATAACGATAGATCCATGTTGTCCTATTTTCATTGGGTTCAACATCCCTCCCTCCCCTTCTAAATTGTCACTTATTGTACCTGAAAGAACAGGTGGTACTCTCAGGAGTCTTGCAATCATCAATCTCAGCTGGTTGCTGCTTCTTCCTATACTATATACCATTCTGCTAGGCTTGGTTCAAGCATAGTCTTCAATAACATATTATGTAGGTTAGTGAGCATACTCAGTCTGAGGAATTCAGGGAGAAGCAGAGATGTGTTATGGGTAGTGGAGGAGTCCGATCCCTGGAGCTAAGTGTTTGCAATGCTGAGACCAGATCCAAGTCTGATCTGAGACCCATCTGTTGAACCAGATAAAATTGGACAACATGGAATCTGTTACAGTAAGTGCATAACTTTCATTTTCTTTAAAATTAGATTACAAGTACATGTTAGAAATATTTGGACTAGGAATGTAGCTAGCCCACTAACTTCATACTTTGTGGTTAAAAAAAAAATAACGGTTGTGAGAAAGGCCTATGGACAGCTGTTTTAGAACAAATCTGTTGGAGGAGAAGATTTGGTAAAGCCTTAAAAGACTTTTTTTTGCATTTTAACAGCTTATTTTTCTTAAAAACTGATACTATGATACTGTAGCTTGAATAGCAACTGTAATTTTTTCTTACTTTTATTTCATAATATATGATGCTATGATGCTGTACTGCTTGAGCAGTAATAGTAATTGGAAGGCGTTTCTTATTTGCAGTTCAGGATACATTTGTTCTGCTTTCTCAATAGTTTTATTTGTTCCAGTTGTGTTTTAATTGCTTTATTTTATGTACACTGTGTGTGTTTTCTTGTTTTCATCCTCCCTGGAAGGCTGTCATGCCAAAGTGCCAGAGGGATAAAAAGTTTTAATTGTAAGTTTTCTTTATTTACTTATTTGTGTCATTACTATTTTTTTTCACTTTTAAGTAGTTAAAGGATGTATGAAAAAGTGTAGACATTTAGTAACTTGGCTATTAAAGCACGTAATTACTTGACTAACATGACTGTTTCTTGTCAGTTTTATTTTAAAATAGATGCAAGATAATTTGCAGTCTGTTCCTAGTAGTATTGTTATAAATACATTAGGGAAGCTGCTGTGGCAGTGGATAAAGTTGCAGTTTGTAGACTGACATGTGCATATGATTCTGTAAATGCTTCAATAAGAGATGCGGTATTATGGAATAGGATTGATTTCTGCAGTGGATAAAAAATGAGTTCATATGCTGAAATGTGCATATGATGACGCTGTAAATGCTAAATCTAAGAAATGTTGTTGTGTATGGTGCTGAGAAGACTAAAGTGGCTTAGAACAGAATCTTATAATGAAAATGCCAGAGGCAGACTACTTAAGGTTGCTACGACACAAGACTTTTTGTTTAGTTGCGCAGCACGTAATAGTGTTGATTTTAGAACACAAATACAAGAATAGGTCTGCTGTATGGAGGAATTGCTCCTCAGTACCGGAAGTGTTGCACTACAAATAATAATCCAAATTCAACAAAAACAATAGAAAGAAAAGCAGACCAATTACAACTCATTTTTTAACATGGAAAAGAAGATATAAAACAAATCTTCAAAAATGACTGCTCCCTCCTGTTTACACTTGTCTCTTATCCAGTATACTTAGGAGGCACATTTTACAGTTATCTTTCAGCTTGGCAACTGATATTGGTTTTGCAGTCCATCCATTGAGGTTATGCAATACAATTCCTCAAATCTAGCTTGTCCCACAAATGTCCCCACAGCAAGCACACTAAGCATTGCAGCTAATGGATTAGTTATGTTAAAGAAGGCAATAAAACCTAAATTTTATGAGGGAATTTTTTTAATTGGCCTGTAGGAGTCGTCCTCCCTTTTTTTTTTTTTTTAGAAATCTTTTTATTAACAATTTTTATAATACAATACAAAATGGTAGTAGGGAATGTGCAAACAAATCAACATGTAAATACACAAACTGTATACAACAAGTAACTATTTACAGGTACGCCATTTGTCCAACATAAAGAAAAATAAGTTAACTGAGATTAAGCTAGGATGAGATCGAACATAGTGTCCCAGTATTCACTAAAGTGTGAACTAGGTTTTTGGGTATATTTGAGATATTTGTGGTCAAGTATGTATTTGGTAGCAAGTTGTTTAAATCCATCCCAATTGAGTAGGGATCTACCTTCCACTTAAGGGTAATGTAGAGTTTGATGAGGGAGAAAAGTGTTAAGATGAGAGTCTGAAGTTTGGATAATCTTGTTGGAGGGATATGTAATATAGCAAATTTCCAGGATAGAGTCGTTTTCTCATATGCCATTTTTTCTAGTTGTACCCTAAGGGAGAACCAGAGTCTCTAAGAACATTTACAGCTGCAAAAAATGTGAAGCAAATCAGCGTTATGATTAGTACAGTGGGCACAGAGGGGAGAGGAGGAGGGAAAGATTTTAGAAAGTATAGAAGGGGTAAGGTATATGTTTAAGATCATAAATTTGGCATAGTTAAGTTTTTTAAATGGAATAAATTTAGAGGAAATTTGGTTAGAGGTCATGGAAGGGTCTTGGTCTCTCCAGTATTTTGAAAAAACTAGTTCATTTTGGGTTTGGATAGAAAGTATAAGTTTGTATGAGTAAGAGATCATTTTCGTTTTGCATATAAGGAGGTTCCATATGAATTTGCAGGCTTTAATATCATTTAGAGTTAGAGGTATTTTCTAGGGTGTTACAACAAAGGTCAAGGCTTTGTCTCAAGATGATTATATAGCTTTTGGGTAGAGACAAGTGTAGTCTTCTATCAGTTAATGAGTTATTTTTAATAGGAAAGAGATCTGCTATAGTTAACTCTCTGATAAGGGGGTATTTGTCAATACTGATCATTTTGTTATTCAGTTTGAGGTTGGGGTTGAGGTGGAGTGGTTGCAAGGTATTGAAGGCAATGAACAAGTTTAATTATTTGAAAATCATTTGAAGAGTAATTATGTTATGTTTAATAGATGGGAGTAGTTTGACTTTTTTAGGTTTTCTGTATTAATAAAGGGGAGAGCTTTGGTATTAAGAGTGAATGTTTTAATATAGTTATAAATAATTTTACCCATGTAGGGGACCAGGTAGGTGTATTAGGAGCATAATCGGATATTTTTACAATCTTGTTACTGTTGATAAACTAATGTCTTTTTGCTTTTCCCGGTTAGAAGTCATCACAGTGGAACTCCGGTCCGCTAATGACTGGCAGAGGATTTTTACGGTGCCAAGGTGCCAGCCCAACCTTCAAAGAAGACACACCCATTCATGCATGTCTTGAAACGTCACTCGACCGCGGGGAGGACATGCAGACTCCATACAGAAGGCGCTCCAGCCAAGAATCGAACGGGAGAACCTCTTGCTGTGAGGCAACAATGCTAACCGCTGCACCACCCTGGCCTACCTTGTTACCATTGATAATATCATAATAAAAGTTTGAAGTCAGGTAAGCTTAACCCACCTTTGTCGTTAGGGAGAGTTAGTCTACTGTAGCTAATTCTGATTGATTTGTGGGACCATAGGAATTTAGAGAGAGATGAATGTAGAGGTTTGAAAAATTTGTTATGAATAACTATGTTAGATGCGTTAAAAGACATAGAGCAAACAGGGTAAGATATTCATTTTGATTATAGCAGCTTTGGTGAGAAATGGGAGATGTAACTTTGCCCATCTCTTCAGGTCTTGTTAGATGTTAGATCGTAGTTTGGAAATACTGTTCAAGTAGATTTGGCTGGGGTCTTGATGGAAGGAAATACCTAGGTAGTATAGAGAGTGATTAATTTTGATTTGGGAGGGGGGACAAAAAGGTAATCAGCAGAATGGGTTCAGGGGGAAGATGGTTGATTTCTCTAGGTTTAGTTTGTAGTTGGAAAATCTCAAGTATTTATCAGTTAAGTCTAGTATTTTGGGGAGGTCGGAATTAGGGAGGGAGAAATAAAGTTTAAAGTCATCAGCAAAAGCTGAGAATGGAATTTTAGTATTGAAAAGAGTGTGGGAATATGGTGGGAAGTATTTTGGGTGATTAGCAGGAAAAGGAGTTAAATATATAATTTGAATAGGTAGAGAGACATTGAACACCTCCTTCCTAAAAAAAAAAAAAAAAGAGAGAGACAAAACATTATCATTCAAACTGCTTACCTTGTTTATAGTCCACTTTATAGAATCAGATAGTGGATGCCCTGAACAGGAACGTAATATTTCTTAAACATCTTAATCAGATCACAGTTTAAGCAATTACATAGGTACACATACGTTAATAGAAAATAAAATATAGTGACATGTTTCATTACTGTCACACAGTATCCATATGTGTTTTCTTTTTAACAGTTGTCATTCAATCCATCATTACATGAACTGCTGAATTCCTGACTTCCCTTAAACCTCACTCTTTCTCGTGTACATTATTTTGCATGTATTGTTCTAAGAAATTCCATCTAGTTCTATGAAATATGCTCCTTCCTTTTCTAAATCTGTTTTACAATACTCATTACTTCAGTTTACAACTGATTTAGATTTTGATTTCTATTTTCAAGTAATTGCTTTCTTGGCACCTTATAGCATTAAACTTAGTAAGGGCTGACTATGTCTAGGTAATTCATATCCTTTGTCCCAGATCTAAAAAAAAAAGATAATTTCCTTAATTACAATCATTTGCTTCCCCAAGATTTCTGACAAAGTGCTCTGTAGAGAATTTTTGAAAATCTGCGAACTTGTAAGACTCACAAAAAATATGTTCCCAGTTGTCTTGCTCTTTTCCATCATACCTCCAGCATTTGCTACTTACCTGAAGAAAAACATTCTCTGAACTGTGCTTACATTTTCTTTTGTAAATTGTCCTTCTACTCTACTGTCCTTCATTGATCACTTTGGAATATTCATTATGTACAGGAACTATCCTGCAAAACATGCTGCATGTCCAACCAGCATACCAACCTTTGGGTGCCTTTATCTCTTGTTGTATTTCCAATATATGCCCCAAGTGCAAAAATTGCAAAGCAGTACATAAGGGGCGTATTGCTGCAAAAATCCTGAGAACTTTCCTGCTGTCAGCCCAAACAGTGAGACTTCACTTTTGCTTTGGACTTTCAGCCATATGACCTCTGCCAATTTCCCCTGGTTGTGGGCAGATAAGTATTCCTATTAAGGAAACTTCCTCTTTCCTTCTTTTTTTTTTACAACAAAGTTGTATTTTTCATGTCAACTAGGAGGGGTTAAAGTGACTTTGTGAGGCAGATACCTTATAAATATAGTCACACTACATGTTTTGTTTGCTTAGGACCCAGCCATAATCACAAAGAGTGCTCTATTTTTTAATCATTGTTGCCTAAGACATTAAGGAGTCACTTATATTCCCTAAAAATATGTCTTGAAGAAGCAGAGACTTAAGGAGCTTGCACTGGGTAGGATGGGTTCCAAATCTTCCCAGTCTGATGTCTCTTAGCAGCTGAAAATTAAATACTTAAAGTCATAGTCTGAAGCTTTTTTTTCTAGTCAGACCTGAACATTTCTGCTGTAGCACTTGGTGAATCCTCAGACTACCTGTTTTTTCTGCTGCTCCCGATGTTGCATACCCTTTGGAGGCTGATAAGGCACAGCATCTTGACATATTCTGTTCATTCAATTAGATGCCAGGTTTGGCCACTAACAGGAAACCACAGCTTATCAATTTTTAGTGTGCAAAGTTGCAGGTGTCCTTATCGAGGTACATCAGGGATCAAATTATCCACAAAGTTCCTAGAAAAGAAGCAGAAGATAAAATATTCTTCATCTTCACCAGTTGGATTTCAATTGGAAGATGAAACTACTACGTCTCCATATGAAGTGGTATGATTTTTTCCCCGGGGCCATTTTACGGTACTTATGTCCCTAAAGTCTCCTTAGTTTTTTCTCCATTTTTATCCTCTTCTTCCCCTCAAAACAGAACTGTAGCTTTCTCTTCTGAATGGGAAGATTCAGAAGGTGAGGTACATTGTTTAGATCAGATTCATTCACCAGTTGGATTTCAGTTTGGAAGATGAAAATACTATGTCTCCAGACTCTCCTTTAGAGAAACGTTCCTTTGGAGACACTATTTTAAAGCGGATGCAGCTTTTCCTGTGGAAAGGAAAGCAGGTCTCTCATGTGCATCAGCGGTACTATGATTTGTTCTATATGGGAATACCCAAACCTTTTGCCATACTTCTAGTCTTAGAAGCTTTGCAGGATACTTTTGTCACAGCTTTTTAAAACCCAGAATGTCAACTTCCAACTCCTAAGAAACCTAATAAGTTTTACAAGGTTCTTCTAGATACACAAATATTCATCTAAATAATCTTTCTTCAGATCCTGCAGTGATTTCTGTGGAATCTTGACAGACCCACCAAGTTACTTCCATCTTCTAAGGCCTTGTCCAGTGATAAGGAAAGAAGGACCGAGGAGAAGTATGGAAAAAAGGTAAACACCTCAACTACGCTTTTTTTCCGAGTCATAAACCGTCAAACCTGTATCATCAGATATCTTTTGTCTAGTATTGGAGACATGAATAAATTACTGACTGGCATCCCTAAGTCAGATAACAACATTTCCTTGATATCTTTGTTTAATTGCACTGTCCAGGCAGGTAGCACTGTATCAAATGCAGGTATGCTGCTGATGATTCATCTTCCACAGCTGCTGTTGCAGGGTCTGTCTTAAGGAGATACTTTTTGTTACAGTCTTTACCTGAAGATGTCAAGTCTAAATTATTGGATGCTACCCTATATAAGGAAACTCTCTTTGGATCTGCTGTTACTAACATTTTTAAAAGCCTACAGGAGAGAGGCATGATCGTGAAGAATTTTAAACAGAATTTCCTGTCTCCTGTTCCGCAGTTCTAGAGGAATTGTGCTTCCAAGGCTGGCATCTTTTTTTCACAAAGAGCAGAAGCAACAGTAAAAAGGTAAAAGGTTTGTCTAAAAGAAGTCCCAGTAAAAATCAAAGCCAAACTTCAATGGATCAAAAGGGTCCTTTCCAGACAAATTTGCCATTTTGTAACTACCTGCCTCAGCCCTCCCTTTCCCATACTTCCCACCTCACCCTATCCTGTCTCTGTATATCAAACAAACACATTCATTCCCTCCCTGTATGGAGACTGATAACTTCAGGCTAATGGGTTTTCTGTGTCATAAAGAAAGGTTATAAACTAACTTAGCTTTTTCTTCCAAAGGATTTGAGTATTTCACAAGTGCCCCCAAACTAAGAGCACCTAGCTTTTCCCATTCTGAAAGAGTTGTTCCATTAGGGAACTGTAGATCCAGTTCCCATTCAAAAGCATAAAAATGTTCTGTTACTCGAGGCTTTCCTTGGTTCTGAGAAAGGAGGGAACTTATTGTCTAATTTTGGATATATCAGTCCTCAATGCCTTTAAAAGTTCAAGAGGCGGTCTCTTCCAGCTTTGCTTCCATTGATTTTGCTTTCTTTTTTGGTTACCCTGGACCTCAAAGGTGAATATCTTTGTATTTCCATTCGCCAAGAACTTTGAAAATTCATCGCATTTTGTGTATCACAATTTCACTTGGAAGTTTTCTGCTTTTTCCTTTGGTCTTTCTGTAGCTCCAAGGGTATTTATCAAATGCCTAGCTCAGGTCATAGCTTTTTGCAAGCTGTGGGATATTCACAGCCTTGTTCATATGATCATCTTCTCAAGGCTTCTTGGAGAGAAAAGTTTATTCTGAATCTCATGTTGAGCTTGGACCTTTTTCTTTGCCTATGCTTCACAGTACTTTTGCAAAAGTCTGTCCTATTTCCATTTCAAGATCTGGTCTTTCTAGGTTGCCATCTCAACACCGTCTCCATGATGACATTGTTTCCCCCGAGCAAAAGGCATTTTCAGATTGCTTACTTCCTTTTTTCTTCCCTAGACTTGACCTCAGCAAGAGAGAGAGGGATATTGAGAGCCTTGGGGTATATGGCTTTTTCCATGCAAATAATTCCTTTTGCCAGACTGCATATGAGGAATATTCTGTAGTGCCTAAAGTCTATTTTGGTTCAGCACTGTTACCCTTTGAACTTCCCAATTTCTTTCTTTCCCTTCATAAAGAAGGAGTTTCTTTAGTGAATTGAACAGATGTCATTCAATCGAGGTGTTCGCTTTATGTATCCCTCTCTTTGCCACTAAGGTTCAATAGATGCTTTGGACTTGGGTTAGAGAACATGCCCTATGTACATAAATGTTCAGGGTATAGACTCAAGACAGGACAGGAGCAACCACATAAAATGTCAAGGAAATGAAAGGTGTGATCCTTGGCTCCACAGTCTTTATATCAACTTTGGTCTCCAGGAAGCCTACAAATCCTAGCAGTTATACAAAAGCTCATCTCTGCAGGCTTGGTATGACAGCCTGGGAGACAGCTATGCAACACAACCTCTTTTAGGTGGTTTACATTCCCTCAGAGATGAATATTGTGACAGATTACCTGAACAGATCCAAGTTTGATCCTTAAGGATGGATGCTGAACAGTCTTCCTGCAGATTATCCATCAGAGGGAAAGTCCCCAAGTAGGTCTGTTGCCTCCACTCTGAGCAAGCAGCTGAAGCTATAGTATTGCATGCTCACAGGCTTGGAGAACAGATGTCATATCAGTCTTATAGAAAGAGAAATACTATTATGCTTTTCCTCCTGTTCCCCTGATTCTGAAGGCCCTGCTCAGAATCAAGAAGGACAACTCAAACATGTTTTTTGTGTTCCTCTTTTGACCCCAACAACATTCCTTTTTTTCCCACCTACCCAGGAAAAATTGTCACAAGTTGCTCCACAGGTTGGACATGCTAGTACAACAGAAGGGATCTGTTAATCACCCAAATCTGCAAACACTAAATTTGATTCTTTGGGCGAAAGGACTCTAATATTATTCAGGCACCCTTTTTCCAGAGAAAGTACTATAGGTATTACAGGAGGCTAGAAAATGTACTACAAAAATCTTGTGTTTCTAAATGAAAAATACTTTCTATTTGCTGCCAAAAGAGAAAGCAGGATCCTTACAATATGTGTATCCCTACTTTGTTTTCATTTTTGTGTGAATTGCGCAATTCATAATTGGTATATTCTTCCATCAAAGTGCAATTTGCCAAACATATCTGCCAGTCTACCCCTATATCCACCATCTTTTACTGGTTTTGAAGCGAAGCAGTTTTTGAAAGGTGTCCTACATATCAGACCACCAAGAAAATCAATACCACTTCCTTGGGCTGTGAATTATGTATTGGAAAAGCTGACCCTTCTTTCCTTTGAGCCAGTTTCTTCTTCCTCTGTAAAATGATGTACCTGGAAGACCGTTATATTAGTATCCCTTAATTCAGCTTAAAAACACTCAGAGTTACAAGCCCTTATGGCATGTCCACATTTTCTAGTTTTCCACAAGAACAGGGTATCCTTTAGGACTATCTTTTTTTCATGCCTAAAGTTATCAATTACATTTCTCTGAAAAGTCAATAAACTTGCCTGATTTATTTCCCAATCCTCAAAATAGGGAAACTAATTTTATATTCTTCACATGTTTGTGGATAGCTAAGGGTTTACTTGATAAGACTAGAACTTTCAGGAAAACTGACCATCTTTTTGTTACCTTTCAGGATAAGAAGTTGGGTATCTCTGCCCCAAAGCAAACCATCTCTAGATCAATTTCCCTAACTACTTCCTTTTGTTGTTCCTTCATTGGGAAATCCCTTCCATACCAGGTTAAAGTCCATTTCAGAGTAGCATCTTCAAGTGCCTTTTTCAAAGATCTGGACACTACATCTGTTTTACAAGCAGATACTTGGACTACCATTCATAACTTTACTAAGCACTATAAAATTGATGCTTTTTTGCGGATCTAGGAAAAATTTTGCCAGATCTGTCCTATGAAGACTGCTTGATTCCAGTTAAACTACTATTTCCTCCTTCCAAACAGTCAAAAAATTTGGGAATTGTCTTATATGTAATGAAAACTGCAACAGTGTTCAGTAAATGACATATTACAGCTGTGTAAGAATTTTCCATGACAGTAGATGTCTGAGTAGATCACTGTTGCAGTAGAGCACCCTGCTTCCATCAACCCTTCTGTTTTTTAAGGACATGCTTTTCCTTTTCACTAGCAGTTGTGGGCCCCATATACAATTCCCCCTCCCATAGTGGTTAGATAAAACTTGCTGTTTTGCCTTTATTTTTCTGGTCTGGTACAAGAAAGTCCTGAGGATTTTTGTGCCTATATATCCCTTAATGTACTACTACATAGTATTGTACCTGGGGCATACTTCTGATGCCCAGTGAAAGAGGAAAGCATACAAACTTTGGTATGCTGATCAGACATATGGAATCCTTGGCTGGATACATCCCACATGTAATTAATACTGTATGGTCTACTTGGACATGTACTGTTATGGTAATTTCTTACACAACTGTACTTTATTATAGAATGTTTCATATGTCATATTAATTAACCCTTTTTAACATCACCTTTTGTTCTATGCTGACCCGAAAACTCTACCAGAGCTGGTATTTCAGTTAGCAATCCCATGACCCTCTCTTTTTGCCTATACTCTAATATAAAACCCTAGTAGAAAAAGCACTTTCTAACCTGCAATACAAATTTCTGCTTGGCCTCATCTCAGGCATATTACCTTTCCTTGTTTAGTTATTTCCTCGCCATACATTGGTTCCTTTGCTAATTTTCTCCACCAAATCTGAGTCCCCTGTTGCCTGCTTTTATATCCCTACTTGCAGTAAACCATACTTGCAGAATCTTTCTCCACTCCTATGTTGGCTTAGTTTTTAAAATATTTTCTTCTTCTTTATTAATATAATATTCTGTGTGGTTATTATTGTTCTCCTTAGTGACTTGTATCAAGAATTCCTACTCTCTCCTTATTCGCCGAACTTTCCCCTGTCTTATCATTCCTCTCCACTGAAATTTAAAGCCCCCTCTTCCTATGTTATGCATATGAGCTTTAACTGAGTATCACTTCAAATCAGGTAATCCTAAACTAGCTTATTCTTTGGGAAAAACGAACTTATTCCTTTTGCCCTCTTCCCCTCTCAAATAAATTATTTCAATTCTTTAGTAATTGTTACCTACAACATCTCTTTCTCTTTATATACATGTCCTGTATGTAAAACTAAAGGAATGAAAACCATTTCACTGCTTATATCTTCCTAGCTATACAATAATTTCCAGTTTCTCAATTTGTTATATTTTGTTTAGTCACTTCCCACATATACTTAGCTGCCGTAACAAATATTTTTTTAATCCATACATCTAAATACTTCCTGTTATGTTGCCATAAATATGGGTATTGCTGAACCAACTGGATAACGCAGTGGTGCAGCGGTAGCTTTGTCACCTCACAACAAGAGGTCCTCCAGTTTGATTCTCAGCTGAAGTGCCTTCTGTGCGGAGTCTGCATGTCCTCCCTTTGTTCATGTGGCTTTCCTCCGGGTGCTCCGGTTTCCTCTCACATTACAAAGACATGCATCTGGAGCTTTTCTCCCCGGGCCTCTGCTGAAAATTGGTTTTGTTCCAAGTCAGACTTTCCCAGTAAACAAATGTTAAATAAAATAAATAAAATTTGTGTGTGGATACATAGATTACTGCTATAGCTTTTATTTTATCTCCATTAAATTTATATCCTGAAAAGATTTAAAAGTGTTTCAGAATGTTCTATAACACTATAACGTCTTTTTCTGGATTTTTCATGTACAAAATGATATATGCAAGTAAAGTTAACTTTTCTTAAATACCATACCAAATGCCAGAATCCCTTATTTTATTTGCTAGTTGTTGTAAACATAAAGAAAATAACAAAGGGAAAACGGGAGACACCCAGCTTATTCCTCTGTTCACACATAGCTTGTCTGAGAGTAACCTCACTACCTTAATTCTTGCTGCCAAACCTTCATATATCCCCTTAATTAACCCTATTATTTTGTCAGGAAATGCAATGCCCTATTCAGAAACTCTCAGCTGATTCTGTGAAATGCTTTCTCCGCATTAAGACCCACCAACAATAGAGGTGTCCACAAAACGCCTTTTCCATTCTGTTAGCTAGTACAGACGTAACTCTTTATAATCATTACAGAAAATTTAAATGGGTGTATATGAAGATGGGTCTGGAGACATGTTACCTTCTTTGGGTACTATGGCCAGTACAGCTTTCTTCCAAGATGCTGGTATTCCGTCCTGTTTAATCTAATGTTAAATGAAACATTCCAGAACTTTATCACTTTCTTTCCTCCCAACTTCAAACTTCCACAATAATACCATCTGTTCCTGGAGACTTTTCTTTTGATCATATAGGAAAAATGGCTGTTTTTTTTTTTAATCTCCTCTCTTCTTGTCTTAGCTGTTAAGTATTGATCATCATAGGTTCATAGGTAAGTACTAGGCTTGTTGCCTGTGTAGGCCATTTTAAGCCTAAGCTGTTTTCCTTTTTGTGCTTGAAATAACCTATCTATTTGGTTATAGACTGACCTTACCCAGTCCGTGGTCAATAATTATATATTAACCCTAATAAGAATAACTGGGATCATACCATAAGTAATTTGAGGGGACCCATGCATGAGATAAAGCATTTAGGAGCTGCTTCCTCCATTAGTAATACGGGGGGGGGGCAGTCCTGGCATACATTTTCTGTTTCACATCCATAGATCTAAGTTGTGTTTAAATATGGACAGGGAAGAACTTTGTTTTATGTGGATGGGGAGTCTGTTCCCAGCAGCGTTATCCTCTGTGAGATGTACCTGTTGCTTCAAACTGGTTCTGTTGATGTTGTACAACAGATTTACATCCCTCGACTGAATATTTCTAATGCCGTTGGACTTGTTGATGTGCAGTAAAGCCATCAGTAAATCTACAGAAGATGCCTTGTATACCAGACACAGGTCACCACTTATCAGTCTGTAGGATATAGAGTGTGATGACAGGGCTTTGAGTCAGTCCACATAGGACATTTTTTTAGGCTTTTTATCGTAAGGTATCTCTATGGGCATTTCAGTTGTTGCATGTGTCTAGACAGATGCATGCCAAGGGGAGCATTATATTCAATGACTGGTTAACTGAGCACTGAGTAAAGGGGTGCAGTGATGTCCCTTGATCTAGAAACAATACATTTGTTTATAAGTTGTGCAATATAGATGGACATTCAACAATAGACACGTTGGTCAAAAGTTAGGTCAGTGTCCAGATAAGTTCCCAAATCCCAAAGAACTAAGTCAATTTAGTCACCTCATCTTTCTCAGACTTAATTCATAAATATTTTCATTTGTACCCTTTCTTGGTTTCCACATTCCTCTGCTTTATACAAATTTTCAAAAAAGTTCCAAAATATCCCTTATACCTCTGTATGATCTTGTCATAAGCTTCCTTAGTTTGGGGACAACTCTTTCTAATTTCTGTTTCCTAAGTCATTGCGCTAAAAGTTTTTGTGCTTTGAGATGGTTACAGAAAGAGTTGCTTAATAGCAACCTTTCTAAATTCATGCATATTATCCAAATACTCCCTTTTGTTCCCTCTGGCACTCTGCAGTTGCACCTCTTCTTGTTCTCCAAGAGTCCTCTTATTCTGCAGTACAATAACCTTTGTCAGTGCCTCTAAATAATTCCTATTACTTCTTTTCCATCTCTTTTTTTTCTTATTTCTAGCCTGTTTTTAAACTCCAGTTTCATTTTATCCCACTCACTAGCTATCCCTTCTGAAGAAATTTCTGTCTTCCTTAATAACTCTCTACTCAGTTCCGCTACCTAAGTTCCACTAATTGGTAAGCAAGAAAGCACCATGGTCTCATTTTTACTTCATTACCCTGTATCATTAGCTTAATTTTTATCAGTGTGTGATCAAAAGTAGTTATTGGGAGCAGGAAGGTAATATTGTCATACAAACAGAAACTGGACCTTGTATTTTTCAGGATAATGTACAGACGCACACCTTTCTTTGTTATACATTGCAACAATTGGGTCAAAATATTTTGCTGTCTGTCCTTTGTTACAATACAGTTCAGAAGGTAGAAGTCTTCTCATTGGGGTCAGACCATAATGTGTACCTCCTTGCTCTCCTGATGCAGAAGATACTGCTCAGTGCAAAACAAGATAAGGCTAGTCTAATTCCAGTGGTTTCCCTGTATCCAGGACAGACATGGTTTTCTGTGCTACTGAGCGAGCATGATAAGCATTGCTCTGTGGCTATCACTTGTGCACAACTCCTTACTTACACACCAGGGAAAAGTATGCTGAAAACTGTTAATTGGCTTTGAGGACAGACGTTTGACTCATAACAGCAGTTCCATTTTTACTGAACTTTGAAGTTTCATGATGGAGGGCAAAAAAAAGAAAATCTTGAGTTCAAAAGTGGAAGAGGCTTGAATTTTTCCTCTCTATCTCAAGATCTGGATTATTTATCCCTTCAGGGGGTTATTAGACTGATTAAACCTTTTATTAGATTCCAGCTTGGCATTTTCAGCCATCAAAGGCCATGCATTCTCAATATCTGGTTGCCTATCGACTTGTCTTCAGCTTACATCCCAGCTATCTGTGAAGAATTTCTTAAATGTATTGTTTACTTAAAACCACTAAGAAGACATGCTTTACTTCAGTGAGATACGAAGTTATGCTAGAAAATCTGACTATACCTCCTTTTGAACCTTGAGATACAGTGGACTTAAGTACCTTTCCTGAAGAGCACTTTTTTACAGATGCTGTTACTTTTTGTAGAAGGGTGTTAAAGATTCTCATGTGTTAACTGCTTTATTTGTTATTGCATAAATAAAAAGTGTCACTCACAGTTAATCCATTTGTCTTGCCAAATCTGGTATTAACAGTGTCAAACTGTTTAGCCGCCTTTCTTTTACTCAGAATACCAACATGGTGGAAAAACATCTTTTGATTCTGCTGGATGTAAACAAGAAATTCAAGTATTACTCAACCAGAACCAAAAAAGATAGGAAAGCTGATAATCTTTTTGTTTCTTTAACAAAAAAGAATGTACGCCTGCCACTCAGTAAGCCAATTCTATTTAAATGGTTAGCCCTGTATTGCGTTTTATTACGATAGGTATAATAAACCTTTACAATGCATTTTAAGGCCATAGTCCTCCAGGGCAGCAGCTACATGTTCTGCATATTTTAGAAATGATTGTGCACAAGGCGTTTTATAGGTGCCTCTTAGACCACTGTGTACAGCTTCACATTACACTATTGGATGCACAGTCTAGAGGTAGGATAAGTTTTGGTACTGCTGTGCTACAGGGGATTTTATAACTCTCCACATCCCAGAGGTGTCTTGACACTGCTTGAGAAGCTACCCAGATTTTATTATTTATTATTATAGGTTCATAGGTTGGTACTAGGCTATCAGCCCTAGGGCCTATACAAACCTAGCCATAACAATTCCCTGGCTATTTCAATGACCTTCCTGAAGAGGATAATGTAGACGACTGTGAGATAGTCTCCAGTTGTAACTCACTTATTGTGTTTGCACCATGGATGCCAAGAAATTCACCTCAAGAGCAGAAATTCACCTCAAGAGCAAAGTTCAAGAGGGGAATTTTAGCATCCATGTTGAGAAGACATAACATGTAGTTACAATCCACTGACCTGCTCATTTTTATTTGTAGTGCATGGATATTTATCTTCTCTGTGTACTACAAATTAGACAAAAGAAAGGTTAAAAAAACTCAGTGGTGCTGGCTTTGAAAGCTGGTAAAGCAGTGGGTGAGTGGTTGACTTCATTACGTATTCCCCGTCTAAAGGAAGCAGTTGTACCCAAAGTAGTTTGTGTACTTTAGCAGACATCAAGCAGAAAAGGGAGTTGAACCAAAGCTGGTTCTTGTCCTGCTGCTGCTGTTTATTGGTCAACACTGTTTGCTTTTAGTGCAGACCTTACCTTAACAGCACCTGGGGATGCTTAACAATTGTTAAGCACCCCATTGTTAAGGTCAGGTCTTGCTTCATAGCAGTGCTGAACCAGGATGTAATTTGGCCATTTTTTTAGAGTAATCACAGAGCGCCATGCGTTATATAACTGTATGTTGGTTACTTACCATAGTAACAGATCAACATGGAGAGATCAGTGTGACAGTAAGGGAGCTCTTTCTCCGTTCTCCCTAGGAGAACTCTACATAGGTTTATTATAATCATCTGTGAGTATACCGCACTTGTTTTACTTACAATGGGAAGATTGTCTTGTACAGAAACATATCACAATCACAATTCCCTATAAGGACAAAAAGAGGTTTGAAGAATAGGAGGCTACTAGCAACTCCGGCTTTATATGCATCCCTTGTATACCAGCTAAGGTTTCTAGGAATACTGGCAGAAGACCAGCACATGGCTTCATAAGGATTTTAGCATGACTGCAAGACTAAAGAAAACTGAGGCAGAAGAATACTTAAATTATATAAACCCAAAAGTTATGGTTTATGTTACAGTGATATCTCCTTGAAGATGTACTGTTATAAGTACTTTACAAACACCTATACTTCATTGGGGTTTCACGTGACGTGTGATGCATCTAGAGCTGTTTTTAACCTTTTAATCCCAATTTCACCACAGAATGCTTGGTTAATTATGGAGCACTGTAATTGTTCCATGGAAAGAGCATTCAAAGTATAAACAAAGAAAATTGATACTAATGGATCTTTTTACAACTGGTCAGTATTTTCAACTTAAACATGCAAATTATTTATCACAACTGACACAGGGCTGTATCAGGTAGAAAAAACATCTGTATGCCCATACCAAAATGACAGAATGTTTTAAAGATGTGCATACAATACTGTAATTTCAAACATCTGCAAATTGAATTATGTAAGACACACCTTGAACTTTCAGATACTAAAAATAAAGTTTATGCCAAAATGTAAACCTTCTATGAGTAGCATTGTCACAAGAACATGGCAAGGCAACATCACAGCAGTATTACAGGCTACCTTTCAGAACTGAAGCATCAGTCAGAAGTCTAATTATTTTTAGATTCTTTTTCCCTCTTTGCCTGCCAACCATTGAACCTTATTCCATTGAAATCAAGCCTGTTCATTCCTTAAGGGTGAGGATTGGTTTGTCTTTCAGATCTTCTAGTATCAGAGCATCTGGAGTGGCTGTCATCCAGGCAGATATTATAGAGTTTGTTGATGTCTTTCTATTGTAATGTTGCGGTATTCTGAACATATGGGATATCCTCCACCCCGAGCAACTTGATGTCTGGCCAGCATACAACAGTTTTTAACTAGAGCAAGTAATTGGGACGTCTCGCATATGGCCTGGCGAACATCAGCCATAAAAGGACATCTGCACATACAATCCTCAGAACTCCTCTGCCACCATTTGGAACACCTGATGTCGGTCTGCTGCCTTTTTCCATTTGTTGCTTCCAGCTTTCAGATAAGTGCCCCGTTGAGGTTTAATTTTCATTGCTATGCCTTTTTTGTTTAGTTCATGTCATCCGGGAAGGACAAGTGAAGGTGTGGAAGGCAAAGTCCACATAAGGATAGTCACGATCTTTGTCTATTTTGTCTAGGCCCAAATCACAGTCATTGTTCCTGCTCTGTTTGTCAGGCCTTTGTCCCAAAGATTTTGCAAAACTGTCTTTTGGCTTTGAATCTCTACTTAAAGAACCAGTGTTTGAAAAGACTAGCTAAGGACAATATGGAGGATTCTGTGGGTCCTTCAGCCGAGCTGATTTTGAAGAGGAAGGTCAGCAAGACTAGGCCTGAATTCACTTCTGCTGTCCTTCTTTCCACCAGTGTATGTATTTCTTGAGGTTAGTGAAGACCAGGATGTACATTCAGAGGTTGGGTCTAGTTCTTTGGCGGGTACCACTTTGGAGGCCGTTAAAGAATACAACCTAGGCACGTTCTTAGAGGCAGTGCAGACATCCATTTCGGATGGACAAGGGGAACCACAGCTCGCTATGCTGGAAGGGTCCAGAGACATACTTCATATTGTAGTTAGGGAGCAGGTCATGGTGTCGGTTGCTGAAGGCAGGCCTCTGTTGTGTCCTTCACCTTGTCATTAAGCAGAGGTGCATGTTAAGAAAAAACAAAAAAAAGCAAGCATCTTCTGGCCCCTAAATCTCCTCATTCTGACTGAGATACCTTTTCACAGGGAATGATTAAGGCTTTAATAGCCTGCAATTTCTGTTCCTTCTTTTACTTCTTCCCCTGTTAGGAGGGTTAGGGAACAGGAGTTCTCAGAGGATGAGTCTTCATCTAATGAAGATTCCTTGGCGTACTCCAATCAGATTATATCCCCTTTAAAATATGTTTCCCCAGAGGAGGAATCCAGTGGTGCAGATTCTCCACCTGCAAAGGTGGAAGAGATTTATTTTGGGGAGACTATTAACAAGGTAAGAGAATTCTTTAAATGGGACTGCTCTCAGGTCTCTGAAGAGCTAAAATGATATTATGACCTTTTACAAATGGAATCTCCTTCTTCTTCTGCAATGCCACCTGTTTTGCAAGCATTTTTGGACATTTTCTCTTTGGCTTCTATGGCCTCAGATTCACAGGCCCCTGCATCTAAAGGCCTGGCAGATTTTATAAGGTGCCTGACAGTTGCAGATTCCTTTACAAATGTCCTTCATTTGATCCAGCTGTGGTATCCATTGTTTCTGACAAATTCTCTAGGTTGTTACCATCTTCTAAGCTTCTTCCTTTAGATAAGGAGAGCAAAATAATGGAATGACTTGGGAAGATTTACACTTTTGCTACTTTGGCTTTCCGAGCCATAACCTATCAAACACACATATCAAGGTATCCCTTAGCCCTTCTTTCTCAGGCCCCTTAAGCTATTTCAGAGCTTCTGGACTCTGACATTAAAAATCAGGTTATGTCTTTTTTAAGAGCTTCTTCTCAAGTGGCTACACACTCAGTTAAGTGCAGTTATGATGCAGCAGAAGCATCATCTAGAGCAGCTGCTTCTGACTCTGTCCTTAGAAGGTATTTGTGGTTGAGGCATCAACTGCTGCCAGATGATATGAAAGCAAAACTGATGGATGCCCCTCTGGATGACAATGCTCTCTGGTACTACAGCTGCAGATTTATTCAAGTCTTTATAAGAAAAAGAAAAAGAAATTCAGTCCTTGAAGCACATTTTTGTGTCACCTGTCCCTAAATTCCACAGAAGCTTTCCTTCTAAGACTTCATTTGTTAGGGGACAGACACATCCATCTACTTCTGTCTCTTTTCCTTCTTCTTCCAGAACTAGGAAGACTGCTAAAAGACCTCCTCAGCCTAAGACTTCTCTTTCAGGTCCCATTTCTAAGTAGCCCTTTCCAGACAGGCCATGTATTCTGTGACTACCAGCCTCTTCCAAATCTTACTCCTCTTTCTCTTCATTTATCCCTCTCTCTTCCAGATTGGGCAAGTATGACTGAGGATTCCTGGGTTCTCTCTGTTATCTAAAATGGATGTTTCATGACTTGGAAAAACCTGCCTCCTTTCTGGGGCATTCTTCAACCTGCTCCAAACCAGTTGGATTTGTTTCCACAGGGTCTAAAATAATTACTTTCTCAAGGTACAATTCAACATGTTCCTGTGGCCCAAAAGGGAAGGGGGATTACTCAAGAATGTTTCTTGTGCCCAGAAGGATGGTCCTTTTGAGATCCATTCTGGACCTGTCCTATTTAAACACCTTTTTAAAAGTTCCAACTTCTCACATGCTGTCTTTACAGACTTTGCTTCCTTTAATTCCTCCTCAAACCTACATGGCCTATCTGGATATCAAGGTTGCCTACCTTCACATACCTATCTATCTTCTTTACAGGAATGTTTTACATTTCTCTGTGACTTCCTTGCACTTTTAGTTCTCTGCATTGTCCTTTAGTTTTTCCACTGCCCCAAGGATATTCATTCACAAAGTGGTTGGACCCTGTGATTTCTATTTGCAGGATCAGAGGAATTCAAGTATATCCACACCTGGACAATCTTCTTTTTCTGGCTTCTCTTTCAGCACAGTTAATTAAAAATCTGCAGTTTGCCATTTCTGTCCTGCAAAGGTTGTGGTTCACAATACATCACAAAAAATCATTTTTTTCCACTTCTCAGGATCACATTTTCCTAGGGTACAGGCTAAGAACAGATCTTATGATAGCTTTTCTTCCACCAGAAGAAATTCTGTCTCTCTCTTCCTTCTTCCACAGTCTATGGTCTCATCAGTCTGTTACTGCCATGGAGTTTATAAGACTAATGGGGTTTATGGCATCCACAATAGCTGTGGTGCCCTTGGCAATGCTCCACATGAAGAAGTTTCCGTGGTACATAAAATCAGTTTGGATGCAGCATGCTCATCCTCTGGTGTTTGTACTTCCTCTTCTCCCATGCCTGAAATCAGAGCTTCTTTGGTGGATTCAGCAATTTTCCCTGAATCCAGGTCTTCGTCTAGATCAGTCTCAACCGACTCAAGAGTTTGTTCACAGACACCTCAAACACATGTTGGGGAGCAACCTTTGTATCGAAGAAGGTGAAGGGTCTCTGGCCTCCTTCTCAAAGGAAGGAACATATCAATATCAAGGAAATGTGGGCTCTCATTTTAGCTCTATATGCTTTCCATCCCCTGTTCCACCCCGGGCGTCTGAAAAAGTTTACAGACAACACCACAGTCCTCTGATATGTAAATAAGTGGGGGAGGGGGGTAAAGTCATATCTTCTTTGCAGGTTGGCTCTGATGGCATGGGACTTGGCAGTTCAGTACAAAGTGATTCTTCAAGCGGTTTGCATTCCATCCACCTAAAATCTTGTGGCAGACACTCTAAGCAGGTCCATGACACAAGCCCATGTATGGATACTTCACAGGGATATGTTTCTGAACTTGGTTGATCGGCGGGGTACTCCTCTAGTGGATCTTTTTGCCTCCCCTCTGAACAGACAACTTCCTGTGTTTTGTGCCAGAGTCCCAGACAAGTCCTGGACAAGGTGTACCTAAAGTTAAAGTTTATAAGGCAGTGCAACTTCTACAAATGGGAAACTGTGATCATTATACCATCTTGCTATCACCAGCTTACAAACTTGCACTGGATAGAGAGAAACCCACCAATACAAAATATATCAGAGTATAGCCCAAGGGGGATATGGAGGCCCTCCAAGACTGCTTTGAAAGAACCAACTGGGATATGTTCAAGAAGGCAACCACCATGAATCAGCATCTGACCATTGATGAATACACTGAGGTAGTGATGGCATACATTTCAAACTGTGTTCACGGGGTAATAAATACCAAGAGTATCAGTATTAGAGCTAACCAGAAGCCAGTGCTCACCCAAAGGTATATGAGCTTATGAAGGAAAGAAACGCAGCTTGGAGGGCTAAGGACAAAACAGCCATAAGTGTAGCAAGAGGTAATCTGAGGAGGGGTATAAAGGAGGCTAAGAAGAAGTATGGCAGAAAGGTGCAGAGCCACTTTGAAGACATGAAAGATGCAAGGAGACCATGCAAGGCATACAGGATATCACTGACTATGAAATCAAGTCAGCACAATGTGAGGGAGAACAGCATTGAATTCCTGGACAGTTTGAATATCTTCTTTGGTAGATTTGAGGAAAGAAACAACTGGTAGGCACTAAAGCTACCCACTGATGAGAAGGATGGAGTGCTCAGCCTTGGCACAGAGGAGGTAAGAAGAGAGCTAAGGAGAGTAAACCCCAGGAACGCTGCTGGCCCAGACAACATACTGGGCAAGGTGTTAAAAGGCTGTGCTGATCAACTATGCACAGTGCTCAAGGAAATACTTAATACCTCTATTGCCATGGTGAAAGTACCCTCATACTACAAGGAAACTAACATCATCTCACTACCTAAGAAAACCACTCCCTCCAGCCCAGTCACTCTGACATCCACTGATATGAAATGTTTTGAGCGGCTGATCAGAAAGGCTTTTTCATCATGCCTACCTCCTGATTTTGACCCTCTGCAGTTTGCATACATAGCTAACCGATCCATGGCTGATGCCGTATCAGTAGCACTACACATCTCCCTTGAGCATTTAGAGGGCAAAGACAACTATGTGAGGATGGTACTCATAGACTTCAACTCTGCATTTAAATACGGTGGTACCAATGTAGCTGATAGAAAAACTGGCACATTTAGGAATCAGTAAAGATCTGTGTAACTGGATTCTGAACTTCCTGATTGAGAGACCACAGAAGGTGTGTTCAGGTAAGAACACATCAAAGTGCATCATGATTAACACCAAGGTTCCACAGGGATGTGTTCTCAGCCCACTGTTATTCATCATCCTGACCCACGACTGCTATGCTAAGCACAAGTCCAACCGTATCATCAAGTTTGCTCATGACACCACAGTCATGGGGCTCATCACAAAGTTGGATGAAAGGGCATACAGAGAGGAGGTGGCATCTCTGATCAGTTGATGCGAGGGAACAACCTTGACCTTAATGTAAGCAAGACCAAAGAGATCCTCATCGACATCAGGAAAAGGAGAACAAACCACCCAGTGCTCAGGATCAATGGTGAGTGTGTGGAGAGGGTTAAGAGTATTAAATTCCTGGGTGTACACATATCAGAGGATCTCTCATGTTCGGGAAACACCAGCCAACTGATCAAGAAAGTGCACAAAAGCCTCCACGATTTAAGAAGCTTCCTTCTCATATTCTCTCCACCTTCTATAGAGGTGTAATAGACAGCATCCTCACCTGCAGCTTCACAGTGTGGTTTGGAAGCTGCACAGCTACAGAAAGGAAGGAGCTACAAAGAGTGATGAGGGTTGCAGAGAAAGTAACAGATTTCAGTCTTCCATCGATACAACAACTTTATTCTGCAAGAAGCATCCGAAAGGCCACCAAAATAATACAGGACACCACACGTCCTGTGCATGGATTGTTTAAGCATCTGGCATCGGGCAGGAGATATCACACCATCTGCTGCAGGACTTGAAGATTCAGTAACAATTTCTAACCTACAATGATTAGAATTCTGAACTCGAGCACTAGTCCCAGGGGTCTGGACACACAAGTCATTTTTTATTTATTTCTGCAATATACACATATATATTCCAAGTAAGTGCAATATTTGTTTATTATATCCTTAGTATTATTTAAACCACTCAAGTGCAATATTAGAAAAAGAACTTGGGCATTGTTCAATTTGTAGTGTGTTGTGTATTACTTTAAATAAGGTAGTTAATTTATCTCTGGGGGGGGGGTATTCCTTTCGTATATGAGTGTTGGTAAATGTCTCTGCCCTTTCATGCATGTATTGGGAGTAGTATTTGTATTTGTTAGTTATGTTTATTCCTTTACTTGCATGCATTGTTTCACTTTCCTTTGTAATCTCAAGAACTGAGATGATGCACAAAATTTTGTTTAGGCTACCCGTCTGTAGTTCTAAATGACAACAAAGTTTATTTTGACTTTGACAGCTCCTCTGGTTTAGAAGGTGGGGATCCCATCTTTCTCATGGAAGGGGATGTTTTTTTATGCACCCCCCCACCCTTTCCTGTCATTCAAAAGTTTTTGCTCAGAATTCATTACGACAAACCAAAAATATTGTTGGTGACTCCCTTTTGGCCAAGACAGCATTGGTTCCCTTTTCTTTTGCATTTAGCCAAGGGCAGTCATCACAAATTACCTCACAGACTGGACCTTCTGACACAGGACAAGAGATCTCTCCTTCATCCACATCTGTCAGCTCTACAACTGACTCTGTGGGTGATAAAACTTTGATTCCTTTTAGACACCTTTTTTTCTGAGTACATGCATAGGGTACTGAAGGAGGCCAGAAAACCCAATATTAGAAGATCTTGCTCATCTAAATGGAAGATATTTTCTACCTGGTGTTTTTCACATAATCTGGATCCACTTTCATTGGATATCCCAGTTGTTCTTTTCTACTTGTGTGAGTTACTTAAGAGTGGTTTGGATTATTCCTCAGTGAAAGTTCACTTTTCATTCATTTCTGCTTGTCTGCCATTGACTTCCTCTTTTAGCTTCTAAATTGGAAGTGAAACTTTTTCTCAAAGGCATCCTTCGTATTAAACCTCCTTCCTCCTTGAGATTTGAATTATGTCTTAGATAAGATAACTGTAGCCCCTTCTGAACCTGCAGCTTCAGCTTCCCTAAAGTTTTATACCTGGAAAACTGTTATTTTACTAGCTTCAACCTCTGCTAGGAAAGTTTCTGAGATTCAGCCTTTGATTGCTTTTCCAACTTTTCATGTTTTTCACAAGGATAGGGTCTCTTTATGTACCAGTCCTTCCTTTATGCTCAAGGTGGTGAATGAGTTGTCTCTTAATCAGTCTATTCAGTTGCCCACTTTCTTCCCTTCTCCACAATCCTCCAGTGAGAGGATCTTAGACACCTTAGATGTGCATAGACAACTCAGTTTTTATTTGGATAAAACTAAGGCTATCAGGAAATCTGATCAGCTTTTTGTTTCTTTTCATCCCAAGGCACTGGGCATGCCTGTTTCCAAGCAGACTATTTCCTCTTGGATTTCTAAGGCAGTTTCATTTTATGTGTTTCATGGTAAGAGTCTGCCTGTTCCTATAAAAGCTCACTCCACTAGGTCTTTGGCTTCCTCTAGTGCGTTCTTGAAAGGTTTGGATATTACTGCAATACTGGAGACTGCAAGCTGGAAACCACGTCAGGATGCACAATAAATGAATACTGAAGTGCCGTTAAAAACGTTCTTTAATAGACCGTCAATTGTAATGTAAAATAGACATTTAGCGTTTTCATCCACACTGTGGTCGACTTCATTCTGATGAATGGTTTCTAGCTTGCAATTTCATTTTTTCAGGTGTTGGTAGCTGGTTGCTGAGTTTGTTTACCATCAATACTGGAGACTGCCACTTGGTCTTCTGTTCAAACTTTCACCAAGCATTACAAGCAGAATTGTATTTCTATATCCAGGGCTGAGTTTGCTAGAGCCATTCTTCATGGCTTTATAGAAAGTATCTATGTTCCTTCCTCCTCCCAAGGTTCCTCCTAAGCTTTGATATTCTCCCACATGTTAAGAATACTGCAAGGATATAGAGTAGTTATGTAAAATCTCACCATAACAATAGATGTCCTTCTCTTCTATGTTGCAGATGTTCATGTTTCACTGTTGCAGTCATTACATTTGGGTAATCTGCTGGCAGGTTGCCCTCAGTCGGCCTGATTAACAAAGTCTTGGGTCCTGCATTGGTTGCTGTCCCTTCTTCCATGACGTCAGGTCGTCAGGGGTATAAAACATGCAGCTGACCCCATTACATCAGTCTTTCTTGCCGTGCGGTGGCCGAAGCAGAAGCAATTCGCAAGTGCCGGTCGGCCGACTCCTGAAATTTTCGTTTTCGAGTTTCAGAACCGAAGTATTCAACTAAAAACTAAGTATTCCACTGGGGAAACTTTTTTCTTGCTCCTTACCGATGTCAGTAAAAGTTAATAATTGCATTACTTGTGGGAAGCAAATACCTCATAAGGATTTTCATTTGTACTGTATTCCTTGCCTAGGCCCTGACCACAATGTGCCTTGCTGTCGGTTTTGTGCTAAATTTAATCAACGCACGATTAAACGTCGGTATATTTTTGCTTCTAAATATTTTGGTTCAAGATTTAACTATCCAGAAATGTCGTCGGTTAGCAATCCGACTACTGGCATACCTAAAATACACAAAGAAAAAGACAGAGACAGACCGTCAAGGTCCAAAACTAACGACGACGCTTCTCCTAAGCCAGTCACTGGTTCGCCGGTACTCAGTGAGGCGCTTTCGCAGCCCCTGATACCCACTACTTCTGATTCGCAGGCCTCTACTGAGACCCATTCAGAGTCTGGTATGCCGCAAGATGCTTCAGTTATGGAACCCGCAGATGTCTCTGTCTTAGATGGGTCAGGAGACTATGTGCAGGCACCGGCTTCTGAGGGTGTTTTCAGGCCTACAGATTTGTATATTAGACCGATGCCATCTTCAAAACTAAGGCCAAAATCTAAATCTATGTCTAAAAAACCAATGCATGGGCCACATGTGCAGGCCCCTATGCCAAAAAAACAAATTATCAAAATGGCTGAAGATTTAATCACTCTGATCAAGGGTAGCCAACCCCCTCCTGATAAGAGGTCTAGGCAAGACATTGATTATGAATCTTCTGAACAGGATTCTATTTCTTCTGACTCTTCTAATGAACAGGATTTGTCTATTCCTACTTATGAGTACTCTGATGCAGAAGATTCCATCCCTTCTGCCTCTCCCCCTGAGGATTTTTCTTTTGGGGAAACTTTATATGCCTTAAGGGAACATTTCCACTGGGAAAGTCAGGATTTCTTTGAATCTAAAAAGAGACTTAGGGGTTTTCTTCTATTTCCTCAGCATAGGCCTTTGGCTATACCTCCTGTTCTAGACATTGTTGATGTATGTTCAGAATCTAGTATGACTCCTGATTCTCTGCCTCTGGCTCCTTGTAAGCCAGACAGATACTACAGGGTTCCTGACTCCCACAAATTCCTTTTCAAAAACCCTATTGCTGATCCTGAAACCATTTCTCAGGGTCCCAAGGGCATTAAGGCCTCTACTGCCAAAAATCCTACCCCTTCTGATAGAGACTGCAGGGCGCTGGATAGATGGGGTGAGAAGGTTTACACGTCTGCAACCTTGGCAATCAGGGCTTTAAACTGTCAGTTTCATATGCTTAAATATCAGCAGCATATCATGGGACTACTTAAACAGAAAATGATGTTAATCTCTGACTGTGTGGAAAATAAACAATTGCAGGATTTATTGCATTCAGCTGAACAAGCTGGAAAACATACTTTACAATGTGGTTTTGATTCCTTGGAAGCCTGTTGCAGGGCTGCTGTAACTGGATCTGTGTTAAGAAGGCATGCTTGGCTCAAAGAGCAAACTCTGCCTGACCATGTTAAAGCAAAATTGTTGGATGCTCCTTTACAACAGGACCGTCTCTTTGGTAATAAGGCTGAAGAAGTGTTAAAAAAGATAGAAGATAAAGCTAAATCTATGCAAACTGTGAAATATTTCTTACAAGTGCAACCTCCAAGATTTAGTAGGCACTGGCCTACTAAGAACTGGTCCTTTCCAGTCCCCTTGAGAGCTGCTCAAGTCAAATCAAGACATTCCAAAGGCTCCAGGTTTCAGTCACAAGGAACTTTTAGAACAAAACAATGGGGTGCTTCCACCTCCAAATCTGGAGGCAACAAAGCACCTCCCTATGGTAAACAGTCTCAATGACTTCCCTCTACAATCACCAAGCACTTACCTCTTAGACGCCACTTTGGGGGGGAAACTAGCACTTAATGCATGAAACTGGCAACTTATTACCCAGGACAAATGGGTTTTAAATATAGTATTCCCAGGGATACAGATTTCACTTCCACACGTTGCCAATCCCAAACAGATGGCCAGATCTGCCCCCAAATCAGTGGGCAGAGGCCCCATGAATACGGGGGCTATTCAACCAGCATCAGAAGAGGAAAAGGGACAAGGTTTCTATTCCAGACTTTTCCTGGTACCCAGACAAGACAAATCATGGTGTCCAATTCTGGACTTATCCACTCTAAACACATTTCTGGAATTCCAAAATTCAAGATGCTGACTCTTCAACAGTTACTACCTATGCTAGGCAAAGATGTCTGGTTGTTAACTCTGGACTTAAAAGAGGCTTATCTGCATATCCCAATCAGGGAATCTTGTAGAAAATACCTCTGCTTCAAAGTAGGCTACTTGCATTACCAGTTCTCTGCACTGCCCTTTGGCTTATCTACTGCGCCCAGGGTCTTCATAAAGTGCTTGGCACCAGTAATTGCATTTTGCAGGCAAAGAAATATTCAGATATATCCATACCTGGACGATTGTCTAACTCGGGCAGAAAACAAGGACATTCTTCTAAAGCATCTGGCATTTGTAAAAAGGGTTCTAACTTGTCTAGGGTACACCATAAATGAAAAGAAATCACAACTGGTACCCTCTCATAAAATGACATTCCTGGTTGCAAGCTTGTATACAACTGCCCAGATGACTTACCTTACGCCAGAAAAGCAAATTCAGTTGATGAATTACTTCAAACAGGTGGCCACAAAAACCCTGCTATCTGCAAGACTAATTCTGCAGGCCTTGGGGTTCATGGCCTCCTGCATTCTTCTAATTCCATATGCAAGACTGCATATGAGGAAACTTCAGTGGTACTTAAAATGTTTATGGAGTCAACAGTCACAGCCTGGAAACAATGATTCCTATTATACCTTGTGCAACTAGAGTTCCTATGGTGGGCAGAGGCCTGCCACCAAAACAAGGGACAGCCATTCACTTCACCACCTGCCGCCCAAACCCTAACAACAGCCGCATCAGACTATGCATGGGGTGCTCATCTGGCAGGGAAGTGCATTCAGGGCAAATGGAGCCCAAATTAAATGCACCTACATATCAATCAGAAAGAGATGCTAGCTGTATAGAATGCTCTGACAGCCTTCAAGGACTACCTTCATCCAGGACAACTAATGATAAAGACAGACAAAACCACAGTTATGTGGTACATAAACAAGCAGGGGGGTACACATTCCTACCCCCTTTACAGACTAGCCATGGTATTGTGGAACATGGCCTTGACCTATCAGATACAACTACAAGCTCAATTCCTGCTAGGAAAGCTAAAACCTCTGACAGATGAACTAAGCAGAAATCTTATGGGCCCACACGAATGGAAATTGGAACCACAAGTTTTCAACATGTTGACATGCAAATGGGGGAACCCAGACATAGATCTTTTTGCCTCACCCCCGAACTATCAGGTGGACAAATTCTGCACTAGAATTCATCACAAAAAAGCTTGGAAAGTGGATGCTGTATCATTCAGCTGGAAAAACCCATCAGTCTCTGCCTTTCCCCCTCTGCCTCTGCTCTCCAAATTTCTACTAAAAGTCAAACAGGACAAACCAAAAATGATTCTTATTGCTCCAGACTGGCCACGCCAACACTGGTACCCACTCCTGCGCAATGCGTCACACCTTCCTCCGTGGCACCTGCCTCAGACACCTTACCTACTGTCTGAGCAGAACTACCAAATTCTGCACACTCATCTCCAAACTTTGAATCTGGCAGTGTGGCTAATCAACTAATTTCACTTTTGGCATCCCTCAGCAAACCAGTGATGGATGTCATTTTGGAGGCTCGAAGGCCTAGTACTAGAAAATCTTATGCTGACAAATGGAAAAGATTCTGTGCCTGGAACCAGTCACAAGGAATAAGCACAGCAATGCCCAATATTCCTCAGATTCTACGGTACTTAACTGAGATGCTTCACAAGGGCCTATCATTTTCTTCCATAAAAATCCATGTCTCTGCCATTTCAGCGCATTACAACACAGAACCTCCCCTCTTCTCTCATCCTCTGCTAAAACAGTATCTCAGAGGGGCCAAAAATTTAAGACCTCCCAGGAGAGCACCAACTCCTGCATTGGACCTCAATTTTGTTTTGGAAAAACTCACTCTCCCTCCTTTTGAGCCAGCTGCTACTGCAGACCTAAAATTTCTCTCATGGAAAACAGCTTTCCTTTTAGCAGTCACTTCAGCTAGAAGGATTTCAGAATTACAGGCTCTTATGGCAGTGGAGCCTTTCATTATTTTTTGTCCGGACAGGGTGGATCTCAGGACCAATCCGTCTTTCATGCCTAAGGTGGTGGTATCCAGTGTGACTCTTAACAAGACCATTCATCTGGCAACTTTCTTCCCCAATCCACAGAACAAGGGTGAGCAGATTCTGCATTCATTGGATGTACACAGACAACTTAGATTCTACTTAAACAGGACGAAATCTCTAAGAAAATCTGAGCAACTATTGGTGGCATTTGCTGCAGGGGCAGAGGGAAAAGCTATTTCAAAGCAGACTATTTCCAAATGGATAAGCCATTGCATTTGTTTCTGCTACATGCACCATGGTAAACCTATCCCCAAGGGGATCAGGTCTCATTCCACCAGGGCTGCATCTACTTCTGCAGCCTTTCTCAGAGGGGTTCCTTCCAGAGACATTCTAGAAGCTGCTACCTGGAGCTCAGTTCATACGTTCACCAAACATTACCATTTACCTCTCTTCTCCAAATCCAGAGATGGTTTTGCCACTGCTGTCCTGCAGGGCCGTATAGCTGCTCCTAATGCTATATAAATCCATCCTCACAACCATAGCTTTGGGATTCTACCCAAATGTAATGACTGCAACAGTGAAACACGAAGAACATAATACAGTTGTGTACACTTACCATAAATGTAGATGTTCGAGTGTATTCACTGTTGCAGTCCTGGTTACCCACCCTCCAGTCCCCTGTTTTTCTCTTACTATACCTCTCCTTTCTTTTACTATGCTTAAAAGCCTTTTTGCTTGTATTTACTTTTGTTTGGAGGTATATTTTTTCTGTTTTAAACTTATATGTTTATGTAATATATATATATATATATATATATATGTATATATATATATATATATATATATAAATATATCTTTTGCTCCCCATTCGGGGGGGAACCTGACATCTGGGGCAAGAAAAACTGATGTGATGGCGTCTGCTGCATGTTTTATACCCCTGATGACCTGACGTCATGGAAGAAGGGACAGCAGCCGATGCAGGACCCAAGACTTTGTTAATCAGGCCGACTGAGGGCAACCTGCCAGCAGATTACCCAAATGTAATGACTACAACAGTGATTATACTCGAACATCTACATTTATGGTAAGTGTACACAACTGTACTTATTCTATCTCTCCCTCTTTCCGCCCTATGCCTTGTTCTTTCCTTGGATGGCAAGTTATTTTTCATTTCCTTACACTGGTATTCCTCCTGCGGCATTTCAGTTCTGAGGATTGTATATGTGGATGTCCTTTTATGCCTGACATTTGCCAGGCCATATGTGCGATGTCCCACATAACTGCAGTAGATAATAGATGTATGCTGTCAGGACTTTGAGTCGCTCGGCCGGGGGATGTCCCACATGTTAAGAATACTGCAACATATAAGATAAGGACATCTATAGTTATGGTAAGATTTTACACAACTACTCTATCTCGCTAATATCCCAGCCATAAAAGCATTTTAAATCCTACACTTAAACCTTCATTTTCTGAAATCCCACAAAACTAACAACAACTTATACCTGCAGTGACTTAATTACCTTCTTACAAATATAATTCTACCTTATATTCTAGACAGACTTGACTGTAAACTGCTACTCTGTTTGCATATTAAGCTTTAATATGTCTATAACTGTAAGTAACCATGTATTTAAGTTAAATTGTATTTTTCTGTAATAGAATGTTATGTGCAAGTACAACTGTAAATTGTCAAAATGTGTGTACTTTATGTGGAGCTTTTCACCCCAGGCCTCTGCTGAAAATGGGTTTCTGACCCAGTCAGACTTTCCCAGTCAACAAATGTCAATCTACCAATCAATCATTCAGTCAATAAGTAAATAAATAAATAAATTTTGTATGAATAGCCCTAATCTCTCTGCGTGTGTGATAACATGGCACCTTCCTCACCACAGGGACTGCCTCTGCCCCTCCAGCATTTCATGTCACACTCCCATCCTTGCCCACCAGTAGGCATCATGTATGGGAGTGGCAGCTAAGACTGTCTGGGACCCACTTCCTCACTCCCAGGATAGGCACGCACATTCCTCTCTGACACTCTTGTCAAGCACCTGAGTGACTACTGGAACTTGGCTCACCTGGGTCGTCAGAGCTTTATTCCTTTACTGCATTGACACATCTAAAGCTAGTAGTTTACCAAGTCTCAGAGCATTCCAAGCACTAGCAACTTCTGTCAGTTCAGCACTTTTTTCTTGGACAAACCATTGCCATTTAAAGTAAATGTAAATGAACCAGAAATGGGAAAACTGCTTTAAATTCTGAATTGTGAAGGCCACATATGTAACTTCTTAGGGACTATTTTTTATGCTTAATGAACTTGTCTTGATGAGCAGGGATGTTTTTAACTCTGTCACTATCATCAGTGCTAAAATGCAACAGGTTTTGAGATTGCTGACAAAAGACGTTTATTTATAACCAAGATAACTGTATACTACTTAAACATTCATGTTAACAGTATGAAACGCTCAGAAATTACAAAATAGAGTAGCATAAGCATAGTAGAAAAGAGTTTCGGGTCTTCATCTTTACAAACTTATTTTCCATTAAAGAAACAATTTCTTAGTCTTTATTTTGATGAACAAGTTGGTAGTTATTAAAAATGTGGGCAACTTGATCTTCCAAGTGAACAATCAGTATAACAGCTGTCAATGCAAACAGTTAAAAATAAAGAAATAGTAAAATGTAATATACCTGTTGGTACATGTCTGACTTGACAAACAAGCTACAAAATGCAGCTGCTCATTTTCCAGTGAATGAGCATAGTTTATTGGCTAACTCAAAGTATTACTCTTCCAAACTGTGACCAAGGCTGCAAGTTTCTTATATCGTGAATGAAAAAGGTAAAACATTTAAAAGGATATGTTGTGGACATGTGCAATAGAAAAATAAGTGCCAACTGATTCTGTATACATCCCGGAGTAGGGGAGATAAGGTAAGGATATCAGTCTTTTTAACTACAGATGATATTTCAGTGACCTTGGCTTCACAGTAAGTAGATGGGGATTCAGGCCCTTCTAATTTCATGGTATATATTGGAAAAATGTTGTCTGATAGCACTGAATTGTAATTGTGTATCTCTCCTAGCAACATGCATCTTCTGAAGTGTGGTTGAATTAATCCATAATCTACAACTGGGGGTGGGTATCACACAATGTACCTACTACTGGTGTGGTTTTACAACAAAGCCAACTGGGGGTAAATCCTATGATATGCACACTCAGTCATGGATTATTGCTGTTATACAATCAAATTATTTGAGAAGGAAATTGCTTACTTTTCTTAAATAATTTGATTGTATAACAGGTTTTTAATGTTCTTCCGCCTTCTGTGCCGAAAACTGATGTACTGTATACGTATATGGGATAAATGTCTGCATGCTTGTGCAGTACATCTATCCATTACAAAAGCGAGAAGAGTCCTTTGTTCCTCTGTCTTTTTTTGTATGCACATTGGTTTTTATATTGTTTTGAGGGAGAAAATGTATGTTGATTTGTCGGCTGCTGTATCATGAAGTGATATAATGTTGTCCATTTCTTTCTGTTTTTCAGCATATATAACTGATTTGAGAAACAAAGCTAAAACTTGCAGATTTGGTGATTTAAGAGATGCCTTGATAAAGGACAGACGTGTGGTATTAAAGATGATGCTGTGAGAAAGATTTTGCTTTGTGACAGTAGTTTAACTTTGAATGAGACTATTGAGATTTGTCAGATATATGAACTCTCAGAAAAGCACACAAATATGCTTACAGATGAGAATAGCTCTAGAAGACACAGTGATAAAGCTCATGTTGATAGCATGCAGCACATGGTTAAAAGAAATGGGCCCAAGCACATGGCAGTGACTGTAGCCCCTGCAGCACCCACTGCTAAACCCCAGAACTTTCCAGCAAATTCCAGAGTTCGCACAGTCTCAGTGAAGCATAAGACTGTGTCAGCAAACTCAAAGCATGGGCCCCAACCCAGTTTCATTGCTAACTCGTAACTGTAATGGAAATCATAAATCTAAAAGGGAAAAATGTTTAGCTTTTGGTCAGCAATGCCACAAATGCAATAAATGGAATAATTTCAAAGGGTTTTGTAAATCAAAAGGCCCACGTTCTTTTATTAAAAGGGAACATTTTAAGAAACAAGTTGATCAATTAGAGAGCTGCAACCCTACTCTTTAGGTTGATGGTGTGTCAGTGCGTCATGAAACAGTCAGTGCAGTAAATTTAAGGGCAAAGAATGAAGTATTTTGTACTGTTCGGATAAATGAAAAACCCACAGAGCTCAAAGTTGACACAGGTCCCAAGTGCAATGTTATGTCAGCAGAAACATTTGCTAGAGTATGTCATGGTGAAAGGCTTGATTTGGCAAAGTGTGCAAAGCTTGTTGCTTATGGTGGTGAGGAAATTCAGACTGAAGCCTCACTAGTGCTTTCATGTTACCCTGCTGGAAGAAGCTACGATTTGTTCTATGTGGTCAATAGACATATCCAGTCATTATTAGGGCACAGTGACAGTTTGAAAATGGGACTGCTTAAGGAAGTCCACTAAGTTAGCTTCAAAGACCACTACTCTAATTTTGCCCAGTACATTTTTTCTACCTATACTGATGTTTTCAAAGACAAACTAGGGAAATTTCCAGTTGTGTACTCCATAAAGTTCGATCTAGATGTCAGTTCAGTTATCAGGCCAGCATGAAAAGTTCCAATAGCCATGCAGGACAGAGTCAAAGCCGAGTTAGATAAAATGGTGTGGCAAGGTGTGATTTGTCTAGTTGCAGAACCAACTGAATGGGTGCCTTCCATGGTGGTAGCTCATAAGAAAAGCTTGGATGACATCAGAATATACAGTGATCCATGAGATTTTGAACATAGTGCTAAAAAGACCTCCTCATCCAATGTGCACAGTCAAAGAAGTCGCTGCCTTGATGCCAAATGCCACTGTTTTTTCCGTCTTAGATGCAAAGGGTTAATTTTTTGGTAAATTCAGCTTGACAAGAAATCTTCATTGCTCACTACTTTCAATACTCCGTTTGGCAGGTAGAGATTTTTGAGAATGCTGTGTGGGATAAACCTTGCAAGTGAAATATTTCAACGTGCAATGGAGCAAATTTTTTTCTGTGTATCCTTGTGCAGTCCTAGTTGACAAAATACTGGTAGGTCATGGTGAAGCTGAGCATGACAGAAAACTCAGACAAGTTCTAGAAAGGGCATGTCAAGTGAATCTTTAGCTCAATCCACAGAAATGCAAATTCAGGCTAGAATAGGTTACTTATGTTGGTCATTTATTTACTAGTACAGGCCTGTGACCAGACCCTACAATGCAAACAGCCATTCTTGAAATGCCAGCACCAGACAATGTTCAAGCCCTGCAATGTTTTCTTGGCTTAGGTAACTATCTAGGCAAGTTCATTCCAGACTTGAGCCAACTTTCAGCACCACTTAGAGAGCTGACATGTAAAGATGTAGCATGGTCTTGGTTAGAGCAACACCAAAGAGCATTTCATGTTCTGAAACAGACTTTGCTAGTCTACCAACCCTCAGGTACTATGCTGTTCGTACACTTTTCTGTGATGCTTTAAAATTTGGTCTTGGTGCAGTCATTCTACAAGAAGGTCTACCTGTTGCTTATGCTTCGAGAACTCTTACCCAGACTGAGATGCAGTATACCCAGATCGAGAAAGAGCTTTTGGCAATTGTGTTTGCATGTTCGAAGTTCCATGATTATGTGTTTATGGTAGAGCTATCCAGATTGAAACAGACCACCAACCTTTAGTAACTGTCTTGAGAAAAACTATGCATTCAGCTCTGGACAGATTGCAACGTATGATGCTGAGATTGCAAAAGTATAATTTCACTCTCGTCTGCAAGAAAGGCAAGCTTCTTTATCTTGCTGATACATTATCCAGATTAACCAGAAACACCACTGAGCAGCACGAGAATGAGAACCTTGATTTTGAAGTCATGGAAGTGAGAAATTTTTCTTCCACACGTCTTGATAAGCTGTGAGATCACACAGCTACAGATCCAGTTTTACAAAGGCTCAACCACTTAATCAATCAAGGATGGCTGTCAGAGCAATGTAGTTTACCTCAAGAAGTGCAACCTTATTTTCCATACAGAGCTGAGCTTTTGTCTTGACAATGGTATAATTATGAAAGGTTCAAAAGTGAAAAAAGAAGGGTGAGAGGATTAGTATTTTAGCCTTCTATGTCATAAGACATTGAGAGAGCACTTTTATTTTGTTCAGTGTTTAATAGTACAAAACCACATCAACAGAAGGAACCACTTCAGCTAAATCAGATTCCTGAACTACCTTGGTCAACAGTAGCTGCCGACATTTTCAAATGGTATGGTCAACATTATTTGGTGCTAGTAGACTCATTCCAGTTGGTTCGAGATTGACCTACTTCCTAACTTAGCATCCAGTACTGTCATTAGTAAGATGAAGCGTCATTTTGCAGTACATGGTAGTCCACACAAAGTTATTTCTGAAAATGGCACACAGTTTATAAGCTAACAGTTCAAAAGATTTGCTGAAGAATGGGACCTTACTCATGTCACAAGTAGCCCAGAGTATCCACAGTCAAATAGTTTGGCAGAATGCACAGTTCAAGGTGTAAAACAGGTACTAGAGAAGTCAAAATGAGACAATAGTGATGTTTTCCTGAATCTCAGAAACATTCCTTGTGATAAAAATCTTGGTTCAACTGCTCAGAGACTTCTGTCAAGACAAATCAGAACCACATTACCAATCAGTAGTCTGTTGCTGATTCCATGTGTCAAGAGCAACAGGTCAGTGAAAACCAATCTGTTGAAGAAGCGTTTAAGTCAGAAGTCCTACTACAATAAGACCAGCAAACCTCTCAATCCATTACAAGTAGAAGTGGTGAAGATGCAGATGTCCAGAGGTTATGATCGGATTCATGTAAAACGTATTTGCCCAGAGCTGAGATCTTCAGTATGAGCTACACATCATATGCCCCATTTCTGTCATCTTGTGTGAAACTTTATCTACTTAAACGTCTTAAATGTTTCAGGTCTAACTTATTCTTCCATTAGACTACATGACAGCTTTGTCAGAATGGTTACATGGTCCACTATACTGGCGTTTATCTAACCCTTAACCTTTTCTTAAAAGACTTTCTGTGTCTTAGACCACTGTGGCCTACATTATCCCATTCTGGGTTTTGAACTTAATGCTTAGAAAAATAATTAAATCCACTCAAACATTTGCTTTTATTAGCAGATATTGTTTTTTGTTTGGAAACATTGTTTTAGTAGCAGTGGCATCTTCTAGAAAGATTTCAGAATTACTGAACTTCATGTGCTCTTAGTCCTGTCTTTTTTAACAAATACAGGATTTCCAAATCTTTTTTTATGCCAAATGTGTGGATGTTCAACTCCCTTTGTACTTATCAAACCAAGGGAAAAAAGAGGTATGTAGAACACTCACTACAGTACAGTATGAAACTGATCATTAGAAACAAATGCAATGCATTTAACACCCACTGTAGTACTACATAAAACTGATTAAAACGAAACAGCAGCCTATGGTTAAGCCACAACTATAGCTATAGTTTTGTTTAAGACTGATAGGTTGGAATGTTTTTAGCATGAAACTAATGTGTTTAAATAAAGACTGATTCAGTAATGTCATTATCTGAAGACGTTACAGCTACTGTGATGAAAAACGTGTAGGAGATTTTCTGCGTTTATGTTTTTCACTGAGTTGTTCTGCAAGTTGGAATAAAAGCACAACAGAATGCTTTGTTTTCCCTGGATGTTTTTTTTATTTCATTTTACATAAAACTGATTGTTATAAACAATTCCTTTTTTTATGAATTTCAGTAAGTCATCCTTATTCTTTATCATTTTATAAAAGTCTGGAGCCTTTCTTCCCAGACCTCAGCTGAAAATTGGCTTTGTTCCAAGTCGGACTTTCCCAGTTAACAAATGTTAGATAAATAAGTAAATAAAAATAAAAAATAAAAAGTCAGCACCCGAAACTGAAGACTAGCTGACACACACACAGGTCCAGAAAGATGGACAAGCCAAATAAAAAAAGACAAAGACCCCAGGTAAGGAACACATTAATACTACTACTGACTCAAAAACTTATAAACTTGGAGAACTCTGATGCGTTTTCTGAAGTAAAAGAATTCAACTATAATGACTGAATATGTGCCTATTATAATCATCCTGTTTGAAAAAATTAAGTGAGCACAGAAAGAGCAACATTTTGAGCCCAAAGCATGTTTTTACCATGTCTCGAAACTCTAAGCAGCTCAGATATTTTATTGCAATACAGCTTCTGATATTCTGACTGATGTATCTTCTCTCACATTGTTTCTATCTGGACTTTAGGCAATACTTTAAATAAACACTGTCTGCTGTTATACGTTTCCCTATTACATATTTATTTATTTGTTTATTTGTTTGTTAACCAGGTAAGTACTCTAGTCCAAAGAGCTTTTTTAGGTATGACCCTGGCCATAGGTCTAAGGAAAATAAAGTACTGAGAAATTAAATGCAGGGTAAATTATGGTACTAAACTGGATGTATGCTGTAATAAAAACATTTAAGCATAACCCGAAACATAGGCCACAAAACACAATGAAAGTACAATGAAAATTAGTACAGTAAGTAATATAAAACACGAGTACAATGAGATAGAATAAACATAATGACAGCCAAATGCAGTAAGTTAAAAGGCAGATTAAAGCAGAAAGAGCAATTAAAGAGTGGTAGTCCGTGTGATACAATTTACATTATTTACAAAACGTGAGATTATGTATGTGTAATATGTAAGCAGCAGATAATGTGTAACTCTGGAACAAAAGATAAGATTTGTAATAGTAAGTTTAGCTATCAAGAATGAAGTGTTAATATATCTCTATTTTCTGTGGATGTGTGTGTGCTGCACAAGTCTCCCCTCTTTTTTTTTGCTCGTATTTCCTACTACAGACAGTGCATCATTAGAGCCCCATGCATCACCCTTGGGTTTATAATAATGCAAGTGAACATCTTCCATTCTTCCACTGTATTACATCATCCCCCCTACATACACATACACGTAGATATGTATTGTCATATATATGAGTAGTAATTGGGTATATATGTATATTTGTAGGGAGAGATAGAGCAATTGATAGCTGGACAGACTGGTGGTGGTATTTAAGCAGTGTTTATGTTTCTGTTATCAAAAAGAAAAAATGTAACTAAGTTACCTTCAGGTTACTGTGCATACTGCATTATGATTTCTTTGCTGTAATGTTGATGATTTACTACCCCTAATTATATTGGTTTATTGCTTTTGTATATATTTTTCTTCCTAGTGATACAACTGTAAAGCAAGCTATTTTTAGTCCATTGAGGCATTTTTAGCTTAGTATACCTTTCTTTTCAAAACACTTATGGGAATAAACATGCACAAAAGTAATGGGCCTCGGTTTTGCTTTCTGACTTCTGACTAAAATTAGGAACAAAAACAGTTAAGATGTCTTCAGCTGTATTGTGTCATTATGTATCCCTTGCTTGGCATTATGAGTTGCACAAAATTTATGTTTCAGGTAGTAGAGCTACATTTTCTCTAAAGTAATAGTTTCCTGTTCCTTTTCTCGTAATGGAAGTGCCAGTTGCATTATGATGATGTACAGGCATTGGTCCTTTGTTTTTCTGAGTCTTGAAATAAATGAGCATTGCAATGTTTTACAGTTAAAGTATCATCAGATTACAGCAGACCACACCAATAGGTTCATAGGTTCATACTAGGCTATCTGCCATGGGGCAATTACAAGCCTAGCCTGATTTTGTTTGGCTTATGTCACCCCTTGATTTGAGTATACTGTGCCCTTTTTAAGGTTTAGTTTACTGTGCCTCTGTCTAATAGTGACACGGAAGTAATCCCCGGGACAAACCTACGATCCCCCATCCACTCATCAAGATTCTTCTTGAAGAGATTCAGTGAGGTGTCTGCCTGACATGAATTGGAATTCTATTCCAGAGCAAAGGGAGCCTCTGGGTTATGAATCTGTCCCTCCAGCAAGTTCTATTTATTTCTGTGCTGAGGTTCAAGTCCCTCGAGTGTGTGGCTCTAAGGGATTTAGATTTACTGAGGTGGAGCATGTCCATTAATTCTGGATTGGACATAGCTTTATATGTCAGGCATAGATCGCCTCGAAGTAGGCGGTATGCAACTGAGTAGAGCTGGAGTTTTTTTAACGGAGCAGCATATGGCTTCTGCTTGAGTCCCTTGATCCTCTTGGTGAGGTACTTTTGGGGTCTTTCTAATTGCTGCAGGTATCGGGTAAGGTACATCCCAAAAGGGGCATTGTATTCTATGATGGGCCTGATGAGGGATGAATAAAGGGGCACGATTACCTCTCTTGATCTAGATGAGAATCCTTTCATGATGAGGTGGGCTAAGTAGAAGGTCTTTCTAACCACTATGGCAATGTGGTTGTCAAAGGAGAGATTGCTATCAACTTGGGTCCTCAGATCCCTAATTACTTTCTCTGTACTTAATGGGTTACAGCCTATGTGGTAATTTGTGGGCACATTGTTTTTGCCAAAGGGTATGATTATACACTTTTTGGCATTTAGCTTTAGACCATGGCTCTGGCACCAGTTATCCATCTCTGTGAGACCTTTTTGAAGGATGTTTGTGTCAGCTGGAGAGTCAATTATGGTGCCCAGTTTGCAGTCATCTGCGAACTTGGTGAGCCATAGTCCTCCCACGTTGGCCTGTACCTCGGAAAAGTATATACTGAACAAGAGCGGTCCCAGGACAGAACCTTGTGGGATGCCACTTGTGACCGGTTTCGAGTCTGACATGGCTCCAGCAACTCTCACTCTGTGGGTTCTGTCTTTGAGCCAGTTTGCGACCCATCTTGTGACATAGGGGTTTATATTTAAGCTGGATAGCTTATCTATGATGCCCGAGTGGGGTATTGTGTCAAATGCCTTTGCTAGGGCCAGATAGGCTGTGTGGACTACCTTCCCTTCATCTATGGCTTTGGTGACAGTTTGTGGTGACAATGGAAGCTGACTTGCCTCAATAAACTTAAGCACTTATCAGAACTGTAGGCAGAAACAATTTTCAGGCTTAAAACAGTAGCTAGTGTCCTTTTCAGTTGCCAAGATGTGTTTATTATCTTAGTAGTAGTCTTGCCATTGTGACTGTTGAATTTCAACCATTACTTTTCCTACACTGTCTCCTTTTCTAACAATTAGTCTGAGCTTTAGTCTTATTTCTTTTAATTTTCTTACCTTTGCCCTTTGTCGTTTGTTTGTCTTAGTTGCTGTGTTTTTTCTACATCCAACTTTTTAAAAATTGGATCTTTGCTGTGGTTTTCCATCTTCCTGGAAGGTATTTCTTTTATTTTGCTGGCACATCTGTTGAATTGCTGCTTTTAAGGGCCTGAAAAGGATTATTGTGTGTCTTCTGCTTTTCTGTCCTCGTATTGCTGTACTCTCCACCCCTCCATTTTTTTTTGCAAATTCCCCAAGTCCACCCTGCTCAGTTAGAGGTAGACTGACAAGACATCTTTTTGACTTCTTAAGCACAGTTTTAATGATGCTGTTTTTTCACTTCTCTGAATCTAAAAAAAATTGACTTGTCTTAGTCATGCCTAGCAAGAGGTTCTCCTGTTCGATTCCCGGTTGGAGCGACTTCTGTGTGGAGTCTACATGTCCTCCCCGCGGTCGTATGACGTTTAAAGACATGCAGGTAGGTACAATCGTGAATGGGTGTGCCTTCCTTGAAGGTTGGGCGTCGGGCTGGCAACTTGGCACCGTAAAAAAATCCACTGCCAATCATTAGTGGACCGAAGTTCCATTGTGGCGACCCCTAACCGGGAAAAGCCGAAAGACAAACTTAGTCATGCCCTGCTCGTCTGCAACAATCTTGTAGCATATACATAAAAAATAGTTTATGACCATGTGAACTGTTGTACATTTGCATCATATCTCGACTTGATTACACATTGCATTTCATATATATATATATATATATATATATATATATATATGTTTTATATATAGCTATTTAATGTTTGCACATCTTTGCTCTTGCTGTGTGCTGATTTCAGACCTTTCCTGGTTAGTGGGCTGATTTGGTTAACTCTTCACTTGGTGGGCGATAGTTGACTAGCAGTCATCAAGGGTATTTTTTATTACACATTATCCTTCTTCCACCTGCCCAGTGACAGCCCGTGGGAAAAACATACAGTGGACATCAGTGCTGACCCACACACATTATGACATCTGCAGAATGTACCTGTCCATTCACTGTAGGCACCATGAAGAGGTTTCCCCGTGTTTTCACCAGGGAAATCAAACCATTTGTATAAGCCCCTTGTCACATACAGTATCCCCCTCCAGGATGTGTATGACCATCCTTCCAACCAGCACTGTCAAATGCTTGAACTGCTAATTGAATTCAGGTTATCTGACTCGATAGTGAGGCACACTGATATCCCACTCACTAGGCTGAATAAGGAGAAAGTAACAGTCAGCAGCCTGTCAGGTGCCAGGATCCGCCACATAATGCACGCACTCAGGTCCCTCAACAACAGGTACAAATATGACTCTGTCATTGTACATGTGAGTGTGAATGACCTAAGATGTACTTCCCTGGACCACATGAAAAGAGACATGGAGGAGCTCTCTGATTATGTAGCCCAGGCAGATATGACCCTGGCTCTGAGCAGCATCCTACCATCATCCAGAATGATACCACAGTACGAGCAGAAAATGATTAATTTCAACAATTGGCCAAGTTTCTGGTGTCATTCTAAGGGGATACAATATTTGTCTGCCTCGGATGATATGATTGACAGACCTCGATGCTTTGCCAGAGATGGCCTGCATCTTTCACCCCTGGGCTTCTGGATACTGGCCAAGCCTCTTGCCACCCCTATAGTGCCTTTTTTAGGCGGTGTTCCAAAGACCAGATTACCACCATAACAGCTACAAACAAATGCAATTGGTGGGTCATGCTGCTCAATACTAGAAGTTTAAATCTCAAAATGCACTCGCTTGAAGCACTCCTTAAAATGGAGAACATCGACATTTGTGCTGTAACAGAGATGTGGTTCATGGCAGCAGAAAGCACCCCTGCATTACCAGGCTATAACTCATTCCACACCTTTCGGCCCCAAAGCTTGGACTGAAGCTCCAAAGGTGGTGGTGTTTCCATATTCATAAAAGATGCACAGACCTCCAGACTGGTAGCCCAACATAATGCATCTGAGATACTTCAGGTGCAGCTAGCATTGGGTAAGTTAGTGATTCAGGTTGTAGCCTGCTATAGGTCCCCAACCGTGTCCCAAGACTCACACACCATATTCCTAAGCACCCTGGAGAATATTAGGGTCCAACCTAACACTCATACTGGGCGACTTCAACTACCCCTTCATTAACTGGGAAAACTACTCGTACTAATACACTTGCCCAACTCTTGCTGGACTTCATTAATTCCAATTCTCTGGACCAGCTCAATGTTCTTCATGTTTCACTGTTGCAGTCATCACCTGTGGGTTATCCCTGCTGTGGTAGCCCTCGGCCGGCCCAAATACCAGATTCAATGTTTTTCTGCATCGGCCACTGTCGCTTATTGACTGACGTCAGGTCATCAGTGCTATAAATTAAGGCAGCCAACGCCATTACATTAGTCCTTTTTGCCGTGGAGCCTGTAACAGAAGCAGTTCGCAAGTGTGCCAGTCGGTCACTACCAGAGTTTGAATTACAGCTGTAAACATCTAAAGCTAAGTACCCCATTGGGGATCCTTTTTTCTTGCACTAACCGATGTCCAAAAAAGCTAACAGTTGTCTCGCCTGTGGAAAGCAGATCCTACACCGAGACTTCATTCATACTGCATCACTTGTTTTTTCCCAGACCACAACATCCCCTGTTGTCGGTTCTGTGCCCTCTTTAATGCAAGAACCATTCGTCGTAGAGCTCTTATTATAGACTGGTATTTTCATCTTCCGTCTTTGCATTCTGAAATGGTGTCCGTCAGCGAACAATCCATAGACATTCAAAAAAAACGCAGAGATAAAGATAGAAACAAACCACACAAAGCTAAGCCTTCTGACGACTCTACCGCTAAGTAGGTCGTCAGGTCTCTGGAATTCATTGAGGCGCTTTCGCAGCCCCTGATGCCTGATACGATATCTATGCAGGCCTCTACCGAGACCCTTTCGGTGTCTGGTATGCCGCAGAAATCTCTTTCATCTTCTGAGCCTTTGGTTGTCTCTGCCTTGGTTGGGTCCGGAGCCGCAACACAGGCACTGGTTTCCAAGGAGGCCCTTCGCACTACTGAATCTAGACAAAAAAAGACATCTTCTCATCCGACTACCATTTCTCTCAGACTGATGGATACTCTAAAGACTAGAAGCCAGGCCACTCCTAGAAAATCTACCTCTAGCCACCATCTTAATCCTGCTCCACCACCCCAAACCCAACTGCTTAAAGTGGCAGAGAATCTTTTCTTCCTTATCAGGGGCAGTCAGGCCACAACTTCTAAAACGAAAAGATACCCTTCTCAAGAAATACTTACAGAACAGGAATCTGATTATTCAGATTTTGAAGAGGAACAACCTCTGACTGCTTATGAGTATTCAGATGCAGAGGAATCCATTCCTTCTGCCTCCCCAGCAGATCATCTTTCCTTTGGGGAAACCCTTCACACCCTCAGGGAACATTTCCATTGGGAATCCCAGGACTTTCCTCAATCTAAGAAAAGACTAAGAGAGTTACTAGACCTGGCCCAGCACAGACCCTTGGCAATCCCCGTCTCTTAGAGGTGGTGGATGATGTTTTCCCTGAATCCAGCTTAGCCCCTAATGTCCTCCCACCTGCTCCCAGTAAACCTGACAGGTATTACAGAGTACCGGATTCTCACAGATACCTGTACAGAAATCCTGTTGCAGACCCGGAGGTCATTACACAGGGACCTAAAGGAGCTAAGGCTAGTTCTGCTAAGATCCTATTCCTTCCGACAAGGATTCCAGAGCTCTGGACAGATGGGGTAAAAAAGTATACACCTCTCCAACCTTAGCTATCAAAGCACTCAGCTGTCAGTTCCATATATTAAAATATCAGCAACACACTTTGGAACTATTAAAGCAAAAGATTTCAACCATTCCTGACTGTGCCAATCCAAAAGAGTTAGCAGATTTACTGCACTCTACTTGTCAAGTGGCCAAACACTCATTGCACTGAAGATATGATGCCCTAGAAGCCTCACGCAGGGCAGCAGTGGCAGGATCTGTTATAAGGAGACATGCATGGTTGAAGGAACAGCCTCTCCCCCATCATGTCAAGTCTAAATTAATTGATGCACCCTTGGATAAGGACCGCTTGCTTGGAGTAAAAGCAGAAGAGGTGCTTAAAAAGATGGAAGACAAAGAAAAATCTATGCAGACAGTAAAATATTTATTTTGGGTACAACCTCCTAGGTTCAGCAGGAATTTTCCTCTAAGCATTGGTCCTTTCCTGCACCTAGCAGACAGAGGCAAAGTAAGCCCCGCAGGGACAGACCACAGAGGCCCCTATCCCAGGGACAGCAGGGAACCACGTCCTCCCCAAAGGCAGGGAGTTTGAAGCCATCCCTATATGGCAGGGACTCTCAATGACACCTTCTCCCCCCTCTGCCCGCCTTTCACTCACCAAAAGCTAGGAGGAAGGCTTTATCTCTGCAAAGAAAATTGGCTTTCTGTTACAAAAGATCAGTGGATCTTAAAGATTATTTTTCAGGGATGCACATTTTCTTTCAATGAACTCCCAATTCCAAGAGGGTACCCAGACATGCCTCCAAATCAGTGGGCAGAGACATTGAAACAAGTCCAAACTCTCATTTCCCAAGGGACAGAGAACCTGTCCCCTCAGATCAAACAGGCAAAGGCATTTATTTCAGTCTATCCTTGTCCCCAGAAAAAAGGGCACTTGGCGTCCCATCCTGGATCTATCCATTCTGAACACCTCCCTGGTCATCCCCAAATTCAAAATGCTAACTTTGCAGCACCTGCTGCCTATGCTGACAAAAAATGCCTGGTTAGTGACCCTAGACCTAATGCCTACCTCTACATCCCCATAAGGAAATCCTGGAGGAAATTCCTGTGCTTCAGAGCAGGCTCACAACACTTTTAGTTTTCTGCGCTACCCTTTGGCTTATCTACTGCTCCCAGGGTATAGCATTTTGCAAACAGAGAAATGTACAGATTTATCCTTATCTGGACGACTGCCTCATTCAGGCAGGGTGCAAAGAAAAGCTGCTCCAGGACCTCCTATTTGTCAAAACCCTCCTAACCTCTTTAGGGTTCACCATCAACGAGAAGAAATCAAAGCAAACACCCTCCAGGAAGATCATTTTCTTGGGAGCACTGCTGGACACAGCATTCCAAATGACCTTCCTATCCCCATAAAAGCAGAGCTTCCTGCCTCTCTACTTTACCCAGCTGGCTTCCAGAAGTCACCTCACCACAAGGAAGTTCCTGCAATTCCTCTGGCCAGGCTTCACATGAGAAAACTTCAGAACTACAGAACCTTTGGTGTCAGCACTCTCAGCCTCTAGATACCTCTCTCCCTCTGATCCCCCTGTATAAGGGCCGAGCTTCTCTGGTGGGTAGGGACCTGTGACAAGAACAAGGGTCTTCCCTTCATCCTCCACCCAACCAAGCAGACCATCACCACCAACGCCTCAGACATTGCTTGGAGTGCTTACCTAGCAGGCAGGTGCAACCAAGGTCTTTGGGATGCCCATCACCTTCCCTTACACATCAACCAGAAGGAAATGATGGGGAGTGCAAAAGGCTTTGACATCCTTCAAACCCCATCTCAGGCCAGGGGTTCTCCTTATCAAAACAGACAACACCACAATAATGTGGTACATCAACAAACAGGGAGGGACCCAATCTTACCCTCTGTGCAGGATAGCCATGACCCTCTGGCTGACAGCCTCCTCCTTGGGATTACACCTAATAGCCTAATACCTACCAGGGATCAATAAAACCCTGGCAGACCACTTAAGCAGAAACTTACTGGACCCCCATGAATGGCAGCTCACAGAAAAATATTTTAGCAAGTCACTCAGGAGTGGGGAACTCTGGAGGTAGATCTCTTTGCTTCGCACCTCAACCACCAACTGAAAGATTCTGTACCAGGGAGTATCACCACCTAGCGTGGAAGGTAGATGCCTTGACATTCCCCTGGAACTCCCTCTTTGTATACACTTTCCTCCTCTGCCTCTTATTCCCAAGGTACTGATCAAGATAAGGGATGAGAGACCAAAGGCCATCCTCATTACTCTAGATTGGCCCAGACAGCATTGCTAACCCCTTACTGCGCAGCCTGACATTAAAGCCTCCCAGGTAGCTTCCCCTGATCTCAGACCTCTTGACTCAGGTGTGGGCGGGGGGATGCGGCACCCAGACTTGCAGACTCAAACTGTCAGCATTTATTCCTTGGTTTGTATTCTCCTTGGAAGGTGTATGCCGAGGCGCTAGAGACAATCTGTATTAAATTTGTGGTGGATCCTGTTTTTGGTCGCAGCATTTTTATACGATTTTATTTTATTTTTTTGTTGTTTATTATCAAACTGTCAGCATGGCTAATACTCTAAAGGTAAACAAGGGGCCCCTGTTACGCAAACAGGTCCTAGACATTATCACAAAGGCTAGAAGGCCCAATACCAGAAAATCTTATGCAGGGAAATGGAAATGATTCTGCTCCTGGAGCCAGTCCAAAGGGGACAATTCCTCACAACCTTCCATCCCTCTTATCCTGGACTACCTAGCGGAGTTACTCAATAGTGGCCTTTCCTTCTGTTCTATTAAAATTCTCGCCTCAGCCATTTCAGTTCATTTTGATACAGATCAGCCCCTCTTCTCACATCCTTTGATTAAACAATTCTTCAGAGGGGCTTCTAATATCAGACCTCCCAGAAGGCCACCCACACCAGCCTGGGACCTGAATTATGTTTTGGAAAAACTAACCTTCCCCCCCCCTTTGAACCTGCTGCTTCAGCAGAACTGAGATACCTCTCCTGGAAGACTGTTTTCCTACTAGCTATCGCCTCAGCCAGAAGGGTTTCAGAACTTCAAGCACTGATGGCCATTAAGCCCTTCATCATTTTCCATGGAGACAGGGTCTCCCTGAAGACTAACCCCCTCCTTTATGCCCAAGGTGGTATCTAATGTGACTCTCTCAATGAGGCCATACATCTACACACCTTCTTTCCAACCCTCAAAACAGGGGGAAAGAATTCTGTGCTCACTAGACGTGCACAGACAGCTCAAATACTACCTGGACCATACTTAACCCTTCAGGAAAACAGACCAAATTATTGTCAGCTTTGCCCCGGGGCAAACCATTTCCAAATGGATATCACACTGTAATCATTTCTGCTACAGATTACATGGGAAACCACCTCCTAAGTCTGTTCATACCCATTCCACTAAGGCAGTCTGCACTTCCACAGCATTCCTCAGAGGAGTTCCCACCAGGGACATCTTGGAAGATGCCACCTGGACTTTTATCCATACCTTCACAAAGCATTACCACCTACCTTTTTACTCTAAGGCTAGGGCAGGGTTTGCCTCTGCAGTCCTGCAGGGCTAGCTGACCCATGCCTAGATCTCTTACTAATCCTACCACCCTTCTCCTCAGCTTTGGGAATCGTCCCACAGGTGATGACTGCAACAGTGAAACATGAAGAACATAGGACAGTTGTGTACACTTACCATAAATGTAGATGTTCAAGTGTATTCACTTCTGCAGTCCTGGTTTCTCTCCCTCCTTCCCCATTATATCTTCTTTCCTTAGGGAGACATAAGCTTCTTATGGTGGCTTTTAACCACTAGGACCACTTTCCCATATTTCCTTGGGCTTCTGACGGGTTAGGGCAAGAAAAACTTATGTAATGGCGTCAGCTGCCTTGTTTTATAGCACTGACGTTAGTCAACAAGAGACAGCGGCCAACGCAGAAAAGCATTGACTTTGGTATTCGGTCTGGCCAAGGGCTGCCACAGCAGGGATAAGCCACAGGTGATGACTGCAACAGTGAATACACTTGAACATCTACATTTATGGTAAGTGTACACAACTATACTTTCTCACCCCCACTAGAGGTAGCAACATCCTTGACCTGGTCATTACTTACATGGGCGACCATTGCTCTACACCAGTAGTCAAATCCTCCCTGGTTAGATCCGACCACAAACGAATCACCCTGGAAATCCACATCCCTCACACACACACACACACCCCCACAAGGATAACCACCATGAAAAACTTCTCCAAAGCTAACTTCCGGCTCCTAAAAACAGAGGTGGCTAACTTCACGGCACCCATGCAAATGGAGAATAGTTGCATGACCGCCGAATCATACACCAATGCACTGTACGAACGCATACACAAATGCATGGATCTCGCCGTACCCAACAGAATCAAGATGCTGTCCTCAAAAAAGGAAGCCAATCTGGTGGGCCTCTGCCAAAAACAAACTCTAAAACAGAAGGAGGAAACTGATGCCAAAGAACGTGAAGTCCCAAGACTGGAAAAACTCCCTTATCAGCCTCAACAAAAGGTTGAAATCCCTCATCAAATCCTCCAAAGCTAGATATGAAAACAGAATTGCAGCAGATAGTAAAGCCAACCACAAGGCCTTCTATAGTTATGTAAAGAGTCTCCATGGCAATACCCAGATTTGCCGTGAGCTACTGCACAATGGTACCTCCTGTACCGAGCCAACAGATATTGCCAATATACTGGCCGACAGATTCAGTGCCAACTTTACCCCTCCCCACCAAAGGACCAATCCCAATACCAGTAGATTGTCAGGCACCCAGTATTACTGAAGCACAGGTTAAAATAGCACTGTCTAACGCCAAGAATACATCTTCTGTGGGACCTGACAATATCCCCAGCTGTGTTCTACATGAACTACAGAGTGAACTGGCACCTCGCCTGTGTGCCCTGTTCAATCACAGCCTCACCTCAGGCTTTGTCCCTACCGAATGGCGCACTGCCGCAGCCATCCCTCTCCACAAGGGAGGAATGATTAGAGACCCATTAGCCTGACGAGTCTGATATGCAAAGCTATGGAACACATCATCATGGACCTAATAGACAAGGATGTAGGGAATTTGCAAACTCTGGATCCTACACAGTTTGGTTTTGTGAAGGGTAGATCATGCCTGCTCAACTTGATCGATATCTTTGAGTCAGTCACCAGAGCTGTGGATGAAGGCAAGGTGGTTCATACAGCCTACCTTGATCTGGCCAGGGCCTTTGATACCATTACCCACTCAGGAATCGTAGAAAAACTCACTAAGCTAGGCATCAACCCCTATATCACTAGGTGGGTTGCAAACTGGCTCATAGATAGAACCCACAGTGTGAAAGTAGCTGAATCCAAGTCAGACTGTCGACCAGTCATGAGTGGAGTCCCACAGGGGTCAGTCCTGGGTCCTCTCCTGTTTGGTGTCTACTTCTCTGAAGTCCAAGCCAACACGAAGGGAATCTGGCTGGCAAAGTTCACAGACAATTGCAAGTTGGGAGCTATTATTAACTCCTCAGGTGATGTTGACATCCTACAGAAAGGCCTCAATGAGACCAATGACAGGTGCCAGAACCATGGCCTTAAGCTCAATGCCATAAAATGTGTCGTCATCCCCCTTGGGAAAAACCCGGTTCCCTTGAATTACCACATTAATGGTAGTCCACTGAACATAGAAGGCGTTATAAGAGATCTAGGAACACAGGTTGACAGCAACTTGTCTTTTGATCACCACATTGCCACTGTGGTCAGAAAGTCCTTCTATGTGGCACCTCTCATTACTAAAGGTTTTGCATCCAGGAAGAAAGAGGTCATTGTCTCCCTCTACTCTTCCCTCATTAGGCCAATCATTGAGTACAATGCCCCATTTGGCATGTACCTCAGACACCTAAAACAACTGGAGAGGCCGCAAAAGTACCTCACAAAGAGGATCCCAGGCCTTAAACACTTGTCCTATATGGACAGACTCAAAAAACTCCAACTATTCTCGGTCTCATATCGCCTACTTAGAGGCGATCTCTGCTTGACTTACAAAGCCATGTCTGACCCAGCTCTGTTAGAAATGCAACATCTAAGGAAATCCCAATCCCTTCACACCACATGCGCCAGAGACTTGAACCTCATTACCACAATCAACAGAACATGCTGGAGGGACAGGTTCATTAACCCAGAGAATGCCCATGCTATGGAATTGACTTCCCATACATGTCAAGCAGAGCACCTCACTGACCCTGTTCAAGAGAAATCTTGATGAGTGGATGGGAAATAAAAAATTCACATAGGGGATCACTCCAGTGGCCAATTCACATGGGGGAATCACTCCAGTGGCTCTTCTCAACAGAGGCACTAGGAACTAAGGTCAGGTGGCATGATGCCAGGGTAATCCTATGCGCTAGGGTTGTAAAGGCTCCAGAGCCGTTAGCCTTGTACACACCTATGAACCTATAGCCATAGTTAAGGATTTACATACTATGACACTGGCATAGGATATTTTACACACAAGTATATCGTCATACCTTGATCAGTAGTGGATGACTGCTTTCTAAGCCTCTGCTGATTTTAAAATAAATAAGCGTATGTTAGTCTACTGTTTTTGTTATGCAAAATGTCAAGAAGCACTCCATCTTCTCCGGCTTACTGTCATGTACATTCTGGAGGAAATGGAGAAATGTAAAGCAGTTTAAACTGAAAAATGCAAGTAATACAGTGGAAAACAGACACTTTTTGCTTTTTTTATAGGTCTTCAACTGAATGTACATTGGAAAATCTCATAGTTAAAAACAGCAGCGTACCTCGAATTTCTGCTAGGGAAACTAACTGGGATCACTAATCTTAAGTGCTTCTCAGAATTTTAGGTAAAGAGAAGTCTCAGGGTGACTTAAGAGTGTAGCAACAATTTTTTTCTGTAGCTATTATGTGCTGATAGAGTCTGTTATCTTAATAGCTGCCTAATTGTTTTTCACAGCTGACGTACATTCATTACCATCCCTGCATCATATTCTTTATTATTATTATTGCTGTTATTATTATTATTAGTTTGAATTTACTTGCTTCCTTCTTATGTTTTCTTACCTTTGCCCTTTGTTGTATCTTTATCTTAGTAACTGTGCTTTTCCTATACCGAACCTTTGAAAGAGTTTGTTTTTGGTACGGTTTTTCATTTTTCTTGGAAAGTACTTATTTTATTTTCCTGGATCATCAATAGTATCGCTGCTTTTTTAAGCCTCTAAAGGATTATTATTTTGTCCCTTAGCATGTCTGTCTTTTTCTGGCCTCAGTGTTAACCCCACATTACTTTTTTGCAAATTCTGTGGGCAGTTCCACCTTCACCCTTCCCCATTATACATAGACGGACAACTACACTTTCATCCCACCCCTATTATACCCAGACAGATGTGCTTGCAGGCACGTGCGCACAAAAGCACGCACACACAATGTTTTTGGTCTCCTTAATATGGTCTTAATGATAAAGTATTGACTTTTTCAGTCATGCCTTCACATTTGCAGTAACCTTGCAGCATGTACATAAAAAAAAGGTTTATTGCCATTCTGTGTTCCTGCATTCTATCTTGATCTGATTACAATTTGCATTTCTTTCTTTTTTTTATTATTACATTTTTGTACAAATATTTCTGCATAGCTTGGCCAAAAGCAGAAGAAAACTTTAATTCCATCTACTGATTTTTTTAAAAAGTAAGTCTGATTGTCACATGCAGAAGACCATCTTGGGTTTGTTTTACACTACAGCCTAGAGGAAAGGGAGAAATGTAAACAGTTTAGACAGAGAAAGGCAGCTAGAAGTCGTACAAAGAGGAGCAGACACTTTTGTTTGCTATGTTTTGCATTTTGTTGATTTTAATTTGCTCTGACATGAAAAATAATTGCATCTTTTAAAAGTTTACTGTTCTCTGCTTTTCTTTAATATTTATATCTGTTAGTGAATAGACTTTTTCAAAATTTTTTCCTGTTCCATCTGACCATCAAGTCTCCCTTCTACCACTAAGTTGGCCTGTTCATTCCTCACAGAGGCAAAACAACTAAAGCCTATTTGTTCCCCAGAAGTTGCTGGACTTGTCAGACTGGAGTGGTGCTGTCCTTCACACAGGGATTAGGGTTTACACTGTTAATCCCTAATACCCCACAGCATGTGTCCTGTACATGCTTGTTGTGTGGCCTTTTATTTGGTGTCAGAGAAGGTATGTCACTCACTCTCGCAAATGACTTAACCCCTCAGAACTACCCTAACCAATCACCTTGAAGTCTGCATTCCCATGTGACCCATTGACTGCAGTGGAGATTCTGACATGGGAATGTGTGCCCCAGGAATTTGTCCCACACCCGTCCTCTGAGAAAAGGTCAACTGACAAATGCTGCATCCTTCTGTCTTCTTCTTGCCAAATCCAGTTTGGATTGTGTGGTTCATAGTCAGGACTTTATCCCTATACACAAATAGAGTTTGCTTCTGACTGTACATTACTCAGTACTGTTTTAAATAAAGCACTTGTCAGCAAAAAATACCTTCTTGCTTTAGGCACTACATATGTTCAAAAATATCTGAAAATGCTGGTGAAATGGTGGATAGCTGCATTAAACTGCAGAAAGCAACCCTGCAGATAGAAACTAGCTGTACTGTACAAGGCAAAAGGAGTTGTTTATATGAAAGATTAATAGAAATGTGGCAGTAACTGACAGAAGAGGTTATTATTATTATCGATACGTTATTGTTTAATTTTCCTTGTGGTATGTTTGCATGTGATTCTGTCAGTCTTCTTTGAAACTATTGAACCCCTGTGTTTAAAATGTTGGGATGAAGTGGTTGATAAAAGGGGAAGGAAGAGCATGTGTAGTGTAGGTGAAAATAAAGGAAGATTTAACCAAGCACAGTGTACAATTTAATAAGTATTCCTGGTTAGCCATCATTGCATTCAGATCTGCATCTCCATTTACCTCATTTTCCCCAAGGCTGCTGTTATTTGGGGTATGACCTGGATTTGTCATTTTGCTGGGTAGGTCTCATCTCATCCCTTTAGATGAGAAGGCCTCTTGGATACTGGGCTGAAGATACCCTTGCAAATGGGGAGTGGAGCAGATGTGCAAGAGCCATCCCATTGCAGCCAGCTAGGTTTTTCCTGTGAGCCCTATTCATCCTAAGGTTTGCTGAGCAATGTCACAAAATAAGCATGTTGAGGCACTGTAAGGGCACCACTGTCACCTGGCTTGTCACCGAATATGTTTGCCTGTTAAACAATCCAGCAGCTGTTTCATGTGTCATGTCTCACCACAGAACACAAGGTCTGGGCACCCCCCAGCATATTCCCCCAAAACCTTTTCCATGAAAGAGGCATGTAGGAATTGCTGCTTCATTCCCTCTGCCATTTTCTCTTTCAGCATTCAGTCCACTAACCAAAACAGTGTTGTCAGGGTTGCTGTCAGGCCTTCATCCCTCTGCTACTATTGAAACTTGTACTATAAAATTAGTTAGCCAGTATATTAAAGTAATAAAACTACTGAATGTGTCTTCTTTTCCTTACAGCTGGCCCATCCTATACATTATACTTTGGTGTGAGATTCTATGCAGAAGATCCCTGCAGACTTAAAGAAGAGATAACAAGGTAAATTAATGGAAAGGTGTGAGTGGTATATGTTACAAACAATAAAAAATACACAGCTGGGAAAATGCTTAAAATGTTACATCCATGTACGCTAATAGAAATATGTGTAAAACTCTGTTTTATAAAATGTTTTATTTCTTTAGTGAGGAAACACAAGGGTGTTGTATATCGCAGTTCACAGTACCACTTTTTAAAAGACACTAAATGGATAACAAACTAGATTTGTTTAGGGAACTAGCTATTACCTGTGAAATGTAATAGAATTGTGTTACTCTCATGGTACAGCCATTACAGTTGCTAGCTGTAGAATCTCCTCAGCAGCCTGCAGTGCTGGATTACTTCTTTCAGGCTAATGTAAGATCCCTTTGGAAACTTCCCTTCCTGTTAATTGATTTATTTCTGCTTTGTTAATAAATGCATTTTATATATATATATATATATATATATATATATATATATATACACATACACACACACACACACACACATTTTATATATATATATATATATATGTGTGTGTGTGTGTGTGTATATATATATATATTTATTTATTTATGGGTCCACTTTTTAATTTCGAAATACCAAATTCTCGACTTTCAAAATACCAATCCCAGAAAGTTAAGATTTTGGAATCTCGAAATTAAAATGTAAACAAATAAAAAAAAAACCCAGCTAAAATCATGTTTTTGCAGGGCACACACCCCCCCCCCCCTACTTTAATCTACCAACTCCGAGATCATGCTACAGTGAAGAGAACGGTAAAGCTCCTGTTCTGCTTACCGTTCTCTTCACTGTAGCGCAGTCTTGGAGTTGGTATATTAAAGTTGGGGGTGTGGGGGTGCATGGGGGGCATGTGCCCCTGCAAAAACATTATTTTAGTTGGGGTTTTTTTTTTTTTGGTTCACTTTTCACTTTCGAGATTCCAAAATCTTGATGTTTTGAGTTCGGGATCTCAAAACTCAAGATTTTGGTATTTCGAAATTAAAAGGTGGACCCGTATATATGTATATGTATATATATATATATATATATATATATATCTATAAGTAATATGGCTTTACTACCATAGATCGAAATTACACTATTTTGAAATTCGATAGTAGTATCCCACTAACGCAAAAGTACACTTCAATGAAAGTGCACTTTCGCGAAGGGTTAGGGCTTGGGTTATGGATAGTGGATAGCTAGTAGGGCCATCCACTATCCTTAACCAAAGCCCTAACTCTAAGGTCCATGACTACCGCACCACAGTGCAGGAAACTGTATTTCCTCCACTGAGCAGTAGTTACAGACCTATTTCCTGTACTGTGTTACGGTAGTCACGAATGTTAGGGTTAGGGCTTGGGTTAAGGATAGTGGATAGCCCTACTAGCTATCCACTATCCTTAACCCAAGCCCTAACCCTAAGTTCCGTCACTACCGCACCACAGTGCAGGAAATGTCCCGTTCGACTTAGTGACTTTCATGAAAGTGCACTTTCGCATTAGTGGGACACTACTATCGTATTTTGAAATAGTGTAATTTCGATCTACGGTAGTAGACCCATATATATATATATATATATATATATATATATATATATATATATATATATATATATATATATACACATATACATACGGGTCCACTTCTAAATCTTGAAGCTCATAATCTTGAAATTCAAAATACTGAGTCCAAAATCTTGAAAGTTCAAAATACTGAAAACTCAAAATACTGAATTTCATAATATCGAAAAACAGACTACACCACACTTACAATATTCCAGCACAACTACATAACAAAACATATTGCCATGTGGGGAGGCTTCTCCCCTCAAACCCCATCCTACTTAAATAGATCAAATCCGAAATTGCAGTCCACAGAAGAAAATGGCAAACACAGCATTATGTGTTTCATGACTGCCTATTGTAACCTTAGTCGTGTTCCCTTTTAAGTTGCTATATTACAACATAACTCATCTTAGTGTAGTAAAGTGCAATCACAGAGTTGATATATTTAAGTAGCGGGGGTTGTGGGGGTGCTGGAGGGCTTTCCCCCTGCTAATAGTTAAAGTAAACTAATATGCTTTGTCTTTTATTAATTTCTATATGTACTTCTGGTGGAGTATAGTAAATAAAGAAAACAAGTAAAGTAGCTGGATTGGACCCACTCACAAGTAAAAATAGATGAAAGACACTGTTGTAGTAAACGTAATCCACTTTATTCACTCCACAAAAACACATGAATAGTGCTTTCGCTTAGAAGATCTAGACTTCATCAGGTAACTTATCACAAGTGGGAACTTCCTTATATACAAGTACAACAGGAAGTGACATAAGCAATAAAACAATTAAAGAAGCAAAATTAATTTAAAGTAATACAAGCACAATATTAGTAGTCCTGGTAATAAATGCATTCAAGTGATAACCTGATTTCAGAAACACACACACATACAACCCCCCAATAAATACAAACTAAATGCTAAATAACAGTGTCATAAATATATGCATAAAAATATAAATATATATAAAAATGTATATAAAAGTGTTTAAAATGGAAATGTAAAAGGCTGTTTAATCCAATGGATACTATTAAGTTAAATACATAAATACTGAAATAAATACTGGCGAGGTAGATTTACCTCTCTAATGCTTTTAATTTCAGAATAGGGCTAATAGTAATGTGCTCATTAAGACCTAGCCAGTTCCCTGCATTTAAACGTAACTGCCAATATAATTCTCTTTTTTCCAAAACTAATGACCAAGCCCCCAGCTTTTATGTCAGCGCTAATACTATCCAGAATAAAAAAATTAAACTTGTGATTAATGTTCTCCATTATATGCTTACTTAGGGCATTGGTCTCTTTTTTATTTTTAATATCATACAGATGTTCGTATATATGTTTTTTAAACTTCAGGTCAGTCTTGCCAATGTAATAACAAGAACAGACACTGCACATAGCACAATAAATAACTTTCTCCGAGCCACAATTAATTTTCTGGTTAATCCTAATCTCTCCATTGTTGATGTAAAATGTGTTCCCCTCTTTTAAGTATCTGCAGTAGTTACATCTACCACATTTATTCATAAAACCAGGCCTGTGGTTGGAATAGATATTACTAGTCTCAAATATATTTTTCAAGTTCTTACATCTTCTGTATACTATGGTGGGTTGTAATCCTATTAAAGGTCTAATGTTCTTCTCATGTCTAAGGACGTACCAATTTTTTACTAAAATGTCTCAGCATAAAACTATCTTGTGTAAAAATAGTGATAAAGAAAGTTTTAAAATCTCTACTTTCTTCAATTGTAATATTGTCATGTTGATTAGTAGATATAACATTTATAGTAACATCACCTGAAAATAGAGGTGCTGCAGTAGCGTTGTCACCTCACAGCAAGATGCTGTCCGTTCGATTCTCAGCTAAAGTGTCTTGCGTGTGGAGACATGCGTGAAGGGGTGTACCTTTGTTGAAGGTTGTGTGTCAGGGCTGGCAATTCGGCACGTAGAAACCTTCTGCCAATCATTAGCAGCCCGGAGTTCCACTGTGGCGACCCTTAACTGGGAAAAGCCAAAAGACACAACAACTTGAAAGTAGAGGCAAATAAAAACCATGGTCCCTCTTGTTAACAACCTCAATCATAATGTCACTTATAAATTTAAAAGGATACCCTCTTTTCACAAACATCTGTTTTAAATTATCACATTCATCCAGGAATTCCTCCATGCCAGACACCATACATGCTGCCCGCACGAACTGGCCCTTTACAATTGCCTTCTTTTGTTTTATAGGGTGGATACTGGAGAAATGCAATAAAGAATTAAGTACACATTTTTTCTGAAAATCTTTGATACAAACTTCTTGTGTAGATAATCTTTCACCAAGAAAATATCTAAGAAAGAAAGAAATGTTGAGGTCACAGGTGTGAGTGAACTTTAAAAATTATGTGGTAGTTTCAACATGATCAATAAAATCATCAATAACATCAATAGGTCCATCCCATAGAACAAACATATCATCAAAAAACCTGGTATAGAACTTAATATGCTTAAAATAGCATGAGGGAAATAAAAATGTTTTCTCCCATTGCCTGGCCACAATATTAGCATAGAGACTACCACATGCAGAGCCCATAGCCACTCACTCTTGTTGCAAATATATTTCTTTGTTAAACAATATAAATTGTTTTTAAGGACCATTTCCATCAATTATGTATAGACTAAAACATCAAAATGTGCAATGCATTTTTCATGGAGTTACTCTGTAAGCCAATCTGACCCCATATCATGGGGTATGACTGAATACAAGTCCTTAATGTCAATGGTTATAAAAATATAAGCATCCTTGAAAATTATTTTGTCCATAGCTAAAAAAACTCCTTAATTCCTTGCAAATGTGTCTCTCATTAAAAACATGTTCCTTTAACTTGTTATCCAAATATTTTGCCAAGGGGTAGGTAATGCAGCCTTAGAGTCTATTATGGGCACATGGGTGGTTGAACAAGGTTTTTGTGTAATTTAGGTAAACCAAACGTAACAGACAGTTCATAGGTAGGTACTAGGCTATCTGCCCGAAGGCATTTATAAGCCTAGCCAGAATGTGTTGGCTTTCACCGCCCCCTTAGATTAGTTCCCTGTGCCTCTGTCCAGCAGAGCCACTGAAGTGATCCCTGGGGTAAACTTTCTGTTTCCCATCCACTCGTCAAGGTTTCTTTTGAAGAGGGTTAGCGAAGAGCTCTGCCTAATGTAGATTGGAATCTTGTTCCAGAACATGGGAAGTCTCTGGGACAGGAGTCTATCCCTTCAGCACATCCTATTTATTGTTGTGGTGAGGGTTAGATCCCTGGAGCATGTGGCTCAAGGGTATATGGTTTTCTTTAGGTGGAGCATGTCCATCAAATTTGCGTTGGACATGGCCTTGTATGTCCAGCAGACATCACCTCTGAGTAGGCGGTATACAACTGAGTACAGCTGGAGTTTCTTCAGTCGAGCTGCATAGGGCATCTGCTTGAGGCCAGTGATCCTCTTGGTGAGGTACTTCTGTGGTCTTTCCAGTTGTTGCAGGTGTCTTGTAAGGTACATCCCATATGGGGCATTGTACTCTATGATGGGTCTGATGAGTGATGCGTAGAGGGGCCTAATGACCTCTTTCGATCTGGATGCAAACCCTTTTGTGATTAAGTGGGTGACATAGAAGGATTTTCTAACCACTGTGGCAACGTGATTATCAAAGGGAGAGGTTACTATCTACTTGGGTCCCCAGACCCCTTATTATGTCTTCCTATTTAGGGGGCTGCCACCTATCTGGTAGTTTGTGGGTACTTCCATAGGGGATGACTATGCACTTTTTGGCATTTAGCTTGAGGCCATGGTTTTGACACCAGGTATCTGTCTCAGTGAGACCCTTTTGGAGGATGTCTGTTTCAGCCAGAGAGTCAATTATAGCCCCTAGTTTGCAGTCGTCTGCGAACCTCGTCAGCCATAGTCCTCCTGTACTTGCCTGTACCTCTGAGAAGTATATGCCAAACAAGAAAGGTCCTAGGACTAAGCCCTGGGGAATGCCGCTTGTAACTGGTTTAGAGTCAGACCTAGCTCCCGCAACTCTTACCATGTGGGTTCTGCCCGTGAGCCAGTTGGCAAACCATCTCGTGATGTAGGGGTTTATGTTCAGGCTGGTGAGCTTGTCTGTAATACCTGAGTGGGGAATGATGTTGAAGGCCTTTGCAAGGTCTAGGTAGGCTGTGTGGACAACCTTTCCCTCATCTATAGCCTTGGTAACTGTGTCAAAGAAGTCCACCAGGTTTAGGAGGCATGATCTGCCCTTAACAAAGCTGAACTGGGTAGGATCCAGTGTTTGGAGGTTTCCATTGTCTCTGCTAATGAGATCCATGATGATGCGCTCCATATCTTTGCAGACCAAGCTAGTCAGGCTTATAGGGCGATAGTTCCCAGGGTCCATTGTGGCTCCACCTTTGTGGAGTGGAATAACTGTTGCTGTGCGCCACTCTCTGGGCACGTAGCCTGTGGAGAGGCTGAGTTTAAACTGTGTGTTTAGGTGAGGGGTTAGTTCATCTTTGAGCTCATGTAGGACACAGCCTGGGACACTGTCTGGTCCCATTGATTTCAGGGGCACTACATTCTTCTGGTATAGTTGTGGGCCCTTTTGGGCGTGAGAGGGGGGTGAAGTTTGCACTGAACCTGTCTGCCAGGATGTTGGCTATATCGGTCAGTTCAGTGTATTTTGTGCCATTCTGCACAAACTTTGAGCAAATCTGAGAATTGCCATTTAGATTCTTGACGTAGCTAAAGAATGCCTTGTGGTTATCTTTGGAGTCCATGGCAATTTTTCTTTTGAAGCTAGCCTTGGAGGATTTTATGAGGGAACATAGTTTCTTGCTGATACTGATCAGGGATGTCTTCCCTTCTTAGGATTTTATTCTTTTCTGTACTATTTTTCTCTTTCTATTGTATAGCTTGTTTATGGCAGGGGTCCACCAGACTGGTTTCCTTTTCTGGAGGAGTGAGTTTTGGTTTTGTTTGGGATAGCACAATCCATCCATTCTTGTAGGTGCCTGTAGAGTGTATTAGTAAAGGATTTTGCTGCTTGTACAGCGTTGTCCTTTAGCATACGGGCTTTGAAATGTCCTACTTCGGTCTTAAGTAACGTGAAGTTTACTTTTGAAAAGTTTTTCACGGTGGTTTTTTTGACCAGGGGTGTTGGCGGAATGTGGATATCCAGAGTGATTAGTTTATGGTCAGATCTAACCAGTGAGGGTTTGACTTCGTGTGGAACACCGATTGCACATGTTGGTGACGACCAAGTCCAGTATGTTGTCATCTCTGGTGGGGGTGTTGACCAGTTGATCCATGGTGTTTGAGTTTATAAATTCTAGGAAATGTTGAGCAAGGGAGTTTGTATTTGAGTAGTTCTCCCAGTTAATGTTTGGGTAATTTAAATCACCCAGTATCATGGTGTTTCGCAGGACCTTTATGTTTCCCAGCGTTTCCAGGAATGCGGAGTGGGGGTCCTGGGACATGGTGGGTGATCTGTAGCAAGCTATAATTTGAATAGCAGTTTTGCCCGTTGTTAGCTGCACGTGGATGATCTCTGAAGCATCGTGCTGTGCCACTAACCTGAAGGTGTGGGTATTCTTGATGAATATGGATACTCCCCCGTATTTGTATTTCGGTCCGGGTTTTGTGGCCGAAATGTATGGTATAGGTTGTAGCCTGGTAGTGCTGGGGTGCTCTCTGGAGCCTTAAACCAGGTTTCTGTTACTGCACATATATCGATTTTCTCCATGCTGAGGAGTGCCTCGAGTGCGTGCATTTTGAGGTTTAGACTTCTGACATTGAGTAGCATTGCCCTCAGTTTTTTGTTACTTGTGCTATTTTCGGCGGTAGGTTTGTCTTTTGAGCCTTGCCTAAAATATGGGGGTGGCAAGAGCCTTGGCCAGTATTTGAAAGCCTAAGGGTAACAATTGCAAGCCATCTCTAGCGAAGCAGCATGGCTTGTCGACATCCCAGGCTGATAGACACTGGATCCCCTTTGAATGACACCAGAAGCTTAGCCAATTGTTGAAATTGATAGTTTTTCTCCATACAGTGGTATCATTCTTGGTGAGGGCAGGATGCTACTCAGGGTCAGGGTCATACCAGCCTGGGCTACGTGATCAGAGAGCTCCTCCATGTCTCTTTTTATGTAGTCCAGGGAGGTACGGCTCAGGTCATTCACACCAACATGGACAATGACAGAGTCATATTTGTACTTATTCTGGAGTGACCTGAGTGCTTGTTTTAAGTGGCGGATCCTGGCACCTGACAGGCAGCTAACAGTAACCTTCTCCTTGTTCAGCCTAGTGAGTGGGACGTCAGTGTGCCTGACTATAGAGTCACCTACTACTAGTGTGTTGGGTATGTTATTTTGCCTTAAGGGCTGTGATTGTGTGGCACACTGGTTTTGTGAAGTATGTGTTTCATGGTTTGTGTTAGGGGTGGAGGTTGCTTGGATGTCTGCTTTGGTGGTCTCTGTTGCTTTTCAAGATTTTTATTTAGAGCCTCTGAGTATGTTTTCATCTGTTTATGTGTGTTTTTTGCCGGTGCTGGTTTCATAGGTCTATGTGAGACTGGTGGTGTGATGCAAGTAATTCCGTTCTCCTCTTGACTGCCTGGTCCAGTCCTGGGTTGGGAGAGCTTAGCCTCCAGTTTGGCTGTATAATTGCAACTCTTGCATGTATTAGTGTTTGGTGGAAGGAGGAGAGGGTTGTCTGTGTACATGAGGCAATTGTAACATTGCCTCAAAATGCCCAGATTCACCAGTTGGGTGGAAAGTACACCTGAAACTGCCCTTTGGACATGCCTGGCAGGTAAGGTCTACTAGAGAGCCTTGTCCTTCTCTACAGTATAGGAAGGTCTAGTGCTAGGGTTTATTAGTGCTTGCTATGAGTTTTGAGCAAGCGTCGGGATGAGAAGTGAATGGTTTGAGTGCTTAAGCTGAAAGTTTGTCTAGTTCCAAGGGAAAATTTGAAGAGTAAACTTTGTGGTTTGGGGTAAGGAACTGATAAATAATTAAGAACATCTATAGATACTGAACACTCAGTATAAAGATCTTGGAGTTCATTTCTTATACGGTTATATGCACCATTAAGTTCATTTACAGAAGATTTTGTTTAAGCTTTTTCCTTCTAGAATGAATAACATTTTCTTATTATAATCCCCATAATTCATCAAAACTATACCTCCCCCTTGTCTGGTTTCATGATTCTAGTGGTATGGGAAAATTTCTTTATTTCTTCACTAATCCTTTTCTCACTAAAATGAACATTCCCATTGGTAAATTTTGAATTGTGTAAGTCCAATTCACAAATATTCTCAAATAATTGGACAGTAGGGTGAAGTAGGGGATTGTAAGTAGTAGAAATAGCCAAGGGGTTAACAAAGGAACTAGAAGCAAAGCTTTTGAAAAGGATTTTTAAATTCAATTTGCGTTTGTACATTCTCAAATCCATTAAAATATTAGAAATATCTGGGGATTGTGAGGGTACAAAAGGAAACCCTTTAACGAACAAGTGACAATGTTCAGAATTAATCTCCATACTAGAAAAATTGTATACATTAAAATCGTCCAAGGTGTTAGTAACAATATGACAGGGCAGGAGTGAGTGGTTTAGAATATCACCTTGAGGTATCAGGTAATACATTCAAGTTATTTGAAAAAGCCACAGTTAAGTCCTGTTGTTCCTTGTCTGATACCTCTTCCCCACTCTGTTCGCCATCCCTCCCCTGTTCCTGTAGTTGTTGTACATCGGTGCTGTCTCCCAGTTGTTGTTCCCTGGTGGACCCTTGTTCCTCAGGCGTTCCGAGCGCCTTAAAGGTGGGAACTCTGGGTCTAAAAAATTTTGCCTAGAGTTACTAGAAGAGGGATTACTCACATTGTTAGTGTTATTAGTTCCCTGAATTCAAATTAGGGTTTATAAATTCATTGCCGCATTCCAGAAAGGGTGGAAGTCTAGGATATGCTGAACCATTACTGTAGTCATTTCTATCCCTTGTTAATTTTTTTTGTTTTTCTGAGTTTACTAGAACTTACTAAATGATCCATGCTTTTAAATATTCTCTCATGCTCATATTTATACCTATCAAAGTGCAAATGACCACAAATAATTTTATCTAATTCAGAAGCAGAAGCTGACAATTCAGAAAGCATATCATCATTATGCTGTAAAATCAAACGCATGTATTCTACACCATGCCTATCAAACAAAGCAGTCAGATGTTTAAATAAATCTGAATTGTATTGCAAGCCACTAAGATAGCGCCACATTCTAAGACCTTTTGGTACTATATTTTCTTTTATACATTCCCTAAAATATGCATTATCAAGCTGTAAACGCTTGATTTTGGAAAGTGTATAGTCAAATAAGTCAAAAAGAGATGGTAAATCATTGTTACCATTAGCTGTTGTAACTCCTTCAGTCACATCAAAGGAAATAGTTTCTGTTAGCAAGTCCGGCAGTGCTGGAACTGTAGCTGCCATTGAAATTGTATCCATTGTTTGCAAAATCCGTTGTCCACAGGGTATAGATGAGTTTATACTGTCCATTCCATTGGAAATATTGTTAAAAGAAAATAACTTCTGGTAGGGCATTGGGTGTTGTTATCCAAAGATTAATCGAATAACACAGACCGCAAGCTTGTAGACGCCATTTCCACCCCACTAGGTAGCCGCAAATGCAGTCTGATGTCAGAAGGGAGCGTGTTGATCAAAGCATTCACTTTGAGAGAGAGCAACTGTACGGCTGAGCTTAGAGAGTAAGCACAGTCTGCTATAATGTCTCCAGATCTGTATTCTGAGTTAGGAGTGGGGCTGATGAATCCCTGCTATCTTCACTGGCCATGACAAACTAATAAAAAATGAGGAATGAGCACAAACTAATCCAGAAATAAAGAAACCAAGTGAAGTAGCTGGATTGGACCCACTCACAAGTAAAAAAGTAAAAATAGATGAAAGACTCTGTTGTAGTAAATGAAATGCACTTTATTCACTCTGCAAAAACACATGAATTGTTCACCAAGGATAAGTGCTTTTGTCTAGCCTTTTACATTTCCATTTTAAACACTTTTATATACATTTTTATATATATTTATATTTTATGCATATATTTATGATATACATATTTATGATATTATTTAATTGTTATTTAGCATTTATTTTGTATTTATTAGGAGGTTGTAAACTTATACAAAATCTTCTGGAAATGAACTTAATGGTGCATTTAACTGCTTAAGAAATTAACTCCAATATCTGGTTATTGAGGGTTCAGTATCTATAGATGTTCTTAATTATTTATTGGTTCCTTACCGCAAACTGTCTGTTATGTTTTGTTTACCTAAATTACACAAAAACCTGGTTCAACCACCCATGCGCCCCATTGTAGACTCTAAGGGCTCCATTACCCACCCCTTGGCAAAATATTTGGATAACAAGTTGAAGGAACATGTTTTTAATGAGACACTCATTTGCAAGGACTCATGGAGTTTTTTAGATGCTACGGACAAAATACCATTCAAGGATGCTTATATTTTTATAACCATTGACATTAAGGACTTGTATCCAGTCATACCCCATGATATGGGGTCAGATTGGCTTACAGAGTACCTCCATGAAAAATGCATTGCACATTTTGATGTTTTAGTCTATACGCAATTGATGGAAATGGTCCTTAAAAACAATTTATATTGTTTAACAAAGAAATATATTTGCAACAAGAGTGAGTGGCTATGGGCTCTGCATGTGGTGGTCTCTATGCTAATATTGTGGCCAGGCAATGGGAGAAAACATTTTTATTTCCCTCATGCTATTTTAAGCATATTAAGTTCTATACCAGGTTTTTGGATGATATGTTTGTTCTATGGGATGGACCTATTGATGTTATTGATGATTTTATTGATTATATTGAAACTACCACAGAATTTTTAAAGTTCACTCACACCAGTGACCTCAACATGATTTCTTTCTTAGACATTTTCTTGGTGAAAGATTATCTAAACAAAAAGATTTTTAGAAAAAGTGTGTACTCAAATTCTTTATTGCATTTCTCCAGTACCCACCCTATAAAACAAAAGAAGGCAATTGTAAAGGGCCAATTCATGCAGGCAGCACGTATGGTGTCTGGCATGGAGGAATTCCTGGATGAATGTGATAATTTAAAACGGATGTTTGTGAAAAGAGGTTACCCTTTTAAATTTATAAGTGACACTGTGATTGAGGTTGTTAACAAGAGGGAGCATGGTTTTTATTTGCCTCTACTTCAGGTGATGTTACTATAAATGTTACACCTACTAATCAACATGACAATATTACAATTGAAGAAAGTAGAGATTTTAAAACTTCCTTTATCACTATTTTTACACAAGATAGTTTTATGCTAAGAGACATTTTAGTAAAAAATTGGTCCATCCTTAGACATGAGAATAACATTAGACATTTGATAGGATTACAACCCACCATAGTATACAGAAGAGGTAAGAACTTGAAAAGTAGATCTGAGACTAGTAATATCTATTCCAACCACAGGTCTGGTTTTATGAATAAATGTGGTAGATGTAATTACTGCAGCTATATAAAAGAGGGGAACACATTTTACATCAACAATGTAGAGATTAGGATTAACCAGAAATATAATTGTGGCTCGGAGAAAGTTATTTATTGTGCTATGTGCAGTGTCTGTTCTTGTTATTACATTGGCAAGACTGACCTGAAGTTTAAAAAACATATATACGAACATCTGTATGATATTAAAAATAAAAAAGAGACCAATGTCCTAAGAAAGCATATAATGGAGAACATTAATCACAAGTTTCAATTTTTTATTACGGATAGTATTAGCACTGACATAAAAGGGGGGGGCTTGGTCATTAGTTTTGCAAAAAAGAGAATTATATTGGCAGTTACGTTTAAATGCAGGGACCTGGCTAGGTCTTAATGAGCACATTATTAGCCCTATTCTGAAATTAAAAGCATTAGAGAGGTAAATCTACCTTGACAGCATTTATTTCAGTATTTATTTATGTATTTAACTTAATAGTATCCATTGCGTAAAACAGCCTTTTACATTTCCATTTTAAACACTTTTATATATATTTTTATATATATATTTATATTTTATACATATGTCTACGGTGGTGGTGCTGCGGTAGCGTTTTCGCCTCACAGCAAGACATTGTCCGTTCGATTCTCAGCTAGAGCGTCTTCTGTGCGGAGGCATCCGTGAATGGGCGTGCCTTTGTTGAAGGTTGTGCATCAGGGCTGGCAACCCAGTACGTAAAAATCCACTGCCAGTCATTAGCGGACCGGAGTTCCGCCCCTAACCGGGATAAGCCGAAAGACACAACAAACAAATATTTTATGCATATATTTATGATATACATATTTATGACATTGTTATTTAGCATTTATTTTGTATTTATTAGGGGGTTGTATATCTGTGTTTGTGTTTTTGAAATCAGTTTAACACTTGAATGCATTCACTACCAGGACTACTAACATTGTGCTTGTATTACTTTAAATTAATTTGCTTCTTCAATTGTTTTATTGCTTATGTCACTTCCTGTTGTACTTGTATATAAGGAAGTTCCCACTTGTGATAAGTTATCTAATGAAGACTAGATCTTTTAGACGAAAGCGCTTATCCTTGGTGAACAATTCATGTGTTTTTGTGGAGTGAATAAAGTGGATTTCGTTTACTACAAAAGAGTCTTTCATCTATTTTTACTTATGAGTGAGTCCAATCCAGCTACTTCACTTGGTTTCTTTATTTCTGGAGTATAATAAGTGTTGGTATCCTGTAGTTTTTTTTTTTTTATATTATGAAATTCAGTATTTTGAGTTTTCAGTATTTTGAACTTTGCAGATTTTGGACTCAGTATTTTGAATTTTGAGATTATGAGCTTTCAAAATTTAGGAATGGACACACACCCACACACATACATATATATATATATATATATATATATATATATATATATATATATATTTAATATGTTTAGTTTTAATATTCTCGCTGTTTACTACTACTGTTAATTCCTTTCAGAATTCTAACTTACTGTTGTATTGTTTGTATGCTTATCACTGCTTTTAAGCAGTTAAGGGGCTTTTCTAAAGTGTTCCATGACTTATACTGGGAAAAGTAAATCTGCATACCTCTCAACCTCTTAATGCAAGAATCTGGACAAAGCCTAAAATAATAGGGGGGTCAAAGACTCAAGAATAGAGACATACTTTAAACATTGTTCCAATAAACTTTGAAAGCTGCTAGAATAACTTCATTTCTGTTAGCACTCATTCTCTGAAGGATATGATGTCTGAAACGCAAATATATGTCTTTGTTTGGTCATTTTTAGTGATTTGCCAGAAAACCGTAGAATTTATGAGGAACATACTAAATATTTGACACAAAAGCTGGACATTCTGCGAAAATCTGTACAGTTGAACCATAACTGTAGATGTTCAAATGTTCACTGCTGCATTCCCTATAGCTATACGGGTTATATCCTGCCAAAGATATAGCAGCTGGCCAGTTTTCAAAGCTTCAGGGCACCTTCCACATGTACAGACTATCTGTCAGCTCAAGCTGAGCTGACTGAAAGGCAACTTTGGGTGCCAGTCTCTTCAGAGCTTTCCTGCCAACAGAGGCTGAGCCCTGAAAGAATAATGGTAGGAACAAAAGAAAAAAAACACACCCTGGTATAAACACACCAAAAAAAAAAAAAATCAGGGTGGAGGAAGGGAGTTGTGACTGCAGCAATGATTATTTGACCATCTACTGTTATGGTATGTTTACTTCACAACTGTTCTATGTGCTTCATATTGATAACTGCTGAATCCTTAGCTATAATGGGTAGAGTACCCTAGCTTACAACATTTGGGTGGTGGAAGAGGAAGGGTCCAGCAGCCCCTGGAGAATGGTCCTAGCGCTGATCTAAACCTAGAGATGGAATGAAGCTTGTAGTGCTTTGTAAAATAATGTATAGGGGATCAATTTGCTGCTTCTAGAACTTCTGTAATCCAATCCAACCTTTTCAAGTAAGCCATAGATGAAGGCAAGACCATGCTAGAGTGAAACTTGTCCCTGTCTGGAATAGTTTTGTTCTGGTGAGTATAACAAAAGGTAATAGCCTGAGACAACCATTTGGAAATAGTCTAAGCACAGGTTATCCATTCTTCTTACTTTCACAAGAAAAACAACTGATTCGAAGAGCTGAACAATTTTGTTCCATCAACATAGTACCTGAATTCTCTGTGGAAGTCCAAGGTATGAATTATCCTTTCTCCCTCATTTCTGGTTTCAGAAAAGAAAACAGGGAGATGGCTAGTTTAACTTAAAGTAAACTTGGATACCACTTTGGTCATAAAGGAAATATTAGTTCTCAAAGAAACCCTGTCTCTGTGGAAAATGAGATGGGGTTGACTCACCATAAGAGCTTGCCACTCAGATGCTCTTCTTGTAGAGTTCAGACAAATCCATAAAACAGTTTTTCATGTTGAGAACCTTAAGTCAGCCTGATGAGCTGATTCAAATGGAGCAAGAGTTAATTTCTCTAATACAGAATTAAGATCCCAAGTATGAGCTACCAGTTTTCTTGGAGTTTCTTATGCAGAACCCCTTTCATAGTCTCATAGATGTGTACTAGGCTAATGACCACTAGGGCCTTTTTAAACCTAGCCATACAGCCCAAATCTCTGACAAGTTCTAATGCATTTGATGAGTTTAAGCAGGGTCTTGGGAGATGAGACATTTTGATATGAAAATGCATTGAAAGAGGGAGCTCCATAGGCAGACATGCAGAAATGGCTGACAAATGAACATTGATGAAGGAGTAAGAAAGGACACAGAATAATAACTCATACAAATATTTTAACACCAGAGAAACATTAGTCTTGAATGGTGTTGGTCTGTTGTTGACACCAATTAGAAAACTTTTCCATTTGATAATGTATGAATTTCTAGTAGCAGACTTTCTTGCCTCCATTAATACCTGATGCATGTCCTCAGTAAGTGGATGCCTAAAGAGAATTCAGACCCTATCATTAAGGCAGTCGGTTGAAGTTGATTGGGGTCAGGGTCTATCAAGCACCCTTTTTCTTGTGTGAGTAGATCCAGTCTGTGAGGAAGCTTGTGGTAATTGTCCTTGCCCATTTCCAAAAGGAGGGAGAACCACTGATGCTCAACAAAGTTCTGCTTACTAGCATATGGGGTAGTAGGGGCCTGCTACCCTCCCCTTGGTAGTCTGTAAAAGTTTTGAAATAATTCCACTGCCTGTCCATGATGGTGAAGTGCCAATCACTTGGCAGGACCAGGAATGCCCTTCACACCATAGCTCTCAACTGTACAGATTTTTTGCAGAATGTCCAGATTTTTGCCTCGTATTTTTGATCTGTTCCTCATAAAATGTGTGGTTTTCTGGACTTTTGTGGGAAATCATTGAGGATTGACTTTACTAACTAATGACAGGCATTTTGGTTTCAGACTTCATATCCCTAAGAAAATGTACGGTAACACAAGACCTTTAGTATAGCAACTTTCTAAGTTTATAAGAGCAATATTTAAAATGTCTCCCTATTTTTGGGGCTTTGTCCCCCCATTATTTTTGGCTTTGTCCAGATTTTTTGTGCTGAGAGGTACAGAGCTATGTTTTACACCCACATACAGGCTCCTTTCAGTTTTCTTGAGCTACAGTCAGAGAAAGATCTCTTGAGATATTGCTTCTGTCAAACTGGGTGATATCAGCTGCAGAGCTCAGGTGGAAAACTCCTTTTGTTTTTTTATTTTTTGCCTCTGCCTTTTCTACCAATGCTTGAATAATGTATTCTGCTAATTTGACTGTTTCTTCTGATTAGAAATTTTGCATATTCTGTTTTTATTTTGACTAGCACGATAAGGCCTTATGATTGAAAGCTTCATTTGGAAGTTTTGACTGGAAAACTTTGATGATATTGCGTTTTTCTTTGGGATCATGATTACTTTAGGTGACTGAATAGGATTAAAGCATTTAGATGATCTTTTAGCTTGAATTGTGATTTTGGTGCCATTTTATATGGTAAACATTTCTGACAGGAATTTTTCATCAGTTTATGATTTATTTCTTGTCTAACACTGTTTTAGGTTGCATCCATTCGTTCGGACTCAAATGATCCCTTTTTATCTTGTTTTACAAAATTATAGGACTTGTGTTCATGTATTCTGTGTTTTGAACTATGTTACTGAAAATACTGTTATTTTCTCAGTGCAGTGTTTAGAATAATATCCCTGTAGAAATAGTCTTTAGATTGCTATTTAGTGGAAGAAAAGTGGGATTTGTCTGTTTTCTTACTGGGCTGACCATGATTCCAGTATTTGATATTGAGCTGGCTAGTTTCTTGTCCACTACCTTGATGGACTTAGCCCCCCCCCCCAATCTTCCCCATCTAAACCTAAAAAATAAAAAAAAAATAAGTCAAATATGCCTCAACATACATGCAGCTTATGATTCTGCAGTAGCCTTAACTTCAGGCAGGTTATCGGATTACTTGTCTTTTATAGGTTCATAGGTAAGTACTAGCCTAGCTGCCCTTGTGAGCCATTTTAAGTCTAGCCAAGTTTTCTTTTTGCGGTTGAAATAACCCATCCCATAGTCAATAATTATACTTTATCCCTAATGAGAATGTGGGACCATACCATATCATAAATAATTTGAGGGGACCCATGCATAGAATACAGCATTCAGGAGCTGCCTCTGCCTTTTAGTAGTGTAAGGAGCAGTCCTTGGGTAGATTTTCTGTTTCCCATCCAAAGATCTAAGTTGTCCTTGAAAATGGACAGGAATGAACTTTGTTTTATGTGGATGGAAAGATGTTTCACAGCAGCATTATCCTCTGTGAAATGTGCATGCCCCTCACTCCAAACCATTCTGTTGGTGTTGCAGAAAACGTTTAGATCCCTTGACCAAGTACTTCTGATACCATTTGACTTGCTAATGTAGATTAAATCCATCAGTAATGGGTCAGAGGATACCGTGTATTCCAGACAAAGGTTATCTCTTGGCAATCTGTAGGATACCAACTATAGTGACAGGGCTTTAAGTCAGCCCATGTAGGACATGTTGCTTAGGCTTTGTATCCTCTTATTAAGGTATCTTTGGGAGTGTTCTAGTTGTTACCTATGTCTGGACAGATACATGCAAAAGGGGGGCATTATATTCAATGACTGGCCATATGAGGACTGAGTAAAGGGAGACAATCGCATTCTTATATCTAGACACAATCCCTTTGTTTATAAGCTGTGCAATATAGAAGGACTTTCTTACAACAATATGCACATGTTGATTAAAAGTTAGGTCACTGTCCACATAAGTTCTCAAAATCCCAAACAAGTGGATTAGCTCTTAGGGGTATATTTTCAATATGGTAGTTCTGTGGTTTAATGACATCTAAAAAGATACAGTAATGCATTTTTTGGCATTTAGATTTAGACCATGATTTTGACTCCAGTTATTTATTCAAGACAAACATTCCTGCATGATAGCTAAGTCATGTGGGGACTTGATGTCTGCTCCTAACTTGCAGTCATCTGCAAGCATAGTCGGCCAGAGCCCTTTGATATTGGCCTTTACTTCAGAAAATTAGATGCCAAACAGGAGAGGTCCCAGCACAGAACCCTGGGGATGCCACTCGTGATTGGTCTCTTTGTGGAGGTAATTTCCTGTATTTTGAATATCTGTGTCCTATCTGTGAGCTACTTGGCAGTCCAGCAGGTGACTTATGGGTTTATTCCCAGTTTATTTAGCTGTTTTAGTGTACCTGAGTGGGGAATTGCATCATAAGCTTTGGCCAGGTCAAGGTATGCAGTGTGTACCCTTTTACCTTCATTCATTGCTTTGGTGACCACCTCAGAAAAATCCACTAGGTTGATTAAGCAAGCCTGTCCTTGATGAATCCAAACTGAGGACAGGTCCACTGTTAGTGTCCTGATTGATTAATACCATGATGAGTCTTTCCATGGCTTTCCGTATGAGGCTGACCAAACTTACAGGTCTGCAATTTCTTGGGTCTGTGGAAGGTCCTCCCCTAAGCAGTGGAATGACTGTAGCTGATGTTCATCGTGTTACCCTGCTGCAGTCATCACACTTGGGTTATCCTGCCATCAGGCGGTCCCACAGTCGATCAGAGTTCCAAAGTCTTGGTCCGGCGTCGTTTGCTGTCGCTTCTTCCCTGATGTCAGTGCGCCAGGGGTATGTAAAAGGCATCCAGCGCCATTTTCTTCAGTCTTTCTTGCCGCACAGTGCCCGAAGCAGAAGCAGTTTGCAAGTGCCGATCGGCCGACTCCTGAGATTTTCAAATCGAATTTCAGTCCGAAGTCTTCAATAAAGCTAAGTACCCCATTGGTGAACCTTTTCTTGCCTCAGTCCGATGTTAGAAAAAGTTAACAATTGCATTTCTTGTGGGAAGCAAATACCTTATAAGGACTTCCATTCTTATTGTATTCCTTGCCTAGGCCCAGACCACGATGTCACTGGTTGTTGGTTTTGTGCTAGGTTCAATAAACGAACTATCAAGCGTCGTTTTGATTTCGCTCTACACTACTTTGGTAGGAAATTTAATTATACCATGCCGTCGGAGCAACCGACGACCGGCATGCATAAAAAACACAAAGATAAGGACAGGAAGCCTAGAACCAAGCCAGACTCCGAGGCCTCTGCTGGGCCTGTCGCCGGTTCTCCGGTTTTCAGTGAGACATCTATGCAGTCCCTGACGACCGCAGAATTGTAACCCCTGATAGCTTCGGATTCTCAAACGGAGAGTACTAGGCTGACACAGCCATCTTCATTAGGCCCTTCCGACACCAGAGCAGAAGGAGATCCCGGTGTAGCAGAAACACCTTCGGTTGCAGAAGGTGTCTTCAGACCGACTTTACTCACCATTAAATCTTATGCTAAGCTTAAAACGCCATTAAAACCTAAAAAGACTGTACATCAGTCTCCAGTTCAAGGCCCCATGCCTAAGAAACAGATGATTAAGATGGCTGAAGATTTGATTTCTCTAATCAGGGGTTCCCAACCCCCTCCAGACAAAAGGCCAAGACTAGAGGAGGATTATGCCTCCTCTGACCAGGTTTCAATTTCCTCAGATTCTTCCGAGGAACAGGATTACTCCTTTCCCCCTTATGAAGACTCTGATGCTGAAGACTCCATCCCCTCAGCATCTCCCCCTGAAGACTATTCCTTTGGGGAAACTTTGCATACCGTGAGGGAACATTTCCGCTGGGAAGGCCAGGACTACTCTGACTCAAAGAAAAGGCTCCGACAGTTCCTTTTACTTCCTCAGCACAGACCACTTGCTATCCCTCCAGTTTTAGACATTGTAGATGATGTTTACTTAGAATCTAGTCTAAATCCAGACTCTCTACCTCCTGCTCCAGCCAAACCAGACAGATACTACAGAGTACCTGACTCACACAAATTCCTATATAAAAGCCTTGTTGCTGATCCAGAAACAATTTCCCAGGGTCCCAAAGGGGCTAAAGCTTCTATGGCTAAAAATCCTGTACCCTCTGAAAGGGACTCCAGAGTACTAGATAGGTGGGGAAAGAAGGTATACACCTCAGCTACTTTAGCTATGAGAGCATTAAATTGTCAGTTTCACATGCTGAAATACCAGCAATTCCTAATGTCCCAATTAAAACAAAAGATAAGCATGCATTCTGAACAGTCTGAATTAAAGGAAATGCAGGATATTTTGCATGCAGCTGAACAGGTGGGCAAACATTCTTTACAATGTGGATTTGATTCATTGGAAGCTTCCTGTAGAGCAGCTGTGACTGGGTCTGTCATACGTAGACATGCTTGGTTAAAAGAACAAAATCTGCCAGATCATGTTAAAGCAAAATTATTGGATGCACCTTTACAGCAGGATGTCTTATTTGGTGTCAAAGCAGAAGAGGTTTTAAAGAAGATGGAGGATAAGGCAAAGTCTATGCAGACAGTCAAGGATTTTTTACTGGTACAACCACCTCGTTTCAGCAGAAATTGGCCAACAAAAAATTGGTCCTTTCCAGCTTCTGACAGACCACAGAGGGGCAAGTACAGATGCCCAAGGGACAGAGGTCAGTCACAAGGCCCTTACAAACCTCGCCAATGGGGTGCCACTACCCAGAAAGGAGGAGAAGACAGGCACCAAACTACTAGAAGACAAACACAATGACTTAACCCTCAAACTGCCAAGCAAAACTCTCTTGGCAGCTCCTTTGGGAGGAAAATTAGCACTTTTTGCAGACAACTGGCACATCATCACAAAAGACAAATGGGTCCTAGATATTGTCTCACAAGGATACAGATTCCATTTTCACACCTTGCCAAGGATAAAAGGAATGCCAAATCTGCCACCAAATCAATGGGCAGAGGCACAAAAACAAATTACAGCTCTCATGGACATGCAAGCCATTCAACAGGTACCTACACAGGAGCAAGGACAAGGATTTTACTCAAGACTCTTTCTAGTCCCCAGAAAGGACAAAGCATGGAGACCCATTCTGGACCTTTCAATTCTAAACACCTGCTTGCAAGTACCCAAATTCAAGATGCTAACACTACAGCAGCTTCTTCCCATGTTGGGCAAGAAGGCTTGGCTATTAACGTTGGACCTCAAGGAGGCATACCTGCATGTCCCTATCAGACAAAATTGCAGAAGATACCTCCATTTCATTGCAGGTTCAGCACATTATCAATTCTCTGCACTGCCCTTTGGCTTATCTACTGCACCCAGGGTCTTCACAAAATGCCTGGCACCAGTAATTGCATACTGCAGACAAAGAGGAATTCAAATATATCCATACCTGGATGACTGCCTTATTCAAGCAGAAAGCAAGGACATTCTTTTACAACATCTGGCGTTTGTCAAATACCTTCTAAGTTGCCTAGGGTACACAGTGAACGAAAAGAAATCAAAACTAGTGCCCTCACAAAACATAATATTCCTGGGTGCCAGCTTGAATACAACGGCCCAGATGGCTTATCTCACGCCAGACAAGCAACAACAACTGACTCAATACTTTGAAATAATGGCAACAAAGACCCAACTCCCTGCAAGAAAAATTCTACAGGCCTTTGGATTCATGGCATCTTGCATACTACTGATACCATTTGCAAAGCTGCATATGAGGAAATTACAATGGTACCTGAAAAGCGTATGGATTCAACACAGCCACAACTTGGAAACAATGATACCACTCATTCCCTGCCTTCAACAGGAGTTTCTGTGGTGGGCACAGGCATGTCACCTCAACAAGGGTCAGCCTTTTACCTTACCCACAGCCAGGAAAACTGTAACAACGGATGCATCGGACTATGCCTGGGGAGCACACATGGCAGGACAGTGCATTCAAGGCAAATGGACTACAGATCAAAGGCATCTGCACATCAATCAAAAAGAAATGCTAGCTTGTACAGAATGCCCTAACAGCTTTCAAGGACCTTTTACACCCAGGACAACTATTAATAAAGACAGACAATACCACAGTAATGTGGTACATAAACAAGCAAGGGAGTACACACTCCTACCCTCTATGCAGGCAAGCAATGACCTTGTGGAACACAGTAGTGATGTACCAAGTTCAATTATAAGCACAATTCCTGCCAGGAAAGAAAAACACATTGGCAGACGACCTAAGCAGAAACATCATGGATCTCCACGAGTGGAAACTGGATCCATAAGTATTTGCAATGATAACTCAAAAATGGGGACGCCCAGACATAGATCTGTTTGCCAACCCCCAAAACTACCAACTTCAAAAAATTTTGCAAAAGGATATTCCACCCACAAGCTTGGAAAGTGGACGCCCTCTCATTCAGGTGGAAAACATTTGACAGTGTATGCCTTCCCTCCACTGCCTCTTCTAGCAAAGGTGCTGCTGAAAGTCAGATTAGAGAGGCCACAAATGATGCTCCTTGCTCCAGACTGGCCAAGCCAGCACTGGTACCCAATACTAAGGAACATGGCTCACGGCCTACAATGGATTTTACCACAAATTCCTCACCTGCTCACCCAGCAAGACAGTCAGATTCTACACAGCCAGCTCAAAACTTTAAATCTAGCTGCATGGCAAATCACCTAAACAACCAGCCAACTCCTCTATCTAAAGCTGTTATGGATGTCATTCTGGAGGCCAGGAGGCCCAGCACCAGGAAAGCCTATTCAGACAAATGGAAAAGATTTAAATCCCCTTGAGCCAGACATTCCTCAGATTCTGCAATATTTAACTGAGATGTTGCACAAAGGACTTTCTTTTTCATCTATTAAGATCCACGCCTCAGCGATTTCATCTCACTACAACACGGATCCTCCTTTATTTTCACATCCACTCCTAAGACAGTACCTTAGAGGGGCCAAGAACATAAGACCACCCAGGAGAGCACCAACACCAACTTGGGATCTCAACTTTGTTCTGGAAAAGCTTACACTGCCGCCTTTTGAACCAGCTTTCTCAGCTGATTTAAAGTTTCCATCATGGAAAACCAGTTCCTGCTAGCATTAGGTCCCACTCCACCTGGGCTACAGCTACATCTACAGCCTTTCTCAGGGGTGTACCAACCAAGGATATTCTGGAAGCTGCAACTTGGAGTTCAGTGCACACCTTCACCAGACACTATCACTTACCTCTATACTCTAAGACTAGAGCTGGCTTTGCCACTGCAGTTTTGCAGGGTCTACTAGCTTCTTCAAATCCTGTTTAACTCCACCACCCATCCTTAGCTTTGGGATTCAACCCAAGTGTGATGACTGCAGCAGGGTAACACGAAGAACATAGTTTAGTTTTGTACCTACCAGAAATGTAGATGTTCGAGTGTTCACCCTGCTGCAGTCCAGGTTACCCTCGCTCCATCCCCTCTGATCTAGCTGAACTTTTCTATGTCTTTCTATCTGATACAACCTTTGTAGTGTATTTGCTTATAGCTGAAGGTATACTTTGTATGTTCTTAACATGTTTTATTGGCAATAGGTACTGATCTCCTATTGGGGGGCACCTGACATCTGGGGCAAGAAAAACTGAAGAAAATGTTGTCGGATGCCTTTTATATACCCCTGGCGCACTGACATCAGGGAAGAAGCAACAGCAACCAACGCCGGACCAAGACTTTGGAACTCTGGCCGACTGCGGGACCACCTGACGGCAGGATAACCCAAGTGTGATGACTGCAGCAGGGTGAACACTCGAACATCTACATTTATGGTAGGTACAGAACTGTACTTTCTCCATTCTCTTAGTACAAAATCTGTATTGAGGCTGAGATTGAACAGTTTTGTTAAGAGTATGGCTAAATTGTGCTTCATGCTATTTTGATGCATTCAGGGATATTGTCAGGACCCATTGATGCAGTATTGTTTCCTTTTATAGCACTTTTAGGACTCGGTCTTGTGTGATAGCTGGAGGTTTGCCAGTTTCAGGTATATCCTGAGGGACAGACAGAGGGGAGAACAGGGTAATGTTAGACCTAATTTTATCAGCCAGTAGGTTAGCTATATTTTCAGCGTTGGTATAGTATTCACAGTCAGCTCAGTGCATTGCTGCATTGTGCTTTTGAGATTACAAACATAGCTAAAAAATGCCTTGTAATTGTTTTTGGCTTGGATAGCTGTTTTAGCCTCAAGTTTTGCTTTGGTGGATTTTATTAAGCTCCTGAGTTGTTTGTTTATTTCAAAGACAAGAGTTCTAACATTCTGGGAATTATTCTTACTTTTGGTCAAAATTATTTTCCTTTTGTTATAAAACTTGCTGATGTTATGATTCCATCATGTGGGTTTGTTGCTGAGGCGTGCTCTGCACTTGTTCCTGTGGGGTACAGCTGCATATCTGCAGCTGTTTTCATGCTGATATAGTGTGGTAGTTTACATTTCTGTGTATTCAGTGTAGGTAACTGGGTTTGGTGGAGATTTGAAGCTTGCTAGTGTATCAATAAAAAGTAGGTAGTTTGTCTTAAATAAATTTCTGAAGGTAGCTTGGGTGGAACGGATCCCTATTTTTACTTTTATTTTGAATGAGACTGCTTTATGGTCAAACCTAACACATGATGAAGATATGCAAGGGATGGTGCAAAATACTCCCATATTAGTAAGGACAAGTGCCAGGATGTTATTTTCCGTAATGGCCACTCTAATTGTTCCAGGGCATGTATATTGACAAAGTCTGGGAATCTCAGTGCTTGTACACTAGTGGTGGTGTATAGTTGGATAGCTTAGATTACCTAGGAAAATGGTATTAGGTTTAATACTGAGTGATTCTAGTTCCTTTAGATAGGTTCTGTGGCTTTCTTTTGTCATAGAGGGAGTTCTATAGCAAATATATGGTATGGGACCTTTCTGATGATTATTTGGACATTAAGAAGCTCTAGTGCATCATGCTGCTTTAGTCAGTATATGGTAGGGGACCTTTCTGATGATTATTTGGACATTAAGAAGCTCTAGTGCATCATGCTGCTTTAGTCAGTATATGGTAGGGGACCTTTCTGATGATTATTTGGACATTAAGAAGCTCTAGTGCATCATGCTGCTTTAGTCAGTATATGGTAGGGGACCTTTCTGATGATTATTTTGGACATTAAGAAGCTCTAGTGCATCATGCTGCTTTAGTCAGTATATGGCATGGGACCTTTCTGATGATTATTTGGACATTAAGAAGCTCTAGTGCATCATGCTGCTTTAGTCAGTATATGGTAGGGGACCTTCCTGATGATTATTTTGGACATTAAGAAGCTCTAGTGCATCATGCTGCTTTAGTCAGTATATGGCATGGGACCTTTCTGATGATTATTTGGACATTAAGAAGCTCTAGTGCATCATGCTGCTTTAGTCAGTATATGGCATGGGACCTTTCTGATGATTATTTGGACATTAAGAAGCTCTAGTGCATCATGCTGCTTTAGTCAGTATATGGTAGGGGACCTTTCTGATGATTATTTGGACATTAAGAAGCTCTAGTGCATCATGCTGCTTTACTAGCTCTGATGTCAGTTTCTTCTGGATGCAGATTGATACATCTCCACCTTTTTCCCCTCCTGGGCAGTAAGTGGTCTAAATGTGTGGAAAGTGTTGTTGCCTGTGCAGCTGGAGTGCTGTCCGCTATTTTAAACCATGTCTCAGTTACTGCACAGACATCAGTGTCTTCCAGAGTGAGAAGGGCTTGTAAGGAAAGGAGTTTCTTGTTCAGGCTGAGGCAGTGCGAAATTCGAACACAAGTAAGACTTGTGCAACTCTACTTTTGTAGCTGTTTTAATGGATGCTTAGAGGGTGGCAATGAAACAAAAACAAATAACTTGCTTTCTCAGAAGATTACTGTAGCTTTTTAAATAGTGTACTTAGCGTAACATCTGAGATTACATAAGAATGTGCTGAGTCCTTATACCTACTGCTTTTTATAATCAGCTGTATCTTCAGTTTAGGTTCACTGAGTGTTGTGTTATTTCTTAAAATGTAGTCTGGTAAATCATTTTGTTAAAATAGGCTTTTTGTTTGCTGTTTGTTTTACACCCTTCAGTTTCACATTGCTGCTTAAGTATTTATTTTATTTATTTGCCTTTGAATATCAAGACGTCCAACTGGGCAAAGCCTATTTCTAGAGGAAATCCATGGAACAAAGTTCCATATTACATACTTTTGTAACAGCAGCTAGCATGAGGTATATGTAATTTAGCATGTAATCTCCAAATTAAATACATTATTTAGAATTCACAGCATGCTGTGGTCACACACAAATGTATTGAACATTTAAGCAATAACCCACACCTGGGTGTGGGTAATGCTGGATTTACCCATGGTTGGTGTGCTTTGGTCACGAGGGCAAAACCCGACTGGCCAAACAAAGACAGCCATGGGTAAATCCAGCATTACCCACACCCAGAAGTGGGTTATTGCTATTATACAATGACATTATTTAAGAAAAAAAATACTTAAGTTTCTTAAATAATGCCATTGTATAATGCTTCCGTGCTGCTCTTCCACAGCTGTCTGGTATTCTGCGTCAGTTCTGATGTACTGCGCATGCGTATGCTTACGCAGTACATCAGAGCTGTGTGTGGAAGCAATGGAGAAAGCAAGATCTCCATTGCTTTTTAAAAGGTGTCTCGCTATGTTAAAGGAGTTTAACATAGCGAGATAGCTTTAAAAAAAGCAACAGTGATCTTCCTTTCTCCCTTGCTTTTTTAAAGCTGTCTCGGTATGTTAAACCTGTTTAACGTAGCGAGATTACAGCAACTGAGCTCTTCCATTCTCTGTTGCTGTAACAAAAAAGAAAAAAAAAAAGACTTATACTAATGAAAAAAGTCCAGGCAACCAGACCTTTTTCCATTAGTATAAGTCTGATTTACAACGGGCACGCTGACCAATCAGCGTGCACATTTTGGAATATTAATGGGGTGGCATTGTATAATTAACACTATTTTACAATGTATGTATATAGTCACATTGAAATGTCGGTATGTACAATAGATGAGGCATTTGCATATTCACTTGAGATCTAAATCCAGGAAATGAAGTGTGATGATTTTTTTTTTTATATATTTCATCTGGCTGCATAAGGATGAGCCTTTGTAATGGTGTTAGAAGAAGGGGAGGATTATTTTGCTGATATATGACTTCATTGGGATTGCAAATTATAGCTAAGATAAGATTAGAATAAGTCTGAGATGCTGGGTGGGCAGATAGGTGTGATGAGGGAGATGATTTTTCTGAGCTATGATACAGAATTGGAATTGCCTAGACATGGTAAGGTCTTGCTGTCTCTAATTATGGTGGCTGCCAAAAAGCAATTACTAGAAAATGGAAATTAAAATCCAAACCAACTATATTAGAAGTGGTGAATATAGTAACAGAGATAAAACAACTGAAACTGAGATCTTTAGAAAAAGGTAGGCGCAAACTACATAGGAAAAACGGGAACTGTGGGAACAATGTATATAGAGGAAGAATGAGGTTTAAAGAAGGCAGGATTTGAATGAACTATAATGTTGGACTGAAAATGATTGGGGAGATAAGTGATTTATAACATTTGCAACTGAGAATGTATCATTATAGTTTGTGATGTAAAATGCTTGCAACTAGGATTATGTCGGTGTGGTTTGTTTTCATTTCTATGATTGTTATGGTTTAATGAAGATGTTTCTTGTTTAAAAAATGGGTCAGGAATTGAATAATTTATGTAATGTTGCTTAGATCATATGATATATAGGAATATATGTGAAGCATAATGTTTGTTAATTTTAACTTGTTAGTACAGTTTGATTATGTTTATATAAATGTAAGTGTGCCTGTGTCACAAGTGATAATTCAGTAAAGGTGTAAAAAAAAAGAGGCTTAGTAATAGGATTGTTAAAAATGGATCACCATTAATGAGATTTTAAATAGATGAGATGAGATATTTCTTATATGTGTTGGGATAGTGGTGCCATAGTAGTTTAGCAAAGTATACAGACTGTGGGCAGTCACCATTATGATTTTTAGATTTGCGAGTGAGCTCTAGATGTTGGTTCATCGAGTGCAGTTCTCTGTGGGGTGTGTACCAGTATAATAACTGTTTGGTGGCAAAACATCTGTCTGGGCTTCAGAGAATGTTGTGGGCAGTCTTAATATGAGTTTAGGCTAATAGATTAGGTAGCTCCAACCAGTTAAGGGAGTGAAGTACAAGACAGTGATGTGTTTGATTAATAAGGCTACTTGCAAACTTTGCAGTTTTAAAATACAATTGTTCCAGTTTGGCTATATGAGAGAACTGTAGTTTAGTCAAATTTGTAGTAGCATAGAGGAGACTAGGAAATAGACAGATATGAGCTATGGTCTTACATGTATACTTTGATAGAAAATATTGACTTTATAAAGAAGTCCTGCTTATGGTTATTTTTGTTTGAATTGCATGTTGGGTGTGCTGAACAAATCTTTATAGTTTTGTATTTTGAAAGGACCATGCTCCAATTCCAGTATTATTCACTGGTAATATTTGTAAGTTGCAATAGTTTGATTGCTGGGTTGGGGATGAAAATATCATTAGTTTACATAGATTTGGATTTAGTAGTAGTTTAGATTTCTCTAGCCAGTTTTAATTTTTTTTTTTTTAAATAATGGCTTAGATCATCTTGTTTGAAGAGGCTGCGCATGTTACTGTTGACATATGTATAGTGGATTTGATGTACTGGATGAGAGGCTGTTGCATTTTGTTTATGCATATATTAAAAATTAAATGCGCTGATATTGAGCCATGTGGCACAGCTAGAAGTCCATCAGCGCAGTGTACACATTGTTTTTGGTGGCTAAGTTAACTTCTAAACCAACTAATTGTAATGCTTATCAGGCCAGTTCTTGAGTTTAAGTAGTAATATGTGGAGTGGAAATGTCTAACTATAGGGATTAGGAATTCAACCATTTCACCCTTTCTTTGTGTTTCATGAATATAGTTTATGCTGTTTCTGAGCTGTGGAAAGTAATTTTGTTCTCTTTTGGGTAGTTGATCAACCTGTAGGTGAATACTTTATTCAAATATTTTAGACAGAGTGGAGAAGATAGCTGTAGGTCTGTAGAGATTTGCTACCTTTATGTATGGGAATAATGTAAGATTGTTTCCAGAGCTCTGGAAATATAACTTCTTTGTGATTTCAATTTCAATTTTTATAAGGAGGAATACTGTGTATGCAATGGCTTCTACAGCTATTTTGATATATTTTTCTGCAAGAGCGGTGGGTTTAAGTTTTTGAAAAAGCATGTTTTTCATGGTGGTTGGGGATGTGGTAAGTGATAAGTTAGTAGTGGCACCATACACAACTCTTTCTAAATTGTTGAGTGCATTGGGTTTAATGGACTTAGCATCATGTATGTAGTATGAATTAAATGAGCATGTTATGTTACGGTTTATTTCAGTTGTGAAAAGACAGGATTGTGATTTTTTTTTTTACCAGGTTGTATAAGTTTATTGATTGTTGATTTTAAACTGTTTTGTTATTTTACTATGGCTTTCCTGTAGACTAATATAGTAGTTTTGCTTACCCATTAAGATGGTATTCTTAGTCATATTTTCACAAGTGTCGCAGATATTGTTGCAGAACGTTGTTTTTTCTAAATGCCATTTTTTTTAAATTTTATCTCTGTTGTGCATTAGACTTTTTATAACTGGTTTAACTTATGGTGCAGGTTTTTATTTGGCTATTTTCCTATGTTGAAGTTCTTGGGAGTTTAATATGGAGACAACAGTTTTGTTGAAGTGGGTTACTGTATCATGTAAAGACTGTTTTTTTTAACAGTTCCCAGTTGCTGTGCTTAAGAATAGACACGTTTTCTTTATTTAATTTGGTTGTATTTCTGGCTATTTTGTATTGGATATTTCTGCAAATTTTGGTATACTTCCCAATGGCAAAGACTGTGTTATGATCACTAATGGAATCTGTCACAGTTCCTGTATGAGTAATTTTGCTGGAGTCTGCTGTTCCTGTCAAATCCAAAATATTTGTTTTCTAGTAATTATCTGTCCTTGGAGTCATATGTATTAGCTGTGTTAGTCAATAAAGATTGATTGAGATTGATAGTTGGGTGAATAGTTTTATGGCCACTGATTGGTAGCAAGATCTTGAATTACACTATTCTGCATATTAGCCAGTGTGCTTGTTTGAAATGTTTTGTATTTCTCTGCTGTTGTAAGTTGTCTGCATTTATATGGCCTTCTGCGCATTCACTCAGAACTGCTCACAACTAAGCAACCACACTACTAATTGAGACTGTGTTTTATACTGGATTTGACTAACCAACAACTTAAAACACACATAGGATAAGTATTTTTGCATTTCTTGCAGAGTTACTAAAATAGTTCTGTACTTTTATGTGGCATTTATTATGACCTGAGTCATAATTGTTTTTTTTTTTTTTTTTAACTCTAGTGAGAGTAGAAGGAAAACTAATCATTTATAGGTCTTTGGTTGCTTGTAGAATTGTGTTGTTTTGCTTTTGGCTAGTAGGCTCATTTAAACTTTTTATATTTCTGTGCTGTCATAAGTTGCCTGCATTTGCAAAGCACTGCTGTACTTTTAAACATGGACTATATAGATGCGGGTACTTAAACCATTACTTTCTCTATATAACCTAGTTCAGAAATTCTAAATGTACATAATAGTAGTCATGTAAAGTGGCTTGTTCCCCTTAGTGTGTAGATTTGTGTTGCTCATCTTAGACAGTACTCCAGTTAAGAAACTCTTAATCTCTTAAGGCACTACTCCTCTGCCATCCATGGTAGTAAGCAACTGGAACCACAGATCTGCACTTTCCAAGTGTGTCTGCAGCCAGCTTGGTTGAAATGGACATCCTGAGACAATGTCACAGTTGTCTCATATTCACTGACAACCACCTACTACTTAAACAATCTACAACAGTGCATGAGAGATGTATTTATAAAATGTTATTGGAGACAAAGCTCTTATGCAAAGCCATTACAAATAATAAGGTTGTAGTACCACACAGCACCACACTAAACTACTCTTAAAGAGCCTCAGACCAAAGACATAGGTCTAAATATGCTGAGGCTCTTGCAAGTAATCTACCTAAGCTACAGAGGCCTCCTAAATATAAAGCAAGAAAAAGGTACCCTCAGCAACGTCACTCACAAACACACATTACATGCAACACTCACCATAGAAAATGTCTGTAAGTCACAAATGTAGTCCAACAGCCCACAAGGCAAACAACCACCCATATCAATATCCTCATAGGTGACTCCATAGTGAGACACAACGAGGCACCAGTCACCAAGCTATACAAAGAGAAGGTCATGATGAATTGTTTATAAGCTGCCTGGGTTCGTCACATCACACAAGCATTCACGTGCTTGCATCACAAGTTCTTATATGACATAAATCATTTACACCCACATGTAAGTGACTGAGACATACTTTCCTGGACTATATGAAGAGAGACATGACCTGCTCCCCCCCCCCAAAGCTTCCATATATTGTCTTAAGATCTTGCCCAACCCTGTTGTGGGTTTTTTAGGCAAAGTTGGTGTTCTGAAACTTCCAGCATAACTAAACAGAATCAGATCAACATTAAGATATTGCTGCTCAATGCTAGAAGCCTTTACAAAAAAAAAAAAACGATATACCTACTCACACTACTTACCCAGGAAAATATAGATGGAATTTATGGGTACAATACATGCAGAATAATATTCAGGAGGAATACGGCTTAAGGAAAGGTAGAAATGTAATGATTTATGTAATGGACTGAAAAACAGTTGTTATAAAGAAGCAAAATATGTAATGTGTAAATAAAAAAATGTAAATATGGTTTGTTTGTTTTTATTAATATGTGTGTACTTATTTCTTAAGTTATAATTTAATAAAGGTGTTTAAAAAATAGTGTAAGAGAAGTACTTTGCTTTATGTGTGGATAGGATGATGATTCCAAAGAAGTGGTATTCTCTGTGATGCATATCTATCCCTCCAACGTGTTCTTTTTATGTAATAAGCAGTACAATGAAAACAGGACTTTCTTATAATAGTGAGTATGTTGTTTACATAGGTTTCCAGGTCTATAACTTCTGGATCAGTTTTCAGGGATTTGCTGCCAATTTGATATTTGACATCTTAGGAAGTCTTACTTTGTGGACGAAAATGCAGTGAGTGCGTTAATGCATTTATGTTTCATCCACTTGAAGTATGTTGTTTTATGTGGCTGACGTCTGACTAATACAGGAATTTTTTTACTTGGTTTCTGAGTGGAGCATCCTTTAAAGGTGCCCATTTTGTTGGTTTTATAAATGTGTCAGTCTAGACGGACTTCCAAGATGTCTTCAAATTGATCAGGAGCTTAATTTCAGCTTTCCCAGTGTGAAAAAAGAAACAGAGAAATGTGCGCCACTGATATTGTCAGCCTGAGTAAAATTCAGTTACTGGCTAATCAATACACTGCTTGGATGTCAGCAAGAAGGACATTTAGAGCACCTGAAAGAAAATCAGCAAAAAAAGTGAAGAGAAAACAGTGGATGTGAAGAATCCTGCAGCTGTTTAGCAAAAAGAAGTTCAGGCTTCAGCTTTGGTACAAGAGATGGCCCCCAGTAATTTAGAGGAAAAAATAAATCAAATGTACTTGGAAGTGATGAAATAAATGAAACATTGAGTTTATCAACTCAAGTAATGAAAGGCTGGAAAAATAGAATAAGCTTTAACTAGCTACTTGGATGAAGTGATAAAGCTGCAAAAAATCAGAGGTTGACATAAAGAGAAGGCTGGTTGAGTATGAGACTTCTCAAGAAGATCTGATTAAAAAATGTTGGAGTTAGAAGACAGTGCAGAGAAAACCTGAGATTTTCTGCTGTACCAGAGAAACTGGAAGGAACAGACTGTATTATTTTTATGAAAGCACAAATAAGCAACTAGACTGGTATTCCACAACACGATTTGGTAACTGAAAGGACACATCGGGTGTATGCTCCAAAACTGACCATGCTAAAGCAGCCAGGATCTGCATTAGTAAAGAAGCAGTCATTAGAATGTAGAAAAAAAAAAAAAAAAAAAACGATCCAGGCACCTCCAGGTTTACACTCCTTTATTATGAAATTACAAATTAAGCGCTTTCATCTCTGCCAATGGAGACTTCATCAGATTAATTCTGATGAAGTCTCCATTGCCAGAGATGAAAGTGCTTAATTTTTACTTTCATGATAAAGGAATGTGAACCTGGAGGTGCCTGGATAATTTTTTCTACATTTTACTGGCATTCTAAAGATGCAGTCATGCTAGCAGAAAGAGTTGATCCTGGCAAAACTGTGACAGAAGGGCAAGGCATTAAAAGTGGAGACTGCAAACTGTTTGTGGAAAATGATTATCCACTGTACACCAGGCAGAAGAGAAGTAACATTTATCTCAGCAATTAGGGAATATCTAGAGTCCGGTGTGAGATTCAAGCTTCTGTATCCAGCTTTCTTAAGAATATTTTTTTCCTGGAGGATTAAAGACATTTTTGTATGCAGAACAACCTAAGGAGGAAATAGTTTTTCCAACAAAAACTGAGCCATCAAAGAGAAGGAGACTCTGCTTCTCATTCATCTGACAATAAAACTCATAGACAGACTTTGCCAGTGAAACATTTTCAGTGTTAAAAGAAAATATTTGAGAGAGAGAATAATGCACAGGGTTGACTAGAAGAATCAATAGTACCTTGGACGTGAAGCAGAGTCTGGTGTTGGGACATGAACAGGAAGAAAACCAAGAACACTGAAATTAGTGAATACATGAGAGATTTTGTAAAGCATCAGTCACATTTCTGAAGTATGGCTTTACAAAAGCAGGTGACTAAAAAAGACTGGACTTTTGTTGACTTTCTTAAACTTGTGGTTAGACTGTTTAGCAAACACCCCACCATGCCATTAATGTTTAGAAGGACACTAGGAGGAGAAAAAGTAACTATAAGTGAAACAATTTTTGTTTTTAATAGTATTTGTATAAAACATTTCATGATATAAACTGCATGTTGTATGTAGTAAAACAGTTTTATGTAGTGTGTAGTATTTTAAATGAGTGTGGGGGGAATCTTTTCAGTGACTGTTGTGTGTTAAAGATATTAAACAAGTACTTTTTAGTTGTAAGAAATGTAGGCTTTACAGTATAGCAAGAGAAGAAAGGTTGAACAAAAGAAAGTTTAATGCTAATATGCTGTGATCTTGGGCTGTTGGTATGGGGTAAGGTGTAAAAGTGCACTGGTTATATTGTATGTAGACTTAGGTAAGCATTTGAAATGTCAGGACCTACTAGAGTGAATCCTGAAATACGGAGATTGAATGGCTGAAATATCAGATTTACATATACTAGGTCCGAGATGACATTTCTCTTAATATTTCATTTTCCCCAAGCTATGGTCATCTCAGAGTTGGTATATATAAGTTTAAGGGATGCAAGGGGGATTGTCCTCTTGCAAAAAAAGTTTAAAGGAGAAGAGTGATTTTCGAGATTCACTGTTCTCCTGTGTTTTTGGTCTTTTTTCTGATTGTCAGCACTCAGCATTTTGAGTGGTGACATTTTAATAGGGAGCCTTATAATTAACATATTTCTCTTATTTTTACAAGAATGAATGCCTAGATGAATACATTTGACTTGATGTATAAACAAGTGTTTTCTGTAAGCAAGAAGGCTTGAAAATTAAGACCAAATGAAAACCATGAAAAAACTTAAGTTTCTTATATCTGCAAAGATATTAGTATGTTTTTTTTTTCTTTTAGCAAATATTCAGTGGGAATCAAGAGGCCTGCAGCTGATGACAGTTGTGCATTCTGCTCTGAGTGAAATTAACAGATATTCATTGCTGACTACTTTTACATGGAAATGAGCTGTCTGCAGGTGCAAGCAATTAATAGTATTGAGATTTTTGAGCATTCTTTGCTGAGGGGATTGCAAAATGTAAATGTACCATGGCCAGCAGTTCAGTGAAAATTAAAATTTCAAGTGATAGGAAGTGGTTATGAAATAGCAGCCTTAGAACAGTGGACAGTTTAGTTTTATGTAAAGATATAACCCCAGTGCACTTTTTCTTAGGGCTAAAAGCTACTGTTTTATGAAAACACACAATCTGTTTTTTCACATCTGAGCAGGGAATAGATATCAAAGTAAATCAGTGTAAGTGAGAGCACAGGCTGTAGCATTCAGTTTAGCATGGGTAACTTTAATTTGAGGTTATGTGATATATATGGGTGCAGCTACCAATTTGGGGCCATTGTTCCTATCTGGAGGGTTAAACTTCATTTACTGAAGATGTACAAAGTTTTGTGTGTTTGTTCTAATTTAATAGGAGATGCTGGTGTTCTGAAAATGTGTTTTGTTTTTTGTTTGAGGGTTTTCATTAAAACAAAACATCTTGAAAAATTTGACATGTGTTTAAGTGATGATGAGAAGAAAGAACTGTATAAAAGATTAGCCTGCCAAACATTAGAGTGTGCATGCAACACAAAAGTTGGAAACACGCATTAAAAAAACTGTCATATATAAAAATGGGATCAGTAGTTCTTTTTTCTTTTTTCTTTTTGTCATAATGGATATTCTGTCCATATTGTCTTGGAATGTAAAAGGCTTTACAGTTATAGACAGAAAGAGTATTGACTTATATTAAGAAATGCAGAGTGCAAATAGCAATGCTGTAAGTGGCACATTTGGAAAGAAATGAGCATGTGACTTTGACAAGAATGGATTTCAGGATGGATGTTCAGCAGAATATCAGTAACAAAGGAAAAAAGGAGCAATTGTGCTAATTGCTAGAGCGGCTCCAGTAGTGGTAGAAGAGGAAAAGAAGACCATAATGGAAGATTTGTAGTAGTAAAGGACTGCTGGCAATGGAGGAGGATTATGTTGCCATATATTTATATTTGACCAAAAATTGAGCTTAAGAAAATTTTGAGAGAAGTAATCAGCTTTCAGCAGTTTATATTAGTTATATATTGGAAATTAAACTTGATTTCCAGTGGAGAGGATTTATCTGGGTGACCTACAAGGGAAAGTATAGCAAAAGAGGGGAGATTTCTAAAAAAGTTTATGAAAGAGTGTTATTGAAGATGTGAATTCAGTAGTAGGAACATTGGCAGAATTTACATGTTATACCCCAAGGTACAATAACTGGGCTAGACTAAATAGAAATTACATTTTGCAGGAACATGTGCATTTAATTGAAAGCTTTAATACACATCCTATAACTATTTCAGACCATGCACTGATAAAAATTAAGATTAGAATGCATAGTAATGAAGCAAACATGCCACTGGTGCTTTCCCGCCTACCTGTTAAAAAGAGAGGAATTTAAAGTATATGTAGTAGAAATTATTCAAGAGTTATTAGGGTAGATATAAATATCTTTAGAAGTTACAGTTAGTGAGTGGGATAAAGTGAAAGTGGAGTTTAAAATAGGGTAGAAATAAAACAGAAAGACATATGATTAAGAAGAAATAGGAATTACTTAGAGGTGTTGACAAACAGTAAAGTAGTGCATAATAATGAAAATCTCAAGGAACCAAAAGAGCAAACACAGAATGTTAAAGAAAAATATGGAGTATTTGGGTAGTGTGCATGAGTTTAGAAAGATTGTTGTTAAACAGCTACTTTTGATGATAACTCCAGAGCACAAAAACTTTTAGCACAACAACTTAGCCAACAGAAAGTAGAAAGAGTTCTCTCCAAACTTAGGGTGCATATGACAAGAAAAATAACCAGAGATATTGTAGAGGTATTAAGAGATATTTCAGGAATTTTGTGAAAGTTTTTGTAAATCAGATAAATGTGCCAAGGTTAGAGATAGCTAAGGCTCAACAAATAACAGTTTTGATAGGAGGAGATAAGATAAAAATGTTGATGCATAATCAGTCTTTGGGAAAGTCTTCAGGAAAAGACTGTATTCCTGTGAAAGTTTGGCAGTTAGGAGGGAAAAAGTGACATAGATCTAGAGGGTTTTATTTAACAGTATTTTAAAAGGAGGGGAAGCACCAGCATCTTGGAAGAAAGATGTGGTGGCTATATTACCTAAAGATGGTAAAGACACATCAGACCTAGTTTCTTAAAGATCCATTTCAACTTTCTACCAGGATTATAAAGTGTTTATGTCTACACTAACTAAAAGGATGGCAAAGATGTTGCCAAAATTGATAGATATGAATTAGTGTGGTTTTGTGGAGGGAAGACAAACATTTGACAACATTAATAGAACAATAACAATTCAGAGGAAGACAGAGTGTAAGAAAATGCTACTGTTGTTGGTGGGTCTTAATGCAAAGTAAGTATTTGACAGAGTAAGCTGGGATTTTACAAGCAAGGCAGTGGAAGCATTTGTATTCCCTGATACAATAATAAAGTTAATTAGAAGGGTATATGAAGGGTTGGAAGCAAGAACTAAAGTGGTAGGGTTCCTCTCTGATAATCTGAGTTTGAACAGAGAAACCAGGCAAGGGTGTCCTCTTTACCTCTTGGTAATTGCTTTTTATTTAGAGCCATTGCAAAGAAGATAAGTGACTCAGAAATGCAAAGATATAATTGATATGATCATCAAGAAATGTGGCTTTATTTACAGATGATATTTTGCACCTGATAAATAGAGAAAGGAACATCTCAGTGTTGTGGAACATTTTGAGACAGCTTCAGGTCTTTTCATTATATAAAATGAATGAAAATAAAACAAAGGCTACAGCCATAAAGTATGTACCCCCACACACAAATTGATTCAGCAATACCTGTATTTATGAGGACACAATAAGATGAAGTATTTAGGAGTATGGATTAAAAAAGGCTTCTGTTATGGCACCTAAGAATACATCTGAAGAGACTAAAAACATAAAACAAAAACAGAGAAACTGGAAGCTTTTGTTTATATGGATAGTAATATACAAGCATTGAAAATGTTTTTACTCCCTTTAGTTTTATATACAGTTCAGGCATATTTTTATCAACTAGTGAAGATGATGTGAACAAAAATTAATAAAGAGCTGAAGAAATTTTTCTGGGAAGGGAAGAGGGCAAGAGTAAAGTGGGAAAAGTTGATCCTTCCAGTAGAATGAGGTAGTTTAGGATTGCCTGATTTGAAGGGATATTTTAGAGCTACACATTTAAGGTTCATATTTAAAACACAAGCAAATGGTTATAATTAAAACTGGAAAGGGATGATGGAGTTCAAGAAATAAAGATAGTGTGTGATTTTTTACTCAGATCCTTAAGGAGAATAACAACAAGCACACCAAATATAATATTCATAAAGTAGCAGACAGTATTATAAGAACCAATCTAACACAAGAATAGAGAAATAAAATTTTGCCAATAGGGATGACTTCAAGAAGGGGTTCAGAAAACAGGGAAGAGGGATCTGGAATTTACTAGAGAACTTTATCAAAGGGACCAAGGTATTGTGAGCAAATAAGCAGATAAAGTATGGTAATAGAGTGGGATGAGGTCAAGAAGACATTTGGACTGCAAGCTAGAGACTGCCTTCCCTATCAGAGATTGATACCTGAGAGGAGGAGATAGGGGAATCTTAAGTGAACTGTGCTGATTTAGCTTTTAGTTGAATCTAGAACAGAAGCTGCTGTTTACAAAGGGATAGTTAGTGGGACATATAAAATATATTATGATAACTATAAGAATCAGTCAGAGAAGGTTAGAAAAGTTTGGGAAGGGAGGCTGGAAGAACATTTTACAAGAGAATAATGGGAGAAGATATGTATGGTTCCCAAGTTTGCAGTGAAGTCCAAAAGGTTTAGGATCTTTGCTTGGAAGTATTTGCATAACTGTTTTTATAACCCAAACAGATGTGAACTGTTTTTTTCCTCACTTTGATAGCAAATATTGATGGTTTAATATGGAAGAAATTGTTAACTGGGAACATAAGTTTTGGTAGTGTGATGCGTTCACAAATTGTAAAAATAATAAAATCAGAGGCATTCAGACAACTCAGGGACAGTTGAAATGTATATCCTGAGATTATGTGTAATGAAAGATATCATAGTGAGTACACAAAATAATATATGGTATAATTTAAGAATGTCATGGATGGTGTTTTTTTGGCACAGTATTAGTGATTTAGGTAAAATTGTGAGTGACCATTTTTGCTGTTAACATTTTTGTAGTTCTTGGTATGAGAATTGATGAGGCCTTTCTGGGTTCTGTGCTAGATAACCATACAAATAAAAAGACAACAAAGTAACCATTAATTTCCATTGACCTTTGCTTGTTATAAATATAATTTATAATAAATATAATCCTTTTTCCTTCTCTTTATAACATTAAGATGGTCTTTGTTGGTCCCAGGCTGTGATGTTACTTAAGGGTAGTATTGTGTCTATTTGGAAGTCACATTACTGAGTGGCTGTATTGGATGCCTTATTCATGTAAGGAAAAAAAAACTTTAACATGCTAATATGCTCACATCGGGGAAGGGAAACAATTGATTCAGTCTAAATACTTTTCTGTGCTGCTCCAGACCTAGACCAATGCAATTATATAGTTTGCTGTGTGTCTTTACTATGTCAAGATATGTGTACTTTTACCAGAAATTCGTTATTTTCTTCTACTGAAATTTCTGAATGTTATTTTTGTACATCATGAAATTGCAGCCCCAGAAATTGTGCTCAGGGGCTTTTGTGAAAAGTTGCATTTCCTTAATACCCATCAGACTTTCTTTTCTAGTCATATTCTTTTTTTATGTGCAGTGAGAAAACTTCTAAGAACATCCTTCTCTGTATCCTGCAGAATGAGACTAGTAGTGTCAGACTGTCAATTACTGAAAGAAAATCTGTCTTCCACTGCTCATAAACTTGCTGCATTTGGATGTTGAAGTGTGATGTTGAGCCCCCACTTGTTTCATAGTCCAGGCACATACTTCACCTTCAAAGGCATTAAATAAGATGTGTTGTCTTCAATTAAAATGTTGCCTTAGTTTGTCCTTGAAAGTGTTTTACACAAAACAGGCAGAGAGCCAGATGACCTCTTTTTTTTTTTTTTTTTTTTGCTTTGTGGCACATGCCAGTGAGTAACATAAACTCAGTCTGTTGTGAATTAAACAAGTGAAATAAGTCTTGTCTGCCGAAGTTATGAAAAAAACACATGAAGAATGAAAAAAAAAAACATTTACCATTCATTTCTGTTTATTCCTTGTGTGTCAGCACAGAATAAGTTCTTCTCATTGAGTTCCTTGTGATGTGATGGATGGTTAATTGGAGGAGGCCCATTCACTGAGAATGTTTGCTCCTCTTTTGCTCCAAGCAGATATCATAGGTTTTATCAACTGTACTTTGACTTGTGAGGAGGGTTACATTTGGTAGGTAGTAAGCACAGAACATCTGATATGATCTGAAATCAAATATGACAGGAATATGGTGAAAACCCACGTTCTGACATGCTACATTACCAAGACATACGTTTCTTAGAGTGGCAGCAGAATAGCTCAGTGACTAATTTCTGCCTTACATCTCCAATGTACATGTCTAACATCTAGTCATTTTCTCTGTCTCCTGCTTTATCTGCAAAGAACTGTGCTTCTGAGCATTTGTGTTCACTTTCACCAGTGCTTGCATATGTCTTGCTGTGTTGAGAGAAGAGCTGTAACTAGAAAAAAGGACTTCTGTGAGCTGATGAAATGGACCAAATGAGAATGGGTGTCTCTAAAAAATGAAATAAAGCATTTAAATAATATATACTGTCATGGGGTCAGATGGCATTTCCCTTGTATTCCATTTTCCATTTTCTTCTTGGCTTCTTACAAGTTCCTTTTTGTTGCAGTTAAGAGTTTTCTTGCTTCATATCGAGGGGAGATCAAGGAGTCTGTCTGCACCTCATAGTCCTTTCAACTGCAGCTCTGTACCTGTCAGTCTCTAACTTCCAATACTGCTGTAGCACAGACAGATGGAATTGTTATGGAGAAAAACAGCTTGAACGTTTAATATATATGGTAGGCTATTTGTAAAGACAGTGTACTAGTATTCATTCAGCCAGTGGCTAGTAATGTATGATCATAAAAGCTGTACCACAAACAGCACTAGGTATCCCCCAAGTAAATAAAAGTAGGACCAGGCAATAGGTAGGTAATTCAGAATAATTTGTCTTAGTTTACCCTTTGCATACATTGCTGGGAGTTCTGAAGTGAAGTTGGGAGGTAGAAGGAAATACTTTTAATTTTCATTTAATATATGCAATGTTTTACGAAGTACAGCTGTCATAAGAAGAACAAATGACAATTTTTGGGGTTTATCCTGAAGGCATAGTAGTAATAATAAAAATAATAAAGTGACCTAAAAGAATGCAGTGTAGCAACCGTGAACAATGATCTGTTATCAGACTGACTGATTGCTACATCAGTTTACATAAATCTCAAGAGCACTGTTTAAGAGGATTCTTAATCTGTCAGAAATAAGTCATTACCTTGACTGAATGTTGATTTACTGTTTTATTCAGGAGAGTATGGACCCTATCCAGGTGTTTAAAAAACTCCTTTGTACCTCTACTTTAAATTCTTGCTGATACTTCTTTGTGTTCATTTGTAACTACTGACTACTTTACCATTTTGTGTAAGCTAGTTCTTGGAGTATGTACGCATGGATAATTTAACATTCCAGTACTTTGATGGGTTGACAGAATACCGATATCATTTTGAAAGTACAAGAACGTTTAAGTGCTGTCTGACAGATTAAATGACTGTCTAACACTAAGGAGGTGCCAAATATTTGTAGGGAAAGTGTTCATAGTAAAACTGCTTTATAGCTCAAATTCCCTTTCTGGCACTAGTGTTGACAAATGAAATAGTAATAACAATTTTTCATGCAGCTCTGAGTTTTAAAGGTAGTTGTGGCATTAAAATTACTTGCAACGAAAAATGGAAAGCATAGGTCAGATATAGTAATAAAGTATTGCATTTGGTTAAACGGAAGACCATATAAATTTATTAAGCATTACATAATGTTAAATCCTGATGTACTAACAGTATAAAATGTTTACAGTTCTGTGAAGCCATATTTCCTTTCTTCTAAGAAATTTAAGGTAAAAAATGGTTTATCAAATTGATGCTAAAAACATAAGGCCCTAAGCCACTCTGGCTGAAGCAAAAGCTTGCCTGCATACTAATTAGCATAAACCCAGTGAGCCATATATCTTGACATGTTTGTAGCTCCTTGTTTCTTTATTGCACTTCTGCTTATCTTTTGATGTCTGAATTTAAAAACAGCATTCCCTATCTGCTTCTGACTTCCACCCCATTACCCCTCATGCCCATGTTACCACGGTTTCTCATGCCCATCAGGTATTCCTTTTTACCACAGGAGAAATGGGTCACACTGGAGTCATCATTCATAGACATCAACATGCTGCAGCCTGTATTAACATTCAGCAGTACTGCTGCATTAATAGATGCTGTTCTGATGGCCATGCCTCTAGTCTTCGGTATTTGGCAGACCCTGAGCAATGCACATTGCACTCTCAATTTATTTTCTCAAGAATCAGGAGCAAAGCTAAAAATATTGAGGAGCAAAGGCTGAAAATTAGGGACATTTTTTAAATATTACTGTAATTCACTTAAGAAGTTAATACAGCAGCAGGTATTTCACCAATTTACATTTTCTGAATAAAAGGAAGTATGAAACTCTTTAACATCGAACATTATTGGCTGACTGTAATGCACAGTGATTTATAAGAAAAATCATACTCTTTGTGAGAGACCGGGTAAACATATGAAGCAAAAAAAATCAAGAATATTTGAGAGCTGTAACCCCCACCCCCCACCCCCCCCCGCCCCATAAGTAGAGAATATGTCTTGAACTATCCCATATTCTTGACTGGCTTCTTTGGAACCCACACTCTCTACATTAATATGTATTTCTAGTGCTGCAATCAGTGATGATGATGATGATGATACCAATCAATGTCCACACATATGGATTGTACAGTAAAATGAATGAGAAAGAAGAAATAACCAAACTAGATGCAGCTGTCAGCCAAAATCCATCAGTAATTCATTTGGACTTAATTAACTCTGATGAAGTCTTCAACAGAATACAAAAGACATTAACTGAGTCTGAATAAAATATTGATGTTTTTTGGCTGAGATATGTGTCAGGTTCGGTTAGTTCTTTTAATATTATTAACAATATTTTCATAACCATACTGAAGTAGTTTTAAGTACAGTTTGTTGGGTTCCTGTATTTCACACAGCTGTAAGCAACTTTTGTAACTGAACTGCCCACTAGAGCAAACCATTTAAACAGAAGGGAGCATGTGACCATTATATGTCATAACAGTACCGAAGTAGTTTTAAGTACACTTTGTTGGATTCATGTATTTGATACAACAGCTGTAAGTAGTAGCTTTTGCAACTGAACTGCCCACTAGAGCAAGCCATTTAAACAGAAGGGAGCATGTGACCATTGTATGTAACTTCTCCCATGTACATTTGATTAGTTTGCCCAGCTGTATGCAGAGCTGGCTTGCTCTGAAAAAAAATGGCAGTGCTAGGGGGCATGTGCTTCCCCTGTGAATATATGTGCCCCCCTGAGTGCCTCCCTCACTGGAATCAAAAATCAACATTACTCTCGGAGCTTGTAAAGAGATGCTTCCAAATATGTACAGTGAGAGTAGTAGGTCATGTTTGTATATATGTAGAATGAGATAGCAGTAGCTTACATATGCGCAGGTATTTTGAAAACACAGGCCAGGGGAGTTTGAAATAAAGAAACCATGGACATGAGAAGCAACATGAGGTGTGTGTGTGTGTGTGTGTGTGTGTGTGTGTGTGTGTGTATGTGCATAGCCGGCTTTAGGTACCAGCAAACCCTGCGGTCGCTGGGGGCCCCCTGTTCCTGGGGGGGCCCCCAATCACAGCAAGTTATATTATCTAGATATGTTGTAACATGTCTGTCAAAACAAAAAAAACTAGTACAGCAATCTTGTATATTTAATAAACCAGGTGGGTAATAACTCTTATTTATATCTCCTTTAAAATTCAAATATATTTCTGGTTAAAGTAACAGTGTTTTATGAAGTAATAGCTTTCACAATTCCATTAAATATTTCACCACTGACATAGTGCCCCTGGCTTGGTTAAACCCTGCTGGTGGACATTCTTTCCGCTAAAACTAATGATGTAGCTAGCTTTTGATACCTGCAATACCCGTGGCTGCAATGGGGCCCCATTAATCATCCTGGACTATGTGGGGGTCCCATAAAAGCTGCTGCTTGTTTGGGGAAAAAACAAGAGGAAAGGTATTAATTTCCTGATTATGCTCTTTAGCCTGAACAGGGTTGTGATATGACCCTGTTAGGATAACACTGATAATGAACATAAACAAGGTAAGCACTAGAGAGATGAGCAGCCCTGAGTGACTGATCTCAGTGCACAGCTTGGATTTTAAAAAGAACTAATGCTTCCAATTTTCAGGGATGGTTTTCTCTTTCAGGGAGTTTTATAAAATACTAGCAGAACACCAGAGAGTATAACTCTCAACTTCTTTGCTGAATAATTCAGCGCAATACAAGTAATAGCAGAATAAAGGCTCAAAATCAGGAACATGTTTTAAATATTATTCTAATTCAATTAAAAAGTTAATAAAATAACACCTTTTGCATCAATATACTTTTTTTTGTACAATTCAGTATAAAACTCTGAAGTCTGGATTTATAGACTGTAATCCTGAATAATTTACAAGCAAATCAAACTGTTTACAAAGGTCAGAGCAAAATGATGAGCAAAATCAGGGAAGATCTGTGAAATCAGGGACTGTGACAGGTTTGCATTATTCCTCACTGAGGTACATAAAAGTGACTTACTCCGCTGCTGTTTGAGGACTGCTAAGTGGCAGTCACTAATCTTGTGTGTCAGCACCAGTGTTGCACAATGTATTGTTATTTGCTGATACAAGTACAAAACTAGTATGGATTATGCTTGTGTGTGTGTGTATAAAAAGTTTCATTGATTTTTATCTGTGCACACACCCAATAATGTCAGGACACATACATTATTCCTCTGGGTATCAGTAAAACATGTATCCGAGTAATGATATTTCAAAAGTAAGGCATACAATATATCACAGAACATTCAGACACCTAGATCGTCTAAGAATCTGGGTGCCCCCATACCCCTGACTCTATAAATTAATACAGGGGGCTCTCAATCATCCTTGACTGTGTGGGGACCCCGAAAAAGCTGTTGCTGGCTGGGGAAAAATGAGGAGAAAAAAATAAACTAATTTTGTGATTATGTTATTTAACCCGAACACGCTGGGATAAGACTCTGTTGGGATAAAGCTGATAAATGGCCTCTGCTCTCAACTGCACCCATTCTAAGACCAGCCCTGCTCGGATATGTGTGTGTACAGAAAGCTGCTGTAGGGTGTGTGGTGGAACTGTGTGGTTATTTTTTTTAATTTTCATTACAATCAGACCCTAGAGGTCATTCTAGCTTGTATTTGGGCTAAAGACAGTGTGGTCATTGTTTCTTACTTTTCTCACAGACCTCAGAGGTGTACAAAGAAGGTTACTATAGCTTGTGTAGGGGCAGTGTACTATTTAGGAGCAACAAAGTAGAAACTGCAATCGTTATATTTCTCACTTCCCTTGCAATCACACTTCAGGTATGTACACAAGTGGCTTTTGGGTTGAGGAGTGAGGAGGCATGCTACATTTATGTCAGCAGTCACTTGAAATACATGATTGTGATCATTTGAACCTCTGCTTTTATCCCAGTCTAACACCAGAGGAATCCATAGGCAGTCTTTTTTTTTGGGGGGGGGCAGGTATTTCACAGATAGGGTCTGTGTATCCAGACAGCAACTGGCTTGTTAGTTTATTGTGAGCTACTACTGTGTCATCTTTGAACATTAAGCCTTGGGTACATATTATGTGTTCCTTGAAAGAAAAAAAAGTAAGACTGAAATTCTTTTCTTACTCATATTTTTTGCTTAGGTTACCACTGGATTAAAAGGCTGACAAAATGCTCTAAATACATCCCCAAACATCTATAGCCCTGGCTTATTTGAGTTATTTCCTAAATGTTTATTACTATGCTGCCTTGTGTTGAAAGGATGCAAGGAAAACTAAAGTTGAACAGCAACACAATGTCCTTCCTTAATCATAACTTCTGTTCAAGCCTTCAATGGATGAAAAGTTTGAATAAAAAGAAAAAAAACTTTAACATGCACTTCAGAGCATACAGGAAGTTATGGCTTCTTGAAAAAAGCTCAAGAGTAAGACATAATCTGAGAAAAGGAAGAAAAAAGTAATGTGTATGGTAAGGGGAGCCCAAGATGGGTGTGTGTATGTCTGTGTGTGTGTGTGTGGGGGGGGGGGGTGAAACTCAGTAGGCCTAGGGTGCCGTTTCACCAAAGTCCAGACTTGTACAAAGAACTGCTGCAATGTATCGTTGCTGTAACTAAATGCCAGTAACTGTAAATGTTCTTATGTGCATGGGCCAGCAAAGCGGGGCACACAGTCCTGCTGTAATGAAAGAGTATTGTAGCTACAGGTCAGTCTGTGTGTATTACACTTAAAAGTTTGCAGCATAAACTAAAAAGTTGCTTAGGAAGGGTGGCAGTGACAGGGTGATACGTAGACTGGAAGGGCATAGGAGGCCCCCAATTTGACATCTGCTGGGGGCCCCCAAAATGCTAACACCGGCCCTGTGTGTGTGTGTGTGTGTGTGTGTGTGTGTGTGTGTGTGTGTGTGTGTGTGTGTGTGTGTGTGTGTGTGTGAAATGACCCTGCTAATCAGGGTTGCCTGGTTAAGTGGCTTGCTCAGAGTAACGCAGTAGACAAATGTGGAGGAAGAATCAAACCTCATTAAGATCTTGAATCATAATCCTCCACATCAACTGCCCGACCTCCATTAACTTGTTTTTTCTGTGGGGTGGGGGTGCTAAATCACTGAGAAAATTTCAAGCATATCTATGCAATACCTGTTCTTGTTCTGTTAACCTTTTAAGTGCATTAGGTCTGGCACTTAGCTGAGCTGTTAATAGACTACTTCCAGTAGTTAAAAGTACAGGGTTTAAGTCCAACAACCTCTGTCTGCTTCACTCAGACAGTACTCCTGGTTTACCCCTGAAAAGAGCCACTTTCTCCACTGGGTTTACCTGGTTATCAAACAGATGAAAAATAGTATTTAAAATGGGTCCCTTTTGGGGTCTTTGTCTCCCCCTCCAGTTACTTTTGACCTTGTCCAGAAATTGAAAATTATTTTGTTATATTCCTTTCAAAATTTGGCTTTCTGACAAATTGTTGCAGATTATAGTCACTAAATAGTGGCAATCATGGGATTTTCAAATTTTGTATCCTTCAGAAAATGTTTGATAATGCAAAGCTTGTTGTTCTGTTAACTGAGTTTACAAGAGAAATATTTAAAACTTATTCCTGACTTTGTTCCTTATTTTTGATTCTTGAACTAAGAATTTTGAGAGGGCAGAGAGGTGTTGCTCTGTATGGTTCTGACATCAGCAAGCTGAGATACATTTCTGGGCTATTATTTATGAATTTAGTCAATCATTTGATCTCATGCAAATGTCTGAGATATACAGATAGACAAGCGGCTGTAATTGATGGATGTGTGTGTGTGTGTGTGTGTGTGTGTGTGTGTGTGTGTGTGTGTGTGTGTGTGTGTGTGTGTGTGTGAAGTTCAAAGATCAAAGTATTAGTGTATATATATATATATATATATATATATATATATATATATATATCGCTGCCAAATATGCAACAAAGTCTAGAAGATTTAGGATCTTTGCTTGAAAATGTTTGCATTAGGCATCTTTATACCCCAAGCAGACTCATGCTAAAAGAATTTTCCTTTGGTAGACTGCAAATATTGCAGGTGTGATGAAAAAGAAAGAGGTAATTGGGAACATATTTCTTGGGAGTGTAATGAGTTGGCAGTCTTTAAACATCCATGCAGACAACTCTGTTAGAAATACTAGGTGACCAAATTGCTGTACCTAAGGAAATGATTTTTTAAGCTGTGATACAGAATCAGAATTGCCTTAAGGTAGTGAGGTCTTTTTTTATTTAATTTTATTCGCTGTTGGTTAACCAGGATAGTCCATTGGGCCAAGTGAACCCTTTTTCAATGGAGTCCTGGGGAGAAAAGCTCCGTCAAAGATTACATGTTACAGAGATTAACATTACATAACATACAAGACATAACAAGGTATAGAGGTTACAATCAGTAAAGTTAAAAACAAAAATAATTTTTTTTTTTTTTTTTTTTTTTTACAGAAGGTATTCAGGATGATAGATGATATTAGGAAATTGATTATGAGCTGAGTAGAGAAGGGTGAGGGTAATAAGAATACAGGAAGTGGAGAATGCTTATGTGGGGTGGGAGCAGGAACATTCCACGTGGATGTTAGGTAGGAGTGAAGTGATTTTTTAAAGGTTGGAAGGCTGGTGGTGGTGTGAATGGAGGGAGGGAGAGAGTTAAATAGTCGAGCCAGGGTATAAGAGAGGAGGTTATGTACTGGGGGACGAAGGGGTCTGTAGACTTCTATTAGGTTTTGATTAGTGGATCTGAGAAGTCTTTGAGTCAGGTGAATTTTAAAGGTAGTGGATAGGGAGGGACAGAGAGATGGTTGGAAAATGAGTTTGTGTGCATATGTGAGCTGAGTGTAGGAGAGGTAGTTCGGAAGTTCTAGCCAATTTAGTTTATGGAGTGGTGCACAGTGATGTGTTGAAGCTTTGTTACTAGTGGCGAATTTGGCTATTTTATTGTAACAGTTAGATAGTTTAGTTTTAAGAGATGATTGTAGATCAGTTAAAAGAGGGGCACCATATAGGAGAGAGGGTAAGAGAAATGTGGTAGAGAGAGTGAGTTTGGTAGCTGATGAGAGGAATCGTTTGTGTCTATAGAGCAGGCCAAGTTTTTGGTGTTTTTTTTAATGTTTATTAGTAGATGGGACTCAAATTTAAGTTTGGCATCGATTTGAACTCCTAGTAGTTTGGTTTCAGATACCAGTTCAAGTGAAGTATTATTTTGACTGGTGATGGAGAATAGTTGACTATCAAATTTGTTGGTTTTAGAGGGGGTAAATATCATTAGTTTTGATTTAGCTGCATTAAGTGCAAGATGGTTATCTTTCATCCACTGTTCTGTGGTGGAGAATGCTTTTTGAGTGAGTTTTAGGAGGGTTGGAATGGAAGAGGTGGCACAGATGATCGCAGAATCATCTGTGTATTGGATGATGTTAGCATGGGGGATAGAGTGATAGTAATCATTTACGAAGATGTTAAAGAGGAGGGGGCCTAATGTGGAGCCTTGTGGGACACCTGTGGGGGTGTTTAGGAAAGAGGAGGTGGCTTTTTTCCATTTGACAGTTTGTTGCCTGTTTGAGAGATAGCTGGTGAACCAATTGAGAGTTGAAGGTGATAGGTTTAGCTTTGACAGTTTAGTGAGTAATAGGTTATGGGAGATAATGTCGAATGCCTTGGAGAGATCAAGTAGGATGGTAGATACAGTGAGACCAGAGTCTCTTGCTTTATTCACAGTTTCAAGGAATGAAAGGAGGGCTGTCAAAGTGCTATGATTAGGGCGGAAGCCGTGTTGAGTAGAAGTTAATAGGTTGTTGTCTAATAAATAGGGAAGGAGTTGTAGATGGATACATTTTTCTAGAATTTTTGAGATAGGAGAGAGGATGGTGATGGGCCAGAAGTTGGTAATGCTAGTATTATTCCCTCCTTTATGAAGGGGGATGATAAAGGCCTTCTTCCAGATTTGTGGAACATGACCTTCTTGGATAGAGCGGTTGATTAGGATACTAATTGGGAGGGCGATGGCATCTGCAGATGTGCTGAGGAAGTGTGAGGGGATGTTATCAGGGGCATTGTTTTAGCTTCTGCAGTAGTTTTTTATTGTGGAAGTAGGAATTGGTTTCAGTGAGAATGTAGGGGGTTGGGACGTAGTAGGGTGATAGTGTGGAGAAGGAGGGTGTAGGAGGGGGACAGGTGGTAGTAGGAGGTGGATGGTTGCATGAGGAGGAAGAGGTTAGTTTGGAAATACAGTTGATGAAAAAGGAGTTAAATTCGGTGGCAAGTTCATTGTCTTGTATATTTGGGTCGGGGTTTGGGTTTTCAGTTGTACCAGGTTTTAAGAGGGAGGTTATACCTTTCCAGAATTTTTGCAGGTCAGTTTTGTATTTACTTTGAAGAGAAGAGTAGTAGTTTTGACGGTCTGCTGAAATAAGCTTTTTTACTGTGTTGCGAAGAGTTTTGTACTCATTAGGGGTAGTGGGAAATTTGTGCTTCTGATAGCGTGTCCAGGCTTTATCTCTTAACCACATGGTTGTTAGTGTGCTTTTAGTTAGCCAAGGGGTAGTTTTGTTTTTTATTCTTCTGGTTTTTAATGGAGCATGAATATCTAAAAGATTTAGGAAAGTAGTATTAAAATGAGTGATCGCAGTTTCGAGGAGAAGAGTTTTTAGGGGGTTCCAGTTAAGTGATTTTAAGGAGTCTGAGAAGGCTTCTGGGTTGAAGTTTTTTAGGTATCTGAAGGTTATGTAATTATGGGTAGCTTGTAAGGGAGAAGGAAGGCATGTAGAAAAGATGGGAAGGTGGTCGCTTAATGAGTCAGGAAGAGTCACACTATCAGGGTAGTAGTGGGGGTGAGAGATTAAGATCCAGTCTATAATACTGCCAGTAGTGAAGTCTTTAGAGGGCCTAGTAGTGGAGTTGATGAGTTGGGAGAAGTTATATAGGTTGATGTTAATGGAGGGGGGTATGGGATTGAGTGGAGGACCAGTTGATGTTGGTATCTCCCATAATGAAGGTTTCATTAGATATATTAGTTGAGAACCAGGACAGGATATCTTCAAGAGTAGAGATATTGTCTCCAGGGGGAATGTAGAGTGAGACTATGCATATATTTTTGTGCTTATTTAATTGAAGTTGGGCTAGTATTAATTCTGCATTGTTGAATTGAGGAATAGCTTTGTTGTAGGGAGTAACGCATAGAGAGGATGAGTAGAGTAGGGCTACTCCACCACCTTTTTTATGGATTCTGTCAGCCCTGATAATGGAGTAGTTAGGTGGTACTATCTCCACATCTTTTACATGAGGTTTTAACCAGGTTTCGGATATGCCTAAGACATCTGGTTTGTTATGGTGTAGCCAGGCTTGAAGGTTAGGAACTTTGTTAGCTAAACTTTGTGCGTTAAGGGATGCTAATTGAATGGATTTAGAGGTAGAGGGGGAGGTGTTTGGGCCTGGGTTAGAGTGAACATCTCCAGATAATAGTAGAGATGTTAGAATATGCTTTATGTAGTAGAGGCTTTTGGGTTTTCTTTCATAAGTAATATGAGTTGTTGGGGGAGCTTTTGGAAGGGAGTGGGTTGAGGTTTTGTAAGGTGAGATAAGTTTGTAGAGAAAGCATAGATTGTGTTTGATGGGATAAAGTGTAGGAGATATTGGTATGGCTGACTAGGAGTGAGGTATGTTGAGAGAGCAGGTTGTGTGGAAGAGTGGGGTGTGAGATAGGGTGTTAGGCTGGGTGAGGTAGGAGATGAAGGTTAGGTTCATAAAGAGAATTAGTTGAGTGGAGAAGAATATATATTTTGGAGGCATGTTTTGGTTTCTTGAGGGTTCAATGGTTGGTGTAAAGAGAGAAGAGGGATGTGGGGTGTTTTGAATGAGGATGATGTTTGAATTGTGGTGGAGGGAAGTTATGAAGGGGGGAAATAGGAAGAGTAAGGGGTGGGGTTAATTAGTAGGAGAGGAAGGGAGTGTGGTTATGAGGGTATATGTTTAGATGTAGTGGGGGTGGGTGGGATTTGGGGGTAGGGTAGGGGAGCGGAGTGAGCCCGAAGGGCGAACAGAGTGAGGAAGAACAGAAAGAAGAACCAGCAGCAGAAAAAGTATCAGCCACTGCAGCAGAGATAGCAAGGTAAGAAGGTATGGTCGAAGAGTATATAGGTAAGGATAAATGGATATCAGAAAAGAGAATAAGGAGTTACAAGGTTAGAAATGGGGCTCTGTTCAGGGATAGAAGTACCAGGGTATAGGCAGTGATAATACTGGCTCTATGAGCTACTTGGACAGCTTCAATTGAGAGGGGCCAAGTAAAGTAAAAGAAATGCTGCCTTTTGGTTGGCAGGTGCTGCCGCCTGGTGGTGAGATAGAAGAAAGCAGGCTAGAAGTATGAGGAGGACACCTAACCTTTACTGAGGGAAATATCAAGGACTTAGTTGATCTGAGGGGGAAGTATTTTCATATGGTCTGCGGTAGGCTGCTGAATCGCTTGCAAGGGAAGTTAATAAAAATACAAGCGTTAAGTAGGTAGTTGCAAGGACAGTAGTTGGTGTAAGGCTACCTACATTCACAGTATTTACTTTGGGACAGTCTTCATAGTAAGTCTTTAGTCCAAAAATTGACCGGCCGCTTCAGGGAAATGTCAGAGGTAATAGCAGGAGGTATTCTTTAGGCTTTTGATGTGGGAAGGGACTTCTGGGAGGGAGCTTTCTGGTGAGGATATTCACAGTATTTACTTTAGGACAGTCTTCACAGTAAGTCCTTAGTCCAAAAATTGACCGGCCGCTCCAGGGAAATGTCTTGTTGTGTTTAATTCTGGTGGGTGCCAAAAAAAGCAATTACTAGAAAATGGAAAACAAAGTCTAAACCAGCTGTAGTAAATATAGCAACAGAGATAAAAGAACTGGAAGTGGGATCTTTAGAAAAGGGTAGGAGCGAATTACACATAAAAAAATGGAATTGTAGGAATAATATATGCAGAATAATGTTTTAGAGGAGGAATAAGATTTAAGGGAGGGCAAGAAGTGAATGAGCTGTATTCTGTTTGACTGACAAGGACTGTATAGATTATGTATAAAGTTTGCAACTGAAAATATTTGTTTTCATTTGTTTAAATGTATGATTGCCTATGTCATAATGTAGCCATAGTGGTGCAGCGGTAGTGTTGTTGCCTCACAGCAAGAGGTTCTCCCGTTCGCTCGGCTGTAGCACCTTCTGTGTAGAGTCTGCATGTGCTCCCCACGGTCGAGTGGCGTTCGAAAGACATGCGTGAATGGGCATGCCTTCATTGAAGGTTGGGCATCGGGCTGGCACCTCGGCCCATAAAAATCTACTGCCAATCATTAGCGGACCAGATTTCCACTGTTGCGACCCCTAACCGGCAAAAAGTGTAAAGAAGAACATTGCCTATGTCATAAGTCATAATTCAGTGAAGATGTTTCCTGTTAAAAAAAAATAAGATCAAAGTTTTAGCAGCGTAATGGGTAGAGTGGAGTAATAATAACTGAGATGGGGAGAAAGGTTAAAGTTGTTGCCACTGAGAATTTGTAAGTAAAGATGCTAAGAGAGGGAATACGTGAATAATTTGCTTTTGTGTGTGTGTGTTTGTTTGTATGTGGGGGGGGGGGCGCTCCTGGACTTTTTTCACCTTTCACTCGAGTGTCTTATGTTTGTAAAGCTAGGCATGTGGTAAAAATACAGTATATTACAACCTTTTGTATAAATAGTGTGAAAGGAACATTTTAAATCAGAACCAGGTGTCTGCTCTGGCAACCAAAGAGGGATTGGGGATATTAAAAGAACTTGATGAAAAGAAAAGTTCCACAGACCACCAAGGCTAAAACCAAATATAATTTATTCCAGACGTTGGGGCATTCAGGATAACCCTTCCTCAGATGTACAACATGGTAAAAAAAACACATTAGCATTTTAAACCCCCAGGAACCAACCAGCATGAAGATGCAATAAAACAATTAAATATATGGTCTACGCCTTTTAGGATGGGATTTAAAGGCACCATTCAGTCCTGGATACCTACTTGCTCCTAGCTTTATATAATCCATGATGTGTTGTAAAGCCATGAAATTAACAAGGAAAATCCTAGAGAGGGAGATATGGTGAGTTACACGGAATATTGTAAAACTTGATGCAAAAAGAGTAGAAGTTCCCCAGTGTCCTAGCCAAATGTCCCTTCGTCAGTATGAATACCACCTTGTGTCTCCTCTGAAAAAAGAGGCCACTGGCCTAGAGGAACTAACCTGGCCAACAAGTAGATATGAGTAAATAATTATGGCTGCCTTTGTGTATCAGTAATTTCACTGTGTTAGTACTCCGACTATTCTAATGCTTCAGAATCATCAAGTGGTTATGGTTAATAGGTCCTGGTCCTACCTCTGTAAAGTGATCTTGTTTTTTTTTTTTATCCCTGAATCCACTTAAAGCCACCTTTTATGAGTATTGCTAGCCATAAGGTAAGCATTTTTTTTAACTTCCATGTAAATAGAATGCTGGTAATGTGAGTGACCGGCATCTTATATAACTCCAGGAACCTGTTTACATTTTCACTTAGTTGCTTGAATTACTCTGATCTGGAGACCTACTGGCTATCTGAAAGAGCCCTAGAGTGTTGTTAGACTTTCAAAACCTAACTGAAATAGCAAAGGGTAAGCTGGGCAGAGGTTCTATCTTTGAAGGAAGGGATTCTGTTAAATATCTGAATTGATAATTATTGATTCTTTGTACAAAGAACCACAGTGATCATTAAGTGCCTTAAACCTTTCAAAATGTAAAACAGTTTGCACACCTAATTTTTTAATATGTGTAACTTGCTGTTGCTGAAATACCATTTAGGCTTGTTTCAGCCCCAGGAGCATATAAGTATTTAAGATTTTTTTTTAGGTAGGGGTTCTTTTTTCCCTTTTTTAATGTTCAGGATCCAGATGTTCCTGTAACCACAGGACTTCTTTAAGTGTAAAATAATACAGATCTAAAAAAATATATTTTGTGTGTGTAGCCTACATTCCTGATTAAAAAGGGACTATGTTTATAAAGCTGAACTTCTGAAATGCTGATCAGCGTTATGCTGAACAGAAAATTCCAAAACTCCAAAAGCTGAAAAACTCAGCAAATGCATCCCAGGGGGGTAAGCCCCCCTTCAAACCCCATGTGGGGGACCGTACCCCCTATACCCCCTGCTAAACATTCACACACACACACACACACACACACACACACACACACACACACACACACACACACACACCCCTGACCCTGCTATACCACAGTCTTGTCAACTTTTCTGTTGTCAGCATTTTCTCTTCACTGTAATGCCATTCGGTGTTTCAGACGTTTGGGTTTATAAACATCTCACATTTACAAGTAAAGTGTTTGCTGCAGATCCCAGTATGCACCTTGCAGATTTACTATACATACTAAACAAGATTTCATACACTTTAGCAGCAGCAGCAAATATTGAGAAGACTCCAGATTAAAATCCAGAACATTAATTAATTACAGTAATTAATTAATTAATTAATTTATTTATTTACCATTTGTTTACCAGAAAAGTCTGACTGGGACAGAACCCATTTTCAGGGGAGGCTCGTGGAGAAACACTCCAGACACGTCTTTGGAATGTTACTGTCATAGTTAAATATTTTCTAAACTCAGAACTGGTACGGGATATATATAATCATTGTTTGATTCTGACAATGACATGTATGTATAATATTTTATACTGGCTGATAAATTCTGAGCTTAGAATGGCATTAATTATGAGTTGATTTATCTACAACTAATTTAGAACAATTGAAGTAAATAATCTCATGTAGCAGTGCATTCTAAAGTTTACTTTCCACCTCTGCCTAGACGTACAGACTAGCACATATAACAGTGTAATCAGCATTAATTCTTTAAACTGCAGCTAACTGGTTATGGTGTATTACAGTCACCAACAAGGTCATTCACTGCAGAGAGGTAAGGGACCCACTTAAAGCTAGAACACACTGCAAACACTGGAAGCACTGCAAAAGAATAATCCAGTCTGGGAATGAGTGCATCCTTGAGGGTAGAGGGGACGATCAAAGAATTCCAGAAGGCAATAGGGACTGCTGAATTAAAAAAAAAGTTAAGTACTTGAAACAGCAGAATAATGAAACATTCAGATGATAAAGGCAGTGCATGCAACATGTGTGCAAGAAGCCAGCAAAACTACTCAATTTATAGACTGGTCAGTCAGATACTCACTGTAAGAAAGATACTAGGGACAATTAAGGATCTTGTGACATGAAGGGTGGCCTAATGGTTAAGGTGTTTGCCTTACAAACACAAGGTACAGGGTTTGAATCTCACAGGGGACAACTGGCTAGGCTTAAAGTGGCTCACAAGGGCAGTTAGCCTAGTACTAACCTATGAACCTATAACCTATGAACCTATGAAGTAGACAGCATGGTTTACAAGGATGTTCCAGCCAGAACTCTGTAATGTATCTATGAATAACTGTGTTGTAACGAAAGCCACAGGATATCATACTCACCAATCTTCATGAAGTATTTATCAAAGCCCCAGTATGGTGAAACAGAAATGGCACAGTATACCCAAAAGAACTTGGCTCTGAAAAAAATGTCTGAATACAGTGTTGCAAGCTGGGAAAAAAGGCAGGAAAAGAGCAAATAAAAGTGGAGTGCTACATGATTACGTAGTGGATCATCATAGTTTCAAATGTTTACAGGCAACATTGGCAGGTCCCTAACAAAGAAGGGGTGCAACTTCACAGGTACACTAAGAAGCAACAGTGTGTGCACAAAGGAATCTATCTGCTAAAAAATTAACAACTAAAGGTGTGCTGGGCTTGGATAATAGACACTGACTTATGTGGTGATAGGTTCGCTGCACATGGGCCTTACAAACTCTAGTAGCTCTTTCGTACATTATAGAAAAAATGCAATGAATTAGCTGTGGAGACAAATCTATGAAGAAAGACATCGGAATGTTTCAGTTTTAGTAAAAAGAAAGAGGGAGTGCAGAAGAAAGAACAAAGAAATAAAAACGTACAAACAAGAATAAATAATGTAACTTAGAGAGACAAAAATGTTGCTCTTATGAAGTACGTAAATTGTTCTATATTAATTGTGAATAAATCAAATTATAGTTATTGCGATTCTAGGCTCAGAGTTTGCTAGCCACAAAATATCATACATATATTATTTATTTAGTTTACCATACAGTGTATGTAGTACACTGATAACAACAGACAATTTGCAGAGACATACATTATATATATATATATATATATATATATATATATATAGACGATATATGATCTGACTAAAACAATGATTATAAATATCCTGTACCAGTTCTGAGTTTAGAAAATATTTAACTGCAGCCTTAATGTATTAAGCTTTAGTCTGCAGTCTTCCAAGTCTACATTGCTGCTAATAAAATGTTTAAAAATTGATTTGTATGTATGGTAACTCTATAAGGTACAAATGTATAAAGCCAAACTAAGTAAACTCGAACCTGTAAAACATAGAAAACTTGCCGCAGTGACCAGGAATCAACAACTCAGTTCAGGAAAGTGCTCAACATACAAGTTATAATAAGCAATAAACATGTTTCTATGAATTGAGTTGATGATTCCTGGTCACTGCAGCAAGTTTTGTATGATTATAACGTATGCACTGGGATGTGAAACAAGGATTCTACTTTTAATAAGGAATGTAGGCTAAATGCATAATATGTATTTTTTCTCCAGGTTCGTATTCAACTTAAATTTGGAAGACACCTGCTGTTACAGGAACTCATGGATCCTGAACACAAAAAAAAAACACAGTAAGCGCTTGTATGCTAACATCACAGAAAGGTATTTCATAAGTAGGCAATGTTCTCCTTCTGAAGTGCATGCAAGTATGCAAGCATGCCTTGCCATGGGTTAACTTGATTATAGTTATATTGCAGTTAAAATTCTAATGACTTCAAAGACTGTTGAGGCTGTAATATGATGGGCAGGTTGTCTACCACTCAGTCAAACTGAGTTTTAGCGATTGCCTTTTTGATCACATTTGTTTAATCACAATAATTTGGAAAATAATTAATACTTGATATCTGCAGCAGTCTCACTGTTCATGTGAGACTGCTTTGCATTGTTGGTAGGGATGTTCACTTTTCCCCACTGCTGTGTAACTGTGGAATTAGTGTACGCAAATAAGGTTGTGGCGGTGAAGGCCCTCACGTGGAAGGTGTGGAAAGGCTTGCTTCCCTGCAGAAGTGCTTATCAAGGTGATTTTTTGCATTTTTACAATTAACATTTAAAAAGAATCAATAAGGCAAAGCATGATGGAAACAATTTGGGCATTCCAAAGTATGTTTATATATCAGGATTGTGCTGAGCAGTATTATTTAAGCTCATTTTCACAATTCTGCTTTTCTGCACTGTATTTTGGTTAGTTGAAAGTGTGTAAGTTATTGTTTCTTATGATGATCATCATTAGATCACTGTTGAAGTAACTTCTATCTGTATGGGACATATTTTGCCAAGGAACAGACATCTGGCTATTATATAAAAGCTTATTTTGGCACCTTCTAATGCCTGCATGTCCATTGGTGCATGACAGTGCTAGTATAAAAAGGGACATATTGGTGTGAGCTATAAGAAAAATTAATTCAGACTCTTGCCTGAAGTACAGCATTAGTTTGTCATTTGGCTAGTATGTCAGTTTCTGGGAAGATAAGTAAGCCACAGAGGACTTTGACTTAGAAGTTTTGGTAAAATTGTCTTATGCCTACAGAAAAGGAAAATGTCTGTGTGATAGCCAAATCCCTTACAAGGATACTCACACGGCTTGTCTTTTTTTTGTTTATGGGTGGCATACGATGTCCATTTTTTGTGAGATCTGTCAGTCCTGTACTTACAAGACAGTTCATAGTCTGAATAGCCTGAATACTTTTCTTGAAAACTAGCGCTTAAAGACCTTTGCTTGTTCTTCCAGGAAAACCAGCTCTCTATCACTGGATGTTCTCCTTCTGATAAAAATGAAGAAAATGTACACCAAAGAGGATTCTGAAGTGACTGCCATCGGCTGCTCTTTATTAATCACAAATGATTCCATTATTCCTTAGTCCTAGGAAGTTCAGTGGGAGGTTTCTGACCCTTGTGGTACTACTCTGTGGGGTGCCACTAAAGGTCAAGAACAGGGCACATTTTCCTTGATCAGGCTGTCTCTGAGAAGGGAGAGCACCACTTTTAGAAAATGGGAGGTCTGAAAGGAGACATCAGATTTTAGTCCAGGAGGAGGTAGCTGGCTTCTTTATGGGGTTCAGTTGTCTGATGCATCCAAAACTATTAATTTGGCCACACCAAGAAAAAAAAATCACAGAAAACAATACACCTTTCACCATCTTCCACTCTAGCTAGTGCTAACAATTCTAGTGATGACTGGTTTCATTTTCCTAATTGGTTTTTCAAGGTATTTCTTTCATTGAAATCTTTGCCAATGCGTACATACTCAAAAAGGAAAAGATCCCTCTTTTCATTTACTGCTGATTCTCTTTCAGAATCTGAAGATTGTCTTGATTATGCATCTTTATTCTCCTCACTTGTTTGCTTTGAGTAAGAGTCTGAGGAAAACATTTCATCTGACTCCCCATTTAAGGAAATTTCTTTTTCAGACAGTATATTCTTTATGAAGGGAATTTTCCATTGAAGGGAAAGAAAATTTCCAAGACCTAGAACAGATACTATGATCTCCTTTGTGTTGATACCCCTAAACCCCTTGCTGTTCCACTGGTTGTAGGGGCATAGAGGATGCATTTAACTGTGCCTGTTCCTCACCTGATGTCCAACCTTGCCCACCAGGCTCATCACATTCCCCCTGTAGTGTTCACTAAGTGCATTGCAATAGTCGCAGCCCATCTGCAATTGTAAGGGATCCATGTGTACCCATACCTAGAAGATGGGCTCCTCATTGCAACAACCAAAGAATTATTAATAACAGCTAGAGGCTACTTTTTATAGCCCTGCCTACCTTTAGGCATCTCTGTAAGTTATCAAAAGTTATGTCTTCAACCTTCACATCAAATTATTTTTTATCCTGTGCCAACTAGATGCAACTTCATGCCAAGTGCCTTACATCCCAGAAAGACAGTCTTCTTTTCAACAGTCAGTTTGCTTCCTCTGTCATCATCACAACCCTTCTGTCATACTAGTTCTAAGACCTATGGGCCTCGTGCTGGCCCCCATCACCACGGTCCACTATGCCAGATTTCACATGCAGATTCTCCATGTAGGGACTATCCATACACTGCTCACAACAAACCCGACTTCCCTTTAGCAACCATAGATCTGACTCAGACTTGCAGGAATCATCTAAACTGGTGGCTAACACACTCCATTCCTTCAGACAAGAAAACCATTTGTCCCACCTTCTCTGATGGCAATAGTAACCACAGACACCTCTATTCTGGGGGAGGATGGTCTAAGAAGTTTGAAGTCTGTCTGAGGCCATCCTCCACATCAACATCTTGGAGATGAGAGTCATTCTTCTGTTATTGCAGGAATGTCAAGACCTCTTTGCTTGTAGGAATGATAGCTATGCAGTCAGGCAATATGTCAGCAGTCTGGTACATCAGCAAACCGGGAGGAACCAAATCTTACCTCCTGTGCAGAGAGGCTATGAAAGTCTGGCAATGGGCTTTGAATTTGTCTCCTTCCAACGGCAATTCACATTCTGGGGAAGTTAAATTGGCTAGTGGACAGGCTCAGCAGGTCTCTCCTAATGCTTCACAAGTGGTCCCACAACCCTTCAGTGGCTCAAGATATTTTCAGTTACTGGGTCCAGCCTTGCTGCAACTTGTTTGCCTCTTCTGCCAGCACCAGGTGCAGAATATATTTTGCTGTAGCTCCACAAGAGGGATGGTCACCCAGGGGTGCTCTAGTTTGTTAGTGCTCCCCTCCCCCGTCTTCTTTACCAGTTACCCAAGTTTCTACAGAAGGCATCAACCTGCAAATAATGAGTAATTCTCATTGCTGCATACTGTCCTAGACAGATTTGGTTTCACCTGGTCACATCTACTTTGAGAAAGCCTCCTTGGCTTCCAGATCCACAAATTAATTTTCTCACACCCCTCCAGTCAGCCTCATCTGGACTTTCACAATCTCAAACACATGGTTTCTCAACATTCCCTTAATGTCCCCACATACTTGCTTGTCAGAGAATTTAATCCACGTTTTATCTACTTCTCTGAAACTGTCTGCCGAAAAGATTTACATGAGTAAATGGAAACAAGGTTTTGATCTGTACTCCATATCCACCGCTGATGTGTTACAGTTCCTGTCTTCATTATTTGACTCAAGTCCCAGCTACTCTGTTATCAAGGTTCATTTATTTCTATGCTTAAGTAAAACCCTAGATACCAAAACAATGTCTTGGTGTCTCATAAGCTGTGCAAGGCCTTTCTCAAAGGAGTGCTCTTTCTTCGCCCACCAACTAAAGACCCTTCTCCTCCATGGGATTTAAAGTAGTCCTGGAAGCAATAACTAAGCTGCCCTTCAAACCCACCTCCTCTGCAGACCTGAAGTTTTTGATATAGAAAATATTTTTTCTGGTGGCTATCACATTAACTAGATGCATTTCAGAACTACGCGCTTTGCCAATCGCTGCTCCATATTTGATCTTTCAGAAAGATAGAGTTACTTTTATAAGTAACCTAACCTTTTTCCCTAAATTGACTTCCGATAATAATAGTAACCAGTGTATTAACTTGTTTGCGTCTATAGACCGTTTTACATTCTATGCAAGCATGCTTAGTACAAGTCCTGTGGTAACAGCATGCCTGTCACACTCATAGCCCCTGTAAGCATGTACCGATAGTAAACCCCTGCACTCAAGCACTCATATCAGCACTTTCTGACTAGCACTTGCTACAAAAAAGTGACAGAAGCACTAACAAACTACAATGCTCGATCCCCAACAGTTGTTTGTAGGGAACAGTCTAATTACTCTCCCCCCACCAGGTAAACAAGAACAAGTTCCTCAACCCATTCAGGCATGTCCAAGAGCCAGCTCCCAGTGTATTCTCCTGTTCACCTGATGAATCTGGGCATCCTGAGGCAATGTCACAACTGCCTCATGTACACAGACAACCCTCTCCTCCTACCACACGATACCAAAATCTGCGAGAGATGCACTTACACAGCCAAACTTGAGGCAAAGCTCTCTCCAGCCACAACTGAAATTGACAGTCATGAGGAGTCGGTACCAACCTGCAACACCCCACTTACTAGACATAGATCTACCAAACAAGCAACTGCAAATCCCACACATAGATACACAAAGACATATTCGGAGGCTCTAAATAAAACTCTGTGGAAACAACAGAGACCTCCAAAGCAGACACGCAAGCAACCTACACCCACAAACACACCGCAATCAACACATAACCACCAAAACCAGTGTACCGCACAATCGCAGCCCTTAAGGCAAAACACCATCCTTAACACACTTGTAATAGGTGACTCCATAGTCAGGCACACTGATGTCCCACTTACCAGGCTGGACAAGGAGAAGGTCAATGTCAGTTGCTTGTTGGCGCCAGAATCTGCCACATTACCCAGGCACTCAGGTCACTCCACAACAAGTACAAATATGACTGTCATTGTCCATGTTGGTGTGAATGACCTGAGACGTACCTACCTGGATTACATGAAAAAGGACATAGAAGAGCTCTCTGATTATGTAACCAAGGCAGGTATGACCCTAGCCCTGAGTAGCATCTTGCCCTCACCAAGAATGATACCTCAGTACAAGGATAAAATGATACATTTCAACAATTGGCTAAGTTTCTGGTGTCATTCAAAAGGGATCCAGTATCTGTCTGCCTGGGATGACATGCTCGACAAGCCTCGATGCTTCACCAGAGATGGCTTGCGCCTGTCACCTCTGGGATTCAGGATACTGGCAAAGGCTCTTGCCACCCCCATTGTGCCTTTTTTAATCAAGGCTCAAAAGAGAAACCCACCACCGTAACAAGTACTAGTGACAAAAAACTGAGGGTCGTGCTGCTCAACACTAGGAGTTTAAACCTCAAAATGCGCTCTCTTGAGGCACTTCTCAAAATGGAGAACATTGATATCTGTGCAGTAATGGAGACCTGGTTCAAGGCTCAAGAGAGCACCCCAGTGATTCCAGGCAACAACTCATACCACACATTTCGGTCACAAAACCCGGACCGAAATACAAAGGGAGGAAGCGTATCCATATTCATCAAGGATAACCACACCTCCAGACTGGTTGCAAAGTATGATGCCTCAGAGATCGTCCAAGTGCAACTGACAATGGGCAAAACTGCAATCCAGATTATAGTTTGCTATAGATCACCATCCCTGCCCCAAGACACCCACTCCTAATTCCTCGAGGTACTGGAAAACATGAGGGTCCAACCGAACACCCTAATACTAGGTGATTTCAATTACCCAAACATCAACTGGGAAAACTATGGAAGCACTAATACCTTTGCTCAGCACCTCCTGGAATATATTAACTCAAATGCCCTGGACCAGCTTATAAACACCCCCACAAGGGGAAACAGTATACTAGACTTGGTCATCACCAACATGGGGGACAAGTGCTCCACAACAGAGGTAAATTCCTCATTGGTCAGATCAGACCATAAACTCATCACCTTAGATATCCCCTCACCCCCCCAAGGAAACAGTGGTGAAAAACTTCTCCAAAGTGAACTTTATGCTACTCAAGATGGAGGTGGCAAACTTCGTTACTCCCATGCAGAATATCAGTATGATTGAATATTCCACGAAAGCACTCTACAAGCACTTATATGAGTGCATGGACCGTGCTATCCCAAACAAGACTAAGACCCACTCCTCCAAAAAGAGGAAACCAGTCTGGTGGACCCTGGTCATAAATAAGCTCTATAATAGAAGGAAGAAATTATTACAAAAAAGAGTAAAAACCAAGGAATGGAAGTGCTCCCTGACTAACCTCAGCAAAAAGCGAAGAACCCTTATAAAATCCTCTAAGGCGAGTTTTGAAAGAAAAATCGGAACAGACATCAAAGACAACCACAAAGTATTTTTTAGCTATGTCAAGAACCTAAATAGCAACTCTCAGATCTGCTTTGAGCTACAGCATAATGGTTCTAAATTCACGGAACCAATTGATATCGTCAACATATTGGCAGATAGATTCAGTGCAAATTTTACCCCACCCTCACCCCCGAAAGGGCCCATATCCATACCAAAAGACTGTGCTGCCCCTAAAATCACTGACACCCAGGTGAAAACAGCACTCTCCAAAGCAAAAAACACAGCATCCATGGATCCAGACAGCATCCCAGGCTGCGTGTTACATGAATTCCAAAACGAATTAATCCCTCACCTTAATACCATGTTCAACCACAGCCTCACCACAAGCTGTGTGCCCACTGAGTGGTGTACGGCAACAGTTATCCCACTCCACAAGGGAGGTGCCACCACTGATCCCAGGAGCTACAGCCCCATCAGCCTGACGAGCCTTGTCTGCAAGGCCATGGAGCACATCATCATGGAACTCATAAACAATGACATTGGGAACCTACAAACCCTAGACCTTACCCAGTTTGGGTTCGTAAAGGGAAGGTCATGTCTCCTAAACCTGGTTGACTTCTTCGAGGTGGTTACTAAAGCAACAGATGAGGGAAAGGTGGTCCACACGGCATACCTTGACCTTGCGAAAGCCTTCAATACCATCCCCCATTCGGAAATTATTGACAAACTCACCAACCTAAATATAAACCCCTACATTACAAGATGGGTTGCTAACTGACTCAAGGATAGAACCCCGTCAGTGAGAATAAGAAACGCTAGATCCAACTCCAAACCTGTGACAAGTGGAGTACCACATGGCTCAGTCTTGGGGTCCCTCCTATTTGGTATCTACTTCTCTGAGGTACAAGCAAACACAGAGGGACTATGGCTAACAAAGTTCGCAGATGACTGCAAACTGGGTGCCATCATTGAGACTCCTACTGACGTAGACACCCTCCAAAAGGGTCTCACTGATGCAGATACGTGGTGCCAAAATCATGGCCTCAAGCTAAATTCCAAAAAGTGCATTGTCATCCCTTTTAGGAAAAACCAAGTACCCATAAATTACAACATAGGTGGCAAGCCACTTAACACGGAGGGTGTGATAAGAGACCCAGGGACTCAGGTGGATAGCAACCTCTCCTTCGACAACCATATCGCTAAAGTGGTTAGAAAATCCTTCTACATGGCCCATCTTATCACAAAGGGGTTTGCATCTAGGAAAAAGGAAGTTATTGTCCCCCTCTACTCATCACTCATTAGACCCATTATTGAATATAATGCCCCGTTTGGGATGTACCTTACAAGACACCTGCAACAACTGGAGAGGCCTCAAAAATACCTCACAAAGAAGATAACGGGCTTTAAACAGATGCCCTATGCCACGAGGCTAAAAAAACTCAAACTGTACTCTGTTGCATACCAACTACTAAGGGATGATCTCTGCCTGACATACAAGGCTATGTCAAACCCAGAATTGCTGGAAATGCTCCACCTAAGGAAAACCCAATCCACCAGAGCTACACACTCAAGGGACTTAAACCTGACCTCAACAATAAACAGGACTTTTTGGAGGGACAGATTCGTTCCCAGAGACTCCACTTGCTCTGGAATAAGGTCCCCATACAGGTGGGGCAGAGCTCCGCATTAGCGCTCTTCAAGAAGAATCTTGATGAGTGGATGGGAAACCAGAAATTCACCCCGGTAAACACTTCTGTGGCCCTGCTCGACAGAGGCGCAAGTAACTAAACCATGTGGGAGGCAAAAGCTGTAACATGTTGGGTAGGCTTAATCATGCCCTAGGGCCAATAGCCTAGTACCTACCTATGAACCTAAATCTAATATGTTCAGTTAAATATACACAATCATGATTGAAGTTTTTCGATTGTGTTCATTTAACCACAAGTAATATGCATGTTACCATTTAAAAAAAAGAAGAAGAAAAAGAAAATATTACCTTACAAATCACTTATTCTGGTTGATCCCTCTAGCACCCAAGTAAACACTTGCCACAGAAAACAGCAAACACTAGAAGAAACATTGTGATGTTTCCTACATAAGTATGTCAAAGTACAGTTTAGTTCCTTTTCATGTAGAAACTGTAAAAGACTCCACTCCTGCTATTTGTAGTTATGGTAGTCTGGTGTGTTTCCATCCATTGTAGCAAGAGCTGCACAGGCACCCAATGTCACTAAACAATTGCCCGATCAGATGGTGAGATATGTTTGCAACTCCAAATTATATAGTTCAAGGCCCTGCCTTAGGAACAGTTGCCTTTTCTTCATAAGAGGAATGTCAGCAAGCATACACTACAGCATACATGTAATCAACGAGATAGTGAAGGGGGTAACAAAGCATTGTTAAAAAATGTGCTTTTTAATTTGTTTTTATGTCAAACTACGTAGAGAACTGCTGCCCATTGCTGGCTTCTATTTAAGGTGCTAAAAGCAAATTTCACACATCTGAGCAACTTGAATCTAATAAACACTTTTTTCAAATGAAGCTCTGCTACTGCTGTAGGTGTTTAGCTCTTCTATGTCCTTGCATATTTAAACTGGTGCATGTGAAATAATTCCTGCTTTAAAACTTCAGCTTGGCAAGCTAAGAACTTGGTTATATTCAACTGGACAAAAATACAGTATTTAAATTGATTTAAACTGTGTATGAAGGAGTGTTGAAGGAATTTTAACTGGTTATTCTGCTCTTCAGTTATTCCCACCGTGTTAATCTTAGTGGCATTGAAACTGAGTTTCAGCGCTCAAATCTGTTTCTTTGATCTCAGCACTTGTTCAGAAAAAAAAACTGCTTGGTGTAACTCATTCTAAGCCTTTTAAACCTATGAACCTATGAACCTATGAACCTAATATGTTTGTTTAGTTTAAGTAAATGATTTGATTGCTCAGGGGGACTGACTGAGTCATACTGACCTAACGTCTTTGATGGGAATAAGGTGGGGGGCGGTAGCAACCAAAATGCACAACAGTGTTATGAAATGGCAAGTTGGATATTCACTGCTGGGAGGATCATGACAGTCTTTTTATTAGCTGCAGTGATTTAGCAGGCTGCTGATGACAAAAGTGAGTTATTTTATGTAGGTAAAGTATTTGACTATTGCAGTCCCATTTACAAGCTTGTTCATGTATGCATATTCATTAACTTTGTAGTTCATTTCTTTTAAGTTAGTCTAAGTCTTTCCACACATTTGCTCTTCACAGATACCTGCTTTTAGCATTTTAGTTCACCAGTAGCTAAGCCACAGAAACAAAAAAGGACAACTTAAAAACAATTGATATCCATTGTTGCACAGTGGGTTAAATAAAGCAGCAATCTCAAAGATCTGTATGTGAAGAATGATAATAGTGTAATGCTATTGAATAAGGCCAGTAAATAATGCCAGACATTATAATTACCAGTTGCATGTTCTTCAAAAAATTCATGTTCGTTCAGTTTCTATATTTCTATAAATATTCAGTGGGAAGCATGAATGTCAATACTTAGCAGAAGTCAAACTGATCTTACATTATTTGTCTACAATTTTGTTTGGCTGTGTTCATGATTCATGAATAAAAGATTGAGAACTACACACAGCAGCCTACTATAACAGCCTCTTTGAATTGCTTGAGTATCTGAGCTTTATACTGCAGAAGCTGACTAATAAAATGGAGTTGTTAAGGGAGAAAGCCGGAGAGATTTAGACTTATAAAACATGCACAACACCACCCCCTTCATACAAAGCAAGGGAAAAGCATGTTTGAAATATTGAGGTTGAAGAGATAGAACTTGGCCAATGTTTCATCACCGAACTTCATGGCTGTCACTTTGTATTCTGTGTTTTTAAAATACAAGCAAGTTAATCTTTTGCACTAAAAATAACCTACACAGCCATAACAGTAGAATAATTTAACTTAAAAGAGGCAAGCACCAATTTGTGTGTACTTTTTATGCTGCAGTCAATCTTTTCATGGTCATTTCTTATATGGAGTATCTTTACTTGGGTTGCAGATTTTTATGGAGTGTTTTTTCCCTATTTTTGAGTTGCAAATGCCGTATTTTCTGTGATGTCATTATATTAGTGTTGTTTTCACGTTACGCCCTACATTACTGGATTTTAAACATTGCTTTTTAATTCAAATGATCAGCTCCACAGAAGTATTTTTTATCACTATTTTTATTTCTTGTTTATATTTAGCTAGTTGTCTGTGAGGTTATAGTAATTATTTAGTGAATTTTTACTGCTGCAATGATATTCACACACTCTTCTCTTTTTTATTTTGTTTTTGAAGATGTTAAGGTTAGTAAAAGCTATGCCAAAAGTGCTGACAGTCCCATACAGTTTGGGAAAGTCTTGAGAAAGAGAGAGATTAGATGGTCAGTAAGTGGGATAGTATGATTTGCTGTTATACCGTATGATATTAATATTTATAGTACTGCTTTGTCCTATAGTGAGTTTCTGAGGTACTTCATGGTGTCAAATTAAAGTCTGCATAATGCTCAAACTCTTCTCACCAATACCTAGTATCTAAATACCAACACTATGCATATCTTTATACTTGTCAAGCAATAAGTAATGTATTTATGCATATCTGTATATTTTATGTAAGTATCTTGGGCATGAACCATTTAGTGGCATGGTAGAAATGCTCACAAGATAAAAATACATGCTGATCCAAACACAGTGGTCAGTAAATGAGAAACTGGGTAACCATTTGAAATGTTGGCACCCACTTGAGCAAGTCCAGAAACATGGAGGCTGAATGGGCGAAAAAACAAACTTGCATATACTAAGTATGAGATGGCCATTTCTGTAGATATTCCCTTTTTTTCAAGGTATGGTGATCCCAGAGTCAGTATATATAACATATGGCATATCCCTCCCCCAAATTGAGGGGGTCCAAGGAGCTTGCCTCCCCACAAGAAAGAGGTTTAAAGGAGAACAGTGTTTGAAATTCACTTTTCTCCTTCATTTCTGGTATTCTTGGCTTTTTTTTTTTTTTGGTGTGCACTCGGCATTTTGAGTGGTGATATTTCAATAAGGAGACAAGAAAATGCCATTTTTTTGTTATGGGAGTGTACAGATTTATGCTATTTTAATACTTATGGTAATAACCTGAGTTAGATAAAGTATGTATTGTACTTCATGGTCTCAAATGAAAGCTTACATAATGCTGCAAAAGTTGTCACTGATATCTGTTGTGTACCTACTCTTGTGCAGATATTTATACTTGTTAAGTGATAAAATATGCATTTATGCATATTTCTGTGATTATTTTAGGCATTATCCAGCTAGACACATTGTTAAACAACATTTGATATGCCTAGTTACAACAGAGGTCAGGAATGGTTCCTCTTTTAGGGGGGCGTGGCCAAGGATGAACACAGGATAGCAGCAGATTTCTTCAGCTCCACCAATTTCATTACATTGACAGGAATTAATTACTTAAAAATTAATTCTTGAAGTAATTTTCTTTCTAAATATGTTTGTTTTATATAGTTCTTGAACTATATCTAAAAAAGAAAGGAAATCTTAATAATATTCCTGTCAGAAATTACTTTGGAAATTTTCCTGTCAGTTTATCAGTCTGAAATGAGTTCCAGTAAGACAAATTCTCAAGACTCCAGCATCAAGAAAGAACTTCAGTCTCTGATAATTATAGTCCAGCAACTTACTGCTAAGATGGATAAAATGGATACTAAAATAGACACTTTCATAGAAAAAACTACAAAACAAATAGACTTGTTACATATGGACCTGCAACAACAGAAGATCCAGATGACAGGCATAGAAGAAGCTGTGAATGACATGGAAAATAAAATACAAGAACAGGAAATCAACATTGAGTTTCTGCTGAAACAAAATACACATTTACAAACAAAGCTGGATGACCTGGAAAATAGATCTAGGCGCAATAACATTAGGAGTTTTGGACTGTCATAAAATATTGAAGGTAACAATATTACTTCTTTTTAACAACATGGCTCCCTAAAACTTTAGATTTACCAGAAGCATTCTCTTTTGGGTATCGAAGAGCACATAGATCTATAGCTAATACTAACTCTAACAAAACTATCCTAGATCAGTTATAGTTAGATTTCTATCATCTTTTGATAAAGAGATGGTTCTTAAATCTGCTTGGGCTAAAGCTCCTGTTAAGTTTAATGAGACAACTGTTTTTGACAATGACTATTCTTCCATGGTAATTGCTAAAAGAAAAGTTTTTCTGCCACTAATAAGGAGCTTAAAAAGCACAGTTTAAAACATACCTTCTGTTTCCTGCCAAGCTTAAAATCTTCCTTCCTGATGGTCCTAAGGTCTTGATGATTTAGACTCGGCTTTACTGTTTGTCAAAGAAAAAAGGATTTTGGATAAAATAGAAGAAATGGAATGGGCTAGTTCTTCATTAAAGAGATTGGCAACTGAAGCTTCCTGGAAGACTTCAGAGAAGAAGAAGAGACTAAAAACAAATGATTTGTTATATGTTTTTTCTCTCTCATCATTTTAGTTCATTATTAATCTTTTGAATATAGTTCCTGCATTTCCAGAAAGCCACAAATATTTTGGAAAAGATTTAATCAAAGTTATTCTCTATGTGCAAAGAAATGTTTTGTTTCATAACCAGTCAAAATGCCTGAGGATTTAATGGCAGGCTGTGACTCGATTTGTTTTTCTTTCTGAAAAAAGTAAGGTTAGTAATTTGATACATTTTTATCTTTACCTTTTTTTTTCCTTCTTCTTTATTATTTTCTTTGTTTAAACAATGACATTCTATTTAGATTATGTAGTGGGTAAAAGGGTGGGGAGGGCAGGAGAGAACAGTAATGAAAATATCATTAATAGAATAATAACATATTTATTTCTTGTAAAAGTTTATAGGTTCTTCAAATGCTATTTCTAATTATACTTTCTTGATTATACTGCTTATGCTTGTTTGTAAATAATCTGTCATGCTTTAACTAATAATAATCAGAACTAAATAAGAGTAAATAATATGTTTTATTTTTAACTCTATTAATATAAACAGTAAGTAACATTCCATTGTATATACTTCTTACAGCTTTCTCTTACATTTTTTTATTTCTGCCTCACTCCCTTTTATTTTCTACTCTCTTTTCTTTTCTTTATTAATATATAGAAATGCTTTTGACTGTGGGCACAGTGAATAATAGGATTTGTATGAAAATTGAGTTGGGAGAAGAATGCTGAGTTTTATTACTTGTTGGTAATTTTGAGTTTAATTTCACTTGCATAGAGGCTGTGATGATCTGTGGAATACATTGTGGAGGTTCTGTCATGTTTAGATGCATTTACACTGCTAAATGAATGTTTGTCACTAGTTTTTAATAAGTTTCCGCCAAAATGTTAAGAGAGACAATCTGGGATGTGGGCTGTCTTATGCACAATGTCCTTGAGTTACCTCAGAATCTTCAAATCACAGAATTCTCACAGAGAAACTGAAAGCAGTTAGTATAAACATTGACAAGGTTATCACACTGACACACCACAGATTCAGGAAAAATACTCTGTTCATAAAATATGTCAGTTATAATGAGTTTAAATGATGTAGTTTCTTGTAGTAAGTAAATGTCTTATTTTAGAAGGCATAAAATGAAACATTTATTTAAATGTTTTGAAAATCTACTTAACAGCAGCATAATAATCTGTGTTAAAATTTGTGTTCCAAACATATACTTTACTATAACTCATTTAATTCATCTGATTGACAAACATAAATAATCTTATAACTCTATTCTGGAAGAAATGTCATGTGATATATTTTAAAGCAGTAGGTTAGCATGATTGTAAAATCTGGTTACCAATATGTGTTTGCTGTGCATTATTTTGTATAAAGCAGACAGATTTATTCTAGGGACAGCAAGTAGGACAGTGCTCTACAAAGGCACAACTCAGTGAGATCAGATATATATATATGTGTGTGTGTGTGTGTGTGTGTGTGTGTGTGTGTGTGTGTGTGTGTGATGAGTGTGATGGCTTTTTCTGAGAATCTGCATAATTATCTAATATGATTTATAATAATTTCTATGAATACAATATTTTACTCTATTGACAAAATGAATGTTTGCCACAAGTTTTAATAAGTTTCCGCCAAAATGTTAAGGGAGACAATCTGGGATGTGGGCTGTCTCATGCATAGTGTCCATGAGTTTCCTCAGAAGCTTCACTCACAGAATTTTCACAGAGAAACTGAAAGCAGTTAGTATAAACATTGACAAGGTTATCACACTGACACACCACAGATTCAGGAAAAATACTCTATTCATAAAATATGTCAGTTATGATGAGTTTAGATGATGTAGTTTCTTGTAGCAAGTAAATATCTTATTTTAGAAGGCATAGAAAATGAAACATTTATTTAAATGTTTTTGAAAATCTACTTAACAGTAGCATAATAATCTGTGTTAAAAACTTGTGTCCCAAACATATACTTTACTATAACTCATTTAATTCATCTGATTGACAAGCATAAATAATCTTATAACTCTATTCTGGAAGAAATGTCATGTGATATATTTTAAAGCAGTAGGTTAGCATGATTGTAAAATCTGGTTACTAATATGTGTTTGCTGTGCATAATTTTGTATAAAGCAGACAGATTTATTCTAGGGACAGCTAGTAGGATTGTGCTCTACAAAGACACAACTCAGTGAGATCAGATATATATATATATGTATATGTATATATATATATATGTGTATATATGTATTTATATGTATATATGTGTATGTGTATATGTATGTGTGTGTGTGTGTGTGTGTGTGTGTGTGTGTGTGTGTGTGTGTGTGTGTGTGTGTGTGTGTGTGTGTGTGTGTGTGTGTGTGTGTGTGTGTGTGTGTGTGTGTGTGTATATGTATGTGTGTGTCTGTGTTTATGTGTGTGATGGCTTTTTTTTTTTAGGTAATAACAGGTGTTTCTGAGAATCTGCATAACTATGCAATATGATTTATAATAATTTTTATGAATACAATATTTTACTCTATTGACAATAATGAGTTTAAGTAAATGCTCATATACAAACAATTCAAGATTTTTTGGAAGCTGTTGATAGAATTCACATGACAGAAAATAGATGCATCTTAATGCATGTAATGTCTGAATCATATTAGCCAAAGTTTTGATTTAAATGAATGTTAGAACATAATTTTCTCTCCTCTTGATTTCTAACATTAAGATTATTTGAATGCTATTAGAATACAAGTATTATATATTACATAGATCTATATAATAGTATGAACAGTTTTTAAAAAAAAAAAAAAAAAAAAGTTTATTTTAGTTTATATGATGCTGTTTTACCAAATGTGTAGTTTTGTCTTGATAGATAATTGAATTGAAAACTGTTAACCTCAGTTAAATATAACTAGTATTAAATTGATAAGGTGGTAGCTGCGGTACTGCTGCTTAGGGTAGGGGGTTAACTTGAGTAGTAAATACTGCTCTAAGTTGGAGATGTTCTTCGTTCCACATTGCTGCAGTCCTTACTATTGGGTAGTCCGCTGTCCAGTCGGCCCGAATACCAGAGTAGGCTGGTCCGCGCCGACAGGGCCTTGGGTCAGTGTCAAGGGAATTACTAATCGCATGACCCGGCGATCTCTCATCAGTCTTTGCCGCATGGTCCGATGCAGAAGCAGTTTTGCGAGTGCAGGTTGGCGTTCTGAAATATTTCCGGAGTTTCAGACCGAATCAGAGTTGGCTAAGTACCCCGTTGGGGAACATTTTGGTTTTTTCTTGCCTCAGTATTTAACCGGATGTCAGAAAAAGTGAATAACTGTATTTCTTGTGGGAAACAGATACCTCATAGGGATTACCATACCTTGTGTATACCTTGTTTAGGGCCTGAGCACGACGTTGTTGGATGCCGCTCTTGTGCTAGGTTTAACAAACGCACTATTAAGAGACGGTTAGACTGTGCCAGGTTAGTGTTTGGGAAGCGTTGCAATTATAAAATGCCGCCGGATGCTCCGGACGCTTCTGGCCCAAGAAGCGCAAGGACAAAAAGCCACGGGTTTAGGGTAGATGAAACGGCAGTCCCGGACGTCGGTTCTTTAGAAGGCTCAGTGGAGCCAGAGGTTTTGCCAGGAGTTTCTTTGGAGTCTCAGGTAGAGACTTTACTGTTACAGGATGTGCCTTCTCAGGAGGTAGGCCAGGCTGAGGGGGCTTCTCAGGTAACTGTTCTTCCCTCTCTTCCCAAGGTAGTTAGAGCCTCTCCTTCTGTTGCCAAAACTTCTTTGAGAGGTAGGCCAAGTTCAGCTTCAGTGGGGGCTTCTCCTAGCATTTCAGGTTCTGTCCCTAAGAAACATATGCTTAAAATGGCAGAAGATTTGATTACTATGATTAGAGGTTGTATGCCAGCTCCTGATAAGAGGCCTAGGGTGGAACCGGAGTTTGATAGTTTTGAACAGTGTTCAGAGGCTTCTGAGTCTTCTGGAAGATTTGCAGGAGTATCCTCCTTATTCTGATTCTGATGTGGATGATTCCACTCCTACAGCTTCTCCTCCTGAGGATTTCTCATTTTCAGAGACTCTGCATTCCATGAGGGAGCACTTTAAATGGGAAGGCCAGGATTACTCTGATTCCAGGAAAAGGCTTAGGGAATTCTTGTTTTGCCCCAGCATAGGCCCTTAGCTATACCTCCTGTGTTGAATGTGGTGGAAGATGTTTTGCAGAGGCTTCCTGAACCCTGATTCTTTGCCTCCTGCTCCTGTTAAACCTGATAGGTACTATAGGGTGCCTGAAGCTCATAAGTATCTTTTAAGAGTCCTAGGGCAGACCCGGAAACTGTTTCTCAGGGACCTAAAGGTGTTAAGGCCTCTGTGGTTAAAACCCTGTTCCCACTGATAAAGAGGCAAGGGCTTTGGATAGATGGGGAAAGAAAGTGTATACTTCTTCCACTTTAGCCATGAGGGCGTTGAATTGTCAGTTTCACATGCTTAAATATCAAAATTATCTCCTTTCACAACTGAAATCTAAGGTGGATGCTTTGGCGGAAGGTATTGAGTGTAAAGAGTTGCTGGATTTAGTTCATGTGTCTGAACAAGTGGGTAAGCATTCTTTGCAATGTGGTTTTGATGCTGTACAGGCCTCCTCGAGGGTGGCTGCCACTAGTTCTGTTCTTCGCAGGCATGCCTGGTTGAGGGATCAGAATTTAGCTGAGCATGTTAAGACAAGGATTTTGGATGCTCCTTTACAGTCTGATGTGTTGTTTGGTTCGCCTGTGGAAGCAGTTTTAAAGAAAATGGAGGACAAAGCTAAGTCTATGCAAACTGTTAAAGATTTTTGCAGGTGCAGCCACCAAGTTTAGTAGAAATTGGCCTACTAAGGGATGGACATATCCTGCTTATGATTCCCAGTCTAGGGGTAGGTCTAGACATGGTAGGGGCAGAGCTCAAGGTTCTTTTAGGCCTAGAACAGGGAGTTCACCTGCTCAGACTTCTGGTGAGGGCAGGGGTCAGTCCTTTCGTAAACAGACCCAATGACCTGCCTTTTCAGCTGCCAGTAGATTCTCGCCTGGCAGCTCCTTTGGGAGGAAGACTGTCTCTTTTCAAGGAAAATTGGGATTTAATTACTCAAGACAGATGGGTGTTGGATATCATTCACCACGGTTACAGGTTTTGTTTCCATACATTGCCCCCTTTCAAAGGCATGCCAGACGTTCCTCCTCCACAAAGGAAAGAGGCTCACAAGCAAATTTCTCAGTTACTCCAAATAGGGGCCATTCAGCCAGTCCCTGTATCAGAAAGGGGCCTAGGATTTTATTCTCGCCTGTTCCTAGTACCAAAGAAGGGGAACACGTGGAGACCAATTTTGGATTTATCTATCCTCAACACTTATCTGGACATTCCCAAGTTCAAGATGTTGACGTTACAACAGCTTTTACCTCTGTTGGGCAAAGATCACTGGATGGTAACTTTAGATCTCAAGGAAGCTTACCTTCATGTGCCTATAAGACTGAGTTGCAGGAAGTATCTGCGTTTTCGAGCTGGAAATTCTCATTATCAGTTCTCTGCATTGCCCTTTGGCTTATCTACTGAGAACAGAGTGTTCACAAAGGTTCTGGCTCCAGTGATAGCTTACTTCAGGCTAAAAGGAATTCAAATCTATCCTTACTTGGACGACTGCCTGATTCTGGCTCAAGAAAAGGAAGACCTTCTACAGCATCTGGAATATGTTATAGCAGTGCTAAGATGCCTAGGGTATTCTGTGAACGAAATAAAGTCCAGTCTAGTACCCTCTCAAGACATGTGCTTTCTGGGTGTGAGACTGAATACAGCAGCCCAGATGGCCTTTTAACCCCGGACAAACAAAAGAGTCTATCACTTTACTTCCATCAACTATCTCATCAGTCCGTGCTGACTGCAAGGACAGTCCTTCAAGCATTAGGGTTCATGGCATCTTGTATTCTGGTGCTTCCCAATGCCAAACTGCATATGAGGAAGCTACAATGGTATCTCAAAATGTATGGACACAGCACTGCCAGGATTTGGACACTGTCATTCAAATAATACCTTGCCTTCAAAAGAATTTTTGTGGTGGGCTCAGGAATGTCACCTAAACAAGGGACTCTCTGTGACCCGGCCAGAGGCTAGTCAGATTTTAACAACAGATGCCTCGGACATTGCTTGGGGAGCTCATCTGAATGGAAAGTGGATACAAGACAAGTGGCCTGCCAGACTACAGCATCTACATATCAACATGAAGGAGATGTTAGCAGTCCAGTTTGCATTAATGGCTTTCAAGGAGTTACTTCTTCCAGGGCAGGTGTTGATTCTAACAGACAACACAACTGTCATGTGGTACATCAACAAGCAAGGGGAACACATTCTTATCCTCTATGCAGGCAAGCAATGATTTTATGGGAGGCTGCTGAGCTTGCAACTAACTCTTCAGGCAAGGTTTCTGCCGAGCACAGAACTCCTTAGCAGATGTGTTAAGCAGACAAATCATGGATCCCCACGAGTGGAAACTGGATCTTCATGTATTTCAGAAATTGACAGTGTCATGGGGAACTCCAGACATAGATCTGTTCGCTTCTCCACTAAACCACCAGCTGCCAAAGTTTTGCACAAAGGGGTTTCATCACACAGCTTGGAAAGTGGATGCTCTGTCTTTCAGTTGGAAAAATCTTCATGTGTATGCCTTTCCACCTCTGCCTCTTCTTCCAAAGGTGCTATTAAAAGTCAGACAAGACAAGCCAAGGATGATTTTGATAGCTCCAGATTGGCCTCGCAACACTGGTACCCACTACTAAGGAGTCTGGTAAGGAAGCCTCCATGGCCTTTACCTTTGATTCCTCATCTGTTATCTCAGAAGGACGGTCATCTGCTCAATGTCAAGCTTCACTCTCTTCATCTAACAGCCTGGCATATTCTGTGTTGAAACACAGCAGGTCTCAACTTCCTCAACAAGTTTTAAATGTGATTATGGAAGCTAGAAGACCTAGTACAAGGAAAGTGTACGCAGAAAATGGAAGAGATTTTTATTTTGGAGTACAGCAAAGAATTTGGAGATTTCTGAGCCTAATTTGAGTGTGGCTCTTCAATATCTTACTGAGTTATTGGACAAAGGTTTGTCTTTCTCTTCCATTAAGATTCATGCTGCAGCAATTTCAGCTCACTATGATTGTGACCCACCATTGTTTTCGCATCCTTTGTTCAAGCAGTTTCTTAGAGGGGCAAAGAATATAAGACCCCCACGTAGAGCTCCTACTCCTGCTTGGGATCTCAATTTTGTGTTGGAAAAACTTACTCTACAACCTTTTGAGCCTCGGCTACTGCTGAATTGAAATACTTGTCATGGAAGACTGCTTTTCTGTTGGCTATTACTTCTGCAAGAAGGGTGTCTGAGTTGCAGGCCCTTATGGCAGTAGAGCCCTTTTGATTTTCCATAAGGATAGGGTATCATTACGCACTAATCCTTCCTTTATGCCTAAGGTGGTTTCTAGTGTGGCTTTAAACCAAACTATTCATTTGCCTACTTTTTATGCAGACCCCCAAAATAAAGGGGAAAAGATTTTGCACACTTTAGATGTACACAGGCAATTGCGTTATTATTTAAGCAGGACTAAGGATTTTAGGCAGTCTCAGCAGTTGTTTGTTTCTTTTGCTTTGAGTTCGCAGGGCAAGCCTGTGTCAAAACAAACTATTTCTAGGTGGATTGGGTTTTGCATTGCATTTTGTTATTCCCATCATGGCAAGGAGATTCCAGCTGGGATTAGGCCTCATTCCACTAGGGCTACTGCCACTTCAACAGCATTTCTAAGGGGTGGCAACTAAGGATATTTTGGAGGCAGCTACTTGGAGTTCAGTGCATACTTTCTCTAAGCATTATCACCTTCCTATCTACTCTAAGTCTAGGGCTGGTTTTGCCACAGCTGTTTTGCAAGGCATGTTGTCAGCTCCTACTTCTTTATGATTTGCCAGCCTCCCTTACCTCTGCTTTGGGATTCTACCCAATAGTAAGGACTGCAGCAATGTGGAACGAAGAACATAGTACAGTTTTGTACCTACCATAAATGTAGATGTTCGAGGATCCACATTGCTGCAGTCCAATTTACCTCCCTCCTTCCCTCTGTGTTTAGGGGTGGTTGTGTAGGTGAGGTTATATGCTGATATTTTTGTATATATTTTGTATATATTATACATATTTTTGGTGCAGGTATTTTGGGCCTTGTCTTTTTAGGGTCTTCTGACATCTGGGGCAAGAAAAGACTGAGGATATGACGTCGGTCATGCGCATTAGTACCCTGACGTACTGACGTCAGTCTAATGCGCCCTGACCGACGTCAGCCATATACTCTGGTATTCGGGCCGACTGGACAGCGGACTACCCAATAGTAAGGACTGCAGCAATGTGGATCCTCGAACATCTACATTTATGGTAGGTACAAAACTGTACTTTTTCAACTCCAGGTGGGATGCAAGGTTTAATCCTTACATTATTTTCACTTGTTCATTGTTATATGTATATAGTTTTGACATCCACAATATATTTTGTACACTCATTGTCACTACAAACAAAATTGAATCCTATACAAAATCCCATAAGAGATTTAATAAATACAGCTATATTTAAAGATACACCTAAAAGAGGAGATGTAACATTATTTATCTGGTTATTTGTTATTTCGATCATAAGATTCTTGAGTTTTAAAAATGCCAAATGACATCTTTAAAAGGAATTTCTTTAAACATTAATGGATTGAATAATCCGTGTAAAAGGGCAAGCCTAATAAGATACATTAATCTACACAAGGCCAATCTAGTCTTCCTGCAAGAAACCCATCTCTTGAAAAAGATATTGATAAACTAGCCACAAATAAGTATACAGTATTGGTTAGTTCAGAGCACACTCAGAAAAAGAGGAGTGGCTATTTTATGGAATAAAAGTATGCCCATTCCTAAAACCATTAAGTCTTATCAGGATGACAAAGGAATGTTTTGTATGGTTACAATACAAATTAATGGGAAGACTTACACTTTAATTAATGTATATTGGATACCTGGAATTGGTATTAATACAGTGAAACATCATATTGATAAGATCATATCATTCTCTATAGGGATATTATTTTAGCTGGTGATTTTAATTGTATACTACATGAAAGTGATACTACCACTATAAAGAAAAGAAGAATTACATCTAATGCAAAACATTTAAATGATTTTGCTAATTCTTATCATTTGAATGATATTAATAATCAGATAGAGTCAAAATCATTACCATACACCTTTTTTCTAACAGATACAAAACTTATTCAAAAATAGATAGGGTCTTTATTTCTAACCAGATGGTAACAGATTTAATTAATTCCAAAATCATTTCATGTCCTATATCTGATCATAACTCAATTGTTTTTGAATTCATGATAAAAATACTCATAATGTTCAGATCAAAAGGATACCAGCATACTTAACTCAGCTAAAAGACTATAAAGAATATATACTTTCAGAAGTACAACATTTTCTTGACATAAATAATACTCCTGAAGTCTCCATTGTCTATGTTTGGGATGCCTTAAAATCATATCTATATGGACAAAGTATCAGATGGTATAATAACAAAGGAAATCTTGGGATAAGGAATTGTTAGATATTCAAAGTAAACTGGACTCTTATAAGCATAATAATAAAGAAAATATTATGGACAAGAAAGTTATTGAAGAAATAAACAAACTAAATGAGAAATACAAAGAAATTTTAACTCATAAAGTTAAAATAACTTTAGAGAAATACAAGTTTTTGTCTTATTCAATAAGCCCCAAATACTTACATAGACTTAAAAATAAAACAAAAAGATTAAATAAACAAAACCATATCAAAGAAATCTTTTCTCTAAGGAAAAAGAAGAATGTTTCTAGTATACCAGAAATACTGTACTAATTTAGAAATCACTTTCACAAGATTAACCATAACAACATTAACATGGAACCTAAAGATAAAATAAAGGAGTTTATAACCACAAACATGAATAAAAAGCTTAATAAACAACAGATTAAACTATTGGACAAGAGTATTTCATATACAGAAGTTATTACACAAATAAATAAGCTTAAATCAAACAAAGCACCGGGTAATGATGGTATTATACCAGAGATATATAAAATCCTTTCTAAAACTACATATTCATTAATACATAAGGTTTTTATTCTGGCCCAAACTGAGTTAATAACCCCCATCTTGGCAATATACATTTATTTCACCAATTTTAAAACCTAATAAAGATCCAACTAGATGTTCTTCATATCGACCCATCTCATTACTTAATGTTGATTATAAAATGTTTATGAGTATTTTTGCTGATTGATTGAAGACAATTTTCCCCCGCATTATAGACATAGATCAGATGGGCTTCATTGTAAATAGAAATACTTTTGATAATATAAGAAGAACTTTAAGATTAATTGGCTTTGCAAATAGGAAAAGAAAGATTTAACACTTATTAGTCTTGATATAGGTTCAGCATTTGATTCAGTAAGTTGGGACTATCTGTTTACCTTACTGAAATGCACAAATTTCTCTGATGCATTTGTAAATTTAATTGAGCATTTATACAAAGGAACGCTGGCTTATATTAAGGTAGGAACATATGTTTCACAAAAATACCCATTCTTAAAGGTACAAAGCAAGGATGTCCACTTTCTCCACTATTATTCACTTTAGTAATGGAGCCTTGGGCTAATTTGATTAGAAACAGTACTGACATAGAGGGTTTTGAAATAGAAGAAAATACAACATCAAAAATTCAACTTTTTGCAGATGATGTTCTAATTACATCAGCAGGATCTAATTCTTCTATGCAGTCTTTATTTGATAAAATGATGAATTTTAAAAGTATTTGTGGTTTAATATTCAATGAAGAAAAAACTAAAATACTACCTATATATACACGAAAAATACTCTCATTAGTGATTTTACTAAATATGTACCCAACTCAGGTCAGATAACTTATTTAGGTATAATACTATCTAAAGATATTAAATCTATTATATATAATAACTATAATACCTGTTTTCTTAATATACAAAATCTTTTAATACCTGGAATAATATGTTTTTACTATGGAGGAGAGACTTACAATTATTAAAATGATAATATTCCCCAAGATTTTATACTTAATACAATCAATAATACTTTCACCTACAAAAATAACTATCAAGAAACTGAATACACTAATGTTAAATTTCTTATGGGCACCTAATAGACCTAGGATTGCATTAAAGAAACATACTAATAGCTGGTCTCAAGGGGGTATTTCTTTTCCAGACTTTAATTTATATATTATCTCTTCTATTATAAAAGTTATTACTTTATTAATAGATCGGTCATATGTCAAAATGGAAAGATTATTGGGAGCTAATTAGTATGCACTTCATGAAAATCTCCTTAACACATAAAAATATGATTATAAATAACTCCATGTTGTGGTTGCTAAAGGAATTTTGTACTTCCCCTATTACACCTAAACATATGGTCTGTTACCCATTAAATATTATTATTAGTTATCGTAACTATATTCATGCATCCTAAGTATAGGGAATGGAATTTTATTGTATTCCCTATAATTTATACTCAGGGTATGCTTATGTCATCTACTTCTGAAGGAGCTCATTTAGCTATAGATAATAATCTAAAGTACTGGTATCAGCTGATATCTGATAATAAAGTTAAAAATCTAGATTTCTTAAAACAAGAATTTGATCTAAGAGAAACTTGCTGGTTAGAGGTTCAGATCTTTAGACAACATCTCATTGATAGAATAGATCTAATGTCTATAACAGTTAAAGAATCTATTCCAAAACTGATTGATTACTTGATAATAAATTTACAGCATAAAGTTTCTGATAAAGGTAAACTTTCATATATACATAAAATTATCAGACAAGAAACTTTTTACAATGTAGATTCATACTGGAATTATTTCACCTCTATTAATGGGGACCCACCAACTCAACAAGATAAACAATATATATTGGAATCTGCTTATAGAACTACATCTTCCATTGTCTGGAGACTTTATACATGGAAATTTTACATAGATCTTTTATACACCTTTGATGATGAATAAAATTAATAATAAAGATAATCTATGTAAGAGATGTAATGTAGAAATTAATGCTGACTGGGCTCATATGTTTTATGACTGTATGAAGTTGAAAGAATACTGGAAGTCAATTAATGAATTTTTGCAGGCTCTTTTTACAGATAATTTCATTATTTCTAAGTCTCTTATATTATTCAACACACCTGTACCTCAATGTGTTAAAAAGATTAAGCTTCCCTTGTTATGGTCTATCCTAGCAGTGGCAACTAGAAATTGGATTTCAGATACACCTCCTTCATTCAATGAATTTAAAAATGTTATGAATATAATGTGTCATATGGAAATAAGCACAATTAGAATGAGAACAACTAGAAAAACATCACATTTTATTGTATGGGATAATTTACAAAATTTGTTAAAAAAATTCTGATTTCAATAGCACAGTATTTTAGTTTAATTAATTGATCTGATTGTAGTGGATGTCTTTGTAAATACTTTAGTTGTTTTGTTGAATATTATAATAATACCTATTTTTAATTATTTGTATAAAATTGTTATGATATTTCTCTTATATGTTAAAACAATAAACTTGTTTTGAAAAAAAGGAATGGTTCCTCTGATAAGTAGGGTACTCTGTACCAGAGAAAATGTTAGGTTATTTTCCAGTAATAATATGGATATATTCAATACATTAATAACTATGTTAATAACTTGAACAAGAAGCTGTTTATACAGTACTCCATGGTATCAATTGAAATCATACATAATGCTGCAAAAATTGTCATTAATATCTGATGTCTTCCATCTGCAATATTTACTTTTGTTGAGTAATCTAGTATGCATATTTGCATAAATATATTTCTATAAATTACTGGCCACTTAAACGCATTGTAGTATGGCATTACACAGAAATAACTCCTCAGATAAATGGGGTACTCTGTATCAGAAAAAATCTAGATTGTTTCAGAAATATTAAGACTATGTTATATGTTAATAATTATATTAATAAGTTAAACCAGAAGGTGGTTATATGCCACCAAGTTGTAGCAAGTGAAAGCATACATAATGCTCAAAACAGTTTGCACTTTTTATAGCTATCAAACTTGCACTTCTTTGCAGATGCTCACATTTATTTGGCAATTAAATATGAAATTATGCACACCATTCATAATTATGCAAATTTCACAAAATGGAATGACAACTACAAAATTACTTTACAGAAGAATGAATAAGCATGTCTGTGCAAATGATTAATATTTGATCTAATGTCAGTTTTCATTCATTCCTCAACAAGTGGGTTTGGATCCAACCCATGGATCTGACTCTGCCTCTTTTTACAGCTCGTGGATACTGGAAATTCTCAAGCTCATCCCTTACCTGTAATGCTCTAGTCCCTACTGTACCTCAGATCTAGTTTGTCGCCTTGGCGTACACATGTGGTCGCTGTTAGCTCTCGAACTTTAGTGCGGTATTTGTGAGTGAAATAAGATTTATATTTTGTCTTTATGTAGATCTTTTATATGTTCCTCCCTTATCCTTTTGCACTTATCCATGTTCATAGGTAGGTACTAGGCTATCAGCCCTAGGGGCCTGTACAAGCCTAGCCAAAAAGCTACCTTGGCTTTTGTCACCCAAGAAAATTATTTTCCTGTGCCCCTGTCGAGCAGAGACACAGAGGTGATCCCCGGGGTGAATTTCCTATTTCCCATCCAGTCATCAAGATTTTTCTTGTAGAGTGCTAATGAGGAGCTTTGTTTGATATAGATAGGTAGTTTGTTCCAGAGTATGGGGAGTGTCTGGGACAGGACTCTATCCCTCTAGCATGTTCTGTTTATTGTGGTGACAAGGTTTAGGTCCATAGAATGCGCAAGTCTGAGGGATTGGGATTTCTTTAAGTTGAGCTTGTCCAACAGCTCTGGGTTTAACATAGCTTTGTATGTTAGGCAGAGATCACCTCTGAGTAGGCGATATGCGATGGAGTAAAGCTGGAGTTTTTTGAGACAGTCTGCGTAGGGCATCTGTTTGAGGCCATTAATCCAGTTGTAGATGTCTTGTGAGGTACATACCAAAAGGGGCGCTGTACTCTATAATGGGTCTAATGAGTGACGAGTAGAGGGGAACAATGACCTCTTTTTTACAGGATGAAAAACCTTTTGTGATAAGGTGTGCCATTTCCTGACTACTGTGGCAATGTGATTATCAAAGGAGAGACTACTGTCCACCTGTGTCCCAAGGTCTCTTATCACACTTTCGTTGTTACGTAGACTACCACCTATGTGGTAGCTCATGGGTACAGAGTTTTTACCAAAGGGGATGACTATGCACTTTTTGGCATTGAGCTTGAGGCCATGGCTTTGACACCAGGCATCTGTCTGAGTGAGGCCCTTTTGTAGGATGTCTACATCATTAGGGGTTTCAATAATGGCTCCTAGTTTGCAGTCATCTGCGAACTTTGTTAGCTAAAGACCTTCTGTGTTAGCCTGTACTTCAGAAGAGTAGATACCAAACAGGAGAGGACCCAGGACTGAACCCTGTGGTGTTCCACTTGTCAGTCTGAAGTCGGATTTGGAGTCTGCTACTTTCACAGTGTGGGTTCTGTCAGTGAGCCAGTTGGCAACCCATCTTGTGACATAGGAATTTATACCTAGTTTAGTGAGTTTATGTATAATTCCAGAGTGGGGGATGGTGTCAAAAGTATGTATTCTTAGTCTACCACTATTAATTCTCTCTGACTTATACCCTTGTAGTAATCTCTTAACATTGTTAATAGCCCTCTTTTTACTTTCTTCCTTTCTTTTCTTTCTTTGCATAAAAAATAATCTCTTTTATAGTTCTGTTTTTATTGTATTTACATTTTGTGCTTCAACATGGCTGAAATACCTTTGGGTTTTAAGAAAAGTAAAGACTGTGGCCACAAAAATACCTCTGACATATATGATTCATGTGTGTATTGCTTAGGCCCAGCTCATTTAAAAGAAATGTGTGACATTTGTAAGGCCTTTAATCCACGGGCCGTAATGGATCACAAAAATAAACTGACTCTAAAAGGTTTATTGCCAACATCTTTTTCAGAGACTTCATCTGGAGCTGAAACCTCCAAAAATTAGACATGAAGGAGTCTAGAAAGCATACATCGGACCCTTCCATTTCCCCCACTAATAGCTCTCCTTCTCGCAAGGTGACTAAACAGTCAGATGACTAAACCCTCCCATCTGACAGCATCTAACAGATCCTCATCATTAGATCCGACACACTAGGAGCCGAAGAAACTCCCTAGGACCTGTTGTGCATCTTCTCTAGACCCTGTTCTTCCCATCTACCATCACCCTTCTCAGAGAGACGCCATCATTGTAGGACCCCTTCAGTGGCCTCCTCTTTTCGGCCTTCTAGGAGTCTGACAGAGGCAGATGTGGGTAGAATGATGAAATTTCTCTTGGCACAAATTCAGATGGGAGTACTCCCAGCTCCTACCTCATTGGGTCCAGAGACCTTCATTAGTACTACTCCACCTGTTTTGGCTCCTTCTCTGATCCAACCTTCATCTTCTTGGATCAAAGATTCCTGGAACTGTCCATGTCGTATCCAAAGATTGTTGTATCTTCTGCTCCAGTACCTTCTCTGAGTGGACTGGCTCTGAGCGCATTGGAGCCAGATAACTCTCTCGGAGCCACAGTGCCATTGCCAGGTCTGAGGTTTTCGACTTGACTCTGAAGTTGTCGGAGTGATCTCTGCCCCTCAGAGCCTTGGCTTTGGACAGCTCAGCTTTGACCTTTGTCTCAGGTGGGCTGCCTTCGGGTCAGAGGGAGCGGATGGTGTAGAAGCATGTTTTCTTAGCACCATCAGCTTGCTTCTCCTGGAGGCATTCTGCCTTTGAGGTAATGAAGAGAATTTTCTCTACCGCTAGAGGAAGGTCAGTCTCCCCCCTCCTTGGATCTATCTTCCCAATCTCATATGTCTTTGTGCCTTGAGCCTCAACAGTCTACTCCACAGGGACAGCCAGCCAAAAGTCTCCAGACTACCTAGCAGGGTATACGTATATCTTTTAATACTTATCCAGAACATCCTGTGATGATAGGAGGTACTGCCAACCATGCCATGAGAAATAGAGCAGTGGATTTGTAACATAAAACAGCACAGCTAGCTGGAACTTTGCAAATAATTATATGTCATTTGTATATAAAGCTGATTTGTACAAATCCTTGTGCTAAAAATGTATTTATGAAGTTTGCTTGTGTTAAAATGTATCAACAGTGGAGCTCCAATGTGATTGCGGACAGGATGAGCAGATGCATCCTCCGTCCACACGAGTGGTCTCTCAACCCGAATACGATGGCAGAAATCTTCAGCTGTTGGGGCCAGCCTTGCTGCAATCTTTTTGTTTCCCCTTCAAACAAAAAATGCAGTAGCTACTTTGCCCTCTATCCCCCAGACAGGGAATCACCGAGAGATGCTTTGACTCATGATTGGCCCGGGGGTCTCCTCTATGCTTATCCTCCGATACCTTTGATACCCCTATTTCTAAAGAAAGCAATCCGGTTGAGATGCAAAGTAATCTTTATTGCCCCTTTCTGGCCTCGACAAGTGTGGTTTCCCTTCCTCTGACCTCGCCTATTAAATCTGTCCACTCCCAAGCCGACAGCTTGGTTTCTCCACCTCCATTAGTCGCCAGGCAGGAAACCTTCTCCTCACCTGTTCCCGATACTATTCTGGCCTCCCATAAACCATCCACCAGAAAACTCTACAGAGACAAGTGGAAAAGATTTGCTATCTGGTCTAATAGTCAGATGCTACATCCTTTTTCAACTCTGGTATCTTTCTGAGTTGTTTGACAATGGGGCATTAGCTTCTACTATTCTAGTCCTTTGGCAGCTATTTCCAATTTCCACAATGGTCCGGATGGCGTCCCTCTAATCTCCACCTGACTTTACAAAACCTTTCTCAAGGGAATTTTCCATAGCAGACCTCCTGTCAGGCAACCTGTAGAGACATGGAATCTCTCTCGGGTTCTACAGTCTCTCTCTCTACCCCCTTTGAGCCTGCTGCGACATGTGATCTAAAATTCCTGTCATGGAAATTTTTGTTTTTGGTAGTGGTCACATCAGCCAGACGGATATCTGAGTTACAAGCCTTATGCATCAAGAGCCCGTATCTAATCTCCCATAAGGACAGAGGATCCCTTCGTACTAACCCATCCTTTCTCCCCAAAGTGGTTTCCGACTTCTCTATTAACCAGTCCATTAAGCTTCCTGTGTTTTTCCCAAATTATTCCAACAAGGGATAATACTGCCTACATTCATTGGACTTACATAGACAAGTACGTTTCTACTTGAACAGGACTAAGTCCTTCCGAAAGTCAGACCAACTTTTCATTTCCTTTTCTGGCCCAATAATGGGATGTGCTGTATCAAACGTTACTTTATCAAAATGGCTCAGAGATTGGATTACTTTTTCAAATTCCCTTGCAAATGAATCTAAACCTGTTCAAATTAAAGCTCATTCAACTAGGGCCATTGCAACTTCAGTTGCCTTTCACTCCAGGGCTTCCATGGATGACATTTTTGCAGCAGCCATTTGGGCTAAACCCCATAACATCATTAAACATTACAAATTGGATTTGGTCTCCAGCGGAAGAGCAGCTTTCAGCTCAATGGTTCTCAGGAATGTTCTTCCATAAGGGCCACCCAGGTTCTCCAAGTAGCTTGGGATTCTGACCATAGTGTCTTACCATAACATTCCATCTGAGTTGTTGATGATCTTCCAGTCATCACACCCTCCCACCGTCCCCCACCAAAGGCTCCTGGTGGATCTTCTGGGTCCTTGTGATGTTTCAGGGTTTCTGCGCAGAAATGGCCTCTGTTTTTCTGTTTTCTTCTATATGTTGCATGCAAACTCGATCTGAGGTAACTGGGAGAAGAGCATTGTGTGTAGCAGCTTAGCTGGAGAGTTTTTTGGTGTATGTGAGCTTGGTATTAGGCCGACTCGGTTCCGAGGGCTTGGAACCAAACCCATTAGTGATGACCGGAAGAAGACCAACAACTCAGATGGAACATTATGGTACAATATAACTTCTTTTTCTTTTAGTCAATCAGGAAGAGATAGTGAGACAAGCTAAATACTGTTTTTATATAACTGTGTGAAACTTTCCATTGGTGTTGTTTTTTATATTCCCTGTGGCTGAAACTCTGGTGTTTACTGTGAATAGATATTCTGTATTTTCTTGTTCTTTTATTATTTATTATTAAATATATTTAAACTTTTCATTGTGGCTTGCCCTTTTTAGAAAATATATAAGCTTTGATAGTATTTGTATATATTTATTTGGTGACAGCTCTGGCCACTCATGAAGCTTTGCTATTTGGTTGGCATTACCATTTGTATTGATATTAATTTCACTCAGTATACTTTGGGAACCCTTGTAAGATCCTTAAAGTACCTGGCATGGGTTCTGGTGGCAGTGATAACTACCTTATAGTCTGGTCAGAAAGGGGAAAGGCCAGTGAATCTGTGCCAGCCGTGTGTGTGTGTGTGTGTGTGTGTGTGTGTGTGTGTGTGTGTGTGTGTGTGTGTGTGCGCTGCTTGAAGCAGGGACACACAGCACTGGTTTCACAGAGAGGGTATGGGAGGATTTAGCTTGGAACCCCAGCTAAGGACTCAACTCTAAGCTGTGCCAGTGGGAAGTCTTATTGAGGGTCTGGACAGGTATAGAAAGTAACCAGCCCCAAGACTGAGTGTGTTCCCTGGGTGCACTTAAGGGAAATTTTGCTTGATGCAGAGAGGTCTGCATCTGGAATTACTATGTGTATCCATTTGTATTCCAAGTGAACATTACTCTATAATGTCAGTGGTGAGGATTCAAACTCCTTGATTAGTGGGCCAAAGTGGGGGCGTCACATATCCTGCCAAAGAAGCCCCTAGGAAGAGAAAGTGCAAGAGGACTCTCCTCAAGAGTCTGTCACAGAAGCTACTGACTTTGATGAGGAGGAAGGATCCCCAAGATTACCACCTGATGACGTTTCTTTGGGAAGATATTCTGGAGATCCTAAAGTAAAGGTGTGAGTGGTATACTGATAATCCTTCACAAGAGGAATTGGTATTCCTGGAAGCCTTTGAGTGTGGCTCATCTACTTCCTGGCTGACTCCACCTGCCAACTCAATTTCATCTCTAGGTGGGCATGGAAAGAACTCACTGCTGTTGAGTCAATCCCCAAGAGACCAGATAGGATCCTGGCATCACTGAAAGGAAAAGAATTCTGGGGCAAAGAAATACCAGTAGATGCCATAGTTGTAGTGGCATTCATGAAGAAGGAACCCTTGGAACAATCCCTTAACAGGTAGTCCATGGCATTGGACAGATTTGGGAAGCATGTGTAAGCTTCTGCAACCTTTGCACTCAGGTCTCTGAATTATTTGGCAGACTTCACCAGACTTCAAGCGACTTGATAAAAGAACTTTCCGAATCCCTCTCTGGGACTATTACAACTGAGGCAGAGAGTTCTATTGCCTCACAGTTGGCTACCCTACAGTCCATCTCAAATTCATCCATGAGTCTCATTTCACATGCAGCTGAAGGTTCCTCTAGGGTGACGGAATCAGGCATTTCCATTAGGAGACACTTGTGTGATTTTGCAAGTCCCTTCAAGTTCTCCTTCATCAGTGCTCCCTTTGACAGAAGTTCTTTGTTTGGCCCCAAGGTTAAAGACACACTGTCCAGGTGTGAACAGGATGGTAAAACCCTGTCTGCAGTGGGTGTACATTTTTCAGCTGCTCAAAGAACCTTCTCTAGGAATCAATGAGGTGGTTGAAAAATGTGGTTCAGAAAATCCCATGGTCCTTTCCATGATCCACGTGTAGATAATTCTCCACAGGCAGAGGGAGGAATTCTAATGAAAGATGCTGCCCATGAGGCAGAGGAGGCCCGCAGACTCAAGAAGCTAGGGATTTTTTCTTTGACAGATACTACTTGCACTCCTGAAAGGATGCCTGATTGTCCAACTCAGGAGGAGCCAGGGGGTGTTTATCCCTGCACCAGAGAGCCTGGCTACATATTATAAAAGATACATGGATGTAGAGAATTATAGGTTAATAGAATCATAGATTAGTACTAGGCTAACTCTCCTTGTGGGCCATTTTAAGCTTAGCAAATTAAGAATCAAACCCTGCACCTTCTGTCTGTAAAGCAAATATTTTCACCATTATGCCAGCCTCCCTCCAGAGGTTATGTAATGCACGTTTCCCCCTCTCCCTCCCTTAACAGTAAACAAAAAACAGAATTTCCAGTGTTCTACCCAGTCAGAGAAAAGAAGCAGCACTGGAAATAAAAAAGCTGCTAGAAAAAAGAATCATCCAAGAGGTCCCCACAGACCAGAAAGATTCTTTTTAGTGCCAAAGAAAACAGGGGACGGGCAATCAGTTTTGGAATCAGCATTCTGCACAAGTCAGTTCAGTACACCAAGTTCTGGATGGTCACAGTTCAGTCCATTGTGCCTTTCCTGCACATGGACGACTGGATGTGCTCAATAGATCTTCAAGATGCATACTATCACATAAAAATGGAGAGACAGTCAAGAAGATAGCAGCGCTTCTGGCTAGGAGCCAGTCATTATCAATTCAGAATTCGGCCCTTTGGCCTCACTGCAGTCACCAGGGTGTTCACCAAATGCATGTCAGTAGAAGCAGCTCACTTGAGACTGCAGAAATTCTGGGTGTTTCTGTACTTGGACAACTGGCTCATAACCGCTCTGACTAGCCATTTCCTGATAAAAGCATGAGATTATGCACTCCAGCTGTGCTCTCATCTAGGAATTACCTTTAACCACAACAAATCTCAGCTAGAACCATCTCAGATATTAGAGGTCATAGGAGCCTTGTTTAATATGGTATCATTGACAACCTCCCTTCCCTTACCAAGGCTGCAAACAATTCAATTTCATGTAAAAAAAGATCATTCTAAATTTTTCTCCATCAGTTTGATTCTACAAATCCTGGGGTCAGTGTCCACTGCAGTAGTTTTGGTTCCATTAGCAAAATACCATATGAGAATTCTTCAGTGGACTCTAGCAACTCAGTGGTGTATTCTGCACCAGCCTATGTCCACCCAGATCAGAATAACTCAGGCATGCAAAAAGTACCTCTTGTGGTGAATTTGTTCAGATCAAATATTACAAGGCATCCCTTCATTCTTCCTCAGCCCAAAGCCATAATGACCACAGAAGCTTCCCAAATTGGGTGAGGGGGGGGGGTGACACTTCTTGGGATAGATCGTCCAAGGCACCTGGTCCCTCGAAGAGGTCAACACACTTATCAATGTCCTGGAAATGAGAGCAGTACTCCTAGTATTGCAAGCCTTTCAAGATTCTCACTTTTGGGATTGTTGTAATTTAGATGGACAATATGTCAGTTGTATGGTACATCAACAAACAAGAAGAAACCATATCTTATCCCTTGTGTCGAGAAGCTATGAGAGTGTGGCAGTGGACCTCTGTCATGGATGATATCAGTGCTGCAACTTGGGCTAATCCTCATACCTTTATTATTCATTACAGATTGGATAAGGTCTTGAGGGGAAGTGCAGTCTTCGGCTCAACAGTTCTCAGGAATATCCTTCCTTAGAGTCCTCTCAGGATTCAGGTAGATGGGGACTCTATCCCACTTGCTGAGGAATGAATGAAAATTGACAGCTTCAGAAAAAGGCGTTTTGTGCTCACCATAACATTCCATCTGTGTTATCCATTTTCATTCTTGCTCATTTCCCCTCCATCCACCCCCCTTCCATTTGGTTTGTGACTTCTGAAAGAAATAGAAAATAGTAAGGGGGGAACGAATGTTCCTGTCTTTGCACTCCAGATATTGTTTTATCATCCTGGTGCTGTTTTTAAATTTCTATAAAGCTATAAGGCTAGCAAACAAGATCTGAACTATGGTATGGGACTAGAGCATTATGGGTAAGGGAGGAGCTTCAGAGTTTCTATATCCACGAGCTGTAAAAAGTGGCCAAGTCAGATCCGAGGGTTGGATCCAAACCCACTTGTTGAGAAAGAATGAAAATAGACAATAAAGATGGAATATTATCGTGAGTACATAACTTCTTTTTTTGCATAATTACAATAATTAATTTTACTTATTATCAAATTACTTGTTTCATATAAAACTAGCATTAGGTATGGTTGACATATTAATATCACCATTGTGAAGAGGAGTGTGTCCTGAGTAACTTTCATATTTTAACTTTTTTGTAACTCTTATCGTTTTTGAGATATATACCGTTCTTTATATGTTGGTTAGAAAACTGCAGACTCAGAATTTTAGCTCAGGTGAAAGCTGTCCAGGCAGGAGCTCTGCAGGTGTCAGGAGGTATGAAATTCCAGTCAGGCTAGGTGTGAGAGAGTTAACCTTCCAGTATTATTTCCAATTTATTCCAGCAAAGGGGGGTATTTACTACAACGTTACATATCCAGAAGCAACTCTGATTCTGTCTCCACAGAACCAAGGCCTTCAGGAAGGATAAACTATTATTAATTTAATTTAATCCTAATAGAGTGGTCTCCCATGTTTCTAAACAAACATTGCCAGATGGCTATCTGATTGTCTCTCCTTTGTCTGTTCTAGCAGCAAGGTCATAAGTCCAAAATATAAGGGTATTTCCACCAGATCTATGTTAACTTCCACTGCCCATTTCAGGAATTTCTCCATTGATGATATTTGTGCAGCAGCAAGATGGTCTACACTGAACACCTTTATCAAACCCTGCAAACTGGTCATCATTTACAGAACTAGAGCTCCATTTGGAGTTTAATTTCTGAAAGGCATTCTGTCATGGTTCCACCTGAGATCTCGAGTAGCTTGGGATTCTGACCAAACTGTTGAATTGGATGAACTTATGAAATAGGGCATAGAAGTTATGTACTTACAATAATGCTGGATTCTTTTCATCCAAGCATGTCTGATAAAACATCTCTTTATATCTCCATCCAAATGCCACATGTGCTGTTGGTTCATGTAGTCACTAGGAAGCAAACTCAATTTGAAGGGGAAGTCTTACAAGGGATTAAGGAAAGCTTTTAAAAGAGCTTGAAGTATTACTCAGCCATTGTAGTGGATGGACGCGAATGTAAAGGATCGATCATCATGTTAATTATATAACTTCCATTTCCCTAATGCATTTAAGAAAGGATTAATAATTGTCTTTAACTTCAGATGCTAACCTGTGTTTATGGGTTGCTTTAGTTAGACCTAATAGTATTTTTCAAGGTTTTAGCAATATTTCTGATAATATCCGTGTTATGATGTTGTTTGGATTAGATATTTAATTCAAGGATTTTCTTTTTATGTTATTTTTAAGTTTACTTATGCTGGAGTTTTGTTTTTGAATTTTCCATTATATTTTGTTCTGGCTGGGACTGCTAGTTCTATACATTTATCCAAATGGGCATAGAAGTCCTTCGTGAAGCTATCTGCTATGCCATTTTCAGAGCTGATGTTCCCATGGTGAATTTTGAAGCCTCATCATAGAGTTTAATGAGGTCAGTACATTTGAAATCCTTGAATTCCAACATATTACATGTGGGGCCTTTCGAGACTTTGAAGATGAAAATCAGTAGTTTATGACTTAACTTGTGAAGGAGAAACCATGGGAGTAGTACATGAAGAGGATACATTTTAAAGACCACTCAAGAGTATTATGTCCTTTGATGCAGTTTAACTTTCTGATTCATGGAGTTTTAGTTTATTAAATCAAAGAACTTATAGGCATATCCTACACTCCACTGCATGCAACACTGAAATCTGAGTAGAAAGTGTGTGATGGTGTTGAGTCCAAACAAATCTGAGGAAACACTGAATTTTTCTCATGTGAAGTCTGGCCAGAGAAATTATGAGAATTATAGAGGCCATTAAGATATTGGTGAGGTCAGTCACTGGTTGGAGAAGGACAGAAACTGTTCCTTGTAAAAGTCTACTTTGTCTTGAGGAAGAAAAGCCCTTGTGAGGGATGGTGACCTAGCCGCTGACTTTGTACAAATTTCTTTAAGCCCTTTAGCTGTTAGGGTATGTGGATTTTACTCTGAAACTTTAGATGCTGGCTAATTGCCATATCATTTGTAGGATGTAACCCATGCTGATTATGCAATTAGAAAATCTACTGCTATGGTGAGTTTTCTTACAACAACTGTACTTTCTTTTTAATGTGCCACTCATTGAATACATTTATTATTCTTGTATAATTGTCAGGGACCATAGAGGGTATTCTGTAACAAGCTGTAAGCTGATTGTCCTGTTTAGAGTGAGGAACATACCTCTCAAAAAGGAAATCCAGGGATATTCTGAAAAATAACCCCCTCCATCTGCGTATATGTGCAGTACTCTTTGTTAAAGCTTATTTTTAAGGTGTTTGTATTTTTAACCCAGAGAGTGCACACTAGCAGTTATGCAGCAGTCCCTTTTCCCAACTATCTCCCTTCCAGCCACTTCATTCCCTGTAATAGGTAGATAATGCATTTTACTTTTCTCAGGAATGCCACTAGGTGGCAATATATTCCCACTCATTGTATTATAGGTTCATAGGTTGGTACTAGGCTGTCGGCCCTAGGGCCTGCACAAGCCTAGCTATAACAATTCCCTGGCTATTTCTTCCCACACTATTTACTTCCCTGGACTCCTGTTTAGCAGGGCGACTGATGTGATCCCTGGGGTGAATTTCCTTTCTCCCATCCAGTCGTTAAGGTTCCTTTTGAAGAGGGCCAAAGAGGCCCTCTGCTTCACATGTATGGGCAGTCTATTCCAGAGTCTGGGAGTCTCTGGGTCAGGAACCTATCCCGCCAGCATGTTTTGTTTATTGTGATGACAAAGTTTAGATCCCTGGAGCGTGTGGCTCTGAGGGATTGGGATTTCTTTAAGTGTAGCATGTCCAACAGCTCTGAGTTTGACATGGCCTTGTATGTTAAGCAGAGATCACCTCTGAGTAGACGATATGCGACAAGAGTATAGCTGGAGTTTTTTAATGCGGTCAGCATAGAGCATCTGCTTTAGGCCTGTGATTCTTTTAGTGAGGTATTTCTGCAGCCTTTCCAGTTGTTGCAGATGTCTTGAGAGGTACATACCAAATGGGGCATTGTATTCTATAATGTGTCTAATGAGGGATGTGTACATTGGGACAATGACCTCCTTTTTTCTGGATGAAAAGTCCTTAGTGATGAGTTGTGGCACATAGAAGGATTTCCTGACTGTTGTGGCGATGTGGTTATCAAAGGTGAGACCACTGTCCACCTGTGTCCCTAAGTCTCTTATCACACTTTCGGTGTTTAGTGTACTGCCACCTATGTGGTAATTCATGGGTACATGTTTTTTCCCAAAGGGGATAACTATAGATTTCTTGGCATTGAACTTGAGCCCATGGCTCTGGCACCAAGCATCTGTTTCTGTAAGGCTCTTTTTTTTTTTTAGAGTATCCACATCATTTGGGGATTCATTAATGGCTTCCAGTTTGCAGTCATCTGCGAACTTTGTTAGCCAGAGTCCCTTAGTGTTGGCCTATACTTCAGAGAAGTAGATACTAAACAAGAGCGGCCCCAGGACTGAACCCTGAGGTACTCCACTTGCCACTTGTCTGGAGCTGGATTTAGAGTCGGCTACTTTTACAGTGTGGATTCTGTCAGTAAGCCAGTTGACAACCCATCGAGTGACATAGGGATTAATGCCCAGCTTAGTAAGTCTATCTGTGATTCCAGAGTGGGGGATGGTGTCAAAGGCCTTGGCGAGGTCCAGATAGGCTGTGTGGGACCGCCTTACCCTCATTCACAGCTCTGGAGACTGATTCGAAGAAGTCAGTCAGGTTCAGGAGACGAGATCAGCACTTCACGAACCCAAACTGGGGGGGGTCCAGTGTTTGAAGGTTGCCAGTGTCTTTGTTTATAAGTTCCATGATAATACGTTCCATGGCCTTGCGGATCAGGCTCATCAGACTGATGGTGTGGTAGTTCCTGCGATCCAAGGTGGATCCCTCCTTGTGGAGTGGGATAACTGTAACTGTGTGCCACTCAGTGGGCACGAAGCCTGAGGTGAGGATATGATTAAACATGACACTTAGGTGAGGTGCCAGTTAATGTTGTAGTTCATGTAATACACAGCCTGGGATGTCATCTAGTCCCATGGATGCTGTATTCTTAGCTTTGGAGAGTGTGTTTTTTACCTGTGTGGCTATTATTACCACAATTTGGCAATCTTCTGGTATTGAGATGGGCCGTTTAGGTGGTGAGAGGGGGGTGAAGTTGGCACTGAATTGGTCTGCCAGGATATTGGAATATCCTTGGAATCAGTATATTTAATGCCATTCTGTTGCAGCTCAGAGCAGATCTGAGCATTGCCATTTAGATTCTTGACATAGTTATAGAGTGCCTTGTGGTTGTCTTTGGAATATTTGGCAATTTTATTTTCATAGCTAGCTTTGGATGATTTTATGAGGGATCTCAGCTTCTTACTGAGGCTAGTAAGGGAGTTTTTTGCATTGTGGGATTTTCCTCTTTTCTGCAACAGTTTCTTCCTTTTGTTGTAAAGTTTGTTTATGACAGGGGACCACCAGATTGGCTTCCTTTTTTGGGGGGAGAGCATCTTGGTTCTATTTGGGATGGCACAATTCATGCATGAGTGGATGTGCTCATCCGGTGCCTTAGTGTAGGATTCAGCAGTCGAACTTTCAGTTCCCATCTGCATGGGTGTCATGAAGTTTGTCACTTCTGACTTGAGTAGCATGAAGCTGGCTTTGGAGAAGTTTTTATGGAGGTTTCCTTACTGAGGGGTGGGATTGGATGTTAAGGGTGATCAGGTTGTAGTCAGACCTGACCAACGAGGGGGTCATGGGACTATGGATTCGTTGATCCAGGGCGTTGGAATTTATGAATTCCAAGAACCGTTGGGCAAATGTGTTGGTACATGAGTAGTTTTCCCAGTTAATGGCAGGGTAGTTGAAATCACCCAGTATTAGGGTGTTTGGTTGTATCTTAATATTTTCCAGTATGTTTAGAAAGTGAAAATCTTGGGGCATGGTGGGAGATCTGTAGCAAGCTACAATTTGGATTGCAGTCTTACCTAGTGTTAGTTGCACCTGGAGAATTTCAGACGCATTGTGTTGGGCATCTAGCCTGGTGGTGTGAATATCCTTGGTGAATATGGACACTCCTCCACCTTTAGTGTTTCGGTCCTGGTTTGGTGGCCAAAAAGTGTGGTAAGAGTTGCAGCCTGGTATTGCAGGAGTGTTCTCTAGAGCCTTGAACCAGGTCTTAGTTACTGCACAGATATCGATGTTCTCCATTTTTAGGAGTGCTTTGAGAGAGTGTATTTTGAGGTTTAGACTTCTAGCAGTGCGTAGCATTACCTTCAGAATTTGCATGCTTATACCTGTTACGGTGGTCGTTTTGTCCTTTGAACTTTGCCTAAAAAAGGCACTATAGGGGTGGCAAGAGCCTTAGCCAGTAACCTTAATCCCAGGGGCGACAGGTGCAGACCATTTCTGACAAACCATCGTGGTCTGTCGATCATGTCGTCCCAGGCAGACAGATACTGGATCCCCTTTGAATGACACCAGAAGCTTAGCCAACTGTTGAAGTCAGTCATTTTGTCCTTATATTGTGGTATCATTCTGGGCGAAGGCAGGATGCTACTCAGGGCTAGGGTCATAACTGCCTGGGCCACATGATCCAAGAGCTCTTCCATGTCTCTTTCATGTAGTCCAGGGAGGTACGTCTCAAGTTATTCAGTCCAGCATGGACAATGACAGAGTCATATTTGTACTTGTTGTGGAGTGACTTGAGTGCATGCGTTATGTGGTGGATCCTGGCACCCGACAAGCAGCTGACTGTTGTAATTTTCTCCTTGTTCAGCCTGGTAAGTGGGACATCAGTGTGCCTGACTATAGAGTCACCTATGACTAAAGTGTTAGGTATGTTGTCTTTTCTTAGGGGCTATTGCTGAGTGGCACACTGGTGTTGTGAGCTATGTAACACATTGGTTGTGATTGGTGTTTGTTTGCATTTCAGCTTCGGAGGTCCTTGTTTCTTGGGCAGGTTACAGTTAAGGGTCTCTGCATATGTGTATTTAATGTTGCTATGTGTGGGTGTTGGTGGTGTGGGTTTAGAAGGCAACTTTCATTACTTTTTCCCTGCTCCGTGTAGCTCTGAGGCCTGTTGTCCTTTCCCATTGTTTTTTGCACAGTTGTCACACCTGTTCAATTCTCCTTGAATTAGACCAAACCTTAATTCATACGTAACATACCTCCAAGCTTGTCAGTACCTTTGAGTACTCGAGAGTGCCTGTATCACTGATTGTTTTTGTTGGTCTCTTCTGTTCCTTCCTCCTTCCCAGCTCTGCCTGCTCCATTCACCCTTCGGGCTCACTCCGCTCCTCTACCCTGCCCCCAACTCTCACCTGCCCCCAGTGCCTCTATACTTATAACTCCAAAACCACACCCCGTCTAGCATTCAGCCTATCTGAACAATCCCCACCCACCTCCTTATCCCCTCCATTTCCACTACCCTCAACCTTCCCCTTACCTATCCTTACCTTCCCTCCTTCCTCATTCTTACTACCAAAGACTTCACACCACATTACCTTCTGCTAATTCCTTCTCCTCTCTGCACAATCCTCACTGCATACTAAAACCTTACACTACCATGCAAATCAAACCTTCACATACTCTACCATAAATATATCTACTTTTCCTCCTCTACTGCCTACTCTATCTTACCAGACTACCTGACTTTTCTTACTCCCCTGTCATACAACTTCAGTACACACCTCAATAGAATCTCAGCCCACAGCTTATGTCTCTCCTCACCTCTATTACTATAATGACTCTCTCCTCATTACTAGAAATATTCTTCCTGATATCTGTAATACAGTCCCAATCCCTCACAATCCATGCCTCCCTAGCTACCCTGCACGCAACTCCAACTCCAAAGAATCTAATGACCTTGCCTCCTTCGTACTTCAACTAGTCTCTATCCTCCTCTCTGGTGACATACTTCATAATCCCGGACCCCCATACAAGCATGCTTCTAACCCTAACTTGTTTTCCTCACTCTCTCACCATAAATCACTCTGTTTTGCTACCATTAACACCCAAAGTTTATGCAGTAAACTTCCTACCCTTCATGCCTGGCTACCTCATTACCAACCTGACATTCCCTGTGTCACCGAATATGGCCAAAACCCCACATAAAAGTTTCCAAAATTATCCCTCCCAACTACAAGATCATAAGAAGTGACAGAACTCTAAAGAAGGGTGGTGGAATAGCCCTACTTTTCTCCTCCTCCCTAACAGTGACACACTTTACTTTACTTTACCAAGCCTATACCCCAATTCGCAATAGCTGAACTAACCCTGGCCCTCCTAAAGACTAATAACCATAAAAACATATGTATAGCTGCTCTTTATATTCCACCAGGAAATAACCTCTCCATTCTTGAAGATATCCTGTCTTGGTTCTCATCCAATATAAACAATGAAACTATACTCCTAGGTGATGTAAATATAAACTGTGCTTCTATTCAGTCACCTACATCACCTCAGAATATAAACCTATGCAACTACACTCAAATAATTACCTCTCCTACCAGATTTAATAAAGATAACTCCAGTAGTATTCTGGACTGGATATTAGTTTCTCATCCCAACTCCATTTCTGACAATGGCACCCTACCTGACTCCCTCAGCAATCATCTCCCTGCCTTTGCTCGTCGCTCACCATCCTCCCTCCATCTTCACCACAACTACATAACAAATCGTACCCTAAAAAACTTCAACCCTCTAGCTTTCAATGACTCATTAAAACATATGAACTGGAACCCTGTAAAAACTCTCCCTCTTGACGATGCAGTTACATACTTCAATACTACATTCAATAACCTACTAGATAGCTTTGCTCCCCCAGAACTAAAAGAATCAAAACCAAATCTACCCCTTGGCTAACTAAAGCAACTATTACACTCATGCATCTCCGAGACAAATTTTGGAAGCATTACCATAAATCTAAAACACCTAACACCCTTATTGAGTATAAGCAACTTCGTAATAAAGTGAAAAAACAAATTGCTTTAGACCGAAAGTCCTTCTACTCCAAGCTTCAAAACAAAGATCCAACCCCTGCAAAATTTTGGAACAGTATATCTGCTCTCCACTGTCCTGGCAAAAAATACAATTCCTGCACTAACCCTAACTCTCCAGATCATATCTTTGCTACCCAATTCAACTCTTTCTTTAGTGATTCAATAGCCAAGCTCACCACATCATTCTCCAATAACACCTCTACTCCACCCTCATCCCACACCATCAACTCTAGTCCCACTGACATCAACACTACTCATCTTCCCCCTTTACCATACAACCTCTCTCTCTACATACCATAAAAAACTTCTGCTAAAACTAAAACCATGCTGTCATGCCCCAGACAACCTTCCATCTAACTTTCTCACGCTAGCTGCAGATGGCATAGACCTTCCCATCACCATATTTATCAACCATTCAATCCAATAATCCCATGTACCCCTCCTCTGGAAGAAAGCATTCATCTTTCCCCTCCACAAAGGAGGCAATAATACTGAAATCTCCAACTTTCATCCTATAGCCATCCTGTCCCCTATTTCAAATGTACTTGAAAAATGTATATACTTGCAACTCCTTCCCTACGTCCTAGACAATCATCTTTATCCAACTCCACTTGGATTTAGACCTGGACATAGTACTACCACTGCCCTTCTCTCCTTCCTTGACGTCATCAACCATGACCGATACTCTGGCAACATTGTATCTGCCCTTCTCCTTGACTTATCAAAGATCTTCGATAATGTTTCCCACAAACTTCTCTTGTCTAAACTATCTCTTTTCAATCTCTCCCCCTCCTCTATTAACTGGTTTTCCAGTTACCTTTTTAATAGACAACAAGCCATCAATTGGAACAGTAGTACCTCTTCCTTCCTTCACACTCCAACAGGAGTTCCACAAGGCTCTATACTGAGTCTCTTACTTTTTAACATCTTCATTAATAATTTTCATCAGTGCATTCCTAATACCAGCCTTGTCCAATACACAGATGATTCCACCATAATTTGCTATGCTCAGTCCCTCTCCAGACTCAAGCAACTAACACAAGATAGCTTCTCCTGTACCGAGTCTTGGATGTTGCGTAATCACCTTGCTCTCAATGCATCCAAAACCAAAATTTACCCAATCTAAAAACATCTCTATCGATAAAAATTCCTTCTCCATAGTCAGTCAGAATAAGATTCCCATTGAAATTATCTTCCATACAAAACTTCTAGGTGTTATCATTGGTAAACATTTAAAGTTTGACATTCATATACAAATTAGTGTTAAGAAAACATACCAAAAGGTCGGAATGCTGTATTGTCACAGCCGTTCTCATCTGCTACAATAAAATCTTTGCTACTGGGACCAAATCCTCCTCCCACCACTGTGATATACTCCACTCCTTGAACTGGCTGGAACACCTCCACTATCTCTCTTGCCTTCAACTGCTAACTGCTCTCAAACTCATTTTCAAACCCTCTAACTGCCTTTCCCTCTCCTCCATACTCAACTTGCATCATCCTGACAGACTACTCAGGTCCAGTAACCAGAACCTCCTTGAAGTGTACAAACCCTTACACTCACCTGGGCAATTTCTCCTGTCTTTCTCCTTTCCTCGTCTATGGAATTCACTTTCCCCCCACATTCAAATCACCCAAAACCACTCCGCCTTCAAGACCATGCTCCATTCCCATCTTTCTTCTCACTGGGAATGCTCATGCTGTCACCCACCTGACCCCTTCTGTATCATTTCTGCTCCCCCTTCCTTTTTTCTCCTTTCTCAAAACTCAACGTAGTGAATCCCTTCATTTAATTTCCACTCCCTCTCCCTTTTTTCCTTTCTCATAACTCAACCTAGTCACCTTTCACTGTTCTACTCTCCTTCTCTAATTCTTCCTTCCTCTCACCTCATGAAACTTTTGAGTGCCTGCACTATTAGCTTTGCAATAATTGTATATGGAAATGTTCTCCCCGGGCCTCCATTGAAAACTGGCTCATTGTGGCCCAATGGACTTTCCTGGTTAACAAACTACAAATAAATCAATAAATAAAAATAAATAGAGTAATATGGAGTTCTTTGAGATGTTCTTCCCATAATTGCTGTTGAGGTTTTACTGGCAGGTGGGATATCCTGCCAGGGATAGCATGCATCTGGTGAGAATACGAAAACCTAGGCATTTTCCTCTGACACTGTACGGCAATATATGACCATAGTGCACCAAGGCTATTTGGTGCATAAAGGTCATATGAGTACAAAGTACCTCTGAATTTTATTTCCACAAGCCCTAACACTGCACTTGTGTTTCTGTATTTGTTTGTCAGATATACAGTCATTGTTATTTCCAGAGTAGACAGGTATTCCAGTTGGTGAAAATTCCTATTTTTCTCTCTTTGACTAAAATTAAATTTTTTTCTCATCAGCTAAGAAGGGAAAATGTGATTGTGGGAGGCAAATGTCTTATGTAGACAATCCTATCAAATGTTTTTGCTTAAGAGCCAATCGCAGTTATAGAAATTGTTCTCTTTGCCAGTTCTTTGTCCCTAAGATCTTTAGGAGCTGGTTGTTTTCTCTTACAGTTTATCTTGAATAGTAGAGGCTCAAAGAACTTGTCCATGTTAAAACAGAGTCCATCATTTCCTACCCAGATCCCTACATCAGCCCAAAAAGAAGCTTAAGAAAACCAAATCTTATGCTTTGGCTGTCTGGTCAGACCCAAATGTCTTTGCTGTGTCTCCTTATGAGTTCTTGGATTGTCCAGATGTGTTGTGGCTGCTCTGTCTGATACTACCCCGATGGGAGCTGGCATGGCTGTACTCCAAAGCATGTCCACCCTTGACTGATCAGATGGCTACCTCTGCTATCAAGGGGGAACTGAGGCTAATTATTTCACAGGGACTCAATGACATTCCTCAGATTCTTCTTAAAGAGGAAGTCCCAGGTTTTGTCACAGAGATACCTCAGGGGTTGGAATCTCCTTGGTTTGTGCAAGCTCCTCTTCCCTCCAAGAAAAAGCAGAAGACTAAGAATTCTTCTCCCCTTTCCCCTACTATAAGGAACTTTCAGAAGGAATGTTATGATTTTTCTCAAGGGCTGTTTAAAGCCTTTACCTCTGTTAAGCCTCCCCAGTTCTTTGCTTATGCTCCCTACCCCCAGGAAGAGGGACAGAGATACTTCTTCTTCATAGGGTGGCTTGGATTCTGAAGGAGATTCCATAGCTTATTCTTCACAGATTCACTCCCCTGTAGGAGATAAGTCTGAAGAAGATAACACTATGTCCCAGGATTCTCCCTTGCAAGAACTTTCCTTTGGAGATGTAGTACTAAAAATGATACAGCATTTTCAGTGGGAAGACAAACGGGTATCAGGTATGCAAAAAAATGGATTATGACCCGATGTACATGGGTGGGGTCGGAAAACCCTCTGCCTTCCGTCTGGACATTGATGCCTTGTTAGATACTTAAGTCACTGCCTGTATGAACCCTGAATCTCACCCTCCATCCTCCAAGAAGCCTGACAGAGTTTATAAAGTTTTTGGCTCCTATAAATGTTTGTATAAAAACTCTTGTTTGATACTGCTGTCATCTCACTGGAATCTGGTAAGCCTCAAAACTCCTGCCTTCTCCCAATGTATTCCCTAATGATAAAGATAGAGCGTAGTTGACAGATATGGAAAAAGGATTGCAACTCCTCTACCTTGGCCTTTCATGTTCTTAATTATCAGACCCATATGATCAGGTATCTCTTGTCTCTGTTGGGAGACCTTGCTTAACTTTTGTTTGCTATACCTGTTTCTGAATTGAAGTCTTATGCTGTTCTCTACCAAATTTTGCTTCCCAAGTAGGTAAGCATTCTGCTAAATGCAGCGGTGATGAAGCTGACACTTCTTACAGAACAGCTGCACCTGGTACTGATTTGAGGAGATTTTCTTGTGTTAGGCTCCAGTCTCTTCCTATAGATGTTAAATCTAAAATCTTGGATGGACTTCTGGATAGGCCCACTCTCTTTGGACCTGCTGCTGAAATTTTTAAAAATCTTCAGGAAAAATGCAGGGTTACGCAAGATTTTTAAACAGATTTTTCCTTCTCCTGTTCTCAAATTTCAGTGGAATTACCCATCTAAAGCTGCCCCGTTTTCATAAAGAACAAAAGGCTACACCAAACAGGTAAATGATATAAAAAAAAGAGTTCTCAAGACAGACCCAGTTAGGACTTTTAAGGGGTCTGAACCCTATTGCCTAACTAACTAACTTCTTTTTAATTATCTGTCTTTGCCACTCAACTTGCTTCCCAACCTTGGCCTACCTCTGACAAAGAGATTTTCCCTATCCTTTACAGTCTGGGAATCTATTACCAAAGACCAATGGATTCTTTCAATAATTCAAAGTGGGTACAGAATATCATGGCTTTCTCTTCCCCAGAGTCGGGCATTCCTGCTGTTCTGTCAAGGCATTTCCATTTAATCCCTTTGGTTCTACAGGAGCTGTTTATTCAGAGAACAGTAGGATTAGTTACCTCTCATCAGAAAAGGACGGGGTTCTATTCAAGGCTTTTCGTGCTTCCCAGGAAAGAGGGAAACAGAGTCCCATTCTGGAGTTAACCTTCTCATTTTTGTATCTGAGAGTTGCAAAATTCAAAATGCTTACTCTGCAAAATGCTGATTCCCATGATTCTGCCCTAAACATTTTTGGTAACCTTTTATATAAGGGAAGCATATCTTTATATTCCAATCCAAAAAGACTGCAAGAAAGTTTTAAGGCTGTTTTGGAATATCACTTTCGATTCTTTGCTTGGCCTTTTGGGTTTTCTTCTGCATCAAGAGTTTTTGCAAAGTGCCTAGCTCCAGTTGTTGCTTTCTGGAGGCTCCAGGAATATAAATTTCCCCTACTGACATGATCTGCACATTCAGCCCCCTACAAGCAAAAATCTCCATCTAGACCTCAGCTTTACAAAGAACATGCTTCATTGTGTGGAATTTACTTTAATCCTCAAAATGTGTAATCTAGCCCCCTCCCATGATCCAGTGACTGTGTCACTGACTACCTTTTTGCCTCAGGACACTGTTGTTCCTTAATGAATACTTCCATTTTCTTCTTTATCTAGATGTGACCTTAGCAACAGAGAGCTTGAGAGCACTGGTATTTATGGCCTACTCAGGTCTAATGATTCATTTTCTTTAACACCTTTATTGAATTATCATTTAAGACATAGGCAAACATGCATTTACACCCTTTGTAAATATTGAATGCAGTATTTATAAAGGGTGTAACTTATAGTGAATTTGTTTTCTGATGAAGTCTTTTGATGAAGGCAGCTAATAAACAGTGTGGACGCTAAAGATTTTGTGTTGATATCCTTGCTGACTCAACTGTACGAGGTGTTCTTTGTTCGGTGTTTTATCTGTTCCTCGAACAGTGGTATTTGTTCCAGATATTATAGAAAGTGTTGCCTTTATGGTAAGACATCATTATGCTCACATATTATATATGGCAACTTTTTTAAATGCCTGTTTCCAGTTTTTGTAATACATGCAGCCAATAATGTTTGGCACATTAATCTTTTATTTATATTTTTTTGTTTCACATTGAAACACAATGCAATAGAGTTTGTTTTAATAAAAATCCTCAAAAAAAAAAAAAAAAACACAAACAGACCCCAGAACACCCTCATAACCTGTTAACGTAACCCAAATGCACGTAAGTGTGTACTTCCTCAGATAATAAAGTTTAACCCTCCTAATAGGAACATTTCTGCCAAATAGCTGCTAACACATTCCCTAGTTAAAATGAAACTGAGGGTTATCCATGCTAAGATGCACGTTATCTCCTGTGTTTTTACTTACACTAATTGGCTTCTGTTCTTTCTTATCCCCCCGATATGAAAACAGCTTGCATGCTTTCAGAAATCATTAACTTTTAGCCTTGAAGAAACTAGTGTTCTGTCTTTTATTGCCCTGTTATCAACATGTCTCCATGAAAACAAGAGAAAAATGAAAAATGTAGTTCTCTGCTGCAGTCTGAAGACAAGCTGAAACATTTATTACCAAAGGAAAACTTTTCATTATATTTGGCATTCTCATATTTGCTTGTTCCCACTTAAAATGTATTAGATTAAGCCACGAGTCTTAATCCAGACATTCACCTGTGCAAAAGTAAAAGAAAATATATAAGCTCTACATATAATATGGTCTGTGTACTTTTACACCCCATCTCTCACCTCAACAGCCATGCAGCCTATTAACTTAAACATGTTTTTGTCTAGCTTTTCTTCTCTTTTTGCACCGTAATGCCTACATTTCTTACTACCAAACAAGAAAAAAGAAAGAGAAGAGGAAGAAGACAAAAACATAATCTGTTTACTTTAGTAACTTAATCACATGGAAGAACAATTGAAATGCTTTGGTACAAAATATGCTATTTATATTGTGAGACATTTCATAGAAATACTGCTAGGAACAGAAATTGTTTTACTTAGTCACCCTTTTCCTTCTTCTTCCCCTCCCCTCAGTGTCCTTCCAAACAATAATGACATGGTGAGGCAAATGCTTTTCAGTTCCCCACAAGTTTGATAATGTCATCAAAAGTCCATGCTTTCCACTTTTTTATACAGCTGTATTTCACAAATGTTGATGATGCTTTGCAGGTTCACACTTATGCATTCATTTCAGCATTACTAGTCTTCTTTCTGTTCATCTCCATCTCCCAACTCTATATTCCAGTTGAATTCCAAGGTTTTCTCAATTGTTCTAGCCAGCCCCCTGGCTTTTCTCTGTCTCTCAGGCATTTACCTTTGGAACAGTGGAAAAGGTTTCACTGGCAAAATCTCTCTATGTGATTTATTATCAGAAGAATGAGAAGCAGCGTCTCCTTCTGCTTGATGGCTCACTTTTTGTTGGACAGAGTTTTGTATTTTCTCACTAGCCTGCTCTGCATCAGAAAATTTTGATCCCACAGGAAAAATATTTTGAAGTGAAGACTGCTGGATACAGCAGCTTGAACCTCACATCTTTCTGTCAACATTCCCTGATTACTGTACTACATTTGTTTGTTTTCTGCCTGGTGTACTGTGAATATTGTCAACACTGTACTGTCTCCAGCTTTTAATACTTTGCCCTTTTGCCACAGTTTTGTCAGGATCAACTCTTTCTGCTAGTAAGTTTGCAACTTTACTAATACAAGTTTTCGCTGCTTTCTCATGGCCAGATTTGGAGCATACAGTGGCCTTTCAATTAACAGTTTCTTGGAATACCAGTCCAATTGTTTATTTGTCCCTTCATACATAATAAAATATGTTTTTTCTAGTTTTTCTGGTTCAGCAGAAAATCTCATATTTTCTCTACATACTCTGTCCTCTAATTCTTCCATTTTTTTAAATGTCTCTTCTTGATCAGTTTAATATTCAGCCATCTTTTTCTTCATTTTGGCCTCTAATTTTTGCAGTTTTATCAGCTCACTTGAATATCTGTTTAAAACTGCTTCCATTTTCCCTAGCTTTTTGTTATTTAAGTTAATATACTTCTTTAGTGTTCTGTTTATTTTAATCGGGTCTGAGCACATTTGAATTTTTTCCCTGTAGATTACTGGATGCCTTGTCTTGCACCAAACCTGGAGTTTACACTGATTTTTGTTGAACAGTTGCAGGATTCTTCCCAGTTAATGTTTGTTGTTCAACTTTTCTAGTTGATGTTCTGTCACGGTCTCTTAGTTTCTTCTTTGCTGACATCCTTGCAGTGTCCTTATTTGCCAGTAATTAAATTTACTAAAAGTGACCAAGTTTCTGCCCCCTATGTTTTAGTTTCTTTTTTCACACTGGGAGAGCTGAAGTTAAGCAGTTGATCAGTGTCCAGCCATCTTGGAACCCATCAAAAAAATGACTTTGATCCTCCAGGAAAAAAATATCTGAAGATAGCTGAATTTCATACTTGCCTCTTGGCATTCCCTACTTGTTGGGATAAATTTGCTTCTGTTCTGCCTAGAGTACAGTGAATAACCATTTTCCTCTAACACTCTACTGTCTCCAATTTTTTTATATGTTGTCCTTCTGCCACAGTTGTGTCAGGATCAGCTTTTTCTGCTGGTATATCTGCATATTTATTGATACAGGTCTTGGCTGCTTTCCCATGGCCAGGTTTGGAATATGCAGCATTCCCTTTCAGTTAACAAATGCTGCTGTCAAATAACAGACCAGTTTTTTTATTTTGCTTTTAAAAAATTAATACAGTCTGTTCCTTCCAGTTTCTCTGGTACAGCAGAAAATCTCATATTTTCCTTATATACTTTGTTCTTTAATTTTACCATTTTTGAAACATCTGTTCTTGAGCAGTCACATACTTTGCCATTTTCCTCATTTCAGCTTCTCATTTTTGCAATTTTATCAGATCATTTGAATAACTGTTTAAAGATTCTTCCATGTTTTCCAGCCTTTTGTTATTTGAGTTAACATACTGCTTCAGTTTTTCATTTATTTTAGTCAGCTCTGACCACATTTGATTTATTTTTTTCTTCTAAATTACTGGAAGCTACCTCAAACTGGAGTTTGAACTACTTTTTGCTAAACAGCTACAGGATTCTTCTTAGTCATTTTTTCTATCCAGCTTTTCTACTCGATTTTCTTTTGCTGGCATCCAGGCAGTATACTTACTAGCCAGCAACTAAATTTACTAAAAGTGAGTTCGTGACCCTTGTGTGTTAGTTTTTTTTGACAATGGGAGAACTGAAGTTAAGCTGTTGATCACAAAACTCCTAGGAGTTATTGTAGACAGCCATCTTAAATTTGATATGCACGTCAACAAAACTATCAAAACTATTAATAAAAACCTTGGCTCACTATATAGGATAAAGCCATTCCTAACCCCACCTGCTAGGACTGCCATTGCCTGCTCCCATATACTCTCTACCTTCTTCTCTGCCTCCCCTTTATTTGCCAATTTAAACAAAACTGAACTTCCACAGCAATTCAGTTACGTCACCACCCTGGACCTGCAGGCAAAGCTGCTGCCTGTTAGGTCCGGGTGCTTTAATTTGTGCAGCAACTGGCTGCAGTTCATGAAAGGGGTGGGGATTGGGGCAGGAAGAGCCCTGCAAAGATCCTGCCTGTAGGAGGAGCGCTTAGTTTTAAGCGCTTCTCCAGCTGCTAAAAAAATGAGATTTTTTTTTGTATTATACTAAGTCTTAGAGAAATTAAAAATAACAGTATAATACAAAAATAAGTTATTTTATTTCTCTCACTTCATATTATGTCAGTTGCTGAGTATGTTATAAGTGAAGGCAATGCAGATTATTTTCAGTTTAGAGCACATGACATAATTGACGTGAATGCAGGAGGTGGAGAATGTATTATATAACTACTGAAGCAAGAGAATATTAATGCATTACATTATTCTGAGCAGATAGATGTCTTGGCCTAATTTCTGCTGTTGGCATCAAACCTATCTTAAAAAATGAAGCACAGTGGTTAATCACTAAGTAAGGATCTTGTTTTAATCAATGTGTTTTAAGTAATGCTTCTATATGAAATGTGATCATAGGATGTTATAATAAGGACTTACTCCTCTTTCTTTTAGACCTAAAGAAACACTGATAGTGTGAAAGATTGTCATTTATTACTTGTGCCTTCAGTTTTATAAAGAATATATATATATATATATATATATACATATTTTTTTCCTAACGAGCCAGCCATCTAGCCATTCATCCAGCCATCCTGCCATCCATTCATCCAGCCAGCCTGCCATCCATTCATCCAGCCAGCCTGCCATCCATTCATCCAGCCAGTCAGCCATCCATTCATTCATTCATTCATTCATGCAGCCATCCATCCATCCATTCATGCAGCCATCCATCCATCCATTCATGCAGCTAGCCATCCATCCATTCATGCAGCTAGCCATCCATCCATTCATGCAGCTAGCCATCCATCCATTCACACAGCCATCCATCCATTCACGCAGCCAACCATCCATCCATTCATGCAGCCAGCCATCCATTCATGCAGCCAGCCATCCATCCATTCATGCAGCCATCCATCCATTCATGCAGCCAGCCATCCATCCATTCATGCAGCCAGCCATCCATTCATGCAGCCAGCCATCCATCCATCCATTCATTCAGCCATCCATCCATTCATGCAGCCAGCAATCCATCCAGCCAAGCATCCATTCATTTAGCCATCCATCCAGTCATTCATCCATCCAGCTGTTACTCCCACCAACCAGCTAGCCACTCCAGCAGCCAGCTAGCCACCCCAGCAGTGGGCCAGCTAGCCACTCCAGCAGCCAGCTAGTCAGCTAGCTAGCCACTCCAGCAGCCATCAGTCGTACCCATAACAGCATCTACTTTGCTGCTCCTGTGGTGATGTCTTGGTAGAGGGTGTGGCCAGTGTCATATTGGCCACACCCCCATGTCCCACTTTGGCCCACTTAAAAGGTGGCAACCCTATCTGGCCCGCATGTCCCTAATCCACAGAGGCCATCAGTAAGACAATTATTATCCTAACACCCCATTACAAGTTATTTCCCTACTAATATACCTCACCCCCATAGGCTCCCATGATGCTCGAGCCTCAAACGGTTTGGGGCACGTATTGAGGCTTGTAAGGATCCTAGTGGTCATTAGCCTAGTAACAACCTATGAACTTGTGAACAGTTGCCATCAGGTTTAAAGGCTTTATAGACGAGAAAACAGGAATGGAGGGAGTGCTTTCTCTACATTTAAATCATGTCTCAATAATTACACAAATTACTACCACTGAATGCTGTTAAAAGAGATGTTTTGTATCATATGTATGATGGCAGGGACTTGCAGAA